>NC_084640.1:16071143-16671143 GCF_019802595.1 Syngnathoides biaculeatus | reverse complement strand
CCGTCCGTGACCGCGAGATTGCTGACGTCCCCCAGAAACTCCTCTAGGTTTTCTTTTCTGTCACAGCTGGTCTCCTCCATGCCTACGGGACGGTACCCGCGTCAACTCTACTCCCCGGTTTTCAACGTTAGGCCGTCGGCAGCGCCGCCGCAGTTACCGTGATCGGCGACCACGATCACGTTGACGCAGCGGTGAAGTCCGATCTGTTTGAGTCCATTCATCAGCTGGCCCATCATCTTGTCCACGGCTTTTACGGCCTGCGCCACCTGTGCGACAGTCGCATGACAGAAATGGTCTCCGTGTATCCTCCTAATAACGATGAATGATCGCGCTTCAACGTGTGACGAGAAGAGATTCCATTCAGGTTTCGCCGTTGCCCGGACGTCCGAGACCGAGAGACTTTGCGGACATTGAGACGTACCCCGCCACTGACGGGACCGAAGCTGTGCCCCGATTTGTCCGGTTCCTCCAGGTACAGGGTGTAGAAGTCCGGTCTGGAGGAGAAGGAAGGACAGCGCATGACGAGACAACCGCCAGCGGACGGCGGTCTCGCGGAGTCACCTTTGTTGGTCCGGTAGCTGGAGCCACTTGAGCACGGTCAGGATTCTCTCCTCAAAGGGGATTTTCCTGCGGGAATTGCGGCCAGACTCATCGGGTGAGGTCGGCCACCGTTCGAGCTGCGGGGAAAGGCTCCTACCCGTCGTACGGCCGGTGGATGTCCGGGAAGCTGCCGTTTATTTTCACGTCCGATCCGGGCCAGAAGAAGGTTCCGGACTTCAGCCCCTGGTACATTGCCGTGTTCCAAATCTATAAAAATAACGCGGCTGGTAACCCGGTCCGTCATCCGCCACGCATCAGACGTTAGTCCGCTCACCGGCTGTCCCAGGTACCAGTCTGGGTTCTCCTTCTCTGGACCCGACAATGTGAAGATGGCGTCCATCACCGGATCGTACATAACATTGTCAATCAAACCGTTGGACTCGGGGTACAGACCCTGATGGGTGGGGTGGGGGGCGTGGCGTTGACGTACAGTATGCTTGTGGGTGTGTGTGTGGGTGTTTGCGTTACCGTGACAATGCTGTAGTGGTTGGGGAAGGTTTTGCTCGGAAAAGCTGCCTGCATGTACGAAGATGACGTCCCGCACTTCTCTGAAAGGGCACGAGCGCACAAATCTTCAACATGGATCCCGTGCAACTCGGACCGAATCGGAATCCTCTTTATTGGCCGAGTATGTCAGACGCGTACGAGGAATTTTTTGGTCCGGTCGTCGAAGCCGCTCTCGTGCGCCGTACATGACGGCAACAGATCGAGACACCGAGACTTTGCGCTGACAGTCGCGCAGCAACAGGGGCTGCTAGACCAAAAACCTGACCGACAAGGAAGGAGGTGTCCAAAAGTGGAATGAAAAAAAAGGTAGTGATTTACTTTGTAGGTGGCAAGAAGTACTTCCTTTGAGACATCATCAGCGTTTTACACCGTTGTTTGTTCCACCATCTTTGAGCGAGTGAAAAATCTGGTTGGGAGGACTGCAACCTTTGTGGATGCTGTTCAGTGTTAGTAGTCCGACCAAAAGCGGTAAATTCCTCCGTTTTTTGTTTCTTGTTCCCCACCTTGGTGTCGGGGCTTTGCCTGCCTGCCTTTTAAGATTGGAAAGTACTCACTGAGTTTGGTGAGAACCGGGATGAGGCCTTTCCACAGGTGCAGGTAGTCAGCTCTCAGACCGTCCAGAGACACCAGGAGCAGCGGCTGCCGCCGGAAGCTAGCGCGAAGACAACACCGGTCATACCGCGGCCTGCCAGCGGAGGCGCTAGCGAGCGACCGTGCGTGCGTGCGTGCGTGTGTCACGGTACCCATGCGGGCAGGAGGGGCGGGACAGGTCGTCACACTCGTCCTCCACCCACTGACTGTGTCCTGCCGACGCAGAGGAGTCGCACACTGCGCGGGCTCAAAGGCGGCGGCGGCGTCTCACCCCGGCACACGTGCCCGTAGTTGCTGCAGCAGTCGGAATTGGCCGCGCAGTCGTCGGAACAATGGCACCTGCTCGTCGGCAGCCTGGTCTCGCCGCAGCGCAGACGGGTGCACTCCCACAGTTCGCCTGCACGTCAACACGTCACCCTCGCGTCGATCGTTTGCGGGGGTGTCTGCCGTCGGCCTACCGGGGGCTTTGCAGAGGTCGTGGTAGTCGTGGCAACAGGCGCCGACTTCGTCGCAGGCGGCGTCGCACCTGCAGCCGGGCTCGTCGCCGTCGAAGGGTCGGTAGCAGCGATTCCTGCACGACGTCTGCGCCGCCACTTGGGGGCGACAAGACGAAACGTCAGGTGACTTGCGGGCAAAGAAGGCTTTTTGTTTTTTTTTTTTTTTGCATGACAATTCCAAAAATTCAATCTGTGGCAGTGGAGGTGAAGGCTAAAAATAAAAATGAAAAATGTCCTCAGAGGTTTGTTCGGCCTTTGCTCGCTTGCTGCGAGGACGACAAACGCTGAGGCCAAATCATCTTTACGAGGGGATCATAATGATTTATTTGTGTTGGATTTATGGCCTAAGCTGACGACGATTGGACGATGATTGGTCCCATCGTAAATTTGCGTTCAAAGACTACTTTTAATTGGACTGACGACTCAACTATTTATCTAAAAACGCTTATCTGGCGATTAGGGAGTCAATGATTGGCAGCAATTTCAGCTCGGAGGACTTTGAGGGCACCTTGGTCTCGACAGGTCCGCCGGTCCAGTCCCAGTCCCAGTCCGAGGCCCAGGATCAGCGTCACCAGGCACGCGGACGAGACCCCCGCCTGCCAAAAACCAGAAGTCCAAAACGGGACGGGACCGAGTGAAAGCGCGGAAAGATCGGAACGTGATTGAAGGACATGAAAACAACAACAAAACCAACAGCGTGAAAATAGACCCTCAAGGGGTCGCCAGACGACCATTTGCACGTTTTTGGCACCCGGAGAACAGCCAGGCAGGCGGGCGGGCGGGCGCAGGGAGAACGTGCCCGGGATTCGGACCGCAGTCCTCAGAAGTGTGAGGCCGACGCTCGTGCCGCCAGTCGAGATTCATTTCCCCGGGTAAATATTTGGAGGTCCTCGTCCTGATCTCACTCTTGTTTTGTTTTCTTTTCCGTTTCTTTTCTTTTCCATTTCAGGTGTCGAGTTCAAGGGTCACATTCATGCCGGAGACAAATTGGAAATGATTTCCTTTTTCATCTGAGACTTTTGACAGCATTTCCTGGCAGCGTTGATCTCTTGAACATGGAGATCAACGTATTCTTCGGCCAGTATCCCCCCAGTTTTTTTTCTCCCATATTTCATATCCGTCGACGATACGATACGGAGAATTAATTTTCATTCATCACGCAGTCGATCCTGAGCAAAGTCATCGTCGTGGAACCGTATCGACGGCGCGCTTACGGACGCTCGGACTAACGGAGAGCAACTCACGAGGATGAGCGTCTTCTTCTTCTTCTTCTGCGGCGCCTTCATGACCGCCGGCGAGGAGGAAGACGATGGAAATGCCGGGCGAGGTCGAGGGCGGCAACGGCGCCGGGCGACCTCCGGACCGGCCCGACGTGACTCGAGTCATTGATTGGCAGAAGACGCAGATAAGATGGAAAACTTCACGCCCCTGCACGTGTACCTAATGAAGTGGCCTCAGCCTCCGGCGTTTTCCTGAACTCGATGTGCTCAAAGTACTCAAAGTACTGAGCGGCGAGTAAAAGTATTGGAAAGGCTGCCGCGGGTGATGAAGAAGAGCACCCGGTAGAGAGGAAAGAAGGAACAGCCGGTAGAGAGGAAAGAACAACACTCGGTAGAGAGGAAAAGAAGAACACTCGGTAGAGAGTAGAGAACAACACTCGGTAGAGAGGAAAGAACAACACTCGGTAGAGAGGAAAGAACAACACTCGGTAGAGAGGAAAGAACAACACTCGGTAGAGAGGAAAGAACAACACTCGGTAGAGAGAGATCCTCCTTTTGTTGAAAAGTCCCAACGGAGACATTGCGGACTTCTTTGCTCAAAGTTTTCAAATACAAGACCAAGACGGCAACGTGGCTCCTTTCCGCTCCGGCGTCGGCGTCGGTTTAAGCGCAGCTCATTCTTTGTTGGCCGGGCCAGGGCGTAAAAATTCCTCCTGGGATTTTTTACACACACGGCCAATTAAACTGATTCTGAATTTGGAAAATTTGGATGGAGTGGGAAAAAAAAAATGGGGGGGGAAACTGCACCAATTTTAGCTTCGGTCAACATCAAAGCGGAAGTGGGCACAATTCGTTCCCGGGAGTGGACAACTCCATGCTCAAGTCGTCGCCACTACGGCGAGATCGGTCGCCGGCTAGCGTAACAACGGCAAGTTCGATTCCTTTCGGTTCAAAGCCGAAACCCTCCGACCGCGAGGCCGTCGTGCAAAACTAAACAAATCAAAGACATAAAAAGCTGAATCAGCAGAAAAGCGCTTAGCGCAGCGGGTCCCGGTTGCGAGGACCGGGTTCAAATCCCGTGCGGCTTTCCTGTTTCCGTGCGACCGGTCCCGGGTGTACCCCGCCTAGATAGCTGGGATGGGCAAGCGAGGGCCCGCCCTTGAAGACCGCCGTGGTCGTAAATCAAAAAGAAGGCACGTGACGCGGAGGAAGACCCGCAATTTTGCATTTTGAAATGCTCGCAATTGACCGCCAGGTGTCAGTGTGGTGCCGTCGTGGCCACAGCCGGTGGGAGAATTGGGGCGGGGTTGGGATTGGGATTGGGATTGTTTCGGACTTCCCACTCGTGCTCGTGCTCGTGTTTGGGTGGGTCCAGGCTGTCGCGGGAAGAAGAAGAAGAAGAAGAAGAAGAAGAAGAAGAAGAAGAAGAAGAAGAAGACCAACAAGTTGAAGGAGCAGAAGAAGGAAAAGTGGAAAAGTCTTTCTGGGAGGAGTGAAGAAGGACAAAATGGAGGACGCAGAATTCCCAAAGGAATTGTTTGGTAAGAGCAGCGGGGGGGGGGGGGGTGTTAATATTTGGGACAAGAAGCGACAGATAGAAGGATCAATTCCATTTGTTTTCATGCCATTTTGTATAAGACGGACGGAATCCCACTGGAGTTTCAGGCGCTTCTTGAAATGGTGCTGGACAGCCAGTCATAACGCGGTGGGCGGGGCGTGTGTCACCTAGAACACAAGCAGGATTCGTAACGGATCGTCGGTACGGCACTATTTGAGGCCGTTCTAAATAATAGACTGTCGTGCTGCACTTGAGTAACTGAGCAGCTCAGACTGACACCCGAAATGCACCGCATATTAAAATCCGGAAGAACATTTTTCTATCAGATGGTAAAAAGTCAAAATGGACGTCTGGGTCAAACGGCGTTCCGTCAACGCGGCGCCACACTCGCCTCGAATGCGTCTTCGGTGTTGTCGCCGTCTCGTTCCGCAGACGGCGTGCAGGAGGCGGCGGGGCGGAGCCTCAACTTGACCCTGAGGTGCCGGGCCCAGCCGGAGGTCAAAGGTGAAAAGGCGGACGACAAAGTGCTGGTGAGTGACCTTGGACCCTAACGCCCTGCGCGAGACCGGAACGGGATTGGGATTCGTGCCGACGATAAATCATAATCATTTTGTGCTTTTCTCGCTCGGAAAAATCTTTTTTTCTTCACCAACTCTTCTTTGTTGTTCTCGATTGGCAGTTTAGAGGGCGCATCAGCAAAGAAACCACAGTCAACTGATGGTCGCCACCTGGTGGCGGGCGTCCGGAGCCCACCCGCAGATCCGATTTTGCTCACGGAAGGTTTTTTTTTTTTTTGCCATTGGACACCGCAGCCTTTTCAACAATTTGAACGATTTAAGGTCACGTCGAAGGAACAATTTTCGCAATTCGCTCTTTTTCGGTTGGAGTCCCCCGGACGCCAAAACCATTCGGCTCGTGTCGCCGCTTTCTTAGGGGGAATTCCACTAGGTTGTGTTTGCGGCCCCGTCGTTAGCGTAGCGGTAGCGGGGGCTGGCGCTAGCGTGAAGGATAACGACGGCAACGGGATCAAATTTCCGCGGGCTTGCGCGGACACGACGCGCATACCGCCGAGCGGCGCCGAGGCCCCCGCGGACGTGTCGGCGCTTGAGCCTGAACAATCCCGCCCGCCTCCAAAGATCGTCAAAACACGAGCGCTCGGCGTATCGACCTACTAACAATTGTACGTGTACGGATGTGCGCAGGCTTTGGCATCCGATCGAGCCTTCTTGTTGTCAGCGCACGTCCCCCCCAAGGTGAGCTACTGCAGATCAATCAATCGATTGATGGATGGATTGAGATGAAAACGTGTGTGTGTGTGTGTGTGTGTGTGCGTGTGAGCAGGTGGAGCACTCCTTCAGCTACCTGGACATCCAGCGTCTCCATAGCAACAAGCCCACTCAGGTGACACGTCAGAAGCCACATGCTAACTGTTAGCAACATTCCCTTCTTCAGCACTGATGAATAATAACAATAGTAATGATAACCCGCCCCAAAACTATTGATTAGAAAACGATATTTTCCCGATTGTTACACGCCGGGGCGACCTCTAACGGGACAAGCCGAAAGGAAAAGAAAAAGAAGTTCTTCGGTCACCCGGGCACCGAAAACCAGTCTGACGGAATCAAAAGAGTCAGAGAGACATTGAAAAAAGCGAGCAAAGAGGAAAAAAAAATTTCCATCATGAAGAAGAAATCAGCAAACAGACGAGTTTTGGGGCTCCTTACAAATTTGATGTGTGCGGTTAGTCCTGAAGTCCAAGACCCGCGGACCTTCGTGGCCTACGTGCGACCTCGACATCTGGTTTTCCATCCAAAGCGCGTCAGATCAATGGGACGGGTTCGGGTCCACGGAGACATTTCAAAAGTCATGAAAGACGGACCCCGGAACACGTGAGGAGCCAAAACGCGGACTTCACCATGAGGTCCGGTGTGGCGCGCTTGTGCGCAGGTGTCGCTGGAGTGCCGGCGCGGTGGACCGTGTACGCTGTGGTTTAGTTCCCAGAAGGACAGCGACCGGGTCGTCGGCCACGTGGGCTCCCGTCTCGTGCGGATCTGCCCGGACATGTACGCGGCCACCTGAGAAATGTCGGACTTTTGGAACTGGAATGGGTTTTCCGAGCCGTTCTGTGTCCCCGCCAGGAGTTTGCTGAAGAGGTTTCACGTGATGCCCGCCGAACGATGGGTCGCCCTCCGGGGGGTCTGGGAGCGGCAGGGTGCTGTGGACCTGGGGCCTTGCGGTACAGTGCTTTCACCACCAGGGGAGGGTGTCAACCGTCTTGATCGGTGTTCTGACCGGTGAGTCCTGTTCCAGGAGGATTCTCGGATCAGTACCGTGCTGTCTGCGACAACCTAGACCTGGTCTACAGGGAGGAGGTCCAGTGGGTCAGTCACACGTGGTCCTTGTCGACTCTTTCAGGATGTTTGGCCCCAGCCGACATTTTACCGCTTACTGCTACTGTCTAGCTTCTGCTTCCTCTTGTTCTTGCGTTCTACCAGATTTGAACCTTCAGGCCAGGTGCTTCCCCAGCCCGATCCTTGTACTTGTACAGACTTGGACTCTCCCTCGAAACATTTCGCTCTTTTGATGTAGCGCTGGCGACGCCGAAGTCGAACCTGACCGGACTGCGTCCCAGAGGGCGGGGTTCTGCCGCCGCTCTTCGGGAGCGAGCGAGGATCGGTGGCGAGTTTTGCCGTGTTGCCAAATTGGGATTCAACTTGAAGCAATCCAGTCCCTTTTTTCCTAGATGGCACTGTAGAACCAGAGCGTGTCATAAACGCCTGCCGTGCCCCCCTTTGGGAGGTTCAGACTCCGGAAGGGTTTCCGGAGGTGTGCCGCAAGTCGCGCTCCCGTTACGCCGGCCGCTTCTCGTTCGCTTTCCTCTGTTTTGCTCCATCACAAAATCCGATCCCATTGTTAGGCTTAGTAACTTTGTTCAAAGCGCACAACTTTACGTTAAGGGTTTACAACACGAGCAAATATTTGTGTACATAACACAAACTCGGTTTTGTGGACGTTACGCAAGTGTGGTCCCCGAAGCCCTTTGAGACTCTTTTAGGGTCTTCGGGCCAAACGAACTCGCTTGAACACCATCACGACGGCCAGCCGAAAAGGCCCAAACGGGCCTGGCGTTGTGGGTTTTCCCGGCTGTTCTGTGAAAAGATTTGCACGTTCCGGCGACGAAAACGGCCAAGTACGCTCAGTGATCCGAAGACGTTGTAGCGAGAAGTGCGTGTGTCCCCCCGCAGTACTTGTGTTGTGTTGTTCCTGGTCAGGATGTGGACACCATCTATCTGAGTCAAGACACCACAGAACTCAACCTCCGAGACTTCAGTCACCTGGACAGCAGGTTGTAACGGGTGCGGGTGCGCGTGCGACGGGTCGTGCTGCACGCTTTGACGTGGGGTTCCGTGCAGGGATCTTGCGGCCGTTGTCGCCACTCTGGAGGTCAACAAGTGGTTCACCGGGCTGGTCGTCCGAGACTACAAACTGGTGCGGTTGGTGCGTTGCCAGGGGTTGAGTGAACTTTGACCTCATTGCTGCGTACAACGTGTGTGTGTGTGTGCGCGCCCAGTCTACGGACGTGTGTGAGCAGATTCTGCACGTGATGTCCCGGTCCAGTTGTTTGGAGGAGCTGGTCCTGGAAAACGCTGGTCTCAGAAGGTCCGACCGGTCATGACCTGTCTTGGAACATTTCTTCTTCTTCTTCATCTTTTTGTTGCTTTTCTTTAGTGATTTTGCCCAAAAACTGTCCTTGGCACTGAGTGCCAACCCCGCCTCCACGCTGCACAACCTGAACCTGAGCAACAACCCGCTAGACGACAAAGGTCCGACACGCACGCACGCACGCACGCACGCAACACTGACAGTTTGTGTGTTCCAGGCGTGTGCGCTCTGAGCGCTCAGCTGGGCAAACTCGCGAAGGGTCTGAAGCAACTGAACCTCGGCCGGACCTCCGTGTCCTCCAAAGGCGAGCGGCCGGCCGGCCGGACTCCGCCGGGCGAGTCCCGCCGGCTCCGCTCACGCGTCTTGGTTTTCCCGTGTCAGGGGCCGACGTCCTGTGTCAGGCGCTGCGCGCCGACCCCGGCGTGGCCGCCACTCTCACGCACCTGCGCTTGTCCGGAAACTCGCTCCGAGGAGACGAGCTGCAGGTAACGCATTCGACCGAGGTTCGGCGGAACCACACCCAGTCTCAATATTACGTTCGTGACGCCGTAACAAAAGAAGCAAGTCGGACCAAAGGAAAAAGCGAGCCCCTCGTGCGCATTTGCCGGGGCTCGGCTACTTTTCCTCCGCAGGTCCGAGCGGAACTGCAGAGACGTGATTGGAAAACCACCTCCAAAGTGTATCTGCGCGTCTCGCGCTCTTAAAAGCACCTTTTTGTCAAGCCAGCCCGGTGGCACGTAAGCAACACCGTAGCGACGGATTCCCTTGCTCTTTCCAGAACTTCCTGAGTGGAGAGAACCGCTTAGAAGTTCTGGATCTGTCCAGCAGCGACTGCTCACTGGAGCAGGTGAGCAGAAAGACGCCGCCGCGCGCTGCCCCAACGTCGACGACGCTGTGTGTTTTGCTTTGTCCCAGACTGCGGGCTCTCTTCTCAAAGGATGTTTAAAGCATCTCCGCGTGCTGAACATGTCGAAGACGCCCTTTTGGCACAGGTGAAACACGGCCCACGCGACTACCCCCATTACTCAGTCGATCACGCGAGCCGAAGCCCGCGGCGGCCGCCGTCTGTCGCCTTGTCCGTGCGCGTCCCGCCGCCGGCGTTGAATTTGGAAGTGCGCCGACGTACGTGTGGCGTGTGGTCAGGAAGAGCAGGGAGGTTCCTCCGTCCTTCAAGCAGTTCTTCAGCCTGTCCCGGGCTCTGAGCTCCGTCGACGTGTCCGGCTGCAGACTTCCCGCCGAGGCTCTCAAGTAAGAGCGCTGTCGCGCCTGCGTTTGCGCCGAGCTCGCCGTCGGTTTCTACGTGCTGAAAGTTTTTCCGCGCTTGCGGATGTGATCTCAGGGCGCTGCTGCTGGGTCTGGGCTGCAACCCCAATCTGAGCGACGTGTCTCTGGACCTGAGCGGCTGCGAGGTACCTCCCTTTGGCGTCGTCGCCCCCCTCGTGGCACCGCCACCCACCTTCAGGTCACAATTACGCAAACATGTGTACGAGAAGGCCACGCACGTCTTCTGCAAGACTGAGCCTGAAATGGCGCCACGCCGTGCTCACTGGAGATGCAGATGACTCTATGGCCATTGCTCCGGGTTTGCTTTTTTATGATCCAGCTTTGCCTGGCCTGAGCAATCGGGAAACAAGACAAATGCAGACATGATGGAGGGCTAGCACGCAACATGTCACGACGCGTCGCCTTTGAATATTGTAGTTCATCCTCGGGGCACTGAACCGTCCTCTTTCCTCTGTCTCGGAAGACGCGACGCACGTGGCTTTCGTCAGTTCCTGCAACAAGACTTGCTCAGGGCGCACGGGCCAGTGTTTGTGCGGAAGACTCAACGCCCACAACAAATGGGGAAACTTTACTTGGAAATGGAGCCGAGTGCTCACAACGGCGTTAAGGCTGGAGGAAGACCGCCCACCACGCACCGGTCACGTGACCCCCTCTCTCTCTCTCTCTCTCTCTCTCTTTTCAGCTGCGTTCGGCAGGCTCTCAGATCCTGGAGGGCTGCATCGCGGAGATCCCCAACATCTCCAGTTTGGACATCTCCGACAACGGTGCCGACGTAGCTCACCATTTTTGCCAGGAAACCTTCTTCCCTTAGCTAGTCTGCTAAGCTAGACGTACACGGGGCTGCGCGGAAACCGATTTAGCCCACCGTTTTGGGATTCGGGGTTCAAATTTCGGCTCCAGCCTTCCTATGTGGTGTTTGCCGGAGTAGCTGGAGTGTAGCCTCGCCACACAAGCAGGTACCCTGGGAAAGTCTCACGTTAGCTTGGCAGTCGCCCAACGAGGATGAGCCGTCAATACCTCGACGTGGCCCAGTTTTGAAATCGATTGAGCCTGGTGCGTCCGGCTGAGCTCGTAACCAAGTCTTCACGGCCAAGTGTTCTTGACTCTCGTCAGGTCTGGACGGGGACCTGAGCACCCTGCTGGCGTGGCTGGCCAAGAACCGCTCGATCCGCCACCTTTCATTGGGAAGAAACTTCCACAATATCAAGTCCAAGTGAGTGGACTGCACCGTGTACGCGTGTAAACGGGCTTGGGCTCGTCTCTTTTTCACTGCATACTTCCTCGGTCCCGTAAGGAACGTGGCTGCGGTCCTGGACGACCTGGTCCGCATGATCCAAGAAGAGGAGTCAGTGAGTGAAATGGGGCCGAGGTTTGGATATCACTCGCGCTCAGACAAATGCGGGGGCTTTTTTGGGGGGGGAGCAAAGAGAAGTCCTCTTTTTTTTCCCATGACACCCTGGTTACGGTTGTGACGATCGCTTCAGCTCTAACTCGACCCGCTTGTTGTTGGTTGGCACCGCCTAGCCACTGACCTCGCTGTCGCTGGCTGACTCCAAGCTGAAGGGTGACCTGGCCGTGGTCCTCAACGCCCTGGGAAGCAACACCTCGCTCACAAAGCTGGACATCCGAGGGAACGCCATGGGCGATATGGGCGCCAAAATGCTGGCCAAGGCCCTGCAGATCAACACCAAGCTCAGGTGAACCTCGCGGTCTTCCGTCCGCGCTTCACATTTTGCCATTCACATGCTTATTGTGGCCTTTTGGAGGACGCTTTTGTGGGACCGCAACAACGTCAGCGCCCGGGGACTGCAGGAAGTGGCGTCCGCGTTGGAGACGTGAGTACGGCTTGCCCGGGATGAAAGACTACGGTCGAGGCGGTGGTGTTGGAGGAAGAGCCGCGACTTGACATACAGTAGAGAAACGCTGAAAGGTCAAAGACGTACGTGCCCTTGCTCAGGAGCTAAGCTCCACGCGTCAGCAGCTGGATCTGGGCAAAGGCGGAGCCACAAACCACAGTCAACAGAAAAGCCTTTTTGTCGCGTGTGAGCGGCATCATTCGATTGATTGGATGAAAACGCTCTCCCGTGATTTCGTCCAATCAGGAACTTCACCATTCGCTTCATGCCAGTTCCCATCACGGACGCCGCCCAGGCGCTCAAGACCAACCCGGAAAAGACCGAAGACGCGCTGATGAAGGTCAGTTCCAAAGGGGTTTCTTTGAAACCTCGAGACCACTGCGGCCGTTCACGCAGTACCTTTGCGTCCAGATCGAGCACTTCCTGCTGAGGAACCACGAGACTCGCAAGTACCTCCAGGAACAGGCGTACCGGCTGCAGCAGGGCATCGTCACCAGCGCCACGCAGCAGGCAGGCGGCCGCAACGGGCCTGGCTCGGACTCAGACTGGAATCTGGCTGACTCTCTCCTCCTTTCCGCAGCTGATGGACACCATGTGTGTGAAGGTTCAGGATCATCTCAACTCACTCACGTTCACCCAGAGCCCCACTGTCCGAAAGGATATGAAGATCGCCGAAAACCTGATGACCGACGCGAGGAACTCCAAGACTGTACGTGAACTCGAGCTACGACATTGGGGTGGTTCTGAACCGATCTCACAAATGTGCTCCTTCCAGCTGCTCCGCAACCTCTACCACTTGGGGGGCGACGGTCTACGCGTGGCCGTTCGGGACAAACTGGAGTCCGTGGCGGGGGAGGTCTCGGCCCTGATGGATGAGGAGCTGGAGGTAGGAACAGCGACTGACGGTTTATCTCCACGTGCGCAACTTTGTGTCAGAGGCGATTCACAAAAGGACCGAGTTGCATACTGTGCGTGCAAGTCAGAAGTCGGACGACCTGAAGCTTCTCAAATTGCACTTAGCAGAGCGCAGCACGCCGTCGACACAATCCTCTCCAAGCGGAGGATCACGTAATCTTCACGTTGGAAGAAAGTCCCACGTTACCGGTGGAGTCAAACCCTGACTCGGCTCAAGTGGTACATTCTTGCTGGGTCGCCCATTCATGAGTCACTCTGGCCTCAGTGAGCATGCGGCGACTCCACGAGCTGCACTTGTGCCAGTTAGTCGTACACGGTGGCAGGCTGTGTACAGTATTCCATGAGGGTTTCGTTTCTGAAGCCATCGCTCCTGGATCACACGCCATCCAGTGTCTGTGCATGAGGGTTAGGGTTACCGGAAAAGTCCGACTGGAGTCAAGTCTTGCTCGCCTACTCTCGTCCTTGCAGACGATGCTGGCGTCCATGTTGGAAGTGACCTCGGGTTTGTGTCCTCACGTGATGAAGACGAGCGGCCTCGCTCCAGATCTGCTGCGGGCGTGCGCGGTGAAGATGAGCGTCCCTCGCGGTTTCATCACCAAGACGCTCCTGGAGCAGACAGGCGTGGACATCCTCAACAAGATCAGGTCCCAATGGACACATCCGCCGCTCATTGGCGCCCCCAACTCCCCAGGTTGCTTCCAATTGCCATGCGAGTCTCTTCCTTCCTGATCAGCGTCTTTGTTCCTAGTGAGCTGAAACTCAGCGCGGCGTCCTTAATCTCCGATCGCATCGTGGACCAGATCCTGGACTCCTTGTCCACGCGGTGCCACACGCTGGTCAGTTGCTATTATTTTTTTGGGGGTCTTTGCCCATCTCGTCCTCCCACACTCCCATCTTCTCGCTCTCATTTTCCATTTATCCCGGCCTTTATCTGTTCGGTCCTCCTTGGACCTGGATCCGCATCTGTCCCTCGCGTCCCGCCCCGCTTCCACCTACCTGCAGGCCGACCACGTGAGCAGGCAGGGGCGACCTGCGCTACGTCCGGAGTCTCAGGCGGAAACCGAAGTTCTGGATGAGACGGTCCTCGACGGGGAAGCCCAAGTGGAGGCGTCTGTTGTAGGAATTCATCCTCTTCGTGAGTCAGAGTGAGTCTTAAGTTGTAAATGTCCTTCATGAAGTGCTTTGACTCACAGACGACGGCTAAATCCAAACGGAAGAGTATTCTGGTGCGGATGGTGCGACCAGTTTCGGCGGCACATGGTAAGTGACGGATGTGGTTGCGGCATCTTATTCTTTGTGCGTCAATGTAAAATAAAAATCTTTGTCTCAGAGATGGAATTGGACCTGGATCAGGCTCTTCAGGAGGTGCCAGTCCACGTGTTGGACTTGCCGCCCTCGTGTCGGCCAAACCTTGCGCAGCCATCATTCCCGCCTCTGGCGTCACCGCCTCCACTGGAGCATCACACCAAAGTGAGACCCAAAGCCAGGAGGCGGACCAAACCTCGTCGAGTCACGGTAGGTTGGCAGGAACCCAAAATGCAGACTTGCCTTCACCTACACGACTTCTACTAGTGCAGCAACCTGCAGTGATGCCGACTTTGTGTTGTTAGGATGCTCCCTGGTGAGGGGTCGCCACGACTCAGACCAGAATGAATGACCTTTTCCTTCTGTCTTCCAGTGCGAGGCACCGGCGGGGTCGGAGAGTCAGACCCCGCTGGGAAAGGTGGACGAAGGGGTGGCCGAGTTCTTCTCCAAGAAAGTCCTGAATGTCAGCTTGAAGTGAGGGCCTCGCCCCAGCCTGTACCGAAAGAGATGCGAGCTAATCACGCAGCTTCTTGTCCACGCAGAGGCGCCCCCGCACAAGTGACGACGTCCAACAAGCGCCAGTTGGCTGACAAGAAACGGGACTCCAGGGGGAGCGGCTTCTTCAACCTCATCAAAGTTCGGACATCCCGCTCGGACAAGGGCCAGGCGCGCTCCGGGTTCCCCGCTCCCACGCGGTCGCCTATATCCCCTGCCCTCGCGCCGGCCACACCCTCCGTCACCGGGGAGCCCCCGCCGGCATCCCCGTCGTCGCCACGCCAGCCGTCCCCGAGGTTTCCGAAGCGCAACGACGAGTACTCTGACACAAACGTGTCGGCGCCTTCTGCCGGAGCGGCTGAAAGCGACGGCCCCGCCCTTCCGAGGCACGCGGGCATTCCCGTCACGGGCGCCGACCTCCTGGCGGAGATGAAAGCACGCCAGGAGAAAATGGCCGCTCGAAAGGTGAGAATCGCGGGGAGGTAACTGTCCCGTCAGTCGCCAGATTCGTACTGGAAGTCAGCTCAGGGTTAGTTATCCAAGCGTTATCTCCCTCCCTCTAAAACATTTTCAACTTTCAACCTGCTTCACACGCGCCAGATGCACAATGGCAAATAAAACAATCAAGTCTCCCTGTGGTTGACTGGCTAACCAACTGCCCGGCCGGGACCGCTTTTTTTCCCCAAAGCAACCATCCCGACTCTTTTGGACGTCCCGTCGGCTGCAGCTGTGAAATGGGACTTTTCGATCCTCCGCGCGTCCCGGACAGTTTTGTCCCGAGAGGCCCGAATTTCTCAACCTTTTCTTCCCCGCTAGAGCAGATTCGGTCCATCACTTGCTCACGCAACCAATAAGAGGAAAGGGGCCGAACCAGAACTGGATCAAAGTCTCTGAGGGGTTGTTTCGATGACGAAACTGACACTTTCATACAAAGTCCGTCCCGTCAGTCCATGAACGTAGAAAATAGAAGTCAAGCACATCCGCGCTGCCGGTAAACGTACGGCAAGAAAAACGACGGGATTCGGTTCCCCTCGAAGTGACATGGAGACTTTTGTTCTTCTTCCCCGGTCTAGTCGCAGTCACCGAGGGAAGATGACGACGACGACGACCGCACAGGTAAGTCCGTGTTACAAAAGGGACATTTTACTCATTCATCTTGAGCTTTTTCAAAAGCTATCAGACATTTGTTTAAAATATGAACGGTGTTAATTTATAAATCAAGTACTGACTGAACGACGGCGGCTCAGCTGGTAAAGCGTCGGCCTCGCAGTTCTGAGGTCCCGGGTTGTAATTCCCAAGCGACTCAAACACTTCGTCCCAATGCAGGCACAGACCACCACGGACCAGAGGCCGCCCCGAGGTCCAAAACCTCCGCCCTCAGCCCCGAATCCCCGCCCGGTCCCTCCAGCCCCAGCGCCGCTCTTGGGCCGCGTAAGTGGAGGCAAAAAAAAAAAACGGCCAGGGGCTTGTTGCGTACGTTACCGTGGAAACATAACGCGGAGAGACGCTTTTCCTGCCAGGGAATTCGACGACGGGCGCCGCCAGGGTTCCAATTCCAGCTCCTCGCCTGCGGAGGTCGCCGACTGAGCACGAAGGACGCGACGTGCTCGCCGCCAACGGTCAGTCACAACGGAAAACGTGCTCGACTACTAGGGCCAGTACTGCGATGAACAAATGTACCATTACAACTACAGCTACAGTAATGCCGTGACTAAAGTTCTACTCTTCTGGCACGAGCGAGTAATGCTCTGCCTCGAACCCTACAAACAAACCACCGGTACACGAGCGAGAGAGTAGTTTTACTGCAAGCGTATCGCTGGTACTGAGGCGCACTGTCGACTCCCGTCAGCACGCTGCCTTCCGGCGGCGGCGCCGCGGAGGCGCTGGTCCTCTCTCAAGGCGTCGGAGTCGCGCCCGAGTCCGGACGGGCGCCGGCGAGCCAAGTCTCTACCCGCCTCCCGTGACGGCGCCGAGGAGCCGTTGCCCACGCCCGACTCGGACTACGAGTACTGAGAAATCGAATTGTTCTGCCGCAGAAGACGCGTTCCGGAGGAAGGCTTTACGAGATCCTTGAAATAACAATAACCGAGACAAAACTTCAAATAAAAAAAAAAAAAAAAAAAACATAGGACAAAATCAATGGGTGTCATCTGTAAGTCCAATGTGTGGATCTTTGCTCACTTTACAAAAGGTGCTCATTTGGTTTTTTGAAGATAGATGAAAAAAAAAACAGCAATAGTCACTAAGCTATTAGTGACTAAAAGTAGCGCCGCGGATATCCCGTCAGCCCTTCCAGCACCTCAAGGACGAGCCTACGTGAGATGACGGGCCAGGTTTCTTTCCAGTTACCGTGTCGTGATTCAGCCATTGCACTTTAGAAAAATGACTGCAGCACAACGACAAGCGCAGAATATTTACTTTCTCCTTCAATCCTTGGTGAAATGATAAACCCGTCAGAAGTTGGGCTTGTGCTTCTTCACCTCCACCATCAGGTGATGCAGGTTGATGAGGTCGGATCGGGCCGGCAGGCTGCGGAACGTCGGCTGGCTGAGGATCTTGTGGAAGCCGTGGTAGTACTGGATCAACTGGGTGAGGGCGCCCTGTAACGAGCGGGAAATTTGGGGGTTTCCCGTCTCAGTCAGCGCACGAGCCCCGACCGCCCTCACCTGGATGATCCCGGTTCCGTTCTTGAAGTTGGTGAAGGACCTCATGACGTCCTGGCTCATGGCCTCCACCGACTGCTTCCATGTTGCCGAGAAGCCTCGGACCAGCTGGCAGATGCGAGCTGCACGGACGCACGCACACATGCCACGGTTTGACCGGCGCGCGTACTTTTCAAGCTGTGCCGTCGTCACCGGGAGCAACCGGCTGATTTTGACCCGAGTATGTTGTCGAGAGCGCGCACGTGCAAAAAAACCCCGGATCTTTGGAGTTGCGCTTCTTTGGGGATTGATTTTGTCCCATCCCAAAAATTGATCATGCAAAAACCGTATTCGTGATGGGCCGCTCACACGGTTATCACACAATCGATGGAGACGGTTTTGCTGAAAATTGGCAGCACGACCCAGCGACGCCTGCTGGATCGCCGGGACCACGTTCAAGACGGCCCTCGCGCGTATTTACGCTACCGTTCATTTCCATTTGGAAGTGTAAAGCATTTACTTCAGACGCAGTCCTGAACCGCCTCCCGCGCAATTCTACACGACGGGGCAGGTCGGCTCAGGCCCGCCGCACACGCAACGACCGGCGCGGGTCCGTCCGGAACCCGCCACTCGGCTCCTCACCTTCGTCGTTCTTCAGCCTGTCCAGCTGCCCTCTCTCCATCAGCGCCTCGGCCTCCTTAACGAAGGAGATCATTCCCCCGAAGGGCGGCGACAGGAGCTCCTCAATAAACTCCTAGCGGTCGCTCGTACAAAAGAGAGCCTTTCAGGATAAACGCGCCCAGGCGGAGGCGGCGGCGGCGGCCTTGGGAAAAGCGGAAGCACTCGCCTGCGTCCTGGCCAGCAGAAGCTGCTGGAAGCCTTCCACCTCCTTGCTGTCGTCTGCCGCCCTCTCCTGGACAAAGTCAGCATCAACTGGCCGCCGTCCGGCGCAGACGAGCGCGTGCGCTTACCGTGAGCACGCCGAGCATCATGTCGTAGTTGTTGATGAGGAAAACCAGCTGCTCTCTTCTGGAGGGGAACTCCGCCGCCATCTTCAGCACAAAGTTCTCCACCTCCACCTGGAAGGATCACGCGCGACGTGGTCACGGCCCACTTGCGGTCGCGCCCTCGGCGCCGGGCCCGCCCTACCTGCAGCTGAGCCAGCAGAGCGTCTGTCCTCTCGTTGGGGAAGGTCTGGTTGATGCCGACGATGGCCGACGAGAACTCGGCGTAACGCCGTGTGATCTGGAACGAGCGCACAGGCGACACGGGAACCGGGGGTTGGGGTAAAGGACGGCGGCCGGACCGCGGAACATTTCTCAAACACAAAAGCCCCGTGGCTCATTGGCGGCACCCGGTGGACAGTGTTGCTTTTTTTCCCCCCCCTTCTATTCCTTTTCACCCCATTCGCCACATGAAAAGTACAAATGTCAAAATGGTATTTCGCCCGTTTGTCTGGGAAATGAGTTCAATTGGAAAGGGGACCCATTTGTGCCGTGAAATGACCACGACCCCCCCGCCCAGCGCGTGACATACGTAGTGAGGCCTGGTGTCCAGCACTCCCAGCTTTTGCGGGTCGGTGCTCCGGATGCTGTGGATGTTCATCTCCAGGATGAGCTCGAAGCGCGGCCACAGCAGCTCCAGCACGGCCTCCCAGTACCTGAGACGCAAACACGCGGCGGGCAGCCCGTGGACGCGGACGCGGAACCGACCGCTACTCACTTGTCCAGAGCCGGAATGTTCCTCTTGGCGCCGATGGCGCGAAAGCGCAGGATGACGTGGATGCACAGGAAGAGCGCGATGCCGTCGTAGCAGTCCGACACGTACGCGGACATGCTTTTCTGCGCACACACACACACACAAGCGAGCACGCGTGACGTCGCCGCGATAACGGACGGACGCGGATTGTCGGAGGTGCCCGAAAGCCTTCTGGGATCACGCCTCCGATCACCTAACGCGAAGGTGCAGCAATTCATCAACAACTACTGGACTCGAGAGGGAAAAGAGCGGCGCGATTCCGTCTCGAGCTCTTCAGGCGCTTCCTTTGACCCGGTGACTCGTCTGGATCGAGTCCGGGCCAGCACGTGAGGCTGGACTCCAATCAAGGTGTAGAACCCTCCCAAGGATGGTTAAGTGAGGTTAGGGATATTTCCGTTTTGCTTTTTGAAGAATCTGGGGAAAAAAGGTCGACACGGGGAGCTGCAAACAGCTGCGCTAGAAACAAAAGAACGAAAAGGACAATTTGGTGGGTCTCATCCAGCGTTTCTTATGAAGATTTAGAAATGCTTGCGCATTGCATTTTGAAGCGCTTCTGATTTCGCCTGCTTTTGCTCGTCATTGCGGCAAATGAGGGCGACCTCAGTGGGCCGCGAGTTGAAATGAAGGCCATGATGATGGATTGAGATCAAGCTGCAAAACCGCAAACAATTTTTTGTCATGTCATTCGGGGTCCCCAAAGCAGCCGGTTGCTTGTCGTTTCAAAAGATTCACAACGGATCTATGACAACACACGACCCGGTCACACGAGGAGAACCAAAAGTAGCGCACCAGGAACATGCTGAGGGTCTTTCCCATGATGCTGTTGAAAAGGTCCAGCGCGGAGTTCCCCGCCACCATGAAGAAGTCGCACAGGAACAGGAACTCCCTGCAGCCGTTGTCAAGCAGGGCGTAGTGTTGGCTGCGGAACAGCGTCTCGTACGGGTACTGAGGGAGCACAGCGTTAGCTTAGTCTGCGCGCCACATGGCCCCGCCTACTTCTTGAACAGTTTCCTTCCACTTTCCTTGGATGTTCTGGCCAACATTATCCTCACAACTCACAACACAACTCTGACAGCAGTTGTCAATGAACAATTGCTCGTAATCGAAAGGCCTTTTCACTCACTTTAAGGCGCAAAGAATTTGAGAGGCTAAATTTCATGGCTAAATCTGAGACCTGGATGAACCAAGTCAGTGCACACGCACACAAAAAAAAAAAAAAAAAAAAAACTAAACACTTTTTGAACATTTTCATTTTTGTGTCACCTCTCGTGACACAATGATTTTGTTCCGGATGGTGTTCTGTGACGTGAATTTTTCCTGAGTAGAAGCGCTTTTTCCATCTAAATAGCCTAATCCGTTCCAAACCCTCGCCAAAAATGTGTACCGATCAAAATGATGTTCATTTACCCTTGGCGTCGGGCGACCATGCAAAGAGAAACG
The DNA here is from genome assembly GCF_019802595.1 of Syngnathoides biaculeatus. Classification (NCBI taxonomy): domain Eukaryota; kingdom Metazoa; phylum Chordata; class Actinopteri; order Syngnathiformes; family Syngnathidae; genus Syngnathoides; species Syngnathoides biaculeatus. The sequence goes on along the minus strand of NC_084640.1, from coordinate 16,650,812 downwards.
AAAGGCATGGCGAGGGACGGAGGGGGAGGCAAACCTTTGACAGCTGACGTACAAACGCCCACGTCGTCATTCCACCAAAGTTTCTTGTGGCCCGTGGCGAAGAATTCGCAAGTTGTACTTTCCCAATGTGCGAAAGCGCGAGCGTGGGATTCGGTGTTGACCTCCATCCGAGCCAACGGGATGCCAGGAAGACGCTCCGGCGACGGCCAATGGAAAAGCGGCTCTATCGGTGGAGTTTCGGGGCTGCGACTGCAGCGCCTATTTTTGCCTTTCCTATTTTTGGAATTTCCTTACTAAGTGGAGGCAATATTTGCGCTAACCCGCATTTTTCGAGACCAGAGACGTTGGTAAGTTAAGAGTTACGTCTCTATTCCACAACACAACACCCATCACTCGCCTCACCCTGCTGTCGCCTCTCTGCGCCGCGTGGGGAACCAAAATGGGACCCTCCAGTTCCGGGGGGCTGAGTATGGCACCCCTCTGGCCCAGAGTGAAGATGGTGTTCCTGCTCTTCAGAGACGGCTTGGAGAAGAAACCTGTGAGGGGGAGTCCGGGACTGCTGAGTCGGAAAAGGGATGTTTTACACCCTACGCCCCAAAAAAAAAAACAACAACAGGAGTCGTGTTGGTTTGCTCCAAGCCGGACACGCTCGATTGTCGTTTCCGTGCGGGGACGACGCGCTCGTTTGCGTCTGGCCGTCCCCAAAATGCGCGCACGTGACATTGCGGCTTTCTTGTTTTTTGTTTTGGGGGAGGATTTTTCTGAAATCAAGACGCGCTCGGCTTGACATTTTTCTGGCACTGTATGCTGTCTTAATTGTACTTTTATTTTGGATTTCTTTTTTTTTTTTCCCCCCCTCAGTTTTTGTATGTATGTATGTAACGCGCTACATAAATACATTTGCCTTGCTTAGTTCATTTCAATTGATATCCAGATGTAAGCAACTGTGCTCCAAACCTCTGGCAGAGTGAGCGTCATATCTGGATCTCCCAACAATGGACTCACTGAAATGTGGAATTCTTGCTTGCAGTTGTGCGAGGATCTGTCCCAGGCAAACGGCCACGGTCAGTTCCAGTGATATCAATCCATTTTGCCAAATGTAATGTTTCCCACTTCCTGTGCACAATTTGTTTGCACCCACGGCGGGCATCCAATCGGCCGCCACAAAAAGGCACAAACTCCGACTGCAACGGACAAACCCAACCCTGTCGAAGGGATTACCGGCAACACGCGAGCCGCTATCGAGCAAACTAGCGGCCATTGCAACAGTTTTTCCCCTCTGACACCCCCCCCCCCCCCACGTCCAATCAGTATTAGTAATATTATTTATTTTGTCGACTATCACTTTCAGCCGCTCCAGAACGAGAAGCGCCAACGGGCAAAGGGACACAATGTGGGCCGTTGGAACTCTTCTGCCAAGATTTGACATCTTGCACGACTCTGATAAGGAAGAGAAACGTCTCTTGTTCTTTCTTTTTTCTCGTCGCGATGGACTCGCACCTTTTCTCCATTCTTTTTTTGGCTCGGCTGATTGGCGACGCGCTCCCCAGATCCTGATCTTTCGGCGCGGGTCCACTTGCCAGGCTGCGCCTCGGATGACGAAGCAGTTTTTCCTTTTGGCGGCCGCGGCCGCACCCGCCCGTTCGTTCATTCAAACCATGTCAGGCATTTCCTCTCATCTTCGCCTTCTTTTATGGATTTAATTAGCCATTCAAATCTCTGGCTGTCTGTCACTTACACTCGAGGCGTTTCCTTCTTTCAATTTAAAAGTTATTATTGCACGCACGCACGCACGCACACCATACCTTTTTTGGCCGTGTCTTCCACCCCCATCAGGTCGTCCTTATCAGCGACTTCCTCGTACTGCGTGCACACATCCACAAACACGGCGCCGCTTAGTTGCTGGCGCTTAAGACTACGACGCACAATTTTTGTCCCGTCATCTCGGCTTTGAACTTCAACTTTGCGGCGCTCGCTAGCGCTGCCGGTCCAAAGTTTTCAAACGCGCCCACCCTGTCGATTGAGGCCGTTCTTTCTTTCCTTTGTTCTGTGCCTTCATTTCATTTCATTTCAGAGCGTTGTCGTCAATTTCCTTTTCCAAAACAATTCACAAAGCAATGATAACGGGCAACAACTAGCCAGAGATTTTGACAAGTGGCCTGCTCCCCACAAGTCATGGACATTTTGGAGCAGACACCGTGAAAAATGCCATTTTCAACCTTCCGAGCGGACTCCGAAGCTTTTTGGCAGAAAAAGTTGTCACGTTGCTCATTTCCGCGATCGGCGAATGACGCAAGTGACGATTCCCTACCCGCGACACGGCAAAGCGACGGGGGTACACGGTTGACGCTAGGACTTCGTTGAAAGTGTGAGGGGGTCGCCCGCCGCGCCGCCCAAACGACGAGAACTGCTTCATAAAAATAAACGACGAATTTGAATGCATTACTCAAAGTAATCATCACTACGGGGAGAGATTCCAAAAATACCGTCAGTGACGTAAGCGTGTGTTTGCGGCAGTTTGAAAGCGGGCCTGCCTCGCTGCCAAACCTTTCGCAATTCCATTTCCGTGAGGCCTTGAGCAAAGACTTCCAAAGTAAAAGGAACATTCCGGACACGACCGAGCGTGAGTTGACCTGAACTTTTTTTTTTTTGGTTTTAACTTCTGGAAACCTTTCAACACAAAGTCAATTAAAGGCAATTAGTCGCAGGTGTAATTAAAAGTTGCGCGTCGGGTTTGCGCGCTTGCTCGCCTGAACTTTGAGGAGTCGGCCGCTGTACGACTTGAAGTAGCTGAAGTAGATCTTGCTCATGGTGTCCACGTAGTCGTCTCGCACCTCCTTGGCCACCGTCCTCTCGTTGGCCAGCAGGAACTGGTAGAAGAACCTGCGTGCCCGCGCGCGCACGTGAGCGCCGTCCGCGTGAGCGTGCTGGTGAGTGTGCGTGGCCAGACCTGTACTTGAGCAGAGTGTTCTGTGGGATCTGGTAGTTGGTCATGGGCTTCCTGAAGGAGTAGATCTTCTGAAGGATGAACTCGCGAATCTTGGACACCGCCTGGAAACGGCCAGAAGACCAACGTATTAGGACGCACGTCATCTCTTCTCCGAGCGTCGCATTGGAGGGGGCTCAGTTTGGGTTCGCCACGTTGGTCTTCGCGTTCAGGTTTTGCCGTTTTAAGGGTGACTTTCCACCATCTGTCCGTGGAGACCAGATGGCAAATAGAAAACAACTTTGACAAACAAGACCGGTCCAGTTACTTCGAGTCAACTTTCACACCATAACGACGGAGGTGTGGCCTTGCAGGAGACGCGCGCGCGAGGCGCTCAAGCGCTGGGAAAATGACCAGCGACCGCGAACATTAGGTGGAGTTCGTTGGCTCACCTTGACCTTGAGGCGGTCCACGATGTCCTGGATGTCAGCGCAGGCCAGCGTCTCTCGGAAGCTGAGCTCCTTGGCCAGGTTGATCTTGTTGTTGAGCTCGTGCAGTTGCTCCAGGAAGTCCTGCTCCGTCACTGCGGTGTCCAGGATGGTGCTGGCCAAGTGGGGGGAGCGCTGGTTTATACATAACCTCTGGGGTGAAGCTTCGGCTTGACCAGAAACCCACTCAAAGTGGCGACCAGTTGAGGGCGTACCCCTCCTCCCATCCGATGATAGCTGGGAGCAGCTCCAGCGATCCCGCAACCATCCATCCATCCATTCATTCATTCATTCCCAGTCAGTCAAGATCCCAGCTATCTTTGGGCGAGGGGTCGGGCTACGCCATGAACTGGTCGCCAGCCGATCCGAGCCATTCGCACCGACGAGCAATTTAGAGTCTAGCGTGCGTGCCGTTTAGATGCGGGAGGAAATCGAGAGCCCACGCAGGTGCGAAGGTCACACAGGCGAGGCCATACAATTCACGCTCAGCGTTTGCGAGAGCGGAGCACGGGAAGTAGCAAAGGCCGCCGGGCGGGCCGACTCACGAGATCATGGCGCCGGGCACCAGCAGCTCGTCCACCAGCTGGCTGAGGCGGCCGCGCACCGCCTGCCGGTTCTTCAGGCGGACGTTCATGCCGAGCGACTGCCGCTGCAGCGTGTGGATCTCGCTGCTGATGGACGACAGGTCGCTCTGGAAGCCGCCGAGCATCTCCTCCATGCGCTGGAAGGAGGCGGCGCACGCCGGTCAGACGAGACGGGACCGCGCGGCTCGCGTGGCGCCTACCTCCAAAATGGCGTCGCAGGCGCTGATCTGCTGGTGCAGCAGAGCGATGTTCTGGCTCTCCTTGATGTCTGACCGGGCGCGCACACTCAGGAAAATGGAACAAGTGGCTGAGAGGAGACCAGAGAACAGGAGAAAAGGCCAAACCGAAGACACGTGCAAAAAGAAATAAATACATGGAATGAGCGCTTCCTCCAAAACAAATTCCACCCACCCATCCATCTTCTGCCCCTTTTCCGGCTCAGGTCGCGGGGACAGTAGCTTCCCGCTAGGATTCCCAGACTTCCGGGGGGATCCCGAGGAGAGTCCTAGGCCAGCCCAGAGTGACACAGTCCCTGCAGCGTGTCCTGGGTCGTCTCTCTCGCGCTTGTGACCGGAGCTGAGGGGAGGAGCTTCGGTCGACCGCTAAAGTGACCGTCGGCTCAGCTCCTTGGGCGCCACGACGTACCGACGGCACTGCAGACGTCGCACCGATCCCTCTGTTGATCGTCTGCTCCAGTCTTCCCTCACTCGTGAACAAGACCCCGACATACTTGAACTCCTCCACTTGGGGCAGGAACTTATTCCGATCCTGGAGAGGGCACTCCACCCTTTCCTGGCAGAGTACCACAGTTTCCGATTCTCATTGTCGTAGCCCACGTGAGGGCCTTTTGCCGTGGGCAACTCCAGAGCGAAAGAAGAGTCCGAGCCCTGTCAAGAGGACTGGTGTCAGAGCCCAAGGCGTGGGTTAAAGTGAGGCCCACTAAATCACCAATAGTCGCAATACGAGTCGTCTTATTTTCCTCTAATTTCAGTGTTTTTTGATTTTCTCTCTTATCCCCCCCCCCCCAAAAAAAGGCAGTTTTGCGGAACCCACCTTCCCAACTCCCATTCCGGCCACACTCAGTATTACGGCCGACTATCGTTTCAGGGAAACTTCCTCACGTTGGGGATGTTGCGTTCGAAAAGTCGATGCAAATCAATCACGTTCGAAAGGCTCATTCCTCATTTTTCTGCGAAGAAAACGCCACAACAAGGCCAGGCGCTTCTCAAATTGCTACTCCAAGTGAAGCACACCGAAGTGGACATCAGTCCGTGACACAGTTGTGCCATTTTGGACGACGTTTAGCAGCGTTGTCGCCAACGCTCGCTCGCTCGCTCGCTCACTCACTCACTCACTCACTGCCGATTTTAGAAGCCACGTAGCGCAATAGTCCTCTGGTCAAATGCACACGAAAGCGCTGCTTCCATGGATTTTGTGCCCGCCAAAACAAAGAAAATACAAACAAAGGATACAGTCCTTGATGGACGCGTGCTCGATCCGCTCAAGCTCAGCCTCCACCTGTTTGGAGTACTGGCGAAGGTCCACACCCTGCGAAAAAACAGGACACGCGAGGGTCACGTTCCCACCGCGAAGCAACGGCAAAATAGAAACACTCACCGTCTGCAGCGCCTCCTTGACGAGCTCGTCCTCCAGATTGGCCTGGATGTGAACTGCCGGACCAGGCGGAAAGTCAACAAGTCGGCCTCGCTCACGCGCAGCCGTTAATCCGTAGGGGTCGGTAAGCGTTTCAAGCTTTTAAACGCCGCTCGTAGCATGAAAATATTATTCAAGCGGTGGTTACATGGTCTGCCTCACGGTTCTGAGGACCGGGGTTGAAATTCCAGCCCCGCCCGAGTGTGGAGTTCGCAAGTTCTCCCTGGGTGGCTTTTCCCCGGGTGGGCACTCTGGATGACTCCCGCATCCCCAAAAGGGGCAAAATTCGTTGGAGATGAGTCTAGACTGCCCGTAGGTGTGACTTGAGTGCAAATGGTTGTTTGTGTAGTATGTGCCCGGCAATTGGTTGGCGACCAGTTGAGGGTGTACCCGGCCTCCTGCCCCTTGACAGCTGGGTTAGGCTTCACAACGCGCCCCCCCCCCAACCAGTGGGGTAACAATGAATTTACTCCATCAATATATTGACACTCGCGCTACCCTTGTGAGGACAAGCGGCTCAGATAATGGCCTGACATGATTCCTTGTGGAGCCATGGCTTTTTGTTTGGTCAAAACCGCAATTCTCAAGAAACGCGGACATTTTACCAACAGTCGCGAGCGCATTCTCTCCTCCTCCTTCGATTGTGACCACTTTGAGTCGAGAGCCGTTTGGGGTTGGCCACTTCATTAGGGACAGCGGCTGCCCATCATTTTCCAGATGTAAACGAGGCAAGCAGAACATACGACTGGGTCAACGATTCATGACTTTTTTTTTTTTTGCTACGAGGCTTCATGAAATACTACAATGTCAGCACACGGTTACAAAAAGACATTCTTCGACATCTCTTCGTCCACAGCTACCAATCGAGACTTCGCATCCTCCTACTTCCTCGATTAGCTGACAAGTTTCGGTGGAAAATAAACACTGTTATGCTCGCGAGGGCCAGAATTTCAGTGTTCTGTCAGAACCCTTCCAAAAATGTGTGTGGCGGCGGCGGCCCTTACGGTCCACTTCATCCAAGATCAACTCATCGGTGGTCAAGTCCAGTTCTCCCAAGTGCAGTTGGAGCATTTCTCCGTCACTCATCTGGGGAAACACAAGAGAAATGATGGCAATCATTCGCACACACCCGACTGACGTCCCCTGCGGAAAAGGCCTCGGTCGCCACGACGGACCGCCGAACCGGAGTCCGCATCCCTGCCGACACCGCACAAATTCTGCCCACTTCACCTGTCCTGACCGAGGGCATATAGTTCCAACGTAACTTTTCATTTCAGCCCACACATTTAGAGATGAAGGGAAATAAGCACGTCGGTCTGCTATTGACTTCCATCTGCCTTCTGGTGACGACCGGCCGAACGCGGAATGGCAGCCATCGGCCAGCAACAAACAGTGACAACCGGACGCCATGTTTTTCTTTTCCGCTAATGCTAATGCTAAAGCTAATGAAAGGAGCCACGCGAGTTCCGGGAGGGACTCCAATGAACGACGATGTCGCTCACGCCTTTAAACGCACTCAAGGCAACACTGGAGTGGCAGCATTAAAAGTCACCTCGTCCTGAAAGCAGGCCACAGCCGCTCGGCTCGTTCCCTTCGCGGCGGCGTTGACACCGGCGACCGCAGTCTCCGCCATTGCTGCGGTGACGTCAGCGTCCGAAGAAGAACAAATACAGTAATACAACAACAAATAATAATAAGAATAAACAAGTAGCGCGTCTTTCGTTCACCTTCAAGCAAAATATTACATGTAACAGACGTTATTTTAAATTGATAACGCGCTGCGATTTTTACATGACACTGTGCCGACTGTATTTGTGCATGTTGCCATAGTTGTCAAAGTAGAGTTCTTGGACAGTATTGTTTAGTTTTTAATATTGTGTTTTATTTCACAATTTTTATAGAAAATAGTCACAAGAAAAGAAAAAAAGTCCTCGGCCGACTAGAATTGGATCAACTTCCGCTCTAAGTGTGGTCAAAGTATCGCGAGACTACGTCGCTTCCTCTTTGCGCGGAACCAGCTTCCAAGATGGTAAGCAAACTGCCGCTCAACAAAGCCAATCAATCGCCATCTGTTGCAAATACACTCCCCATCCGCGGCTTGACAGTCACGACGGCCGCGTGTGCTGTGTGTGAGTTGAAAACCTTTTGAATTGCTGGTCAGCGAGGGAAAAGATGGACTTTAAACGCGATCTTGCATCGCTACTGCACGCTAACTGTGTAGCCGCGTCTGCGTCGGTGGCCCGTCGCTTTATTTCATATTCACACTCACACTATCTTGTTTGTTGAGATAATAAGTCAGTCAAGATAGGACCGGCAACTTGACGTTGTGACCAGGTAGCAGTAGTTGAGGGACGCAAATTGAGCGCGTGTGTTTTGTGGTGCCGAACTTTATAAAGAAAGCTCCGACGGCTCGACTAGAAGCATTGTTGTGATTTTTGTTTGAAGTATTGGAGCGAAACAGCTTGAGGTCACGTGTTCTGCAGCTAAGGAAATGACTGAAGTTGTGTTTGGGGACGAGTGAACTCGTGTGCGCTTGTCTCTTATGTGGAGTTGTGATTCTTGGGCGACCCGGTATGTAAAATTGTGACGAAACTGTTGGCGCCGTATAAATCAAATGGAGCCCGTTTGGCTGATAGTAAACTGTGTCGTCTTTATTGTATCGCGCAGAAGCAAAGTGTGTTTCGGACGCTCGCTGCAACACGGTCGGGTCCTTGTGGTGACGAACCCTTTCTGTATGTATTTCTGCAGTCTCTGGTCATCCCTGAGAAGTTCCAGCACATTCTTCGTGTTTTGAACACAAACATCGATGGGAGGAGGAAGATTGCCTTTGCTATCACTGCCATCAAGGTAAGAAATGAGGAACGCTGCTGCTGCTGCACTGCTGCTCTCTCTCTCTCTCTCTCTTTTTTTTTTTTTTAAACGAAAGCCGGCCTACATCCAACATTGTAGTTCTTTTCTCAGGGGGTGGGCAGACGCTACGCCCACGTGGTTCTGAGGAAGGCCGACATCGACCTCAACAAGCGGGCCGGCGAGCTGACGGAAGACGAGGTGAGCCGCGACGCTTCCGTCTTGCCGCGTCTTCAAGTTGAAGCTTCAGACGGCGAATTGAGCGTTTTGATTGCAGGTGGAGCGCGTGGTGACCATCATGCAGAATCCTCGCCAGTACAAAATCCCGGACTGGTTCCTCAACAGGCAGAAGGACGTCAAGGATGGGAAATTCAGTCAGGTGGGTCATTCTCGTGTTTGGAGGGGAAGAAATCATGAATGATTGTCAACTCAATCGCAAGCGTTCACGGGGTTATTTCAAAAAAAAAAAAAAGTTAGGGGAATTCCAATTTTTTTTTTATGGCCTAGGGACTTAATATTGCATAATATATAATCACAGGTGTGTTTTTTCCGTTTATAGGCGGAATTCCGTCTTTATTAATTGCATTGATGAAAAAAAAAATCTCTCTCTCTCTCTCTATAAATATATATATATTCTCCGTTTTTCTGCAATATTCCAACTGTAACCCGTGCCAGAACCCGCACTCGTTCATATTTCGGTCCGACTTTTGCGAACGAGGTGGAAGATTAGACGCACGTCAGTTGATTGGTCCAATGTGGTCCTCGTGACCAATGAAAACGCTTGTTGTATACGTGGCAGTTCGTGGGGCCGTTTCGAGTCAAGGCAACGGCGCTGCTCCAGAGCAAAGACGCCTCTCGGGGGAAAAATTGATAGGTCAAAAGTGACTTCCGACGGGATTGGACGGCACGAGAAATCGTCGATGCACTTGGTAAGACGGAAAATGAATCGACCTGGATTTCAAGGCATTGGAAGTTCACGACAAAAACGTGTCGCACAACCGACAGCAACGAAAACAAACTTTTCCATCCATTAGGATGTCGACCCGAGGCCAACAAGCGACCCTGTTGCAGACCTTGACAGTTTAGAAGCAATTCATTGTCAAAATGGTTGTATTATTTACGGATAACGACACGACGTGGATAATTGTTGTCAAATTCATGCGTTTCAATCGTTTATTAAAACATTTGGAATGGATACGATGTACACGCTACGAAAGCACGCTTGCATGCCGTGATGCAAATCTGAATTCAAGTCCGTAGTTTACGTATTTGAATTTGTCATTTTGGTATGCGCCTGAATAATGAACAATCATATTGTCAGTCACTCACATTTGACGCCTTTGCGCTCGCAAGTCTGCACAGTGGAGCGTGAAAAAATGGATATTGTGAGGCGTTGCTTATTTTGTGTAGTTTTGACACGAATTTCTGTTTAGTCCACAAGCGTAGTTAACTAAACGATCGGAAACAGGAAATGCAAGTTAACCGTTCTGAGCATGTCCGGAAGTGATGCCGCAAGCGCGCGTTGGCAGCTTCTTCTCGTACTGCGAGGAACGCGTTTACGTCCAAAGTCGTCGACGACGACATGGAAATTGGATTCCGCCGGGGGTGCTCAACGCGTCGGATCGCGTGCGCGTCCCGCTGACTACAATCAGTGTGAGATCGTGAATAACTTTGACTCGACCTAGGTTGCAAAGGTCATTTTCCCCGTGGTGCGAGTTATCTTGAAGTTGAAAACTTTTCCAGTTTCGACGGCGAGGTTCGGCCATCGTCGGGAGGGATGAATTCCCCCTGCTGTGGGCGCGTGGCGGCTGGCTTCAGTGGCGCGGCTCGATTTGCAGCTGCTACGACGTGTTCTGTGGTCTTGGTCTTGCTCAGGTTAAGGAGAACAATTGCCAAATCGGTGTACTAACCTCGCATAAGCTCGAGTGTCACCACAAGGGAACTTTTTTTTTTTTTTTTTGGGGAAGTGGCCGCTCCATCCAAAACACGGCGTGGAACAATTCTCCGTGGCTTCTAAAAGCAAATGGGGCATTTCCTCCGTCAGTTTCCCCGTTTGAGGAAGCGCAGAAAGCCTTTGAAACGAATGACAATTGCGGAAACCCGGAACGGGAGGGGCCCATCTGCCCGCTTTTCTCTGAATTCCCACGGTCAAAGGCCGGCTTGATTGGCAGCCCACCGTCGAGCGGCGGGGTTTTCAACGCTTGGTCCTTTCAGGTGTTGGCCAACGGCCTGGACAACAAGCTGAGAGAAGACCTGGAGAGGCTGAAGAAGATCCGAGCTCACCGCGGGCTCCGACACTTTTGGGGGTGAGTCCTCGGGAGCCCGGGTGTGCTCCGACCCCTTGAGAGGTCTCCTCAAGCCGGATTTCCTCTCTCTTGCAGCTTGCGCGTGCGCGGTCAGCACACGAAGACCACCGGCCGCCGCGGTCGCACCGTGGGAGTCTCCAAGAAGAAGTAAAATTGCATCCTTTTCTTTGAATAAACCAACCCAGAATCTTGCACTCTGTCCCTCATTGACTCATCAACACGGGAAGCGGCTAACGGGTTCGCGCGCGTCCCTAAAAACCCCTAGATTTTCAAAGGTGCATTTAGGGGCTCCTAAAAGTCCTTAAAATCCGCAAAAACCGGTCAAGCCCCTAAAAAGGCGGACCTCTACCGCCAAAATTCTCCCGAAAAAAATGTTACCTTTTATTTAAAAAAAAAATAGCGACCCGTCAGCCGGAAATTGTCAACGGAAGTCACGACCGTGTCGCCATCTTGTCGTCGATATTCCCGTGAATCCAACTTGTATCATTTTTCAAGATGCTCGGGTTGAAAGTGAGGAGTTTGGAAGCTGTTTTCGTCGAGATGCAAAAGATGGCCACGTGTTTTACTGCCGTCTGTGCAAGCGGCGCTACCAGCGAGGAAAGATGGGCGTCAAAGCGCTGGAGTCGCACCGGGGGAGGAGGGGAAGGAGACGCGCTGATTGGGCGAGGATGGAGTCGCACCGGGGGAGGAGGGGAAGGAGACGCGCTGATTGGGCGAAGACTCTCTCTCTCTCTCTCATCTGGCGTTGGTGTGAATCTGTTTCGAAAACATCAAGATAGGCGAAGCGTCAACTTCAGGCAGCGGTACGAGCACCTCCAGTCGTCCAGCCGGAAGTCAGGCTCTATGAACGTAGTTCAAGACTCGTTCAAGGCAGAGATCGCGCGGACTCACTCTAACAGTGATCTGCAGCCGTCGCACTTGCAAATCTTGTGAAAAGAATTCAAAAGTGTTTGCAGTCATGTTCCCAGACAGTGACATTGCTAAAAACTACCACTGTGGGGAAAGGATGACTTGGTAGCTGCCCACTTTTCATCTCTCCTGCCTCAAAGCCAAAAAAGCCAGAAGAGCGACTGACATATCGACGCTTATTGAGCGGGCAGAAGAAAAGAGGGAGCCGGGGTTCATCGCCGAGGCCAATGCACTCAGAGGCAGAGCAAAGGACGAGAGAGGCACCGGGGTAGGCTCGAGGAGCTCCACTCGTAGGGGTGCTGAGACAGACGTTTGTGTGCCCGTAGTTGCAATTGCAGTTAGAATCCGCTTTTCTGTGCACTGTTACGTGAAGACGTTGACAACGGTCATATCAATGAGAACGACCGCAAGGGGGGGGCAGGTGATCGCCGTCACAGGTACTGAGGTACCGGAACCTTTGATGAGCCGAGAACAGCCCGTGGCACCATTGGGCGAGTCTTTTTTTCCCTTGCTCTTGATTTCCCACCATGGCCCTAAATTTTCCGTGTCAGGCCCTAAAAAGCCCTCAAATTTTCTGGGCTAAGCTGCGCGAAACCTCGTGAGCTTACCCGCGCCGCATCACGACGGAATGGGGACGCAAAGCCTGGACACGCGGTCAAAACGTACGACTGCGCGGTTGCAAGTAAGCCAAAATGCCGGCGTGGAGGCGTCAGCTTCACGCCTGCTGGGGAAGCGTCACCGGCGATCACGCGTTGGAGACAACAGCTGCAGACAGATTAAAAAAAAAAAAAAAAAATTCCAGTTAAACTTTCATAGATTCCAGACTCGGGGCTCAAAGTTGAAGCTGTGTAATTTTGCACAATTTGGTCCTCCCAACTCATTTAAAAAAAAAAAAAAAAAAATCAGCCCCAATTTTGCGTTCCATAAATGTTTTCAACCGAGCGTCGTCTACTAAAGTCGAGCACCCGGTACGTCGGTGTGGTGGCGGCCACGGGATCCGTGAAGCCGGCCTTCATCCTGGAAGGTAGATGCTGCCATCCAAGCGAGGACTTTGTCAGAGACCATCGCTGCTTGTTTCAGCGAGGCCAAGCCACGTTCCGCGCACGCAGCGTGGCCTAACTTTCGGTCAACTAGTCTGGCCTGCCGGCGACCCGGACCCGTCTCTCGCTGGCTGGCGCCTTACGAAGCGCAAACGTCGACAAGGGAAAGCGCGCACTGTTGAGCGACTGAAGTCGTAGGCCAAACGAGAACGGCGAAAGAACTCCGCCCACGAGCTTTGGCGATTCCTGTTCTCACTTCCCCGAACACTTGTTGAATTTTGCGCAACGGAACAGGCGTCGCCACTGATGTCCCGTCCGGTCGTTTTGGAATGCTTGATAATGGGCAGAAAAAAGCCCAACTAAATCCAGGTTGAAAATGAACTGCAAGTCATTCTGTTCTGTTCTTTATTTAGCTTTTGCGCCGTGCCGCTCGATGGGAATCGCGAGTTTGCCACGAAAGCGGTAAACGCACCCGCATTGTCGCAGTCTTTGTGTCCCAAAAGTGCAGAGTTTTTATTTCACTTGTACTTTTCAAATCAATTTCCCTTTGCTAAAAAGTCCGATATGTCTTGGAACGTGTCACGCTTTAAATAAAACCACGTTGTGACGTTTTTAGGAGGAAATGAAAATGAAATATACATGTGCGTATGTGTGTATACATATATGTTCTTGTTCTGAGTTTTTCTATTGGCGAGATACTTTAGTACTTCAAGCTGTACCGGGGCTACGGCCAGTCCAACTGGAGGAGGTACGGATATATGAAATTGTGCCACGTCCGCACGTGAAATATTGCCATTCCAAAAGTGCCACCATTCGCGGTTTGAGTTTCCCCCCCCCCCGTCGAACGGGACCGGCGAGTCCTAACGAAGACTTGTTCCGTGGACCGCCCGCCGAAGGCAGCCCCGAGTGTCTTTCGGGAGAACCGGAACCGGGCCGCGGCGTGAGAATGAATCAACGTAATTTGCCACATCATCGATGGGGAAGAATCGGTGAAAAAGGCCACAGACTGCGTGAGCTCTCATGAGTTTTATTCAAGCCATAAAGTTCACCAGAAGCCAGCGTGCGAACGGCACGGAAACCAATCAAAGGTTTTCATGTCACACCGGAGTATGCGATTTTTAGGAAGAACTGATTACAGGAGGAGATTACAAACAGCAAATAAAAAACAAAATACGTCTTGATGGCAATTCAACAATTGAAAGGAAACAAAGCAATAAGGCAGCAGCCGTAATCCACGCCACGGTTGTGCTCATCACTTCCTGTCATCTGGTGTTGGACCTGGATTAGGGTTTGGGTTTGGGTTTGGGTTTGGGTTTGAATCTGGAGTCTCAGTATCAACGGTAGTGGAAGTGGTAAGGGTAAGGGTAGTGGTAGTGGTTGGGGGAGTGGTAAGGGGAGTGGATGGAGTTCCGGGGGTATTATCATCAATACCCACGACCACAAAATTAGGGTCCGAAAAACGCAAAAGAAAATCGACACCCGGGTCAAGCTTGAAAACGAAAGAGTCGCCGACGCCCAGACATATCACTCCATCGTGAGGAGATTGATTTGGCGAAAGAGTGGTCGTATCCGGAGGCGGGGGCGGAGGCGGACTTGGGTCGTTTTCGTCCGGCGTCACCTGCGCCCGGACAGGACACGGGCCGACGGCGCCTGCGTCAAAGGAGGCGTCGTTAGAGAGACGGGGCGTCACGCGGACGGAGGCGCGTTCCGGGGCGAGCCGGCTGATGACTTACCGAGCAGTAAAAGGGCCACGGTCAACATGCGGAGAGCCGCCATTCTTCTCAGACTTTGCCCTGCAAGAGAAAAAGGAACTTTGAACCTTGGACACGTGGGGAAACGGTCCCTCTCGTAGAAATCCCGGCCGACGGGCGCCGACTCGACTTGGCTCGGCTCCGCAAAACATCACAGATTTCACCCCTTACGTGGAAAGACACGGAGGAAGATACTCACCGCAGCGGATCAAGTCTGTTCTTGTTTCGCCGCCGGTCTCGCGCCGGCGTTTTATACGTTGCCTGGCGGACGGCGGCGGCATTGTTCAGACCTCATTAAGGGGTTTTTTTCATTTGGCTTTTGTTCTCACGCAGGCAGTTGGTTTCGACGAGGCGGGTCTCGTCGAGCCGCATTTCTTCTTCAAATTATTTCATTAGTCAATTAGGTGAGTCACTGTGAACATCACACAATGTACGAGCGTCGCTCCGCGCAATGTGAAAAGGCGACGTTACCCAACTGGTTGCGCTTTGCTCGCCACTTGATTGACGCCAAGAGTGCCCTTTGTGACGGCTGCCCCGCTTTTGGACGCAGCGCGAGGAGAAGCGCGGTCGGCGGAAAAATGGCAGCGCCGACTTCGCACGGGAGAGGCAAAAGACCAATCTGGCCGAGCCAGCGCCGTCGAAAGGCGGATGCGGAAGCGTCCCTAAAAGTCTCGTCGGTCCAGGGTTTCGTCGAGCCGAAATGTTACAAATCCCCAATATTTTGCTCTCGGATCCACGGGAGGAAATGGGGAAAAGCAGGCGTGCGTCATCTGCGCCGTCAATTTGAAATCACCTCGCGGGAACGGAGCCGTCCGGCCCTCGTCCGACGCCCGTCGGGATCGCCGCGCCGCACCGGTTCCCGGCGTCCCTGTCCGATTCCGATCGGATTGCCAGCGTCGGTAGGCTGGAAATGGATCGCGAAAGACGTTGGATTCTTCTTTTCTTTGGGAAAATGGCTTCAAAATGCCAAATTAGCGTGTTCGTTCCTTTTGCGCGTCTTCTGCTCAACTGCCGACGAAACCTCGTCGAGCTTGAGTCGAGCGGCTTTTGCTTGGCGGCAACTGATTGGGTCTGACTTGATTTCGGCCGTGGTTTTGGTCCTCGCGAGCTGGACTCAGTTCGAGAGTCTCTCTTCCAAGCAGATCAAAACTAACGGCATGAACGGAGCACTTGCGAGGAGGATGGAAATTCGACGGAGAGCCAAACGGATCGACAAACCTGAGCCGCACGCACGCACGCACGCACCGACCACTAGGGGCGCTATCGGAGGCTGGGGCGCAGATCAAGTACGAGAAAGAAAAGACACATACAGTACACGCCTCCGCGTGTACCCCATTATTTCCCAAATTGTTACAATCCATTGATGAGCTTTAAAAAAAAAAAAAACAACAACTTACCGAGTGAAGATCGATCCAGTCGGATCGTCGGAATCGAAATTGTGATTAATTGCCGGCTATCGTCGCCCCAAACTGAACCCCGCTGATAACGCCGCCCCGCCTCGACGCATGAAAAGAAGGATTTGTTGTAGCCTGAAATCCAACCGTCCTCCGATCAGTCTTCTTTGTCCACAGTCGGCCATTGGCACTTGCGACGCAATCAGTCCGGGCGACAAAAGTGAAGGTGCGAGCCACCCGCCGACGGTCGCTCGCGCTGCTTTGCAAAGAGCGGCGGGAAAAAAGACACTGACGACGTCTTGGGTCAAATTTCTCATGTGCCTTCGGAGTGAACATCGTACATGAGCAGAGCAACACAAAGAATTCATCAACGCGCAAACGGCGCCTTTTTGGGCTCCTCTCACCTCCATCCGACAAAAACATTTCAGGCCAAGTCCAGCCGCTAAAAACAACGATTGAAGCGAAGCTCGTTCCGATCCGGGGTCGGGGCGTGTCGTCGGGGCTAATTGAGGTGATGGTGGCACTTGTGAGGATCGCGGCGATCTGGTTGCAAATACCGAACGATCACGTCGTCGCCCTCACTCTGAACCAGGACACCTTTTCCGAGGGGAAGCTGAACAAGAACGGCGTCGTATTTGTCGAGACAATAGACGTTTGGGCCGCCCGTTCGGGTTGTTTTAGTGGGAGGTTTTGCAGTGGTGGGTGTTTCAGTTGTGGGGGTTCGAGTAGTGCGTGTTCTGGTGGTGGGTGTACGAGAAGATGGTGTTTCAGTTGTGGGGGTTCGAGAAGATGGTGTCTCAGTGGTGGGTGTTTCGGTTGTCGGGGTTCTAGTTGTGGGTGTTCTGGTGGTGGGTGTACTAGAAGATGGTGTCTCAGTGGTGGGTGTTTCAGTTGTCGGGGTTCTAGTTGTGGGTGTTCTGGTGGTGGGTGTTTCAGTTGTGGGGGTTCTAGTTGTGGGGGTTCTGGTGGTGGGTGTACGAGAAGATGGTGTTTCAGTTGTGGGGGTTCGAGAAGATGGTGTCTCAGTGGTGGGTGTTTCGGTTGTCGGGGTTCTAGTTGTGGGTGTTCTGGTGGTGGGTGTACCAGAAGTTGGTGTTTCAGTTGTGGGGGTTCGAGTTGTGGGTGTTCTGGTGGTGGGTGTACTAGAAGATGGTGTCTCAGTGGTGGGTGTTTCAGTTGTCGGGGTTCTAGTTGTGGGTATTCTGGTGGTGGTTGTGCCAGAAGTTGGTGTTTCAGTTGTGGGGGTTCTGGTGGTGGGTGTACTAGAAGTTGGTGTTTCAGTTGTGGGTGTTCTGGTGGTGGGTGTACTAGAAGATGGTGTCTCAGTGGTGGGTGTTTCAGTTGTGGGGGTTCTGGTGGTAGGTGTTTCAGTTGTGGGGGTTCTGGTGGTGGGTGTACGAGAAGATGGTGTTTCAGTGGTGGGTGTTTCAGTTGTGGGGGTTCTAGTTGTGGGTGTTCTAGTAGTGGGTGTACCAGAAGATGGTGTTTCAGTGGTGGGTGTTTCAGTTGTCGGGGTTCTAGTTGTGGGTGTTCTGGTGGTGGGTGTACCAGAAGATGGTGTTTCAGTGGTGGGTGTTTCGGTTGTCGGGGTTCTAGTTGTGGGTGTTCTGGTGGTGGGTGTACCAGAAGATGGTGTTTCAGTGGTGGGTGTTTCGGTTGTCGGGGTTCTAGTTGTGGGTGTTCTGGTGGTGGGTGTACTAGAAGTTGGTGTTTCAGTTGTGGGTGTTCTGGTGGTGGGTGTACTAGAAGATGGTGTTTCAGTGGTGGGTGTTTCAGTTGTGGGGGTTCTAGTTGTGGGTGTTCTGGTGGTGGGTGTTTCAGTTGTGGGGGTTCTGGTGGTGGGTGTTTCAGTTGTGGGGGTTCTGGTGGTGGGTGTTTCAGTTGTGGGGGTTCTGGTGGTGGGTGTACGAGAAGATGGTGTTTCAGTGGTGGGTGTTTCAGTTGTGGGCGTTCTAGTTGTGGGTGTTTGAGTAGATGGTGTTTCAGTTGCGGGGGTTCTGGTGGTAGGTGTTTCAGTTGTGGGGGTTCTGGTGGTGGGTGTTTCAGTTGTGGGTGTTCTGGTGGTGGGTGTTTCAGTTGTGGGGGTTCTAGTTGTGGGTGTTCTGGTGGTGGGTGTTTCAGTTGTGGGGGTTCTGGTGGTGGGTGTTTCAGTTGTGGGGGTTCTGGTGGTAGGTGTTTCAGTTGTGGGGGTTCTGGTGGTGGGTGTACGAGAAGATGGTGTTTCAGTGGTGGGTGTTTCAGTTGTGGGTGTTCTGGTGGTGGGTGTTTCAGTTGTGGGGGTTCTAGTTGTGGGGGTTCTGGTGGTGGGTGTTTCAGTTGTGGGGGTTCTGGTGGTAGGTGTTTCAGTTGTGGGTGTTCTGGTGGTGGGTGTTTCAGTTGTGGGTGTTCTGGTGGTAGGTGTTTCAGTTGTGGGGGTTCTTGTGGTGGGTGTACTAGAAGATGGTGTTTCAGTGGTGGGTGTTTCAGTTGTGGGGGTTCTAGTTGTGGGTGTTCTGGTGGTGGGTGTTTCAGTTGTGGGGGTTCTGGTGGTGGGTGTTTGAGTAGATGGTGTTTCAGTTGTGGGGGTTCTGGTGGTGGGTGTTTCAGTTGTGGGGGTTCTGCTGATGGGTGTTTCAGTTGCGGGCGTTCTGGTGCTGGGTGTTCGAGTAGATGGAGTTTCAGTTGTGGGTGTTCTAGTTGATGGTGTTTCAGTTGTGGGTGTTCTAGTTGTGAGGGTTCTGGTGGTGGGTGTTTCATTTGTGGGCGTTCTTGTGGTGGGCGTTTCTCTGGTTGACGGCGATGTAGTTCGTGTCTTTCTCGACCCAGCGGTCGCTGTGGTAGTTCGGGTGACGGTCGGGTCCGGTACGTAAGGGTACGGATACCACTGTGGTTTTTTTCCGAAGCCGTGGACCCCGTGGGAGTCACCCTCTCCCTGTGTGTAGTCTTCAATGCCTGCTGCCCGTGTCGACAGGCTGACGGTTCCTGCGTCAAGGGAGTTTTGTTACACTTCACCAAAACTTTCTGTGTCATGTTGGGCGAGGCTCCAGTTCGAAGACTTACCAGCGAGCAGAAGGAAACCAGTGAAGGCCTTGAGCGGGATCATCGTGGCCGGCGGTTTTCTGTCAAACAGTGAAAAGGAACTTTCAGTGTGCACGTCGGGCACAGGTGGCAAATTCAATCACGCAGGGGTGAAAAATTCATCGCGTGGCGAATGGGATAAACATCCCTAAATTTCCCGTCCCGCCTCTGCTCCGGCAGCTCACGGGCGCGCTAGGCACGTGCCAGACGGACCGAGGTACCCGATCGACAGCTGAATCCGGAGCGGGGCGGCTTTTCGCTGCACTCGGCGGACGGATTTTACATGCTTGGAGATTTGTTTCGATTTGCTCTCCGCTTTGTGACTTTGATTGGATTTTTCCCTTCAAAGGGCGCCTCAACTTTGAACGGCCGTCTCTGGTCTGGTCTCTCTCAGCACGAGGGAACATTGAAGTCACAGTAAAACGCAAAGCCTCTGTGAGCACATTCAAGACTTACGCGGGTGAGCTCCTCCCACGCCAGGGCGAGCCACCCGAGCGTCGCTCGTGACAGCCCGGCGTCGGCCTTTGCACGTGAGATTCCGAGCAGTTATCGGGCAAAAAAAAAAAAACAAAAAAACCCCACAAACCTCATCCGGTAGAGAAGGAGGAAGCGCTAAAAGCGGAGCAAGCCAGGTGCCTTTGGCGCTGCGGCAAAGGGGAGCCGACTCCAAAAACGGCAGGAAAAGGCCACAAAAGGGGGCTTGTCGCATTCTGCGCCCTCAGGCAATGTCAGAGACCCCAAAAAAAAAAAAAAAAGCGGCAGCGAAGGAACGCCTGCCACGTGTCGACGTGTCGAAACTCCTTTTGCGCCTGGGCCTCATCGGTCGACAGAGCGACGCGCCCTCGCGAGGCCGCGGAAAATCTCAGGCGAGGAAAGAGCCAAATGCGGGCCGAGTCCAATAAAAGCCAAACTCATTTGAGAAGAGAAGACACGTGCCAGTTAGGCACCGTTCTTCGCCTCCGGACCCGGAGCGGCGCCTGTCCGTGTTATAATATAAAAGGACCCGCTGACGATCCGCGAGGGTCTAAGGAAGACTGGCGCCCGGTTTCGGAAGGCAAAGACAAAAACCTTCAAAGCGGTCCAAACAAATTGGCGAACGCTCGCCAGACTTGTTCCTTTCCTTGCAAAGCTGGACTCTCTTCAAGAGTGGACGCGGACAAAGCCGTCGGCTCCGGGTCCCCCTTTTGCGTACCGGTCAAAGTGAAAAACGAAGGAATGAATGTACTCACTTGCGCTGAAGGGAGTCTGCCGCTGGTTGCGCTCGATGTGACTCTTCGCGATTTGGTTCCATTTATATGTGTCGTCTCAGCTGCTAATAAATGATAATAGCGGGACGCTTAGTCGCGTTCCCTCCCTTACGGAATGAACATGTCGTCTTTATGTTCTTTTCGGCAGCTAATCGTTGTGCAGATGAGGTGTCGCGAAACAAACGTTGGCAAGGAGCAGCGGCAATAATTACCTCACTCATTATTAATACTCAATTCTCAGCCGATGGTGTGTGTGTGTGTTCTCGCCGCCGCTTCATTAAATCTGACCTATGAGCAACCTGCCGTGTCTCCTGGACGACGTGAGGATGGTTCAGTCTTTCGGCTTTGTCGTCGACTGTTCCGTGCATTTTGCCCTTCAAACCGGCCGGCGGCGGGAAGTAAGCAAGTGGAAAACACTTTGGCGCTGAACTTCCAAACAGGGTGTGACTACTTTTGCCACCCGCGCTGCGACGGACGATATTCTTCGTCGTTTGATCTCCCGCGACCCGGCAAAAGCGGCCCCGATCGGTCCGCTCGGCGGATCCAAGAAATGCAAGCGTCACGTGGCAACTTGAAAGACGCCGGGCGGGCCGCCACGTCTCCACTTCGGTCGGGCGACGTTCCGCCAAGTCGCCGCCGTCCACGTTCGCTCTGCCTCGGAAAACTCGCGAGAGTTCAAAGAACGAAGGAAGACCCAGACCCGGTTGCAACCGGGTCGGTGACGGAACGTTGGTGAAGTACTTTCAATTTTGCGCCAACGCCAACTGACGTTTTGCCTGCCGAACGTCGTCGAGGACGGACGCGCTCCTTCTGGCGCACAGTCGCCAATTTTCGTTTCCGGATGTCAGGTGTTCAAAACCGTCTATGCGACAGGTCCGTACGGCGGGCGGGGTGACCGCCGTCGACGTTTGCCCGCGCCGGCTGCGTTCGGAGATGCGAAAAGTCCCATTTGCGTCGGAAGGCTGGAATGCAGAAACCCCGTCAAGGACGTTGCCCAAAGCTCCGAAGAATGCAAAGATTCAGAATCAATCAGCGGACGTCGGAACAGTCCGGCAGTCGGTCGGTGCTTCCATCTCAATGAATGGCAACCGTTCATTCTTCTTCGTCTCCAGCAGTTGAGATTATCCAGAGTTGGCCGTCGTCGACCACTTCAAAGACAATTGTGCAAAGGCGGCAGTTTAAATTGACCAATCATGCGATCGTCTCCGGTATATATTATTAATACGAATGTACTCTCCCAACAACAGCCCGAGGCAGGAACTAATTGGCTTGCTGATCAAGAATTTCATGATTTCATTGCAAAAGGGAAATGGCAGCAGCCATTCAGTTTTGAACACACACAGCGGCGGAACGGAAGGAGCCGGAGGGTCCCGAAGGGATCCCGCCCACCCCGGTCCTAGTTTTGCAAAGGTGGACTTTGTCGGTCGTCGCAAAGCCGTACGTTGGAGACGCTACTCCGGAGGGGAACGTCACGCGTCCGTCCCGGTCGGAAAAAGTTCTTTCGACGACGGCTCTCTCGACTGGAACCTCGTCGTCGCCGGCCACATTGTCGTAACGCTTTTCCGCAGAGGCCCGATGCGACCGTGACGCTTTTGAACTGGGTCCTTCACGTTTGGGAAGACAAAAATGTGTGGAAAAAAAAAAAGCAGCTCAACGTTGCCGTTCGCGATACGACGATTTGAGAAGTTTGGGACGGATTTGAACGAGAACGGCGGAGGTTACCGGGGATGGTTTGTCTTGGCGGGCCTCATTAAATCGCGGGGCGGGCCTCGGGTTTGACGCCCGCGCTCGAGGGGCTCCGGACCTGCGGCTTTGTCAAGGGCTGGAACGCGTCGATTCAAATCCACGGAATGGAGTTGAACGGCACGGAAAATCCAGGCGGGAAGGTGCCAAGGTGACTTTGCGGTCCTGCCGCGGACTTCCGCAAACAAACAAAACAACTGCATCGGTGGAGAACTTTTCACCGTTTTGGAGTTCGCAAACCGAAGCAAAATCCGAGTTTTTATTTGAAGCTCAAAAATCATCCGGTGGTGGTTCCGAAGTGGCACCGAAGTGCACGCGTGGCGTCCGTCTCTCCTCCGTCCGTTTGCAGGGTGCGTTCTTTCTTGTCACTTACTGTGCGTCTGGATATCCATCATTCATAATTGTGAAAAATGCCAGCGGATTCCCTTTGAAAATGGCGCGGGACGTACGGTTCTCCATCTCTTTTGTTTCCCCCACCTCAATTTTGAAGATCGTCAGAGACGTGGGACCCAAGCGATATGAAAATGACTTTATGTGCATTCAAAATGACCTCACACAGTGTGAAAAAGTCATTAGCCAACCAAATGCCAGGACTCAAGAGACGAGGTGAACTTCGAGAGGAGCATTTAATAGCAGGCGGTGCAAAAAAGAAAGGCAGGGTCCAGCTCACAGTTTTGTCAAGGACTGGAACGAGGAACGCTGGAATGGGGCCGCGTGCGACAAACCCAATGAGACGCGAGGCAGGGGAATGAACACGCCCGCGCGTGACGGGCTCGTCGCAACTTTTGCTTCATTTTTCTCTGGGCGCGCTCACCCGGTGCCGTTGGCCGGCGACCAGTCCGGGGTGCACCCCGCCTCTTGGCCAGAGTTAACTGGGATGGACGCGTGAGCACACCCGAGCTTGACGACCTGCTCAGACAACAAATCATATTGGACCAAACAATTGAAAAAAGCTGCAAGAAGCGCGACGTGAACCGGACAAATTCAGGAACGGTACATCAGTGACTTTGATCAGTCTGGAAAGGGCTCCCAAGGCCATTTCGAAAGCTCGACCACTCTTATTTACAACAAAAACGAAAAACAGTTTTACGAGCAGTAGCTGTCGTGGGCGCGTGCCCGTCGCTACCCGTGCGCCAATCTTACCGGGCAACTACGAGAGGAGAGTTTCCGTGTCGACAGTCGTGCAATTGGATCGTTTACATACAGCATACACAAATTGCGGTCTGAATGGATAGTTGTGCAAAAATATGGCGGAAAGTTCTTCAGAGTACTTCAGCGCATGGAAACGAGTCCAGCGGATTCAATTCAGGGTGCGGACGGAGCTTTGTGGTCCGGGGGAACGGTGAACACTTCAGCCAGAGGATGAGAGTTGACCACGAGCGCAGCGTCTGCTTTCTCCCGCTTAGCGCTGTCAAAGTCTTCGACGGCGGGAGGCTCCGTGCATCAGATCAGCGGTTCCTGGAGAAAGCGCTCCACAAACTCTCCTTCAGAGTTTAACGGAGAACCCGAAGCCGGTTCGGCTGAGGCTTCTTCTGTCTTAACGGAGCCTGGTCGCACGTCGGCGACCGGAGCTCTCCAGTTGCCGTCGACATCCACGCGGAGAAAGGAGACGGACGCTCTTGGGATCGGGTTAACTGTCACGGAAACCGAGCCGTTGCTTGAGGGTCTCCTCGTAGCCATTTGACAGAAACCCACGGTGGACTTTGCCTTTGGCCTGGGATTCTCTCCATTTCTTCAGCTATGACTGGAAGAACCTTGACCCGTGAGCAAGTCCTGTTCCGTTTGTCTGGCTGTCAAGAGCCACACAGGTGTCACACTTTATTCAGGGGGCCGATTACAGCGCGTGCTTTGCGGTGTGGGTTGAAAAGCCGAGGACGGAGCGAGCTACGGGAGTCTATCGGGGGCACGCGGTCTCGACTCTCCGAGAGCTGCGCCAGTGGGGCGAACGTGTTTGAACGGAGGGGCGGCGGGGGGGGGGGGGGGGTTGCAAGGGTAGAATTCAGCTCATTTCTAGTCCGCCCAGTTCAGAAAAAATGAGATGAAAATGCAAAATATTGGAGACACGATTGGGGAAAGATGCCCTCCGGCGGAGCTGGAAACCTCTGTGGTGAATGTGCTGTCGTTGGAGCCCGTTTGACTTGAGTGTGTGGTAAAGGTGGTCTCACTGGACAAAGTGCTGCTACCGCCGGATTGGGTGCTATCACCGGAGAAGGTGACATCGCCGGCCGGTGTGCCGTGACTGGAATGCGGACCAACGACGTCACTGGACAAAGTGCCGCCGCCGCTGGGGAAATGGCTCATTGTGGGGTCACTGGACAAGGGACCGTGACTGGTTCGTGTGCCGTCGCTCGGCAGTGTGCCAACGGTGGTGTCGCTGGAAAGGCCGGCAAGTGTGCCGTGACTGGATTGGGGACTAACGATGTCACTCGAAAACGTGCCGCCGCCGCCGCTGGAGAAATTGCAAGGTTGGGCGCTCGGTATGCTGCCGCCGGAATCCGCGCTGGACAATGCGCCGACCGTGCTGTCGGAAGGCAGCGTGCTATCACTGGATTGTGTGCTGTCGACGAAGAAGTCGCTATCACTGGGGAGGGTGCTGTCGCTAGGAAGTGTGCTAATTGTGGTGTCAAGAGGAAAAGTGCTATCACTGGACACAGTGTCAACTGTGATGTCAGTGGACAGTGTGCTATCGCCGGAGAAGGTGCTAACTGTGATGTCGCTGGATACGGTGCTATCACTGGACAGTGTGCTAACTGCAGTGTCACTGGACAATGGGCTGTCACTGGTGAATGCCTCACTAGAAGAGGTGTGAACTGTGATGTCACTGGCCAGTGTGCTATCACTTGACAATGTGCTTTCACGAGAGAAGGTGCTATCACTCGAGTGTGTGCTGTCGCTAGACACGATGCTAATTGTGCTAACACTGTAAGGTGTTCGGACAGTGCTGGCACTGGGGAAGGTACGATCACTGGATGTGCTAACTAAGGTGTCACTGGAAGGTGTGCTATCACTGGATGTTGTGCTAACTAAGGTGTCACTGGAAGGTGTGCTATCACTGGATGTTGTGCTAACTGAGGTGTCACTGGAAGGTGTGCTATCACTGGATGTTGTGCTAACTGAGGTGTCACTGGAAGTTGTGCTATCACTGGATGTGCTAACTGAGGTGTCACTGGAATGTGTGCTATCACTGGATGTTGTGCTAACTGAGGTGTCACTGGAAGGTGTGCTATCACTGGATGTTGTGCTAACTGAGGTGTCACTGGAAGTTGTGCTATCACTGGATGTTGTGCTAACCGAGGTGTCACTGGAAGGTGTGCTATCACTGGATGTTGTGCTAACCGAGGTGTCACCGGAAGGTGTGCTATCGCTGGATGTTGTGCTAACTGAGGTGTCACTGGAAGTTGTGCTATCACTGGATGTGCTAACTGAGGTGTCACCGGAAGGTGTGCTATCGCTGGCTGTTGTGCTCACTGTGGTGTCACTGGAAAGTGTGTTATCACTGGATGTTGTGCTAACTGAGGTGTCACCGGAAGTTGTGCTGTCACTGGATGTTGTGCTAACTGAGGTGTCACTGGAAGTTGTGCTATCACTGGATGTTGTGCTAACTGAGGTGTCACTGGAAGTTGTGCTATCACTGGATGTTGTGCTAACTGAGGTGTCACTGGAAGTTGTGCTATCACTGGATGTTGTGCTAACTAAGGTGTCACTGGAAGGTGTGCTATCGCTGGATGTTGTGCTAACTGTGGTGTCACTGGAAGTTGTGCTCACTGTGGTGTCACTGGAAAGTGTGTTATCACTGGATGTTGTGCTAACCGAGGTGTCACTGGAAGGTGTGCTATCACTGGATGTTGTGCTAACCGAGCTGTCACTGGAAGGTGTGCTATCGCTGGATGTTGTGCTAACTGAGCTGTCACTGGAAGGTGTGCTATCGCTAGATGTTGTGCTAACTGAGGTGTCAGAAAGTGTACTATCACTGGATGTTGTGCTAACTGAGGTGTCACTGGAAAGTGTGCCATCGCTGGATGTTGTGCTAACTATGGGGTCACTGGAAGTTGTGCTATCGCTGGATGTTGTGCTAACTGAGGTGTCACTGGAAGTTGTGCTATCACTGGATGTTGTGCTAACTGTGGTGTCACTGGAAGTACTGCTATCGCTGGATGTTGTGCTAACTGAGGTGTCACTGGAAGTTGTGCTATCGCTGGATGTTGTGCTAACTGAGGTGTCACTGGAAGGTGTGCTATCGCTGGATGTTGTGCTAACTGAGCTGTCACTGGAAGTTGTGCTATCATTGGATGTTGTCCTCACTTTGGTGTCACTGGAAGTTGTGCTATCGCTGGATGTTGTGCTCACTATGGGGTCACTTGAAGTTGTGCTAACGCTAGATGTTGTGCTAACTGAGGTGTCACTGGAAGGTGTGCTATCACTGGATGTTGTGCTAACTGAGGTGTCACTGGAAGGTGTGCTATCACTGGATGTTGTGCTAACTATGGGGTCATTGGAAAGTGTGCTATCACTGGATGTTGTGCTAACCGAGGTGTCACTGGAAGTTGTGCTATCACTGGATGTTGTGCTAACTATGGGGTCACTGGAACGTGTGCTATCACTGGATGTTGTGCTAACTGAGGTGTCACTGGAAGGTGTGCTATCGCTAGATGTTGTGCTAACTATGGGGTCATTGGAAAGTCTGCTATCACTGGATGTTGTGCTAGCTGAGGTGTCACTGGAAGGTGTGCTATCGCTGGATGTTGTGCTAACTGTGGTGTCACTGGAAGTTGTGCTATCGCTGGATGTTGTGCTCACTGTGGTGTCACTGGAAAGTGTGTTATCACTGGATGTTGTGCTAACCGAGGTGTCACTGGAAGGTGTGCTATCACTGGATGTTGTGCTAACTGAGGTGTCACTGGAAGTTGTGCTATCACTGGATGTGCTAACTGAGGTGTCACCGGAAGGTGTGCTATCGCTGGATGTTGTGCTCACTGTGGTGTCACTGGAAAGTGTGTTATCACTGGATGTTGTGCTAACCGAGCTGTCACTGGAAGGTGTGCTATCGCTGGATGTTGTGCTAACTGAGCTGTCACTGGAAGGTGTGCTATCGCTAGATGTTGTGCTAACTGAGGTGTCACTGGAAATTGTGCTATCACTGGATGTGCTAACTAAGGTGTCACTGGAAGGTGTGCTATCACTGGATGTTGTGCTAACTGAGGTGTCACTGGAAGTTGTGCTAACGCTAGATGTTGTGCTAACTGAGGTGTCACTGGAAGTTGTGCTATCACTGGACAATGTGCTAATTGTGGTGTCACTGGAAAAGGTGCTACTACTGGATTGTGTGCTAACTATGGGGTCACTGGAAAGTGTGCTATCACTGGATGTTGTGCTAACTGAGGTGTCACTGGAAGGTGTGCTATCACTGGATGTTGTGCTAACTATGGGGTCATTGGAAAGTGTGCTATCACTGGATGTTGTGCTAACTGAGGTGTCACCGGAAGGTGTGCTATCACTGGATGTTGTGCTAACCGAGGTGTCACTGGAAGTTGTGCTATCACTGGATGTTGTGCTAACTATGGGGTCATTGGAAAGTGTGCTATCACTGGATGTGCTAACTGAGGTGTCACTGGAAGTTGTGCTATCACTGGATGTGCTAACTGAGGTGTCACCGGAAGGTGTGCTATCGCTGGATGTTGTGCTCACTGTGGTGTCACTGGAAAGTGTGTTATCACTGGATGTTGTGCTAACCGAGCTGTCACTGGAAGGTGTGCTATCGCTGGATGTTGTGCTAACTGAGCTGTCACTGGAAGGTGTGCTATCGCTAGATGTTGTGCTAACTGAGGTGTCACTGGAAATTGTGCTATCACTGGATGTGCTAACTAAGGTGTCACTGGAAGGTGTGCTATCACTGGATGTTGTGCTAACTGAGGTGTCACTGGAAGTTGTGCTAACGCTAGATGTTGTGCTAACTGAGGTGTCACTGGAAGTTGTGCTATCACTGGACAATGTGCTAATTGTGGTGTCACTGGAAAAGGTGCTACTACTGGATTGTGTGCTAACTATGGGGTCACTGGAAAGTGTGCTATCACTGGATGTTGTGCTAACTGAGGTGTCACTGGAAGGTGTGCTATCACTGGATGTTGTGCTAACTATGGGGTCATTGGAAAGTGTGCTATCACTGGATGTTGTGCTAACTGAGGTGTCACCGGAAGGTGTGCTATCACTGGATGTTGTGCTAACCGAGGTGTCACTGGAAGTTGTGCTATCACTGGATGTTGTGCTAACTATGGGGTCATTGGAAAGTGTGCTATCACTGGATGTGCTAACTGAGGTGTCACTGGAAGGTGTGCTATCACTGGATGTTGTGCTAACTGAGGTGTCACTGGAAGGTGTGCTATCACTGGATGTTGTGCTAACTATGGGGTCATTGGAAAGTGTGCTATCACTGGATGTTGTGCTAACTATGGGGTCATTGGAAAGTGTGCTATCACTGGATGTTGTGCTAAATGAGGTGTCACTGGAAGTTGTGCTATCACTGGATGTTGTGCTAACTATGGGGTCATTGGAAAGTGTGCTATCACTGGATGTTGTGCTAACTATGGGGTCATTGGAAAGTGTGCTATCACTGGATGTTGTGCTAACTATGGGGTCATTGGAAAGTGTGCTATCACTGGATGTTGTGCTAAATGAGGTGTCACTGGAAGTTGTGCTATCACTGGATGTTGTGCTAACTGAGGTGTCACTGAAAGGTGTGCTATCACTGGATGTGCTCACTGAGGTGTCACTGGCAGGTGTGCTATCGCTGGATGTTGTGCTAACTGAGGTGTCACTGGAAGGTGTGCTATCACTGGATGTTGTGCTAACTGAGGTGTCACTGGAAAGTGTGTTATCACTGGATGTTGTGCTAACTGAGGTGTCACTGGGAGTTGTGCTATCACTGGATGTTGTGCTAACTGAAGTGTCACTGGAAGGTGTGCTATCGCTAGATGTTGTGCTAACTGAGGTGTCAGAAAGTGTACTATCACTGGATGTTGTGCTAACTGAGGTGTCACTGGAAATTGTGCTATCACTGGATGTTGTGCTAACTGAGGTGTCACTGGAAGGTGTGCTATCGCTCGATGTTGTGCTCACTGTGGTGTCACCGGAAAGTGTGCTATCACTGGATGTGCTAACTAAGGTGTCACTGGAAGGTGTGCTATCACTGGATGTTGTACTAACTGAGGTGACACTGAAAAGTGTGCTATCGCTGGATGTTGTGCTAACTGTGGTGTCACTGAAAGGTGTGCTATCACTGGATGTGCTAACTGAGCTGTCACTGGAAGGTGTGCTATCGCTGGATGTTGTGCTAACTGATGTGTCAGAAAGTGTACTATCACTGCATGTTGTACTAACTGAGGTGTCACTGGAAAGTGTGTTATCACTGGATGTTGTGCTAACTGAGGTGTCACTGGAAGTTGTGCTATCACTGGATGTTGTGCTAACCGAGGTGTCACTGGAAGGTGTGCTATCACTGGATGTTGTGCTAACTGAGGTGTCACTGGAAGTTGTGCTAACGCTAGATGTTGTGCTAACTGAGGTGTCACTGGAAGTTGTGCTATCACTGGACAATGTGCTAATTGTGGTGTCACTGGAAAAGGTGCTACTACTGGATTGTGTGCTAACTATGGGGTCACTGGAAAGTGTGCTATCACTGGATGTTGTGCTAACTGAGGTGTCACTGGAAGGTGTGCTATCACTCGATGTTGTGCTCACTGTGGTGTCACCGGAAAGTGTGCTATCACTGGATGTGCTAACTAAGGTGTCACTGGAAGGTGTGCTATCACTGGATGTTGTGCTAACTGAGGTGTCACTGGATGTTGTGCTAACTGAGGTGTCACTGGAAGTTGTGCTATCACTGGATGTTGTGCTAACTGTGCTCTCACTTGACAGTGTACTATCACAGACTGTTGTGCTGTCTGTGGTGTCACTGGAAGTTGTGCTATCGCTGGATGTTGTGCTAACTGAGGTGTCACCGGAAGTTGTGCTATCACTGGATGTTGTGCTAACCGAGGTGTCACTGGAAGGTGTGCTATCACTGGATGTTGTGCTAACCGAGGTGTCACTGGAAGTTGTGCTATCACTGGATGTTGTGCTAACTGTGGTGTCGCTCGAAAGTGTGCTATCACTAGATGTTGTGCTAACTGTGGTGTCACTGGACAGTGTGCTAACTGTAGTGTCACTGGAGAAGGTAATATCACTGGATTGTGTGCTATCTGTGCTCTCACTGGACAGTGTGCTATCACTGAATGTTGCGCTAACTGAGGTGTCACTGGACAGTGTGCTAACTGTAGTGTCACTGGAGAAGGTAATATCACTGGATTGTGTGCTATCTGTGCTCTCACTGGACAGTGTGCTATCACTGAATGTTGCGCTAACTGAGGTGTCACTGGATAGAGTGCTTTCACTGAATTGTGTGCTAACTGTGGTGCCGCTGGACACTGTGTTTTCACTGGAAGTTGTGCTATCACTGGATGTTGTCCTCACTGTGGTGTCACTGGAAGTTGTGCTATCGCTGGATGTTGTGCTAACTGAGGTGTCACTGGAAAGTGTGCCATCGCTGGATGTTGTGCTAACTATGGGGTCACTGGAAGTTGTGCTAACGCTGGATGTTGTGCTAACTGAGGTGTCACTGGATGTTGTGCTAACTGTGGTGTCACTGGACAGTGGGCTATCACTGGATGCTGTGCTATCAGTGGACAATGTGCTAATTGTGGTGTCACTGGAAAAGGTGCTACTACTGGATTGTGTGCTAACTATGGGGTCACTGGAAAGTGTGCTATCACTGGATGTTGTGCTAACTGAGGTGTCACTGGAAGGTGTGCTATCACTCGATGTTGTGCTCACTGTGGTGTCACGGAAAGTGTGCTATCACTGGATGTGCTAACTAAGGTGTCACTGGAAGGTGTGCTATCACTGGATGTTGTGCTAACTGAGGTGTCACTGGATGTTGTGCTAACTGAGGTGTCACTGGAAGTTGTGCTATCACTGGATGTTGTGCTAACTGTGCTCTCACTTGACAGTGTACTATCACAGACTGTTGTGCTGTCTGTGGTGTCACTGGAAGTTGTGCTATCGCTGGATGTTGTGCTAACTGAGGTGTCACCGGAAGTTGTGCTATCACTGGATGTTGTGCTAACCGAGGTGTCACTGGAAGGTGTGCTATCACTGGATGTTGTGCTAACCGAGGTGTCACTGGAAGTTGTGCTATCACTGGATGTTGTGCTAACTGTGGTGTCACTGGAAGTGTGCTATCACTAGATGTTGTGCTAACTGTGGTGTCACTGGACAGTGTGCTAACTGTAGTGTCACTGGAGAAGGTAATATCACTGGATTGTGTGCTATCTGTGCTCTCACTGGACAGTGTGCTATCACTGAATGTTGCGCTAACTGAGGTGTCACTGGACAGTGTGCTAACTGTAGTGTCACTGGAGAAGGTAATATCACTGGATTGTGTGCTATCTGTGCTCTCACTGGACAGTGTGCTATCACTGAATGTTGCGCTAACTGAGGTGTCACTGGATAGAGTGCTTTCACTGAATTGTGTGCTAACTGTGGTGCCGCTGGACACTGTGTTTTCACTGGAAGTTGTGCTATCACTGGATGTTGTCCTCACTGTGGTGTCACTGGAAGTTGTGCTATCGCTGGATGTTGTGCTAACTGAGGTGTCACTGGAAAGTGTGCCATCGCTGGATGTTGTGCTAACTATGGGGTCACTGGAAGTTGTGCTAACGCTGGATGTTGTGCTAACTGAGGTGTCACTGGATGTTGTGCTAACTGTGGTGTCACTGGACAGTGGGCTATCACTGGATGCTGTGCTATCAGTGGACAATGTGCTAATTGTGGTGTCACTGGAAAAGGTGCTACTACTGGATTGTGTGCTAACTATGGGGTCACTGGAAAGTGTGCTATCACTGGATGTTGTGCTAACTGAGGTGTCACTGGAAGGTGTGCTATCACTCGATGTTGTGCTCACTGTGGTGTCACCGGAAAGTGTGCTATCACTGGATGTGCTAACTAAGGTGTCACTGGAAGGTGTGCTATCACTGGATGTTGTGCTAACTGAGGTGTCACTGGATGTTGTGCTAACTGAGGTGTCACTGGAAGTTGTGCTATCACTGGATGTTGTGCTAACTGTGCTCTCACTTGACAGTGTACTATCACAGACTGTTGTGCTGTCTGTGGTGTCACTGGAAGTTGTGCTATCGCTGGATGTTGTGCTAACTGAGGTGTCACCGGAAGTTGTGCTATCACTGGATGTTGTGCTAACCGAGGTGTCACTGGAAGGTGTGCTATCACTGGATGTTGTGCTAACCGAGGTGTCACTGGAAGTTGTGCTATCACTGGATGTTGTGCTAACTGTGGTGTCGCTCGAAAGTGTGCTATCACTAGATGTTGTGCTAACTGTGGTGTCACTGGACAGTGTGCTAACTGTAGTGTCACTGGAGAAGGTAATATCACTGGATTGTGTGCTATCTGTGCTCTCACTGGACAGTGTGCTATCACTGAATGTTGCGCTAACTGAGGTGTCACTGGACAGTGTGCTAACTGTAGTGTCACTGGAGAAGGTAATATCACTGGATTGTGTGCTATCTGTGCTCTCACTGGACAGTGTGCTATCACTGAATGTTGCGCTAACTGAGGTGTCACTGGATAGAGTGCTTTCACTGAATTGTGTGCTAACTGTGGTGCCGCTGGACACTGTGTTTTCACTGGAAGTTGTGCTATCACTGGATGTTGTCCTCACTGTGGTGTCACTGGAAGTTGTGCTATCGCTGGATGTTGTGCTAACTGAGGTGTCACTGGAAAGTGTGCCATCGCTGGATGTTGTGCTAACTATGGGGTCACTGGAAGTTGTGCTAACGCTGGATGTTGTGCTAACTGAGGTGTCACTGGATGTTGTGCTAACTGTGGTGTCACTGGACAGTGGGCTATCACTGGATGCTGTGCTATCAGTGGACAATGTGCTAATTGTGGTGTCACTGGAAAAGGTGCTACTACTGGATTGTGTGCTAACTGTGCTCTCACTTGACAGTGTGCTATCACAGAATGTTGTGCTGTCTGTGGTGTCACTGGAAGTTGTGCTATCGCTGGATGTTGTGCTAACTGAGGTGTCACTGGAAAGTGTGCCATCGCTGGATGTTGTGCTAATTATGGGGTCTATGGAAGTTGTGCTAACGCTAGATGTTGTGCTCACTGAGGTGTCACTGGAAGTTGTGCTATCACTGGATGTTGTGCTAACTGTGGTGTCACTGGAAGTACTGCTATCGCTGGATGTTGTGCTAACTGAGGTGTCACTGGAAGTTGTGCTATCGCTGGATGTTGTGCTAACTGAGGTGTCACTGGAAAGTGTGCCATCGCTGGATGTTGTGCTAACTATGGGGTCACTGAATTGTGTGCTAACTGTGGTGCCGCTGGACACTGTGTTTTCACTGGAAGTTGTGCTATCATTGGATGTTGTCCTCACTTTGGTGTCACTGGAAGTTGTGCTATCGCTGGATATTGTGCTAACTATGGGGTCACTGGAAGTTGTGCTAACGCTAGATGTTGTGCTCACTGTGGTGTCACCGGAAAGTGTGCTATCACTGGATGTTGTGCTAACTGAGGTGTCACTGGAAGGTGTGCTATCGCTGGATGTTGTGCTAACTGAGGTGTCACTGGAAAGTGTGCCATCGCTGGATGTTGTGCTCACTATGGGGTCACTGGAAGTTGTGCTAACGATAGATGTTGTGCTAACTGAGGTGTCACTGGAAGTTGTGCTATCACTGGACAATGTGCTAATTGTGGTGTCACTGGAAAAGGTGCTACTACTGGATTGTGTGCTAACTGTGCTCTCACTTGACAGTGTGCTATCACAGAATGTTGTGCTGTCTGTGGCGTCACTGGAAGGTGTGCTATCGCTGGATGTTGTGCTAACTGTGGTGTCACTGGACAGTGTGCTAACTGTAGTGTCACTGGAGAAGGTAATATCACTGGATTGTGTGCTATCTGTGCTCTCACCGGACAGTGTGGTATCACTGAATGTTGCGCTAACTGAGGTGTCACTGGATGTTGTGCTAACTGTGGTGTCACTGGAAGTACTGCTATCGCTGGATGTTGTGCTAACTATGGGGTCACTGGAAGTTGTGCTAACGCTAGATATTGTGCTAACTGAGGTGTCACTGGAAGTTGTGCTATCACTGGATGTTGTGCTAACTGTGGTGTCAGTGGACACTGTGCTAACTGTAGTGTCACTGGAGAAGGTGATATCACTGGATTGTGTGCTATCTGTGCTCCTACCGGACAGTGTGCTATCACTGAATGTTGCGGTAACTGAGGTGTCACTGGAAGTTGTGCTATCGCTGGATGTTGTGCTAACTGTGGTGTCAGTGGACACTGTGCTAACTGTAGTGTCACTGGAGAAGGTGATATCACTGGATTGTGTGCTATCTGTGCTCTCACCGGACAGTGTGCTATCACTGAATGTTGCGCTAACTGAGGTGTCACTGGATAGAGTGCTTTCACTGAATTGTGTGCTAACTGTGGTGCCGCTGGACACTGTGTTTTCACTGGAGGTTGTGGAATCACTGGTCAGTGTACTCACTGTGGTCTCACTGCCCAACGTGCTCACTGCGGTTTCACTAGACAGTGTGCCAATCGTGTCAGTGGAGAATGCGCTATCACCGGCTGGTGTGCTCACTGCGGTGTCACTGGTGACTGGGCAAGGGGCGTGTGGGGGATCGGTGCTATCATGGACCTGTGAGCAAAGGGTATGCTCCTCACGGGGGGAGCCACGAGTGTACGAGCAAGGGCTTCGTTCTTCTTGAGCGGGGTCACGTTTATGCCAGCGCGGGGTGTTGGAGTCGCGGTTATGCGGGCAAGGTGTATGTTTATCATGCATCAGATTGCAACGGGTATGTACTTCACGAGCGGAGTCGGGGGGAGGCGGCGGAATGTGTTCTTCACGGGTCGGGGGATAATTACGCCGGGGTGGAATGTGTTGCTTTCGAGTGGAATGCCGCGAAGGGAGGATGTGCTCTTCGCGTATGGAGTCACGAGGGGTGACTTCTTCGTGGTCGGACTCGTGTTCATGTTGGCACTGGATATGTTCTTCGCGGCCGGAGTCATGGCGGCGCCGGGAAGGAACGCGTTCTTTCCGGCCGGAGTCATGGCGGCGCCCGGAATGAGCGCGTTCTTTCCGGCCGGACTCATCTTTAAGGCGGGAAGGCTCGTGGTCGTGCGTTTGCCAGGACGGAGCGTTGTCCTCATCTGCCGAGTCACGTTGATGCCGGGGAGGGCTGCGAGCTCCGTGGGTGGAGTCGTGGGTACGGCTGTCACACGGTGAGTCATACGTTTGCGCCTCTTTGATATTTGTGCGCTCGTAGTCGTCTGGACTGTCAAATGGAAAGTTCCGAATATGTTGGCTGCCTTCAGGTCCGGGGACTCCGTGGCGTGAGGTCTCTTGGGTGTCAGGATACCCCTGGATCCCCCGGTCATCTTCTGGGATTATGCCCGACAGGTGTCTTTGAGTAGGCAGGGAGGAGATTCCTGTGTCGAGAGTTGACGGCAGTGTCACGGGACGACAGTTCACTTCATTTCCTTTGTTACAGAGCGTTCGATGATTTACCAGTCAGCAGAAGGAGAGCAGCGAGCCGCTTCGGAGTCATCATCGCGGCCGACGATGTGCTGTAACACAGTCAACAGACGTTTGTTCCATAAAATCACTTTCGAAACTGCGTTTTTCTGGAGCCAGTTCACACCAAAATGGCTCAAAGAAGGAGGTGACAGGTAAAGCCCCAAACTCAGATGAGGCCGGATCTACGTATGTATGTGGACTCTGATGCTGAGGCTCAAGACCGGGGGTGGAAAAGACAAAACGAAAAAAAGACGGAAGCCGATGGCCAATACGTCGCAAGCATGTGCGCATAAACGCCGGCCTCCTATTTACCGCCCGTGACGTCACAGGCCCCCATCGCAACCCCCCACCGAGTCCACTCCAAGCCCCGCGCCCGGCAAGAAAAGTAGACGCGTGGGCACCCCTGTTCAAGACCCATCTTTAGTCGTCCCCCAAAGGAGACCCGACCACGGGTGACGCGGTGGGATCATTGCTGGAGCAAGGGCGACACCTGCTGCCGGTTTAGAGTCACTGCAAGCTCGAATATTGGCGTCACCGTCTCTTTCGCCGTTTGACGAGTCTTTCTTTCAGGTCTGCTGCCAAATGTGAAGTTATTCAAGTGTTCTTTGCCACCAAATGAGGTTGCAATGGCCAACCGCCGTCTGTGAGACAATGCAAAAGCTGTCAATTGGTTTCTTTTGGGGTTTTTTTGTTTTGTTTTAGATCCACGGCTTTTAGGCCACCGATAATTCGAAGAGTGAAATTCACTATCAGAGGTGAGGTCTGCATCCCCGACCGGACCGATCGGTTGAACGATCCGGCGCTGAAATAGAACTCGGGGCTCCCGAGACGCCCTAATTTGATCTGGACAAGGAAGACCAGATGTTGACGAGGAGTCCAAATGCGCAAAGTCAGGACATCGCTCATTTGTGTATTTGCTGCGCCGTTTGACATTGACTCATTTGCGGAGCTTTAGCGCAACACCATCCGGACGAAATTCCTTTCTGGCTTTTTATTTTCTCAGCCGTCTGTGTAGGCATGTCGCCGACGTGGGCACGCGTTTCTCACCCTTCGCGAAACGCAGTCGCGCTTGCGGCGGCGGGATGTGCAAGACTTCTTTCAGAGGCTTCAAGGACGACCGTGGGCCATTTCGGGACGGCACCACTGTGACCAATAAAGGGAGATAACGGGACCGGATCTGTTCCGTCGGCCTTCGTTTGGATCTCGCACCTTTAGTTGTTTTTTTTTTTTTTTTTTTTTTTACCGGTAACTTGCCGCTTTTCCAATCTCATTCTCGGAGTGAGGTGGAGGCCCTCCAAACTGCAGGGGCCCTCCAACTATCTATCCATCCATTATCTGAGCCGCTTATCCTCACAAGGGTCACGGGAGCGCCGGAGCCCGTCTCGGCTACGTTCGGACAGGAGGCGGGATACGCCCCGGACCGGTCGCCGGCCAATTGCGCGGCGCAAATAAAGAAGCAAGCATTCGCACTCGCGATTGAGAGTCTCCGACGAATGCAAGAATGTTTTGGGGACGCGGGAGGAAAGCGGAAGAAAAACTCACGCAAAGCCCAGACAGGCGGGGTTGGGATTTGAACCCCCGTCCTCAGAACGGTGAGGCCGACGCGCTACGGCCGCTCCGTTGTGCCCCCCGCCCCGCGGGACTCAGCGAGGGACACGGTCCAGGTCCAACGGCTTCTCCGAGTCCACAAAAAAACCCAGCAGAACTCCAGGACTCTGCTGAGTGTACAGAGATGGCCCAGCGTTGCACGCCCGGGACCAAAACCAAATCGCATTGTTCCTTCTGAATCTGAGAATTGGAGTCCCAACGGAGCCTCCTCTGGCCTAAATATTGAATATGAGAAGTGACTGATGATTATTCACGTTAGTCCTCAAATTGAAGGCATTGGCAGAAGCAAAGATCCTTTATTAGGCAGCTCATTCCGCCTGATGAGCCTAAAATCAAAATCACCAAAATATTAGACAGCGTCGACCTCGGCCGGTCAGTCCTTTTGAAAAATGTGGCCCTGGAGACGGCGCATTCGGCGTCTGAGGAGATGAAGTGGAGGGATCATCTCAGCGGGTTTAGCCCCCGCCTCCCCCTTTGGATCTGGACCATCATTTTTGCCGTAGATGAAATTGAGATATGACGCGCTCGGCAATAATGTCTCCATGCCTCCGCATAACTGTCCGCCGTGTCTCTCGGCGCGAGAGAGACAGTTTGCAAGGAACCAATCCAAGCAAAGATTTGGGGACTCGAGACTCGCCCGGCCGCGGAGGAACCGTTCAAGAAGGAAGGCCTTTGATTGCGCAAAAGTATTTGCAAACACTTGAGATTTTGTCCCCGGCATCAAAGCGCACAATACGCATTTCGGACGTGACGTCGTGAAGCCAAACGAGGCCTTGACGGTTTCGAAGCAACAATAATGAATGCGGCAATTGGCTAATCTTCACTTTGGAACTATTCAAGGAGCTCGTTGCAAAGGCATGAACGTCTTCTGGCTCCAGCGTGCATTGCTCAACTGCGCCTACCGGAGGGAACGCGGTGCCCGACCCGGGGCGAGTCCAAGAGACGTCGGGCTGGTCCGAGCGGGCCCCGAGGGGGTTACAGGTGCTCCCTCTTGTCCACTGCGCTGGGACTTTCTTCTTCTTTGTGGCCGCGCCAAACCCGAATCTGATGGATGAACACACCAAACACTGGTTGGCTACCGCGTGGCGCAAACACGACTGTCCAGCGCGATATGGTCAGGAGACTACCAAAGGGTGAGGGTAGCACACAGGATGAGGAATTTGCAAAAGCACAACTTCACTACGTTAGTATGAGGACAAAGAGAAAAGTGGGAGCGGTCAACGGTGACAATTTCATTTGTAAGTTAGCTGAATCCAATTTCGTGCCAAATCGTTGTCACGGCCGTGTCCTTCCCCGACCGCACGTTGCTGTCAAATAGCGCCGATATGTATTGCCACGCCTGTGGTCTGGCCCTTCCCCAGAGCCCTCGCGTCACAGACTTCTCGGACGATTGAGCGTGTGCGACGTGGCCGCTTCACCCGCCGATTCCGTGACTGTTGCTTTTCTGGACCGCCTCCCCGTGCTCCGACGCCGAACTGAACAAAGTTCCCGCTCAAACGGTACCCGGTCTCCAGAGTCGTGCGCCTCGGGTTCTGCCCGTGACACAATCTCCGTATTTCTCCTTAGGAAAACATTGAAACCGCTCGGGAGACTCATCTCTTGCTCCATATGGAACAAGAAAATGTACGGACGTTCATTCATTGGACGTGACTTCCGGGGGCAGCCCAAACCCTGACCCTGACCCTATCTAACCCTAAGCCAAGGCTCCCGTTCACGACTTCCAGTCCAACCTGCTTCCAGACTCGGAGCCGCTATTTCCATGCAGCGATTTAGCCCTTCCTTCTTCCGTTCTTCCATTTCGATATTGCCAGAGAAAAAAGGCTTTGGATGTTCTTTGGACGCTGACCGTCGCACACTTGAGCTGTCCTTCCACTCGTAGCTTGACCAGAACAAAAAGTTTCTGTCTCTCAAACGCACGGCGGTCTCCCGGCTCAGAGGTTGTGGGTTCGAATCCCAGCCCTGCCTTTGCGGAGTCCTGCTTCTCAGAAACGTCCGCGACAGGTTGACTGAAGGCTCTAAATTGCCCGTAGGTACGAATAATAAATAGTTGGTTTTCTATGTGCACCGCGATTGGCTGGCGACCAGTTAAGTGTGTGCCACGAGCTTGCCTGAGGCAAAGTGGTACAGAAAATGGATGGATGAAGTTTCCCTCCCGTCCCGTCCCACTACCTGGGAATCATTTATGTTCAACACTTTGGACCGGA
This sequence comes from Syngnathoides biaculeatus, assembly GCF_019802595.1. Lineage (NCBI taxonomy): Eukaryota > Metazoa > Chordata > Actinopteri > Syngnathiformes > Syngnathidae > Syngnathoides > Syngnathoides biaculeatus. The sequence goes on along the minus strand of NC_084640.1, from coordinate 16,611,422 downwards.
TCCATTTGAGAAGACAACTGGAAAGCCGCACCGTGTGAACATATTCAGACTTTGTGGTCCGAGGTGCAGCCACCGCAAAGGAAAACATGTTGTCGCGCGAGCCCTTCCGCGACTACCGGATCCTGATTCCAATCGAGAGCCGTTACACCCGAGCTGCGCTCGAGGGATGTAGCGCATTTTCCCACCTCTGCGCGATAAGACGGGGGAGGCGGCGTGGCGTCCCTTGAAAGACTTTGCGCAAGGCAGCGACAGATCCAAACGCTCTCCGACAGTGACACCGAATTTATCTTAACGTTCGCCCCAACCTACGACGAGGGATTCCCGTCTGACCGTTTTTTGTCTGTTTTGTCAAACGGCCGTCGAGGGTAGTAGATGGATCCGTTTCTCTCTGCGCGTACGCCGCATGCAGCATTTGTGCACGAAAACCCCCACGAGACGGATGGGTCCGCGCTCGTCTCGGACTTGAAGTCAAAGGCAGATGCTTTGAAAGAATAGTCTGGACTCTTGGGTGGAGCGCCGGAGCCCGATTGGAAGATGGAGAAAGCACTCACCTCGCTCTCTCGTCGTCAGATCTCTTGACTGGAGCCGGTCTGGAGTCTCTCTGCTTCAGAGTCGGTCCTGCTTCGGCATTTCTGTCTCGCCTCGCAATCATCTTTTGGTAGGTAATAATCGGTCTGATCCGAGGGTATTGTTCCACCCTTGCTGAGGCGAGGCAGTCATTAAGGTGAGGCATTTAATGAATTTTGTTCCCTCTCTTTGTCACACAGCCAATTGTTCACAAATGAGCAACGCAGGCGAGCGAGTGCAAAGTCGATGTTGACAAGTGAGATTTGTGTGGCCAACGCCCCTGCAGTCACTTCGGAATTCAGTGCAGATCCACAAATGTCGACAAAAATGTGTAATGTCTTTGATCTCGCAACCGGTCGGAATGCAACGTACCGTATGCGGTCTGTACTCCGGTGCGTTCCAAAGCGTATCCTTCTCCGATGACAACAATGTCTGACCGCATTGAGACATTTTTTGCAATTATCAGAATATGCTCTCAATTGGTTTCCTTCAACAATACTCCCGAAAACAATGAACTGGTCGCGGAGTCCCGCAAACCAAAATGCCAACGTTCTTCTTCCGAAAGGGACTAAAAGGCTGTTTGGGCATTGCGATCTTGGGGGGGGGGGAACCCGCGGGGTTAAAAACTCCTACCCGCCTCACTTTTAGGGTGGATAGTCACAGCAAAAACGGCCACATTAGCACAAAGTAATTCTTTATTTGATATCGCCTGCGAGCCGCGAAAGGAAGAATGTTGCACCGTATTTGGGAAAGATGGACGCGAGGAGCTCCCGGAAGGGTCTTGCGCTCCAGCCAAGGTGATCAGAGAGGCGGGCGGAGGAGTACTTGCTGTGTCTTCTGGTCGGAAAGGGGAGAAGGAGACAAAATTATTAGCCCTTGGGATTAGCGAAGAAGAAGAAGAAGAAGTGGGACACTGAGGAGGAGTGGCAAACGGAATACATTGAGATGCGACGGAGGACACAGGTTCGGACGGGTGGCCGAGCCTCAACAAGAGGCCTGTACAGGCGACACGGACAGCGGGTTGGACACCAAAAAGGGAGAAAAGCATCTGGACGGGTCGGCCAGACAGAGGGATGGACGTGGGAAGGCTGATTAAAGGGTTCGGGTCGACTGGTGCCAGTAGTGTGCTCAGCAGCTAGCAGCTGCCAAGAATGAGGGAGAAGGAAAGAGTTGAAGAGGCAAGCGTGAAGGACCGACCAGGAAGTGGCAACGATTACTCAGGGGGAAGTCAGAAAGGCACCGAAACGGGACGGGGGGAAGAACCGAAAGACACCGGGTCCCGATGACATACCCGTGGAGGTCTGGAAGCAATTTGGAGGGCTGGCTGTGTTGAGTTTTTCCACCAACTTCATCGACAGAATACTCTCGGGCGAGAAGCTGAAGAAGAATGGAGGAAAAGTCTGCTACTTCCCATTTTTAACAACAAAGGCCACGGCCAAGGCACATGCTGCGGGAACGATACAGGAATAACGACTACGACGTAGTACAGAAGTCTGGATCTGCGAGCAACGGGACGCTTTCATGCCGACAAAGAGTGCCACAGACCCATTATTTGCCTCGAGGATGCTCGTGGGGAAGGTCAGAAGGAGCTACGTCGGGTCTTTGTAGGCCTTGAGAAAGCCTACGACAGAGTACCAAGAGGGGAACTGCGGTACTGCACGCGCACGTCTGGTGTGGTGGAGGAATATGTAGAGAATGGTGCACCACGTGGCCCGGCAGAACAATGGCGAGGTGTGCCGTAGGCGTGTCAGAAGAATTTAAGGCGGAGGTAGGACCGCATCTGCGATCAGCTCCGAGGCCCTTCCTCTTTGTTGTGGTAGCGAATAGGCTGACAAAGAAGGTTGGAGCGGAATCTCCTCGGACCGTGATGCCCTTGACATTGACATTGTGATCTGCAGCGAAAGCAGGGAGCAGGCGGAGGAACAATTAGAAAGATGGAGGCAGGCACTGGAAAGGAGAGGAATGGAGACGAGCCGGAGGAAAACAGAATACATGTGCGCCAGTGAGAGGGGCGGAGGAAGGAGAGATGGCGAGGGTGGACCGCTTCAAATACTTGGCCTCGACAATACAGAGCAGAGGAGAGTGAAGAAGCGGGATGGAACGGTTGGCCGAAGGTGTCTGGTGTCCTACGTGACAGAAGAGTCTCCGCCAGAACGAAGAGGGGCAAAGTGTCGAAAAGAGTGGCGAGGCCGGCCACGATGGACGGATTAGAGACGACCGGAAGCAGAACTGGAGGTGGCGGAAACGAAGACGCTGACGTTTTGGGGTGAGAAACGAGCTCGGCCAAAGTTGGAGGTTTTGGAGACGAGGTTCGATCGAGAGAGCAGACTTGGATGCTTTGGACGCGTCCAGAGCCGAGAGAGAGTCTTTGGGACGGAGCCGACACAGACAAGGTTGGACCAAAGACGAGCTTGATGGATGTTGTGAGGGAGGACACGGGGACAGTGGGAGATGGAAAAAGATGCCGCGCCGAGACAAGCTCCAAGATCACACAAATAAATCGTTCCGAAAAAAAATCAGACCTTGTGATTTCTGGGTTTTCGATCTCTCCCGCAGCGGACGTGCACCTGCCAGGAAAATTTCAGAGTACGTCAACATGCAATGCGGCCGGGTGTTCAAATACTGTACCCGGAAAGGCTCGTCGACACTCGTCGGCGGCCGGGACAAATTGAAGCGAGGGAGACGCCCCATTTGACTCGTACCGGATACGGGTCACGTCTGGCGCTGTTATTGTTTGAAATGGGCGATTTGGAGAGACGGGCGTGTTTTGGCTCCTGACGAGCGGATTCCGTCGCTCGTAAAATGAGTCAGCGAGCCGAGTCGCAGAGCGCCTCTTGTCCTCCGACTCGCCGCAGGGTCTTGCCCGAGTCCGCAGCCGCCGGGATCCCGACTGCGTGACCCTTCTTGAAAATGCACTTTTTGCATTTGTGTTTTCTGCGCCTGTTGCCTCTTCCGAAAAGACAAAAACGAGAGCCGCAGGTTATGCTCGTTTGTTTGGTGATTTCGAGCACGTGGTCGGCCTAAAAAAACTGGATCCGTTTCAGTCCAACTTTGCTCTTGAGCAAAAACGGGGCTTTCCCCCGGGGACGCATTTTCACGCATTCTCTGCTGCCACCGCGCGGTTGTCAGCGCACTCGTCGCCTTCCCTCGGAGGCGTCGCGACGGCACTTGCTGCGAGGACGAGCGCCTTGGAAAACGGACGACGGACGGACCTGCCGCAGCCACGCAGCTGACTCCTGCAGAAAAGGGTACGGGACCTCCGAACTGTGAGGCGGATGCGCCAAACGGTGGCGCTCCGCAATCGGCGATGGGATAGGCAAGGAAAACAACGGACGGACGGACGGACGGAGGAGATGCTTGCGCTTTGCTCGATGAGTCTCGGGAGGTGAGGTCGACTCTTGTAGCTGCCGTGATACGGGTTCGGTCAGCGGAGGGCGCTCCGGTCACGGTTGCTGGGAAAGAACCGTTTGGCCGTCAAAAGCAAACTTTTTTTTTTTTTTTTGCCGGATCAGCAAGCCGATGAGAGCGTGCTCCTCCTCTTTTCATCACGGTTGTTTTGTTTTCTGGCAGCTGCCTTTATTGACATCTTTGGATTGCAGCGGTTGGACGAATGAACGAACGTTTGAAAACAGACGACTCACATGGGGCAAATGGGGGTCTCTCTCTCTCTCTCCCGAGTGCCGGACGGACCCTTTTGACCAATTTCGCTCATTTTCAAGCCCACGGAATGTTCCAGCGCTCACGACAGACGCCGTGTTTGCCGGAAAAGGCGACTTGAGTGGCTTCACGGCAGGAAAACTCGCAAGTCCAAAGACGACCTCCTTTTCGCGGCTTTTGACTTTTCTTCTTCTCCCTCGGTCAAATGCAGCGGCTTTACAACCCAGCGCCGCCTGCTGGCAGGCGAAACATGCAACCCCATCCCCGCCTCTCACACACGGAGAACATAACAATAATAATAATAATAACGCGATAAGGATTGGAAGAGATCCAGGTGGATGTAAAGAGCAAAAGAAAGAGCAGACTCTCTCGGAACGTCGGCCGTCTCCAGCTTGTGCCGTTCGTTTCAGCCAAATCTCTTTCCATTTTTGGGGAAGCACAAAGTACGACGACGACTTTGACGCCGAGATTTTTTTTTTTTTTTTTTTTTCTGTGAAAATCTCAAACGTCTGAACCGAAAACAGCACTGAGAAAATTCAGTTGACAGAAAAAAATCATTTCACTGCAAGTACAACTATGAGCAGACAATTTTTTTTTGTTTTTGTTTGGGACCCGGAAAACTTGCCGGGGTTGAAAATCCTGAAGGAGAACGTTGGGACCGCTAGCTGAATGAAGCGCACTCGAGTCCTGCGGCGGGGTAACGATCAGGAAGTCAAACAAAAATGGCCGAACTTGGCTTCGATTTGAAAAGCGCCGATGTGGCGTCAAAAAAAAACCCCGCCAAATATCTCCCCGAAGGCTCCTCGCCAGTTCTGGAAAACGCTCGACTTCACTTGTTGCTGCTGAGGACGACGCAAGCGGTTCTGAGCTTTCCAAATGTTTGCCAAGCGGAAGCGGCCGCGTTCCTTTTTCACAATTTTTTTGGTTTTTTTTTTTGCGGCCTTAATGATAATTGAACTTGATTTGGCCGATCTTGGTGGAGGAATTGGAGAAAAGGCGGGTCAAGATCTTCCACGGCGCTCGCGTACGCAACTGCAGGGAATTTGCCCGGACGGCTTCCGATCAAAACTGATTCCGATTCCGATTCTTTTCTCGGTGTTGGCGTATTATATCGACATAGTAAGTACAAGTAGAAGAATGCGAGTGTGCGGAATCGTCTGGAGAGGTGTTGTGACCTTCGAGCCGCTACGGGCGAGACTGGACTCGTCTGGCTGTGTTGCGAATGAAGAGGCGGCACATGAGAGAGAAGATTTGTTTGCTTTTGTTCTTTAATTGTCTGAAAAGCAACCGGAAAAATGAAGACAAGCATTCATCCGTCAATTCGGCGAGGAGGATTTGCGGCCCCGCGCGGTCATTTCCTCCTTGAGAAGCGCGTGAGGGCGGTCAAATCCACGGCTCGTTGAGTTCGGATTTCGTCTGACGTCAAAGCAATTCACGCCGTCATTGTTTTCCTTTTGCCGGTGGGACATTCGACAAAGACTATAATACAAGGATAAATACACGCGTCTGTTCAATTCACAAGTCCTCGATTTAAAGCGCGCTTCACAATCTCAGCGCCAGCACGGCGGCGCCGAGCGCGGCGGAGAAGGAGAGCATCCGGACCTCGGCCCCGTTTGTTTGCGTGGCCGTGGCCAGCGACGCGTTTGCCGCCCTCACCGCGATGTTTGCGCTGGAAGCCGCCACCGTCGCCAGAGTTTGCATCGCGGCTGTGTCGGCGACGAAGGACTGGCCCGGCGTGTTGGTCCTCACGGCGAGATCCGCGACCTGTCTGGTAGTGTCGGTGGCCACCTGCGCAGTGGACGCCGCGCTCAGGATCCCCAGCTGATCCACGAGCTCCCCAAAGTCTTCCTGCGATTCATCTTCCAGCAAGTCTCGCAGACTGGCCACCAAATCTAGCAAGTCGGCGTTGACCTCTGTGGCCACTTGGGAGGCATCCATCAGGGTTTGCGCCGTCGCCGCGTCGGAGGCCACGCTTTGCGCCGCTCCCGTTAGCCTGGAAGCGAGTCCGGCCGCCTCCATCGCCAGGCTCGCGATCTGCACGTCGCCGGCCGATCCGGACTGCGACGCCGTCACGGCTGCGTCGGCTGCGTTGTTGGCTTCGCGGGACGCCGCCAGTCCGGCATCCACCGTCGCGCCGACGCTACTGGAATCGTCATCGTTGCTCAGGGATGTGGCGGCGTCCGCCGCTCCCTCTGCGGCGGTCAACGCGGTCCCGGCCGCCGTTCCGGCGCCGACGGCGGCCGCCGCGGCCGCGGTGGTGGCGGTTACTGCCGCGGCTGAGGCCGTCAAACTGGCCGCTAGTGACCTTTGTGCCAAGGTTAGTGCGCCTTCTTCGGGAAGGTTTTCCATCATCTCCCTCGCTGCTCCTGTTGTCGCCATTGCGGACCTCGCTAACGCTTGCGCGCCTTCGGGATCGTCCGCGGTTCCTGCTATGACTGCAGCGGCTTCTGCTAGCAAGGCGACCTCTTCTGCTTCCTGAAGGGCTGCAGCCATCTCGGCTGTTAGCGTGGATGGCGCCTGACTGGCGAATAGTTCTGAAGCGTTCCTTGATAGTGTCGCAAATTCTTCCGCAACGGAAGAAAATTCCTCCGATCCTGCCGTGGCCGCTTGTGTGGCTAAAGCCGCCGCGTCGGATGAGATCTGTGCCAAATCCTCACCGAGCCCCTCTGGCGACGCGTTTTGCGCCGCGGTTGCCACCGCTTCCGCCGCCTCGGCCGCTCTGGCCGCGGCATCTCGAGCCACCTGCGGCTCCGCCTCTCCATTTGCAACTAACAAAGCCGCCTCGTTTGCCGCGGTCGCGCTATCCAAGGCGGCGTCGGTGAGGTCACGATCGACTCCCGCGACTTCCCCCACTGAAGCCGTGAACGAGGTTATCACGCCCGCGAGGGAGGCCGCTCTTGAAGCTTGGACATCTGCCGAGGGCGCTCCCGCCGCGTCTGCTGCCATCGCCGCAGCTGCATTCGCGCTTTGTGCCGCATTTTGGACTTGTGCAATAGCTAATTCGCCAGCAAGCTCAGCCTCCGCTTCTCCTGAAGTCGGTCCCGCCGCCGCCGCCGCAGCTTGAGCCGCCGTGTCGAGAGCGTCTTGAGCCTGAGCGGCCGTTTGTTCCGCCAACTCGGCTGAGCTCTCAGCCGCCCGTATGGCTTCCATCACGCTGGCCTCGACGTCTGGCGGTAGATCTTCGGAATTGAGCAAAACTCGGAGCCCTTGAGCGGCCATCTCGGCCTCTTCGTTTGCTCTTCTTGCAGCGTCGATGACATCTGTCGCGTTCTCGGCAGAAACTCCACCCGCCGCCAAGGCCGACGTTGTTGCGGCCGATCTCGCTATGACGGCGGCATTTTGTGCCGCTGCGGAGAGTTCTTGCGCGAACGAGGCCATGTCGCCGCTCGCGCCCGCCGCAGCTTCTGCTGCTCTTTGCGCGGCGATTTCAGAGGCGTCCGCCGCGTTGTCCGCCGCCGCCGCCGCCGCCGCCGCCGGTGCACTTATTGAGCCCTGTAGAAAAGAGGACGCAGCAGTGGCTGCCTCTTCTGCGGCAGACGAAGCATCTTCTGCAGCTGCTTCCGCTTCCGGGGATCCTCCTGAAACTGCGGCGGTTACCGCCGTAGCTGAGCTTGCCAACGACGCTGCCGCCGATGCAGCGGTCGCGGATGCCGCCACGGCTGTCTCTCCTGATCTTCGGACTGCCACTTCAGGTATCGATTCAGTCACCGGGGTTTCATCTGTGGTCGTGGTGTCGGCGGTCGTGGTGTCGGTGGTCGAGGTGTCGGTGGTCGAGGTGTCGGTGGCCGAGGTGTCGGCGGTCGTGGTGTCGGCGGTCGAGGTGTCGGCGGTTGAGGTGTCGGCAGTCGAGGTGTCGGCGGTCGAGGTGTCGGCGGTCGAGGTGTCGGCGGTCGAGGTGTCGGCGGTCGAGGTGTCGCTGGCCGAGGTGTCGGTAGCCGAGGTGTCGCTGGCCGAGGCGTCGGTAGCCGAGGTGTCGCTGGCCGAGGCGTCGGTGGCCGAGGCGTCGCTGGCCGAGGTGTCTGTGGCCGAGGTGTCGCTGGCCGAGGCGCCGGTAGCCGAGGTGTCGCTGGCCGAGGCGTCGGTGGCCGAGGTGTCGCTGGCCGAGGCGTCTGTGGCCGAGGTGTCGCTGGCCGAGGCGTCGGTGGCCGAGGTGTCGCTGGCCGAGGCGTCTGTGGCCGAGGTGTCGCTGGCCGAGGCGTCGGTAGCCGAGGGGTCCATCGTGGTACTGGTGTCTGTGACCTGGAGGAGTTTTCTTCCACTGCTACGGTGTTGAATTACCTGAGTGGTTGTTCCTGTTTAAATGGACGAGTTTGGTCAGATATCTTTCAAGAGGACATAAAGAACAAAATTGTAATATTTAGTTCGCATTACTTACCAAGAAATAGGAGTAGAAAAACAAAAGTTTTGATCATGATGATGCCTTCCTGCTCGCTCTATCACACCAAATGTGGTTGTTTCCTGTAAAAAAAAAAAAAAAAAAAAGTTGAATGTCCTCTTTTATTGAAAGTTGCTTGGACTTTCTGCCGTGATGAAAAATGTGACATTTTTGGAAGGGCGAGAAGATGTTCAAGCTGGCTGACGCGGCGCTTCTGTATTTCTGCTCTCTTTGTCTTCCCGACGGACAACGACCCGAAGCGCACTGCCCAAATGGTCCAAAAGTGCGGAAGTGGAGGAAAAAAAAGGCAACGAGTCGGAGCGGATCCCACCGAACATTTCCGGCAGTCGGGGCCGGGATTCCGGCAGAGTTGGTTCTGTCCCCAAGCTTGTGGAAGGCTCCCCTGACAAAAAGTCGTGCAATTCAAAGGAAAGGCCGCTCCATGAATGCCAACTTTTCACCTTGGAGAAAACCGATCAAACTATTTTCTCTCTCCCCTTCCGATGGCATGAAATCATTTTGGTGGCTCAGGAGGAAGCGCCTAAACGTACGTGAGCAGCGGACCCTCCGGCGGAAATTTTCCAGTGAGGGTCCCGGGTCCGTCCCCCTCACCCGATTCTGAAAAGGGGGAAAAGTAGTCAGTCACTCACCACGCTGGATTCAAAAACGCTGTCGGTGGTACGTCGAGTGGAGCGAGACTGGATGCGATGCGCTTGCTCCTGCTCCGGGATCTGATTTGCCTCCGAGCTGCCTGGCGCTCCTTAAGAGGGTGACCTTAACCCGCGTCCAGCCCTCCGTGAGGTGAGGCCTTAATTATAGCGCTGACGTCTCTTCACGCACGTAATTGTTTGCTAGCGCTCAGTGCGTAAACGAGAGCCAAATCTTGTCGAGCGACATTGTTTTTGCCGCCTCTAATTAGTCAATTAAGCGACTAACGTCATACTCAACAGAAGAAAAGGAGCAATTTCCAGAAAAAATCACGTGATGAATCGACTCCACGTACCGCAGGCGTGGTTGTCAAAGGAATTAACAGCCAGTCAGACGTGAAATGGCGTGTTTTCATTCGGGTCCCTTGTTGGAAAACGACAACATGTGGACAGACGTCCGAGTTGAGACCGAGGTCACTCGGAGCCGCGACGAGCGGAAGCCCGAAGTGGGCTCGGAGCTGGCGAGCAGGAGCGCGAGGCAGCGGACGAGGGGCGGAGGCTCTGCCGTCCTGAGACCCCAACGGGCCGACGTTTCCGTTGCAGGTCCCCACTGCGATAGTGCTTTTCCTTTCCGGTGAAGGGAGTCGGGTTCGTATCCCGCTGGGGCCTCCGCCGTCAGGAAGGGCATCCGGCGTTACAAATTGTGCCAAACACGTGCGCCCGTTCATCTGAGATGAGACGCAGTGGCCGAAAGAAACTTCTAGCGTCAACAACAATAAAAAATGAGGATTTTTTTGGAGCACGGCGCCGCCCCGAAGCCCAGAGCGAGAGTACTCGCTCGAAAGCTCCTGACATTTGCACCGGTGGACTGTGCCCAAGTTGAAGAAGCATCTCAATGATGCCCCCGTCCGTTCCCGCCTGCTTCTAATCCTGCAGGAACCTAGAAAACCTTTCCAGGTTCTCCAGTTTCCGAATTAGCAACATTATAATAGCGAGTCACGCCAGGGAGGCAGCTGGATGCCCGTCAGCTTCGAGGCCGGCGAGGCTCTGACCTCATCACCGTCAGATTTACGTGTGCAGTTTTTGGACTATTTGATTGGCCCCAATTGCTCCACATGAAGTGTGACATGACTCGCGACGCAAAAACGGAAGCGCACAACGACAAAAAACAAAAACAAAGTAAGAGGCCCGCTCTCACCTTAGCCGAGCCGATGAATAAAGTCCGTGTTCCGTTCTCTCGCGGATCTCGTTACACTCGCTTTGACGACAGCTAAAAACGGGTACAAATGTTTGCGGGCGCATTTTGCTACATTTTCCATTTCCGGCTTTTGCGCGTATTCAGACTTTTAGTTCGAATCCGGGTAAGGCCTGCTGCGCGGGCCCGTAAGGATTGGGTTTTTTTCCCCCCACGTTAAAAACTGTTGATCTTTTGCAGACCTCACGCGTGAAGATGATTTCCAAAAAACTCAAACCCAGAATTGAACCCTTTTGCTCCGATAATCCCAGACAGACCCCGGCGGTCTAGAAACAAGTCGCCCATCACCAAAATCTCACGTTCTCCCGCAAAGAAGAAACATGACGTGTACACTGGTGATCTGGGGACGATTTTTAGGGCGGGGTGGCCCCGGGTCCTCGTGGCCTCCTCGAGGCGGCCGGTCTTGGGGCGCCGCGGTGGGGCCCGGCGGAGGTCACGCTGCCGAGGAGATTCCTGACCTCGGGCCCGCCCCTCGAGCGGATTTGCAGGTCGCAGGCCACTCGATCGCTAATGTCTGTCCACGCGCAGCCCTGGGGACGTATTCGCGGGGTGTTTGGTTGGGAATTTCTTCGGTGTCCTTTGGAATTGACATAGTAAACGGCCAGCACACTTCAGTTTCGCCACCCCGGTCCTCTGCAGTCCTGTCCTATTCGATATTGTCCTGCGCACCACGAAGCCAATCAAGACTCAAGTCCGTCGTCGTCGTCGTCGTCGTAGTTACGCAATGCTTTATTTTCCGCAGCTTGTTAACAGCTGGCCTTTGGTCTGTTGTTGTCTTCTTTTCCTATTTCATTGTCTAGGAACTATCCTTTGTTTTGTTTTTTTGTTTTTGTTTTTGTTTTTTTGATGTCACTCTGCTTTCAAAACTTTGTCCTGTTTGGCTGGACGACAAATTCTCAGTCAGTAGCCGTCAGAGTGTAAAGAAAGCGCAGCGGCATCTTAAAAAGTCCCCAGTAAAACCACAAAACTGTTCCGGCATGCAATAGAAACAGATCTTTCTTTCTTTCTTTCTTTCTTTCTTTCTTTCTTTCTTTCTGCTTGACCAAAGAGCAGAACAGGAGGAGGGGGGGAGCCCCAACAAAATAAAACCAGAGTGAAAAATCCTAGAGACCGCTTGAAAGCAAACGTTTGAGTCTACTGAAGGATTTGTCCAATTAGGCTAACGGCTCGGGTTGTTCTCCTTTGTGTTTGCTGCTTTATTTTCGCCCGCTTCCTCGTTCCGCAACGTGTTCCCTGCTTGATCGGCCGCATTCCGTTTCACGTCTCGGCTTTCTCCTTCACATGCGAAGGTTTTCGCTGGTGAAGATCCGACACGTTCAATATTGAAAAGCGTTCATCGGGAGAAGTTCCATCATGTAAAACAAAAACAACAACAAAAAAAAACATAACAAAGGACTTTGTCGGTTTGTCTTCGACAGGGCAAGTCCATCACCGGACATGAACTAACCCGGTAGAGAAGGCGTTTGGACCTCCCGAAGAAGAAACGGAAGGGTGCAAGGGAAGGCTTGGAAAAGCAGACAAACGGGCTCGACGCTGTCCTCGAAATGAAAGCTTTGCCACCGAGTGTTCCTCAGAAGTTGATTTTAGGTCCGCTCCGAAATTCTTGCTCGCTGTGGGCGGCTTCAAACTTCGGCTCCTCTGTCCCGAGTTCTTTCATCAGAATCAGCTTTAGGGGCCAAGCGCGGAAACCAAACAAACACTCGCGCACGCGTCGAGCATGAACAACGGTCGTCGATTGACGGGGAACGGGCGCTGCGGCCGAGGATCCGGACGGAGTCTTCCGGCATTTAGACCACGTCGGCCCAGTGCAACGGCCAAAGCGCAAAGGGGGTCAGCGGTTGACTTAGCGGTTGACGGTGAGGCGTCCTGCGATAATCGCTCCAAAAGTCGGCCCAGCGCAACCGGAGGCCGAACGTCGGCCGACGGTCTCGCTTCGCGCCCGACGGGAGAGGCGCTGGCCGGGACGGAGACGGCCCAATAGGATCCCGTCCGCTCTTATGAAATTCGGAATTTCGATCCGCAAAGCGCTTGCATAACAGTCGTTTGCGCTTCTACTTTTGAAATGTTTGAAGCGATTGCGAGTGAAGAGGTGGGGTGACCCACGCTCCGCCGTTGGCGGCCAAGTCCGTTTCCGTACGGTTTGGCTTTCTTTGCCGGACTGGCGCGGAATGTCCCAAAAGGATCCCTCCGAGACGCTCCCCAACCGGTTCTCTGGCTTCAATGGTACACCGCGGCATTCGCCCCAGGGAGTCGGCCGGCGCCCTTCTGCGTAAGCGAGGCGTGCGGCGGCGTTGACCTCAGCGTCTGTTGGAAAGGTTCCAGCGAACGCCTGCTTTGGTGAGGTTGGACGGTTTCGCTTCCGTCCCACCTTCGAAACACGTGACGGGTCACGTTAGACGCTCGTTTAAGTGGGAACCAATTGCGGCGACGGCTCCGCTGCGGACTTGGACTCCGAGGACAAGCTGACTCGTTGCAATCGCGAGGTCCCCCTCAAAGACTTTTTGACAAAGGCTCTCGGGCCCTCCCTCCGCAGTCTCCCATGAAATGTTGACATTTTCAAATGTCTGTCCCGCCGGCGCTGGGACGGGAACAGGATCGCCTGACGTGACGCGCCCGAGTACGCGTCGCGCAAGAAATTAGCCGGCCGGCTCCCTCCTTTCGTTCTCTGCAGTGATGTGACTTTGGTGTGAAAGGTGGGGGGCCGGGGGGGATTTTTTTGTTTTGTTTTTTTTTTGTACGATATCAAACGCATCAGTCGGATGTACGTACGCGGAGCCAATTATGTCGAAAAGAAAACCAACGGCCTTGAAAAGTGCGGAAGAAGGCGGTCCAACCCTCCCTCCGGTGCGGAACGGCGGCGGACGGGCTTTGGTCACACTGACCCCTGCTGTGTCTACGCTAGTAGCGAACCTGCGCCAGGGTGTGGCCGGGGAGTGAGCGAATGCCTCGCCTCTTCGAATGCCTTGAAAAGTCGTTCATTCGTTTGCCGTGGGCCACATCGCAGTTGCCCCCTCCCGGAGGGGCCCGAAGCACTTGAAAACCGTTCCGACCTCACGTACGCAATTAGCCCGGCAATGGAGGATGGATTTTTTTATGAACAACAACATGAATTGGAAATCAAAAGTCAGAGGAAATTGTGGCACAAAGCATACCGTACGCTCAAAAGGGGTACGCTGAAGAAAATGCTCGCAACATCGGGTAAAAGTCGAGAACGGCCGGTCCGAAACTTGCACTTAGGACAGGAAAGACAAATTGTCATCCGTGGAAAAATTGGAGGACGGCGCCCGTTTGAGCCATTTTCGTTTTGTCGACGTGGTTTTTATTCCCCCACGACGCTCGGCGACTGCAGCTTCGTTTTCGGGAATTTGACTTACAAAGCCGTCGTTACCGTTCCCGCGGTAAGTTAGAAAATGGAGGACGCCGTCGGCGACGTAGGGAAACGCACGCGCTGAAGTTGAACGCCGCGTCGACCCTGCCGAGGGTGAACGGCTCGTCCACCGAACCAGACTTCTTCTCCTGTATCTGAGATTGGACCGCCTCCGAGCGGGAACCCTGAACGGAGGCTGAGGAGTGCGACGACACCCTCCCGGGCCCCCGTTGTTAAAAAGCCGGAGACCCCCCCCCGAGTCTCCCAATCCAGACAGAGGCGCCGCGCCCGACGTCCGACCGGGACACCCGCGGCCTCACGATTTCTAGCATGAACAGCACGGCGGGTTCACGGCCTTCATTTCAATTGATCTGGTATTTTTTTTTTTTTTTTCATTTTCTAAAATGACATTTGTTGGGATTTTATCCTTTGTGTTTGTTTTTACAACAGACACGTTTTTTCGACAGACGAGGAATGAAGCCATTTCTCTTGAGCCGCCGCCAGACCAGAAAGAGCATCGGCGACCTCTTCTGGTGTCCTAAAGAACAAGATGGCACCTGACAGATTGAGACTCGGTCATTTATCAAGACGGGAAAAGGTCAATGGCGGAAGTACTGAGACCTGCGGAACGCCCGTTGAACACGGACCGCACGACATGACTTTTGCGAAGGCACGTTTACCTCTCGCTTCTGGGGCCGAGGCATAATCGAGCAGCTAATGGCCAAAAACTTTATATCTCGAGACCGCTGTGGTCGCGCTCTTGCCTGCAGAGGGAGCTCGCGCCAGCAGTTTCTGCCCCGCCTCACGCGAGCCATTGCCGGTTGCTCCCCTCAGCACAGCAGCGCAATCGGGGAGCGCCCAAAGTATTGGCCGCCTCTTCGTTGCAGTCAAAGGAACTGTCGGTTCGGCGCTGCGGCGTTCTGGGAGAATGCGGACAATTCCGTGCTCCCGACTTTGTGACCGCGAGATGGACCCCTGGCTCTTTACGCGAAACCCGTGCAGAAATGCGCCAGAGAATTTGATGCGGATGAACTTGTCCTGCCTGTTCTGACCTCGGGTGGAGATCGCGAGCTAGCGGTCTTGATGTGTGACCTCGCAAATCCGCTTCTGGAATCAAAGTCCAGAAAATGGATTGACACTTTGCTCAAAAAGGACGTTGTTTTTTCCTAACCTCGAGGCGGTGGGGGCGTGTCGGAATTGGCAGAAAAGTCCTTCTTTCATTTTGCCCTTTACCTGCGTGGAATTACCGAACGTTGACACGTTATTGGCGTAGGGTTAGATGTGAAAGATTGCGGGAATTTGACCACACCATACCGTAAGGACGTGACCCGCTGCCTTTCCTGATACACGACCATCGGTGGTCACAGCGTCCTTGGCGGCTCCCGCTCCGAATTCCTTAGAGCGCCAACAGGTTTCGTCAAATCGCTCGCCTTCGAAAAGGAGCCATTGGCAGAAAGGAGGCCATCAGTCAGTCCGGTGTTTTTTATTGTCTGGCCAAGAGACGAACAAACACTTGCAAAAACGCAAAACGCTTGGAACCGAGCAGACTCCAAAAATGGACAATTTTCCTCTTTGGGGCGCTCCGCTCGGCTCCGCAGTCATGTTGCAGGACACGTCTGACGGCAAAAACCCCGTTTGGAGTGCGTCACAGTTAGCGCTTGAAGCACAATTCTTCTCAATTTACTCTTTTGCCCGTGTGAATCAATCATAATAAGGAGAAGAACAATAATGGGGGACATATTCAACACATACAGTTTAACACATTCATAAATAGATGGCTTTCTTCTCAAGTCCTTGATTTAAGGCGCGCTTCACAATATCAGCGTTAGCATAACCGCAGCGAGCGCGGCGCTAACCGAGAGCATCGGGACCACGGCGGCGTTCGCGTGCGTCGCCGCGGCCAACGAAGAGTTCGCCGCCCGCACTGCCACGTTGGCGCTCGACGCCGACGCAGACGCCAGAGACTGCATCGTGCTGGTCTGGATGTCGAGCGGTCCGTCGGCCGCGGTCCCGGTCGTGGACACGGCCAGCTCTGCCGCCTGTCTGGTGAAGTCGGCGGACACCTGCGCTGTGGACGCCACGCTCAGGATCGCCAGCTGATCCACGATCTGCCGGTAGTCTTCCTGGGAAGAATTTGCCAGCATCTCTCGCAGACTGGCCACCAAATCTAGCAAGTCGGCGTTGACCTCTGTGGCCACTTGGGAGGCATCCATCAGGGTTTGCGCCGTCGCCGCGTCGGAGGCCACGCTTTGCGCCGCTCCCGTTAGCCTGGAAGCGAGTCCGGCCGCCTCCATCGCCAGGCTCGCGATCGGCACGTCGCCGGCCGATCCGGACTGCGACGCCGTCACGGCTGCGTCGGCTGCGTTGTTGGCTTCGCGGGACGCCGCCAGTCCGGCATCCACCGTCGCGCCGACGCTACTGGAAGCGTCATCGTTGCTCAGGGATGTGGCGGCGTCCGCCGCTCCCTCTGCGGCGGTCAACGCGGTCCCGGCCGCCGTTCCGGCGCCGGCGGCGGCCGCCGCGGCCGCGGTGGTGGCGGTTACTGCCGCGGCTGAGGCCGTCAAACTGGCCGCTAGTGACCTTTGTGCCAAGGTAAGTGCGCCTTCTTCGGGAAGGTTTTCCATCATCTCCCTCGCTGCTCCTGTTGTCGCCATTGCGGACCTCGCTAACGCTTGCGCGCCTTCGGGATCGTCCGCGGTTCCTGCTATGACTGCAGCGGCTTCTGCTAGCAAGGCGACCTCTTCTGCTTCCTGAAGGGCTGCAGCCATCTCGGCTGTTAGCGTGGATGGCGCCTGACTGGCGAATAGTTCTGAAGCGTTCCTTGATAGTGTCGCAAATTCTTCCGCAACGGAAGAAAATTCCTCCGGTCCTGCCGTGGCCGCTTGTCTGGCCGTAGTCGCCGCATCGACCAATATCTGGGTCACTTCGACGTCAATCCTCGCGGGTGACAAGGCGTTTTGCGCCGCGGTTGCCACCGCTTCCGCCGCCTCGGCCGCTCTGGCCGCGGCATCTCGAGCCACCTGCGGCTCCGCCTCTCCATTTGCAACTAACAAAGCCGCCTCGTTTGCCGCGGTCGCGCTATCCAAGGCGGCGTCGGTGAGGTCACGATCGACTCCCGCGACTTCCCCCACTGAAGCCGTGAACGAGGTTATCACGCCCGCGAGGGAGGCCGCTCTTGAAGCTTGGACATCTGCCGAGGGCGCTCCCGCCGCGTCTGCTGCCATCGCCGCAGCTGCATTCGCGCTTTGTGCCGCATTTTGGACTTGTGCAATAGCTAATTCGCCAGCAAGCTCAGCCTCCGCTTCTCCTGAAGTCGGTCCCGCCGCCGCCGCCGCAGCTTGAGCCGCCGTGTCGAGAGCGTCTTGAGCCTGAGCGGCCGTTTGTTCCGCCAACTCGGCTGAGCTCTCAGCCGCCCGTATGGCTTCCATCACGCTGGCCTCGACGTCTGGCGGTAGATCTTCGGAATTGAGCAAAACTCGGAGCCCTTGAGCGGCCATCTCGGCCTCTTCGTTTGCTCTTCTTGCAGCGTCGATGACATCTGTCGCGTTCTCGGCAGAAACTCCACCCGCCGCCAAGGCCGACGTTGTTGCGGCCGATCTCGCTATGACGGCGGCATTTTGTGCCGCTGCGGAGAGTTCTTGCGCGAACGAGGCCATGTCGCCGCTCGCGCCCGCCGCAGCTTCTGCTGCTCTTTGCGCGGCGATTTCAGAGGCGTCCGCCGCGTTGTCCGCCGCCGCCGCCGCCGCCGGTGCACTTATTGAGCCCTGTAGAAAAGAGGACGCAGCAGTGGCTGCCTCTTCTGCGGCAGACGAAGCATCTTCTGCAGCTGCTTCCGCTTCCGGGGATCCTCCTGAAACTGCGGCGGTTACCGCCGTAGCTGAGCTTGCCAACGACGCTGCCGCCGATGCAGCGGTCGCGGATGCCGCCACGGCTGTCTCTCCTGATCTTCGGACTGCCACTTCAGGTATCGATTCAGTCACCGGGGTTTCATCTGTGGTCATGGTGTCGGCGGTCGTGGTGTCGGTGGTCGAGGTGTCGGCGGTCGAGGTGTCGGTGGCCGAGGTGTCGGTGGCCGAGGTGTCGGTGGCCGAGGTGTCGGTAGCCGAGGTGTCGCTGGCCGAGGTGTCGGTAGCCGAGGTGTCGCTGGCCGAGGTGTCGGTAGCCGAGGTGTCGGTAGCCGAGGTGTCGGTAGCCGAGGTGTCACTGGCCGAGGTGTCTGTAACGGAAGTGTCGCTGGCCGAGGTGTCGGTAGCTGAAGTGTCACTGGCCGAGGTGTCGGTAGCCGAGGTGTCTGTGGCCGAGGTGTCGGTAGCCGAAGTGTCTGTGGCCGAGGTGTCGGTAGCCGAGGTGTCTGTGGCCGAGGTGTCGGTAGCGGAAGTGTCGCTGGCCGAGGTGTCGGTAGCTGAAGTGTCACTGGCCGAGGTGTCGGTAGCCGAGGTGTCTGTGGCCGAGGTGTCTGTAACGGAAGTGTCGCTGGCTGAGGTGTCGGTAGCCGAGGTGTCGCTGGCCGAGGTGTCGGTAGCCGAGGTGTCGCTGGCCGAGGTGTCGGTAGCCGAGGTGTCGGTAGCCGAGGTGTCGCTGGCCGAGGTGTCTGTAACGGAAGTGTCGCTGGCCGAGGTGTCGGTAGCTGAAGTGTCACTGGCCGAGGTGTCGGTAGCCGAGGTGTCTGTGGCCGAGGTGTCGGTAGCCGAAGTGTCTGTGGCCGAGGTGTCGGTAGCCGAGGTGTCTGTGGCCGAGGTGTCGGTAGCGGAAGTGTCGCTGGCCGAGGTGTCGGTAGCTGAAGTGTCACTGGCCGAGGTGTCGGTAGCCGAGGTGTCTGTGGCCGAGGTGTCGGTAGCCGAAGTGTCTGTGGCCGAGGTGTCTGTAACGGAAGTGTCGCTGGCCGAGGTGTCGCTTGCCGAGCTGTCCGTAGCCGAGGTGTCTGTGGCCGAGGTGTCTGTAACGGAAGTGTCGCTGGCCGAGGTGTCGGTAGCTGAAGTGTCACTGGCCGAGGTGTCGCTTGCCGAGCTGTCGGTAGCCGAGGTGTCTGTGGCCGAGGTGTCGGTAGCCGAGGTGTCGCTGGCCGAGGTGTCGGTAGCTGAAGTGTCACTGGCCGAGCTGTCGGTAGCCGAAGTATCGCTGGCCGAGGTGTCACTGGTCGAAGTGTCTGTGGCCGTGGTGTCTGTGGCTGAGGTGTCGCTGGCCGACGTGTCGCTAGCCGACGTGTCGCTAGCCGAGGTAGCTGCACTGTTGGTAGCTTGGCTGTCGGTGGCTACGCTCTCGGTGGCTGCGCTGTCAGTAGCTCCGCTGTCGGTAGCTGTGCTGTCGGTGGCTGCGCTGTCGGTTACTTGACTGTCGGTGGCTGCGCTCTCGGTGGCTGCGCTGTCGGTAGCTCCGCTGTCGGTAGCTGTGCTGTCGGTGGCTGCACTGTCGGTAGCTTGGCTGTCGGTGGCTACGCTGTCAGTAGCTGCGCTGTCGGTACCTGAACTGTCGGTGGCTGCGCTGTCGGTACCTGAACTGTCGGTAGCTGCGCTATCGGTGCCTGAACTGTCGGTAGCTGCGCTATCAGTGTCTGCGCTGTCGGTAGCTGCGCTATCGGTAGCTACGCTGTCGGTAGCTGCGCTGTCGGTGGCTGCGCTATTGGTGGCTGCGCTGTCGGTAGCTGCGCTGTCGGTAGCTGCGCTATCAGTGTCTGCGCTGTCGGTAGCTGCGCTATCGGTAGCTACGCTGTCGGTAGCTCCGCTGTCGGTAGCTGCGCTGTCGGTGCCTGAACTGTCGGTAGCTGCGCTATCGGTGGCTGCGCTGTCGGTAGCTGCGCTGTTGGTAGCTCCGCTGTCGGTAGCTGCGCTATCAGTGTCTGCGCTGTCGGTAGCTGCGCTATCAGTGGCTGCGCTGTCGCTTCCTGTGCTGTCGGTAGCTCCGCTGTCGGTAGCTGGGCTGTCGGTAGCTGCGCTATCAGTGGCTGCGCTATCGGTAGCTACGCTGTCGGTAGCTGCGCTATCGGTGGCTGCGCTGTCGGTAGCTGCGCTGTCGGTGGCTGCACTGTCGGTAGCTGCGCTATCGGTGGCTGCGCTGTCGGTAGCTGCGCTGTCGGTAGCTTGGCTGTCGGTGGCTATGCTGTCAGTAGCTGCGCTGTCGGTACCTGAACTGTCGGTAGCTGCGCTATTGGTGGCCGCGCTGTCAGTAGCTGCGCTGTCGGTGCCTGAACTGTCGGTAGCTGCGCTATCAGTGTCTGCGCTGTCGGTAGCTGCGCTATCGGTGGCTGCGCTGTCGGTAGCTGCGCTGTCGGTAGCTGCGCTGTCGGTGCCTGAACTGTCGGTAGCTGCGCTATCGGTAGCTGCGCTATCGGTAGCTCCGCTATCGGTAGCTCCGCTGTCGGTAGCTGCGCTATCAGTGTCTGCGCTGTCGGTAGCTGCGCTATCAGTGGCTGCGCTGTCGCTTCCTGTGCTGTCGGTAGCTCCGCTGTCGGTAGCTGCGCTATCAGTGGCTGCGCTGTTGGTAGCTGCACTATCGGTGGCTGCGCTGTTGGTAGCTGCGCTGTCGGTAGCTGCGCTGTCGGTAGCTCCGCTGTCGGTAGCTCCGCTGTCGGTAGCTGCGCTGTCGGTAGCTGCGCTGTCGGTGGCTGCGCTGTCGGTGGCTGCGCTATCGGTAGCTGCGCTGTTGGTAGCTGCGCTATCGGTGGCTGCGCTGTCGGTAGCTGCGCTATCGGTGGCTGTGCTATCGGTAGCTGTGCTGTCGGTAGCTGCGCTGTCGGTAGCTGCGCTGTCGGTGGCTGCGCTGTTGCTTCCTGTGCTGTCGGTGGCTGCGCTATCGGTGGCTGCGCTATCGGTAGCTGCGCTGTTGGTAGCTGCGCTATCGGTGGCTGCGCTGTCGGTAGCTGCGCTGTCGGTAGCTGCGCTGTCGGTGGCTGCGCTGTTGCTTCCTGTGCTGTCGGTGGCTGCGCTATCGGTGGCTGCGCTATCGGTAGCTGCGCTGTTGGTAGCTGCGCTATCGGTGGCTGCGCTGTCGGTAGCTGCGCTGTCGGTAGCTGCGCTGTCGGTGGCTGCGCTGTTGCTTCCTGTGCTGTCGGTGGCTGCGCTATCGGTAGCTGCGCTGTTGGTAGCTGCGCTATCGGTGGCTGCGCTGTCGGTAGCTCCGCTGTCGGTAGCTGCGCTGTCGGTGCCTGAACTGTCGGTAGCTGCGCTATCGGTGGCTGCGCTATCGGTAGCTGCGCTGTCGGTAGCTGCGCTGTCGGTAGCTGCGCTGTCGGTGGCTGCGCTGTTGCTTCCTGTGCTGTCGGTGGCTGCGCTATCGGTAGCTGCGCTGTTGGTAGCTGCGCTGTCGGTAGCTGCGCTGTCGGTGGCCTGAACTGTCGGTAGCTGCGCTATCGGTAGCTGCGCTGTCGGTAGCTGCGCTGTCGGTGGCTGCGCTGTTGCTTCCTGTGCTGTCGGTGGCTGCGCTATCGGTAGCTGCGCTGTTGGTAGCTGCGCTATCGGTGGCTGCGCTGTCGGTAGCTCCGCTGTCGGTAGCTGCGCTGTCGGTGCCTGAACTGTCGGTGGCTGCGCTGTTGGTAGCTCCGCTGTCGGTAGCTGCGCTGTCGGTGCCTGAACTGTCGGTGGCTGCGCTATCGGTAGCTGCGCTGTCGGTAGCTGCGCTGTCGGTGGCTGCGCTGTTGCTTCCTGTGCTGTCGGTGGCTGCGCTATTGGTAGCTGCGCTGTTGGTAGCTGCGCTATCGGTGGCTGCGCTGTCGGTAGCTCCGCTGTCGGTAGCTGCGCTGTCGGTGCCTGAACTGTCGGTAGCTGCGCTATCGGTAGCTGCGCTATCGGTAGCTCCGCTATCGGTAGCTGCGCTGTTGGTAGCTGCGCTATCGGTAGCTGCGCTATCGGTAGCTCCGCTATCGGTAGCTCCGCTATCGGTAGCTGCGCTGTCGGTGGCTGCGCTGTCGCTTCCTGTGCTGTCGGTGGCTGCGCTGTTGTTGTTGCCTGATCCGCTTTGTTCGTCGTCAGTGACCTGCAGTAGTTTTCTCCCGCTCCTGCGATGTTGTCGATTTCCCTCAGCATTTGTACCTGTTCCGATGGACGAAATATGTTATTTATATTCCATCAAGCTTCAGCTAGAAATTGTCGAAATGACTTACCAAGAATTAGAATAACAAAGATGAAAGTTTTGAAGCTCATTTTGACGGCTTTTCCGCTCTGATTTCCCAAACCGAACGTGAATGTTTCCTGTGGAAAAAAAAGCAACAACACGTGTTCACTTTCAGTACGTCCGTAATTTCCAGTGCTCAATGCGGTGAACGATAAATGAAGCGCATCACTGAGCGGCGACCGGTTCAGGGCGTCGTCCGCCTTCCGCCCGAAGCCAGCCGGGATCGGCTGTGGCTTTCCCGCAACCTTCGTGAGGATAAGCGGTTCGGATAGTGACGTGCGTTTGCAGACCAGGAGGAGGACGTGCAAAATCCACAAAGGCCGGGTCGGATCCTCGGAACTGCTCGCGAGTCGTCCCCCTGGCCTCTCGTCGGTTTGTGACAACCGGGCATATCGTTGACCTTTGTCCTTTGAACGGAATCGGATTTCATCACCATCCCCAATGTGGCGCTTCTCATGTCACGACGTGCTTCGTGCGGATCGAGGCAGAACACAGAAAAGAAAATCTCGGCTCGTCAACCCTGCCTCCGAACACGCACGGCGCCCGTTGAACGAGTGTCGGGGGCCGCGGAAGGAAACCCAGCCCTCGGCCGACGTCCGCGCCGCCGCCCGTACACGAGCGGAGACCGCCGCCAGTCTTTCGGCTCCAGGAAAACTACCCGCGGACAGACAATCAAATACTCTGCAAATGTAGAAATACTCGACAGAGGAAAATGTTCGAAGCTCATCCGAACCGCAGGGTGCACACGTGGACTCGACTTGATTTGGGCTTACTCAACTTGGAGTCCGCTACGCTTTGTGCGGCGCCAGCCACGTACGAGCGCGCCAGCAGAGATTCAGCGGGAAAGAGGAAAGACTTCAACTGCAACGGCGGGGAAGATGCCTTGCTCAAGGGCACCTCCGCAGTAGCCAGCATCTCTCCACTGCACCGCATTTTTTTGGGGGACATTTTTGTCCACAGCGTCTCCTCGGAGCCGCTGCCTTTCCAGGAAGTCACTCAGACCGAGGAAGACCGGGAGCAGGTTAGACAAGTCGGAGGTCGAGGAAACGCCAAGATCCTCGAAGGACCCGCGGGAACTGGTCCAAGACCAAACGTTGACGTGTCACCTCTGCGCCCCGAAATAAATGTTTGGGTCTTCGGTGACCAAACCCTCCAAATCCCACCGGACAAAGGTTCCAAAGTGCCTGGAGCAGCGGCCGCTTTCGCCCCGGGTGCAAATCCGTTGCTTTGGTGGTATAATTCTGATGATGGATGCGGGTTAGCTAGCGAGCCGGAGAAAGTACTCACCTCCGCGGGTGGAGTCGGTTTTTTGCGGAGCTCGACTCAACCCTCTGCGTCGGTGTCGGTTCTGCTCCGACGTGGTATTGCGTCTGGCGGCGGCGCGGTGGTCGCTAATAAAGAGCGGAACCCCAACTTTGGTCCCGCCTTCATTAAGGTGAGGCCTCCGACATTCGTCTCTGCAGACCAGTCATTGTTTGCCTCGTGCGTCAAGAAGTGCATCTTGCCAAGCGACATTTTTTTGGCCAGCCCGCAATTAGTCAATTAAATAACAAACGTCATGTTGATGTTTCGGAAACAGAAAAGGTGACGACAGACGGGAAATCACCAAGCGATTGGGCTCTTCACAGCCTCTCCGTGGAAAAGTTTGTCACGCGCCAAGAAGGCCACACTTTGCTATTTCCACCTTTTCCTCCCCCGTCGGGGGCTTGTTGTGTGTGGGTTTTTTTTGGGCGTCTGGAGGTAGATTTTTGGTCAGATTTGGTCAGGCTTCTGGCGTACCCGCCGCCTCCGCCTCCCGCCGCCACGTCTTCACCATCCAGCCCGCCTTTGCGCCGTCGTATTGGCGACCGAGACCGAACGCCTTGCTTTCAAGCGCGTCGACTTAAAAGGGGAGATTCTTGTGTCTCCTCCGGAACGGACTGCTTCCATCCGGTCTGAGGAACCGGGACCGGTCGAGGTTACCTCGCGTCCGAGGAACTGACCGGCTGCTTCCGTTTGCCGACCGATCGGTTCTGTCCAAGGTCAGGTCTGCCGTGAGGAGGTGACGGACTGGTTCCGCTTATGGTAAACGCGAAATGGACTGGACTTAGGGCGCTCTTGCGCCACCGCGGTGCCTCGAGTGCTTTCCAGATCACCTCCTGACTGACTTCCTTCTGCCTCAGGAAGTGACGGGCTGATTGCGGTTAAGGTTACCTAGCACCCGAGCCACAGACTCTTTCGGGTTACTTCCCATCTGCGTAACGGACTGACTGGTTCTAATTAAGGTTTGTTCGCCAGACTGGCTCATCTGGGACGCTTTCTTCGACTGACTAATTGGGTTCAAGGTTACTTCCGGTCTCGGGAGCCGACCGGTTCTAGTCCGTTGCTTCTTTTCTGATTCAGGAAACTTGCCGTCTTTTGCTTCTGCCGGAGAACGCCGGACATGGCTTTGCGCGCTGGCGTCGACGAACTCGCGACGTCGCTGACCCGAGCCGCGCGTCTTCTTAACGCAAAACGTTATGCGGAGAATGCGGCCGGGTCGGGTGACGCTCCGTGACGACAAAGCTATGATAAATAGCCTGTTAATTATCCACGCTCAAGCATCATAATTGTCAGGCGTGCCTCTCGTAATTGCCGCTGTACTGAAAAAACGAGTCAGGAGAACATAGTCGCGCGTCCACTCCTTCGCGCGGAATGCTAACACTTCCCGATACCGGTTTAGTCTTGGTTTAGCAACTGGATCTTGTTGGTCTAACATCCATTGCGAGTTGGCAACAAAGGTCTCCAATATTCTTGATGATTGTTTGTGATGATGTCACGTGTCACCCGTTCCCGGCAAACGTAGCGAGCGTCCGCGGAGAGAAGTGGGCCGGAAGATTCCGTCCGATCTCCACGGGACAAATTCAAAACGTGTCAATAATCGACGTTTATCATCATGTTCGTGTCAGATTTGCCTCTTCGTTCTTCTCAATGTGAGCATGATGGAAGTTGAGCTCATTGGCACATTTTGATGAGGGAGTTTGGAAGAAAAATGACGCAAAATGGCTCGCGCTAACTTGAAAAATATTCTCAGGTCGAAGCAGACAGAAATCCAACTTCTTGTCGTCGAGTGAATTTCTTGCAATGAAACGACTTCACTTCTAGGCGCGGGGTCGGCAACCCAAAATGAGCCGCATTGGACCAAGAACTATGTCCGGAGCCGCAAAAAGTGCCGACGAAGGCAACACGCGCCGGGTGTATCGATTAGCCGACTTTCAAAATGACTAAATTGGCTCCAAAATCACGACCAGCGTTGGCGGCGAGGTTTAACCAGGCGCCACGTGATATTCATATCATATTCCCATATTCGTGATTTGCGTTTGATTGCTTGGACGAAATCACATCATTTTGATTCCGAGAGATCCGTCTCATTGCGCGTTCTGAGGAAAAAAGCCGCGTCAAAATGAAAACTTTTTGGTTTTGGTCCGTCGACTCCGCAGTTGGAGCGGCCGGGATCAGAATCAGCACCGCCAAATCTGAGACCGTAACCCTCAGTGGGAAAAGGGCGGCGTGCCCTCCCCGGTTCGGGCGTGAGATCCGAGATCCGAGCTCCGATCGCAGGAGTCCAAACAGCTCGGGATCTTGTTCCCGAGCGAGGACCGGAGTTTGCGACAGTGCAGGAGCTCAGTCCAAAGGCGAGGCTCAGTTTTAGGTTCCTGCCCTCCGGCGGGGCGTCCGATCCCGGACCCCTCCCCGATGACGCGTTTCCGGCACGGAGACCCCCCGGAAGCTGTTATCCGGTTTTGGTCCGACATTTGTTTCGAGGCTGAATTGCCTTTCGCGGCGGCGCGGCGGGTCAGTTGCTAAAACGTCGGCCTCACGGTTCTGAGGTCCCGGGATCGATCCCGGACCCGCCTGTGTGGATTTTCCCCGTGCCCCCGAAAAACACGCGACATTACCCCCCCCCCCTCCCCTCCCGTCGGTGTGATTGGGAGTGTGGCTGTTTGTCTCCGTGTGCCCTGTGATTGGCTCGGAAACGGTTCAGGGTGTACCCTGCCCCGTCAACAGCTGGGATAGGCTCCAGCGCTGTCGCGACCCTTGTGAGGATGCGCGGCGAAGAAAATGGATGGACCAACGGCCCACTTTTACACGTCGTTGGGAGCGTCCAATAATCAAGTTGAAGCAAGCGCACGTGACCTCTTCTTGTGGGCACTGGCCTCACGGGGCTCATCTTGACGGGTGCTTCCTTCTTCACTTGCATTTCAGACAAAATTAATAATGCGCCACGACGTTTGTTGGAAGAAAACCGTTTACTCCAATTCGAACAGCAAAAATAAAAGCAATCAACGTGAAATGGGCACAGAAAATCCAATCAATGAGCAAACATACAAAGAATGAGGATGATGACGATGATTACAAAAGAATTTGGCCCATACCCGCCATCCGCAGCGTACATAACAACCAACAATTTGTGAATACATAATTTCGCATAATTAAACTTAGCTGAAATAATTTCACTAATGATTTTGACTGAAAATTTTGGAAGAACAGAAATGACACTTCAGCTCTTCCACTGGCTTATTTTTGTCTTTCAGACGCTTAATAAACATCCATCTGTCGGTGATCCAAGCCGCTCATCCTCACAAGGCTCGCGGCAATCGTCGTTGCTTCCTGACGCCGATGATATCAAACGGCGTTAGTGAGAATAAGCGCAACAGAAAATGGGTTTGCGCGCGGGAACGCTGACGAACGGGTCACGTTGCGAACGACGCCAACGTTGGGCAACGGAGCGGAGCGAACAGCCAGCGCCGACACGTCGGGACGAATCAAGCTGCGGAATGTCCAAGACGCGAGAAGGAGGGAATCGTTTGGCGCAACGCCGAACAAGAATGTCGGGCCGGGCCGGGCGGGTCGACCCTCCCTCCCTCCTTCTTTATTTCCAATTTATGTGTTTTCTTTGATTTGGGGATTCTCGGCGTTAATCCGGGACCTCGGGTGTCAAATTCTGAAAGGAGAACGATTTGAATGGGCGAGCCGGAGGCCCAAAAGGCGTCGCGCTCTTTTTACAAGGCTTTGGCGCTGATAAAAATGGAGCGGACTCATCGCCGCACTGCGGCCAAAGGTCCGACCGGGGTCGGTTTCCAGCTCAGCGTCTGGGATCTCCGCTGAGCCCGCTTCCGACGCTCGGCTTCCTCCCAACCTTCCTGTCGCCGTGGCCGGCCACCGAGAGCCCGCCCGGCTCCTTCCGTGGGTCTGGACTTGGGACCGCCGCAACGGAGCCGTCCGTCCGTCCGTCCGTCCGCGTGCAGTCGGCCGCCGACGCTGGTTCTCGTGCTTCGCCTCATCACGACCTCATTGTTGCTGGTTTTTTTTTTTTTTTTGTGTGCGTGTGTCAAGTGTCTTTTTGAAAAGCGCCTGAGAAAGTTGATGTATTATCATTTTCAAAAGGTCACCTGCGGGGGTTGCATCTTCTTATTTATTGAAGACATTTCACATTGAATCCAAGAGGCTTCTCATTTTGAAATATTACAATCCACACAGACACATCAGGCTCACATTTCAGCTCGTTTACAATCTTGACGATCACGCGTGCTTCAAGTCACACGAGATAATAATAACTTACTAAAATGTGGCAGTTTGACGGGAAACGTCGAGCGCAAGCGAAAAAATAGCCAAAAAAGCCGCTTTGGAATACAGTCCTGGAAAAAGTTCAACCGCTTTCAGGTCTTTCGAGCACGTCTGTGGCCTCCGACAATTAGCAATATTTTCATTGTAGATCTGCACGGAATGTGGCTGAGAAACAGAAAATGTTGCTTGTGCGCCCTCCGGTGGCCAACAACCGGTAAGGACATTTGCTTGCACCCCGCAAGTCGTTCGGTCTCACATCCAAAGTCACGTTTGTCCACCGCTGGACGGATAAAGTCGTGGACGGAAGAGGAGGACAAAAAAAAGAGAGACCACTCAGTGGCGCCTCCTGAGGAACAAAGTGGAAATGCACGGTCTGTCCCCCCCCCCCCCCCCCCCCCGCCACCAAGAGAAGACTGCACTAAAGCCAAACAAAAAGCGACGAGCGCCGACACGCCAGCCAGGAATGTGCGATTCCAAAAACCAGCTTTGGAGGCCACGTGGAGCAACTTGCACAAATCAGAAAAAAAAGGTCTTTGGTTGTCACGGCGACCGACACATTCCCGAGAGTCCGTGTCGGGACTCGAGCGCGGTTGCCGCCTCGCGCTGCCATTGGCCGCTTCAAACACACACGCGCACTCCGATTGGTGGCTTTGTGTCAAAGCGGGGAACGACTTCCCTTTTTATTCTCTTCAACCCACAACAAAAAATGCAAACATTTTGTCTTCAAAGCCATGAAAAAAACAAAACAAAAAAACAACTCGTGGAAGCGAGCCGCGCTTGGCGGTGTGGATCGACAGGTCACGTGACAAAGCGCCAACGTGCCGCCGCCGCCGCTTTTCACACAATAAATACTTCAGCGCTCACACAAAGACCAAATCCATATGTACAAAAAAATGAAACGCTGCTTTCCCGCCAAGTCCCGGCACAGCCCCGCCCACTGCATCCGCGCATGTGTGCGGGGTGGATGTCAGGGGTCAGGGGTCACAGGTTCAGCAATGTCGCGCACACGCGAGCCACGTTGCTGAACCTGCAAATCGTGTGCTGACCCTCCATAAAAAATGGCGCCCGTGGGACAAGAGAAATCATTTTTGTTTCTTTTAAACAGAGACCCCCCCCCCCCCCTTCTGTCGGGCCTGCTTTGAGAAAATACTTAATAATTTTTAGAGGGGGGGAGCAACATTTGTTCGAATTTGTAGCCCGACTGTGGTGATATTTGCGTGGAGCATCTTTTACCACGAGTCAATTTTGGAACGACGGGGGAGGGGCAACGCAGCGACACCGTAGGAAGCCATCTTGCTAGCAGCGACACGTCGGGAAGTGGCCCGGATCGGTCGATCGCTCGACGTGTCGCCCACGCCTCAATCGAGCGATGACGGATGGATTTTTAAAAACATTTTTGCCGCTCGTTCACCAATCGACCGGAAGTGCCTCGGAGATGGACGAGAAGACGGCGCTCGCTCGACCCGTCGGGTGCCCCTGCGGTTCACGTTTAAAGGTTGCTGGGATTGAGCGCGTTGCTTAGTGCTGCCCCTCCGGGAGAGAAGTGGAATTACACCTTTTCACTTTGGTCATTTCATGATTTTTGGTGGTCAAGTGTGGGGGGAAAAAAAAACCGCTCTTGGCTGTGGAGGCAAATAAAGAAATACGGACGTCAGGTTTTTAGGAGTCGCAGCAGCGGGCGGGGCGGAAACAAGGCGGGCGGCGGCGTTCACGTTGAAGACGACAAACCAGACAACGGACAGGACGAGGAAGAGGGCGCCGCCACGGACCAAAAGTCGGCGTGGTGCGTCCGGAATGCAGCGGGGAGACGCCGCAACTTTGGCGTTTGGACTGGAAGCTCCTACAAAAACGCACAAACAACAAGCGTGAGGCTGAAGCGTTTCCCACAATTCGCGTTCCTTCGCCCCCGACGGCCTGATGAGCGGCCATCTCAACGGTAACCGTGGCAACAACAACACGCGCGAGCGGCTCACAGACTCACCGGTTGCGTGCGCGACGCCCGCTAGTACGGCGACTCCACCCTGAAGAGAGAAAAAGACGAGCGACCAATAAAAACGTCAGGGATGGGGCAGGGTCCAGTGAGGCCAGTTGGGTTTCAAAGTGGGGGGGCTACCACGAACAATCAGTCACCAAAATTTTTGCTCTCGTTTGCGTTTGACTTCATTTTTCTTAAAATGTCATCTCCACAGCGGCAGCACCAACAAATACTTACGGAACTTTCTGTCTGCAGTAGAGGACGACCCCGACGGCCACGCCCAAGGCGGCCAGGACGCCGATGATGATGCCCGCGATGGCGCCGTCCGAGAGGCCTTCGTCCAGCGTGCCCTCCTCTGAAGCACGACAGTCGGGTTGCGACCGTGAACCCAAAAGGCCCCGCCGAAGCGAGCCGACCCGGCGCCGTCTCACCTTTGACCGCCAGCCTGTGCGTGTACGAAGCGTTCTTGCCGGTGACGGCGTTGTGGGCCCGGCACGCGTAAGCGCCCGCGTTCTTGTAGACGGCCTCGGCGATGGCGTACGTGGGCGTCTCCACGCCGCTCAGCGTCCCGTTGAACGTCCAAGTGAAGTTGGCGGGGGGGACGGACGCGGCCGCGCAGCGCAGGGTGACGGCGTCGCCCACCTCCACCGCGCTCTCGCCGCTCACCGTCGCCCCCTCGGGTCCGTCTGCGGAAGGGCAAAATCTTTGGGACCCGTTTCCACTTCAAATCATTCCACAAAACCGGGGAAAGATGAGCATTTTTCGTCGGCAGAGGCGTTTTTGGGACGCGATGGCGAATCTTCTGCTTTGGCCAAGTGGGGGCTCACTCACAGTTGACCAGCAGCTCGTAGACGGCTTCCAGCTCGCTGACGGCGTTGGCGAGGCGGCACGCGTAGCGCCCGTTGTCGTCCCCGTGCAGCGGCGCCAAGCTGAGCCAGGAGCCGTCGGGCGCCGCGCTCACGCGGCCGCCGTCGGTCGCCAGGGGCCGGCCGTCCTTTAGCCACGTCCTTCGGTCCGCGACGCCCGCCGCCGCCCGGCAGCTGAGGTTGGCCGAGTGCTCGCCGGCCAGGAGGACGGCGTCGGGGGCCGGGCCGCTCAGCAGCGCGCCCGACAGCGCTTCTGGATGGAGACGGGAAGGTTCAATTCCGGATACCGCGATGCAGACGCACGGCCGCCGCTTCATTCTTGCACTTTTTCCCACTTTCGAGCGCAACGATGAAAGGATTCGTCGGACGTCGCAAATAATCCACGTCCGATCGATGGTCGCGTGCGGGGCAAGATTTTCCGCCACTTATTCTGAAAACTCGGAATTTTCTTGCGTTTTGCCGACTTGGAAAAGCCATCGCTGGACCAAATCAGCAAAGTCAATCACAATCCATTTTTCTGCACCGGCAATTTCAAATCCAATCCTGTTTTTCAACAAAGCATCAACGAGGTGATCGGAAAAAAGGTTTGACTTCTCGACAGATCGATCAATGATGAATGATGTCCAAATCCAAAGTGACGCACTCATTTTCGAACGCAGGACTTTGGTCGTCGCGCAAGCAGAAGACGAAGAAATGAGCAAAAGTCTCCGGGGGAGAATTTATGCGCGCAGCCGACACACCCACAAAACACACACACGGACCGGACCGGACCGGCCCGGCAGGTTTCCGCAAGCGTGAACAGATTGGGGGGGGGCGAACGGCTGCCTTCCGCCTCGCGGGGCGACTCACCCACGACGGCGAAGGAGACGGCGGGGGACGAGACGACTCGCCCCGTCTTGGCGTTGGCGGCTCTGCACGTGTACTGGCTCATTTCCCGCCACAGGGGGCGCCGCCGCACGGCCTCCAGCGGCAGCACGGCTCCGACGGAGTCCATCAGGGTCTCGTTCTGGTACCACGCAAAGGTGGCCGCCGGGGCGGACCCCGCCGCGCACGTCAGGTTGAAGTCGGAGTCGGCCCGGACGAACGGGGACGGGTCGGAGGCCGTGACGGTGACCTCGTCCGGACCGTCTGGACGCAACGGAGGTCGGCTGTAGGTCCGACGAAGGAAAGGAGGCGCGCGGACGGAACGCCGCCGTACTCACAGTGGACGGGCAGGCTGAAGGGGGCGCTCTTCTCCGTGTCCAGTTGGTTGGCGGCGCTGCAAAAAATGGGTCGCGCCAGGTCGGTGCGCAGGATGCGCGCGATCATCAGCTGACTGCTGGTCTCGCTCTGCGGGCAAAACGCGAGCGGCGCTCAGAGGCGGAAACGGGACGCGGCCGACGGCGACCTCCGACCTGCGCGACGGACAGCCGCTCGCCGTCGTCGATGGGCTCGGTCTCGTTGAGCCAGGTGAACCGCAGGAAGGATCCCTTGGCGGCGCAGGACAGGACCAGCGTGCTGTTGTGCTCCACCGCCTCGGCCAAGTCAGCGCTCACCAGCACGTCCGACACCGGTTCTGAAGAGCGACGCGCCCGCCGTGAGAGCCGACCTTTTGCCTGCCAGCGTTCCGCCCGTCGTCAACCCGAACGAATCCCAAACTTTTGCGCCTCCCGTTTGTCGATCGCTTTGGCTCGGCCGAGTGCCTTTGCAAACTTTTCAAAATAAAAGCCTGCGTGCGATTCCAACCAAGTGCAAAACGTTGAGCTCATTTCATTTGATTCCACGCAACTCGTCTCAAAATTGTGGAGAAAATGTTGGCTTACTTTTTGGCTCAGCTTTTCTTTAATTAAGGGGGGGGGGGGGGGGGGAAGGGGCGAGACAACTCACACCTAATGGCCGATCCTTCCGCCAAGGAAAGCAGTCCCCGTCGTCAAACGCTGCGGGGGGTGCGGCGGGGCCAAAAATCCGGATATGGCGTCACCGCCACGGCACGCAGAAGGTGCGAACGGAGGGGAAATGACACGCCCGGAATGTTCGCGATCGAAGCCCGAAGGTGAGCCGAGAGCTATCCCTCCGCCCGGGGAAATAGTCCGTGCGCCGATTTTCTTCTTATCATTTTTTTCCCGCTTGCTTTCCTTGCTCAACACCCCCCCCCCCCCCGCGATGAAGCAATAAAGTTTGACATTCGCACGTCACTCTTTTACCCGAGCTTCAAAGATTTGGAGAAAGAAATTCCGACCCACTCACCCAGCACGCGCAACCGAATTTCGGCGGTCTCGGTCCCGCCGTCCGCGTTCACGACGCTGACGCTGAAGTCTCCGCTGTCGCCCGTCGTGAGCGCGCTGAGCCGCAGCGCGCCGCTGGTGGCGTCCACGGACGCGCGCCCCAGGTAGGGCGCGTTCACCTTGAGTCCGGCGGAGCCCACGGTGGCCACGTGGATCTGCTCGCGGCCGTCGTTGAAGTT
This sequence comes from Syngnathoides biaculeatus, assembly GCF_019802595.1. NCBI lineage: Eukaryota > Metazoa > Chordata > Actinopteri > Syngnathiformes > Syngnathidae > Syngnathoides > Syngnathoides biaculeatus. The sequence continues at coordinate 16,578,578 of NC_084640.1, read as the reverse complement.
CCAGATGATGAACGAGTACTCTGGATTCTGCAGGAGGGTGACGAGGGTGACGTTCTTGCCCACCGCGGCGTCCACGGGGCCCGGCGGGAGGATGTCCCGCGCCGCCGCGCTCCGCCACCCTGCGTGCGAGGTTCGGTACCGCTCAGTCGGGACCTGGCAATTTTACCTGCGAGCGGCGGGAGGCGCGTTCCCGACGATTACCCGACATGCCGAGCAAAAGCGCGACGATGGCGGTCGCCGCCGTCGTCGTCGTCGTCGCCGCCATCGTCATCTTTGAGGAGCGGGGAGCGAAATGCGCCGCGGGAGCCGCGCCCGCTCCGGCGCGCGGACACACCCCGGCAGGTGAGTCGGCGCATGCGCACTGCGGGACGAAGGGGAGGAGCCGGCAGCCTGCGCGCAGGGGCTCATTCACGTCTTCCGAAAAGAAAAAAAAAAAAACCAAACCAAAAAAAAAAACCAACGAAAAGCAAAAGAACGAGCTCGAACGTGCCTTTCAAACTACCCTCCCCCGTTTTGCGCCATCTTTGACCGGATGTCAAGTGTCTCGCGTTCCAATACGCCCTGAACTTCATCGTACTTGCCCTCCCCAATATGGCCGCCACCTAGGTACGTGCGTTGGTTTCGCTGCCCTGACATTTTGTCTTCATTTGGACTGATTAGGGCTCCTTGTGATGACGTCACTTTCCGTGTTACGCTTGCCTAGTTTTGACTTTTGCTTTTTGGAGCTTCTTTGGCGGATGAAGTTTGTCCGGCCGGCCGAGCGTGGACGCGACATGAAGCGAGTGGCTTCTTTTCAAATTCTGCTTCTTTGCTTTCACGGCGCCTCCGCCGGTAAGTTTGGTTTTCATGGCGGTCCACTCGAAAGTAAAGCGAAGCTTCTTGAGTCGCTTTGCTCCGGGTTCGTTGTGTTCGTTCGTTACCAGAGCAACGTGCATCCGCGTCCACTTGGGCCTACTCGTGTGGGTCCTCCCGAATAGGTGGCCCGTGACGGGGTCACACGTTCAAGATCGACCTTTGAAACGCGTCCAGCCAAATAAACGTCAGTGACGTCAAGTCAGGCCTGTTCTGCGCCTTCTTCGAGGAAAGTTTCCAAAAGCAATTTGCGCCTGTTGAAAAGACGTCTTTGGCCTTCCCGGTCGCGTCGACTGCGACACATTCTACCGGTGGAAGGTTCCGACCTCCACCGGTCGTCCGTGAGCCGATCCCGGCCCGAGACTTGCCCTCGAAATTTTCCCTTTTAAAAGCCCAATCTGGAATCGGGAGGTCGCGAGAGCCAAAGGCAGACAACGCGGGATAAGTTTGTTCATTCCCGGCCGGGAACGCCGGACGTCCGGCGGTCGTTTGCAAAGTTGACATTTTCGTCACAAATGAATCGAAGCGCTTCTCATCAAATAGAGCAAAGGTGGCAACGTAAACGCGACCCGCGACATTCGGACTTTTAACAACAACAACAATAATAATAATAATAGAAACGAGCCGGGGAAGTTTCCCCGAAAAAGGCTGACCCGGGTTTGTTGCGCGCCTCCCAGTCCTGCACTCTCTGCGGCACGTGTACACGGTGAGCAGCGGCATCCCGCGCCTCCCGCACGTGACGGCGGCGGTGCTGGTGGACGGCGTGCAGACGGAACATTACGACAGCCGCACCGGGACGGCGGCGGCCAAGCAGGACTGGATGCACGCCGTCGTCCGCCGACACCCCGACTACTGGAAGGAGCAGACGACCTTCTGGCGAGGACAGGAACACTTTGGCAACATCAACATGGCGATCCTCCTGGAGCGGTTCAACCAATCGGACGGTACGCCGCCTCTCTTTTTACAGCGGGCCGACGGAGCCCCCGCCGGGCGGGCTAACGGCGGCGCGCGCGCCCGCCCGCCCTCAGGCGGCGTCCACGTGTTCCAGGTGCTGCACGGCTGCGAGTACGACGACGAGAGCGGCGACGCGTCGGGCTTCAACCACCACAGCTACGACGCCGACACCACGCTGGTTCTGGACGTGGAGCGCCGCATGTGGGTGGCGCTCAAACCTCAGCTGGAGCCCACCAGCCGCAAGTGGAACCAAAACCACGGCTGGCTGGAGTTCATGGAGCACCGGCTGCTGCGGGAATGTCCGCAGCGCCTCGCCGAGACGCTGGAATTGGGCGAGGACGTCCTGCGCCGGATACGTGAGTCCGCGCGCCGTTTTCAACTTGTATGGAACTAAGAGAAGGTGCGCGTGGAACGTAGGGTTAGGTTGCTTCCGGCAAAGTACGTCTTCGTTTTTGTCCTCGACGTCAGATCGGCGGCGACATCCCGTAATGCCAACAGGGTTTTTTTTTTTGTGCATTTTGCACATTTGTCACCAAAAATGAAATGATTCATTTCCCGCTGCGCATTCCTCACAGGGCAGTTTTTTTCTCCCCCCCCCCCCAGAGCGCCCCCTGGTGTCCCTGCTGCAGACGCGGCCCTCGGCGCCCGTCACGTGCCACGCCACGGGCTTCCACCCCGACAAGGCGGACGTGTTCTGGACGCACGACGACGAGCAGGTCCACGACGACCGCGTGGAGCACGGCCAGCTGCTCCGCAACCACGACGGGACCTTCCAGCTCGCCGTGAGCCTGCGGGTCGCCGGGGTGCCGCCCGCTGACTGGCGCCGCTACGCCTGCGTCTTCACCCTCGACGGGCTTCCCGAGGCCGTCGTCACCCAGCTGGACGCCGCCAAGATCAGAACCAACTACGGTAAGGGGGCCGTCGAGGCCCGGTGAGCCGGGCCGACCGGAGCCGCGTTCGGCTGGCCGCGCCCCTTAAAGGCACACAAATGCCCTTATCTAGTGTGTGCGTGTGGGACTTTCAGCTACGTTGCTCTTCAGTGAAGGTTTTGTTTTTTTTTTTTTTTTTAAATCAATTCATTCAGCAAAGTACTGAGATATTATTGAAATATTGGATGGTTGCAGCTCCAATTGTGAGATTTTACAGTCCGGTGTCGTTTTCCTCGCTTTCAAAAATGGGCCGGGGTGAGTTTTTTTGGTTTTTTTGGGGGGGGGGGGCGTGAATTTGTTCTGTTCCAAGCTCGGTCATGAAAGATTCCGCGAAATCGAGTTTGAGCTCCAACTGAGAGTCAAAAAGGTGGCGAAACGACGACTCCGTGATCAAAAGTTGGGCGGACGAGCGAGTGACGGCTGAACTTTGCCTTGCAGTCGAGCCCACGGACGGCGCCGGCGTCGTCGTGGCCGCCGTCGCGATCGTCGCCGTCCTGGCGGCGTCGACGGGGGTCGGCCTTCTCGTCTACAGGAGGCGGCGAAGCCAGCGCGGGGGTGAGACGTCGCCGCGGCGACGCGCCGTCCCGCGCGAGTACGCAGACGCCGGCGATGACGCCCTCGACGGTGAGCGGAATCCGTCCATCGATCGATGGACGAGATGAACAGCTGCTTTGTCCTTTTATTTGCAGGTGGTGACCAGCAGGGGGAGACGTTGCAAAGTCAGGTGTCCCCAGCCTGACCTTTCGACAAGTTCCAAAGTATCCTCGTTGCTTTGTTTATGCCGGTGGCAGGAAGAACAGTTCCGTGTTCGTCCCAAGCGAGTGTTTTCATTTTTCATGCTTTCAGCTTCCAGTTGCACACACGGAAGGAAATTCGGGAGTCGCCGCTCACCATTTCAGTCAGCAGCCGTCGGAGAAAAGAATTACAAATGTTTTGTTTTCATCAGGAAAAAAAAAATTGGGCACGTGGGTAACGTCAGTGGCCGGGACCTTTTCTCAACCCCGTCCCGCACACTTCAGTCATATTGAATTTTTCACTGGAATCTGGAATACATTGCGTCATCCGCTTTCAAGTATTTCTTTCGGACTTTGCACTTTATTAATCCGTTTGTTGTTTTACGGGGGAGGTATCGTCGGCCCCTCGGAGCCTCTGCAAGGTGGCGACGAAAATTAAAGACGACGAGGTCACGTGACCACCCCCAAAACGCGCTAACGTCCCGACCCGGAAGCTCACTGCCGACGTGCTTACGTTGCACCAGTTGCCTCCTTGACGTATTCCCCCCCCCCCCCACGAAAAGTAAGCGTGCCAAGTATCGATTGTGTATTCTGTACATAATTGTCACGGAGGACGCAAAGTTGTCGGCTAACTGGCCTCTCAAAATACTGCAACCCGTTGAAGTGTGCGCTCGCGTGACTTACTTACTGGTGTCTTTTAAAATTCTTACTGACATAAATACTCTTAAAACAGAAGAATAAAGAAATGCCACAAGTTGTTATAACAAGCTGAGGTCAGCGATGAAATTTCCCCCTGACGACTTCCTGAATCCAAAGTGACATCCTCAATGATTGACAAACGGTGGCGCTTTTTTTCAACTCAATTAGCTTAGCATCCTAATTTGCGCCATTAGCTCCGTCCCGCCAGGATGGTCCGAAAGTTGGAGGGGGGGGCGGGGCGGGGCGAATCCGGCGGTTGCCGTCGCCGGGGGGGGGAGGGGCAGGACGTGTCTTCTGCGGACGCTCTGCCGCTTCAGCACCTGGACCGTCCCCGGGCGACCTCAGCCGAAACGCGTCATTGAGGCTCCTCCGTTGCCTCAGCGTCCGGACGATCCCGACGAGGCGGACACGTTGGGCAGGAACAGAGGTTTGGGCGGCACTTTGGGCTTGAGTGAGACAGCGCGGCGCACGCCGTTAGCCTGAGAGATGCTCCCGCGCTGCGCGTGCGCTCCTTCGCTGTAGCTGTGTTGGCGCGTCAGGCAGGCCCGGGCCGCCGCCGCCCTCTGGCGTCCCCCGCGGGCGGCGGGCGGGGCAGGGGGTCCGTCGGCGGCCGCCGTGTTGGTTCTGAGCAGGAAGCGGTGGAGCGGCGGCGGCGCCCCCCGCTGGCTGAAGCTATGATGGCGCGGCAGGCCGCCGGCCGTCTTGACGGGGGCGGCGCCTCGGGGGCGGACCGGCGTCGCGGCGTGAGCGTTCCGTTGTAGCGCTCGGGTCCCGGAGACCGGCTGCTGGTTGCCGTGGTGACGGCTGCGATTAAAGCTGTGGGATCGCGTCTTGCCGCCGTGATGGTTGTGGTGATGATGATGATGATGATGATGAAGTCCTGCGGAAGTGGACGTCAGGACCCTGATGCCGCCGCCGCCGCCGCCCTGCTGGATGTGCTTCAGAAGCTCGTCAAGCGCAGACGCGTCCGACCCGGGCCCCGAAGGCGCGCGGCGCCGTTCCGGGTCCGAGTTGGGCGTGGGAGGAGCTGAGGGGTCGCCGTCCGCCACGCCGGAGGAGACCAACTGTACAAAAGTGTGGGAAATATGGAGGGGTTAGGATTGGTCAATACCGGAAAAGACACGCCCCGCCGCCGCTGAATTTTGAAATGTTCCCGTCGTGGCCGCTTCACAGGGACAGGGGGGAGGAGTCCAGATCCAGCACCGCGTACCGGTTTCGGGCCGACTCGGGGCTCCGCCGCGGGAATCGGCCGGCGCGCAATCGGGCCGTCGGACGCCGGCCACGCGTGCGTCTGCGGGTGGGGCGAGGCGCCCCTTTTGTCCTCCTGCGGGAGACCAAGCTCATCACTTCCCGATTCCGCGCCCCCCCCCGACTCCGCAGCTCACCTGCGACGCGGCGTCCGGGAGCCCGCCGAGGGGCAGCGACGCCTCCGGGTCCTTGGTGAACTTCCCGTTCCGGAACCGCGCCGCCAGGAGGCCCGACAGCGTTGCCCCCAGGACGAAGGCCAGCAGCACGCAGGCGATCAGCAGCGTGTAGTGGACGTGAGACGCCGGATCTCCGTCGGCGCCCGTGACACCTGAAACGCGCGGCGGCCGTTTCGGTGCCGCGTTGGAACCCGACGAGGGAAGGTCGGGAGGCGGGGCTTACTGTAAGTGGAGTCAGCGGGCGGGTCCCGGTCACGAGACGTCGCCAAGATGTCGGCTGCGCAAACGGAAGAAGAACTTTCGGTTTTTGTACCCGCACGCGCCGCAGGCGGCGCCGCATCTCACCGTGACAGGCGGCGGCCTCCGAGTGGTCTCCCTCGATGTCTTGTTCGAAGCCCGCCCTGCCGACGGAGAGGAGGAGTCGAACGGCGGCAGGCGTCAAACCACTTTATTCGATGAATTGTTTCGGCTCCAGGATTGGATACACGGATCAGGAAGCGACACGCACACGTACTTGAAGCCGGGCGCCACGTCGGCACAACTTCCCGTGCGCAGCCAGATGCAGTAGGGGTCGCGGGAGGCCAGACACGCCCTGCCAGACAGCACAGCCGCCCGCCGGCGCCTTTCACGTGAAAACGGGCGAGCGGGCGGGCGGCGCTCGAACATCTAACCTCTTGCACGCGCCGTGACGTCCGCATCGGCTCAGCGGCACGCGGACGAGGCAGCCGCGGAAGGCCACGAACAAGGCGTGGTGCTCCTTGTCCAGCTCCAGGGCCAAAACCCTGCGGTCCTCCTCCTGGACGCCGAGGTCGCACCTGAGGACGTTTGCGCACCGTTGACACTTTGACTCGGCGTTAGCTGACTGCTAACGTGCGACATGAAATCCGCTACGAGTGCTGGCGCGACACAGGGAGACCGACAATGTAACAGTACTGAAGATAAAAAATTGCAGATTTTTAGTACAGTCCTTCCTTCCGTCCCGTTTGTGTAATTTTTTTCAATGCGTTTGTACTGTTTTCCGAGCGTTTGCAGGCCTATTTGTGTCTTACAGTCCACACAAAAAAAAAAAAAAAAAAAAGCACAAATTTCCCTTTTTGCCGACTGGACTGTCAGGAGATGAGAGACTACGGCGGGAGATGAAAAAAAAAAAAAAAATCCGACTGAACACTGGGCCAGCGTTTAGCTTTTAGCTGAGCAACGACGACTTCGAGAAACTAGCGTGGGAGCTGCCGTTAGCATCGCGCGTCTCACTTGTCACGGTCGTAGACGTGGATGTCTTCCAGGAGTTTGGAGCCCACCGGGTCTCCGTGAAGCGCCGAGGCCAGGACCTTGGCCACCCGGCCGTCCTCGGAGCCCAAGAACACCACCGTGCGGTCCTTGTACGGACCCGCCGAAACGTCAGCCGCGATCCGCGTCAGCTTGGACCTGCCGGGGAGCCCGCGGACGCCGCATCGAGCTAGCTTAGCTCCCGAAGGAAGGAGGGAAAACATGGCCGCGCGCGTCTCCTTGCCTGCTGGCGGTCCTGGTGTAAAATGGCCGCCGGTTGACGGCGAGCACGGCCTCGTCCATCAGCGGGTAAGATTTGATGAACGACAGCGTCTCATCCGGGAAATCGACCGAGGATTTGAAGTCGGCGGCCGAGGCGTCGCCGGCGCACGCGCCGGGCCTGCGAGAAGGGATGCCACGTTATCACCGAGCGGACGATTCCGTCGCGTGTGGAGCGCGGGAGGTCTAACCGCGGGCTGGGCACCGCGTCCTCGGGCACGGCCGTCCACGGCGCGTCGCCGGCGCGCTGCTCTTTGAACTTCCCGCTAAAGGCTTTCTCCACGTCGTCCATGTGGAAGGCGCACACCGCCGAGCCGGGAATGCTGCGGCACACAAAACGAGTCAGCGGCGAGCCGCGACCTGCGGCTCACTTCCCGTCGGTCGCTTTTTCAGCGTAGCGCCCAACTGTTAGCTTAGCTTCGGCCTGGATCGGCACCCGATTGTTAGCTTATGTTTTGCTAGCCGTCAGCTTCGCCGAGCGAGGACCTGTTAGCCTGCGTGGTGAAGACCGCCAGCACGGTGGGCCGTCCGTCGATGTGCAGAATGCCCGTCAGCGACTGCAGGACGTCGAAGTAGAAGAGAGAATCTCCGGGAAGGGAACAGTTCAGACGAGCCTGAGGCGACACAACAACGGTGCCCGCTTCCCGTCAGGCGTCGCGTCTGGATTGACTTTGGCGCGGCACGTGCACGTGAACAACTTCCTGTTAGCGGTCAAACCCACGCCACCGACTTCCCGTTTAGCCGACCGGCACGTCGTCAACTTCCCGTTCCGCGTCACATCGCCGCCGCCGCCGTCAAATCGACGCTTCCTGTTTTGCGCCCTACCGGCGCTTCCTGTCGTGCGAGTGAAAGTTCACCTTGAGGAAAGAAGTCCAGTACTTGTCCAGAACTCTGGGAGAGCCGCCGTTGTCGTTTTTGCAGACTCTGGCCACCCGGGAAAAGAAGACCTGCGGGGACGACAGACAGAGCTCGGCGGCGTCCGGTCACGGCGACCGCTCGTTCCTACCAACCTTCCCCAGGGTGGTGTACTCGGCCGCCATCTCGCTGAAGAAAAAGTAGACGTAGCTCCCGTAGTCCACGGCGTGCAGGAAGCGAGGCTCTGCGACGGGCGATGACATTACGAAATAATACGAAAACGTCACCACGACGAGGGCGACGCCCACCTCGCAGCCACTTGGAGTCGTACTTGACGGTCCTGAGGACGGGCCGGCCCTCCCCGAGGCTCCGGTAGACGACCGAGTCGCTGGCCAGGAAGTCCGTCACGGTGGCCGAGTAGAAGTCTCCGCCTGGCGTCGAGGTCAGAGGTCAGAGGTCACGCCCACGCCACGCCACGCCACGCCCAAACGGCACGGGGGCCGGGCCGACGGGCCCGCGTTACCCGCGAACGTTCCCGCGTTGGACTGGCCCGACTCGAAGGGGCAGCGGGCCTGACCGGGCAAGTCCGGCCCCACCTGCTCCAACGTGCTCATCTGCCGACGTTCCCGCAATGTCACGGCCGGGTCACCCCGAGGTCAAAAGGTCAGGCCTCGGTCTACCTTGTAGTTCCGGCACGACGGGTTGAAGGCGTTGGTCCCGCACACGAACAGCGTCTCGTCGTCCCGCGCCACCAAAACCTTGATGTAGTTGTAGCACTCGTCCTGACGAAGAAACGGCCAACGCCGACTTAGCTAAGCTAACCCGACTTGGAGAAGGCGCGTCGCCCAAACTCACGCGCTTCTTCCCCCGTACGGCGCACTTGCTGACGTCTGTGGAACGCCACGTCAGCTTCTGGAACAGAAAGCTCACGTCAACTTCCTGCCGTCCGTGTCCCGTTTCCGAGCCGCTCATCCTCAGGGGGGCCGCGAACCGGCCTCCCGAGTCCCCGATCGGACTACCGTCACGTGACCAGACGGACTTTGGAACTCACCGTCTGCGGTACGAAGGCCTCCGCCGCCGTCGTCAAGTTGACAGCAAACACGTGATCCCTGACATGCGACAAAACAAAGGCAGGCATCATCAACAACAACAACAACACACACGTCCTGCGGGCGGGCGCCGACCTGGCCCAGACGAACAGCGCGCGCTTGACCCGCGTCATCCCCTGGAAGTCCAGCCCGAGACGCAGCGCGTCGTCGTCCCGCAGCAGACTTTGGAACGTCGCAAAACCGCCGGATCCTAAAATGACGCACGCACCACGTTGAGCGCGGAGCCGGAAGACGCGACCGCCGGCGCGCGCTCACCGTCCACCACGCTGATGGCGTCCAGATCTCGCGGGAAGGACGACGAGGCGCACAGGAAACAGGAAGCCAAGAGGAGCAGCGCGGGCCGGGCGCGAGGCGGCGTCCGCTCCGGCGACCCGTCGGCCGGGGGCATCTTGCGGGGTCAGCGGCTCATCGCGGGTGTCGGCGGCTGAGGAGAAAAGCCGAATGGCGTGTGATTGGCCGGCTGCTCCCCGTGGCGACCGCTCGACGCGTGAACGTCAAGCAAAAGTCGCGTGACCTGACAAACACCCGCAACAACAACAACACCCATTTCTTTGTTGGCTTGCAGGTGAAGTTGCAGTCTTCCTGTTGACTTCCAGTCTACTTCCTGTCATTTTCTTGCGTTGACTTCCCTTTACGTGGCCCATTTCCCCCCCACTCTACTTCTCGGGTGGATCTTCTTGTCCTTCTTCCTTCCTTCCTTCCTAGGAAGCTCTCGCTAATCTTCTAAAGCTCATCTGCTGCATTAGCGGCGCGCTAACGTTAGCATGGCCATCTGCTCGCCCTTGCCCGGGTCACGTGACTCACGCCGCAACCTTTGACCTGCTTTTCAAGCTTCTGGGCCGAGTGCCCCGCTGAGCGCGCCGGGAAACGCAAAGCGGGAGATGAGACGTGGCGGTTGCCTGTAAAACCTGAAGAACTTGGACGAGATCGGATTAGCGAAGATGCGACGGCACAGCGGGGACACCCCCCGACCTGGATCGCTAATCTAATCCCTGTCTGGCCTCCTCCCGCCAACCGAGGTCAACTCGTGCTGCCCCTCCAACGAAGTGAAAAAGGAGCAAGGAAGGAGACAAAAAAACAAACAAACTCAAGATAATTACTGGATCGTGGGATTATTTAAAAGGCTTAAATCTTCATCAACGCGCACGCTGATCGACGACGACGACGACGTGCAAACTGACGTCAACGCGTCTCATTCGTTTGTGGCACGAGGGAGGGAAGGGAAAAGGGAAAGAGAGAAAGAAAAGGAAGGGAAAAAAATGGAATAAACTGACGGACGGACGGACGGACAGATGAAGGCCGCAGGGCACACGTCTGTTGGCGTGCCACGCCTCCCCCGGCCTTCATTGGGATCAGCTGCAAGTACAAAGCGGTGAGGTGACCGGTGACTGCAATTGGTCTTCCTGGTGACCTTTGACCTCCCCCCGGTGACTCCGCCCACCCACTTCAGCCGACGCCGTCCGGCCCACCTTTGGGATGGTTATCGCTCGGCGGCACCGACCCGAAACAAGATGGCCACCAACTCCGAAAGGAATCGAGGCGGCTCAACGACGACGCCCGCCGGATCCGGAAAGACGACAAACAAAGAGTCGCGGTCACTTTTTTGGAAGTCGGCGGAAGCCATTTTTCCATTTTCCCGCGGACCCAACGACACGATTCCGTTTGGCCGCAGCCAAAAGTCGCTCCGTCACCTGATCCGAGTCTGCGGATCTTCCGTGCATCGATGGAGAAATCGATCAATAACTTGACTCATCCACAAAGTCTGCCAACTGTTCAATATCGCGCACACACGGCGCCAAACTCGGGCGCTTCCTGTCCGACGTACGGAAGCGTTTCGCTGGTGCGGGAATCGAAACGGATCGACGGAGGCAAAGACGCTTTCGGTCGCGGGCCGCCTCCTTCCCAGTTTGAAGCGCACCCCGCCCCAAAATAAAATCACTACCGAGTTCGATTCCCAACACTTTGAGGACCGCAGCTGCAAATTGTTGCGAGCTTCAGCGCAACTTCCATCATTACAAGCGGAGAAAAAAAGTCGGTTGCGAAATTGCATCCAGACATTTCTGGCTGCAATGGACCAAATCCGTCCGGGCTCAGACCGCCCTGCAGTCGAATCGGTGATAGCGAGCAAATATCTGCCCCCCCCCCCCCCCAAAACAACAACAAAAAAAATGACTCTTGTGTAACCTCGTGCGCATTTCATCACCTCGTCGGCGTTTCCTGCCTGCACGTTGAACTTCGGTGACCTATAACCCCGACCCGAGCCGTCGATGACGTCACGTCGCTCAGCCTTGCCGGTGGTTCGACGCCGCGTGATTGGCACCTTTCAAGAATCGGCCCGACTTACCGATGGACGTCCGCGTCGCGAGACATCATCGTCGTCATCATCATCATCATCATCGGAGGCTTTGCAAGCGCTTGGCGGTCCACGAGCACGAGTGGAGGAATTGGGGGGGGCGGGGCGCAAATGGAGAAAGATTAATAAGAGGAGGAGCAGCGGCAACGGGAGGAGGTCTTCCTTCCTTCCCTCCTTCCTTCCTTCCTTCCTTCCTTCCGGTCTTCCTCCCAGACCCCGGCGTCTCCCAGGGCAGGCCGCGCCCACCGACACGTGGGGGCCAATCAGAGGACGGCAAGGGCGACGGGCGTTCGGCTCCGCCTCCTTCACTCCGAGCCGTTTCATTGGCTTTGGGTTGAGATCGCAAAGAAGTTTGACCTTTCACCTTTCTTCAGTCTGATTAGTATTCATTTATTGAATTAGGACCTGCATTCATAATTGCCTTGAATTTTCTTGTTTCTAATGATGATCGACACGATTGCGGCCCAAAATGATGCCACGTCGTCTGCTTCTTATTGACTTCGGAAACATTTTTGGAACGTTTGTTGAGTACCGCTCTTACGTTTATATGCCTAAGCCATCCGAGCCGCTTATCCTCATTTGGGCGAAAGGCGGACCGCGCCCTCGAGCGGTCGCCGGCGGGAAAATAATTCTGGCCGTGAAACGCTCCGAGAATTTTTTTTTCCCACCGTGACCGATTGCGAAAGAAGAAAGGTTAGCGAAAGAGACCCCACAACTGGGTTTCTGGAGACTTTCCTGTTTGTCGACCAGGAAGAAGACGCGAGCGTCCGTCGACGAGCACGTTCCGCCCGCCCAAATCTGCCCGGCAACACGAAGCCGAGCGCCAGCGCCAATCCTCTTCCCGCGACCCCTTTTCTATTCTGCACACGTTTATCAGCATATCAAACATCAGCTCCGAGGCCCCCCCCCCCTTGGGACCCGCAAAAAGGGACACAAAATCCCTTTGCAGCGACTTTCCCGTCGGGCCCGCTGCGCCCGTCGCGGATCTGAAGGAGCGGACGACTGACGACGTGAAAGACGTCGGAATGGACGGCCCGACGCATCCGGGCAGCCGCTTCCCCCTCCCGACGGCTCACTTTGGGCGAGAGGTCGGGCGTGATTTTGGGATGTGGCGGGCGGGGCCGGACTTGAACCCGCAGCAGACGGCGCCATCTGAGATACATTTTCCGCAATATGAGGGTCGGAGTCATCGTTTTTCAGGCCCGCCCGTCTCAAAACGGCAAAGTCACGCTCGATGGCGACTACGTTGGCGCTTTCCGAGGAAATTTTCGGAACCGTCGAGGTCCGCTCGCGTCTCAGCTTTCCGTTTTGGAGAAAATTGGCACCGCTGGCGGCTGCCGCATTCCCATCATTCCCGGCGACTTGCCGCTTTGCTCCCGCCAGCAAAACAAAGGAGCGGCGCCGCGGCGCAAATGTGACTGCGACCGGCCGCCGTTGACGTGCCCTCGGGCAAGGCCTCCGTCTCCGACTGCTCTCGATCGCTTCACTCGCCAATCGTTACCAGTAAAGATGAAGCCTTTTTTTTTTTTTTTTTTTTTTTACCCAAACTTCAAAGCTGAATTTGAAACCTTGACCCAGGCTTGAAACCCTACTTAAAAATGGAACCCCCAAAGCCAAAAAAAATGAAATTGATATTTACATCCCGCATCTAAAACTGCTTTGGCCAGCCCCCGGAAGCAGACTTTGATGGCGCAATGCTGGAACTGAACCGGACCGGGCCCTCCGACGAGATATGACGACAGATAAACATATTTGATCTAATCTACTGTCATCACAAAGATCAGGAATTATCTTTAATAAGATACAATAAGGAATAATCATATAAAAATAATAAAAAAAAAAAAAAAAAAAAAAAAAAAAAAAACTTTTTGGATTGGATTGATTAGATTTTTGATGCGGTTTTGGTTTTGTGGGTGTCCACCAATGAAAAAGCCAAACTTGAAGAGTTCCTTTCAAATTCAGAGCTGCAATCGTCAAGATGAGGATAAAAAATAATAATACAAATCCCATGGCAGGCGTCATCTGAACAACAAATTTCGGGAAATAAATTACAAAAAATTACAAAAAAAAAAAAAAGGGCTAAAGGATAACAAGGAAGGCATTGACGTCGCTCGGCTGCGTTGCGAAAAGGTGTCCGGTCACACCTTGACGACAAACACAGCCCCGAAAAAAATGGAATCAACATCTTTGGGGAAAACTTGCCGCACATCATCAAGCTTCCCTCGGAAATGACGGCGGCAAGAATTCAGGCGTCAACTGCGTTTCTCCCGGTCGGGCGCTCAAACGGGGACGAGGGCAAACGGCGCCCTCGAGCGTTCGACACGGGAGGACCGCCGGCGACCGTTCTCCCATTGGTCAAATGTATTGATTTGCAAAAGGGAATTGCGCGTGCTGCGTCTTTCGATCGATCGATGGGATGATGACGCACATTCCGTTGCACGACTCTTACGTGTCCTCATACAACATTTTGGTCACGTAGCTCCTCCTCCCTCAGGCTGCGGTCCAATCGCCGCGTCTCGACCCGGTCACCCGGGCGCAGCGTGACGGCGGCCAGCGATCGGCTGAGATCCTCGCGGGGCTTCCCGCCGCCGTCGCGTCGCTTGCGGGGGGGGTCCGGGGGGCGGCCGGTCGGGCCGCTCGCCTGAGGACGACGTCGCATTCAAGTTTCACGCAGTCCTTCAATCAATACATTCATCTATCGATTCTTGATGAGTGAATTTCTTTCTTCCCCCATGAATTCATTTGGCAGATTATTCCTTCCTTCATCGCAAAGGCGCAACAATCGCATCGAGAAATCAACAACCTTCGGGTGCTCAATATGCATAAGAATGTCATATTTAGCTCAACTTGCGTGTATGAAATGACATAGCAACCCCAAATATGAACGAATCAATATTTTTCCTTGGCGCATACCTGCGCCAGCGAGCCTTTCCCCATCTTGAGTTTGAGGTTCTTGTCGTTGGCCCGCTCCAGCTTGATTTCCAGGCGGGCCACGCGACTCTGCAGCAGCAGCAGCCTGGCTCCGCCCCCCTCGCCGGGCCCCCTCTGGTGTCGCCGCCGCCCGAAGGCCGCCGGCCGGGCGCGCCCGTCGTCCCGCCTCGGCCTCGCCGCCTACACGGCGCCGTTTGGAAATGAAAGGAAGTGAAATACTCATTGATTGGAATGCAAATTCAAATTGGAATATGACTTTTTTTTTTTTTTTTTAAATCAGGCTGGCCCCGCCCCCTCTGAAGCATTTTTTTTTTCGGGGTGAGCCCTAACCCTAACCCTTCCTTTCCTGTGAAAAAGACGGCGATCGTAGTCATCAAAACTGTCGCATTGCGAGCCTTCTTACGTGAGCCTCCGTCGGCCTCGCGGGCTCCTCCGCGGATCTCCTCAACTCCTTCTGGTCCTCGTCGGAGCTCCCCGGACCGCTCGCGCCCTTTTCCCAAGGGCGCCTCCCCTCACGGTACGTCTTCGCCTTCTCGCACATCCTCCCTTCGTCCTCCTCGGTCCTCCTCCCGTCCTGGTCCTCGCCTTTGACTTCAGCTCCTCGGTCCCGGTCGGCCTCGCCCGCCTCCACCTCCCGCTCCTTCGGAAGCCGACTCCTGAGACGCTCCTCCTCCTCCTCCTCCTGGGTCAGACGGAGGCGGCATAAAGTCGCCAAAGCGACGGCAAAGACCGTCGCCGTGGAAACCGTCGTCAGGCCATACCCGCCGGAGCCTCCTTGGCGTCCTCGTGGCCTCCCCCCGCGTGTCCTCCATCTGCTGGAGGGAGTAGAGTCAGTGCCGTTTTAGCGCCACCTTGAGGAGAGCGCACCCACCGCACGGTGGATATTTTGTCAGCGGAACGCCACACGCGGCCGCAACCCTAACCCCTAACGCTGCCTTTGGGTCCCGTCGGCCCAATGGGCAATCTCGCGGTCGTACCCGAGCGACAAAGTCCTGGCGTGCGTCGGACGTACTGCGCAACCCAAATAAAGATGATTCCGATTGGGAGCAAATTTGTCAGCGTGCAGCGACCATAGTGGATGGGGCGCATTTTTGCACCGGCATCCGCAGAGTTTGAATCGTGCTGCAAGTCGCTCCGTTTTTTTGTGCGCGTAAATTTCAAACAAAAAGCGAGCCGCTAAAACGGCTACGCGTGCAGGAGGCGTACCTGTTCCCGCAGGCCCCGGACGTCGCGCTCCATGTCGTCCAGCGCGTTCCGCGCGCCTCTCAGCTCCTTTCGCAGCTCGTGTCGCCTCGTGGCTTCCCTCCTCAGAGCCTCCTTAAGAACCTCTGACTCCTCTTCAGGCCTCAGCACTTTTTCCTCCTCTTTGGCCTTCAGGTCCGCGTCTAGGAGCAGCAGCTCCGTCTCGCGCCGCCGTAGCTCCTCCAGCGTGTTCATTCCGTTCTGCTGCCGCCGGCTCGGCGCCTCCTCCTGCCATTGGTCTTTGCGGACCGAGAGCTCTTCTTTGGTCCTCCCCAGCTCCTGCCGAGCCTCCAATTCGGGGTCCTTCCCCTCCACCTGTTCAGGATTGTCGTCCTGCCGCCTCCTCCCTTCAGGATGACTCCTCTGTACTTCTCGCAGCCTTTGGACCTCCTCTTCTCGCTCCTGCAGAGCACACTTGAGGTTCTGGATCTCTTCCTCAAACTTCTCCTGTAAGATTCTCAGTTTTTGGGTCTCCTCCTTCTCCTCCAGGTTTTGGAGCTTGCGCAACTGCTCCCTTCGCTCCTCCTCTGTATTTGGCCGCTGGAGCGCCTGCTCTTCTTGCTCATCTAGCTCGTGTATGCCCGTGAGCTTCAGAAGATCCCGGTCCTGCTTGTCCTGAATGCTCCTGAGCTTCAGGATTTCTTCGTCCCGCTCCCGCAGCGCACGTTTCAGCTTCAGCAACTCCTCCTCTTCCTCCTCCTCCTCCTCCTCCTTCTCTTTTTGTTTTTGCAGCAAGCTTCTGAGCTCCCGCACCTCCTCGTCCCGCTCTTGCAGCATACCGCTGAGCTTCCGGACCTCCTCACTGGCTTGGCGGAGCATCTCTTCCTGCTCACCTTTTGGCTTCCGTAGCGCGTTTCTGAGCCTCTGCACCTCCGCCTCATTACCCTTCTCCTGTGCGCCTCTCAACCGCTGCACCTCCTCCTCCCGCTCTTGCAGCATGCTTTTCAGCTTCAGCACCTCCTGCACGCGCTCCTGTTCCCCTTTTTCTCGCCGATCCCGCGCCACGCTTTTCCGGGGGGCCTCCTCCTCCTCGCGCCTCTGCTGGGTTTCCGCAAGCAGGAGCTCCAGCTCCTCCGCTCTGACCTCCTTTTCCTTGCGCTTTCGTTCGGCCTCCCGGAGCTCGCCAGTTTGCTCCTCCTGCCGGAGCGCCGCCAACCTCGGGGCTTCTCCGACGCGCCAGAGCTCCTCTTCCTTCTCCCGAATTGTCCTTATTTGCGCCTCCTTAAGCTCCTCCACCTTCCGGTTCTCCTTTTCCAGCTGTGCGATGCGAGAGAGGAGCAACCCTGTCTGCTGCTCCTCCTCCTTTCCCGTTCCGTCCTCCTCCAGTGGCTTCTTTGCCTGTGCCGCCACAGCCCTCATTTCCTCCACGCGCCTCCTCATGGTCTCCAACTCCTCGTCCCTTTCCTTCAGTAGCACTTCCACCCGCCTCCTGGAGGTCTCCAAGTCTTGGTTTTTTGTTGCCAACTCGTCCCGGAGTTGCTCCTCGCGCGTCTTCATTTCCTTCACTAGCACTTCCTCGCGTCTCCTCAGCGTGTCCAGCTCCTTCGCCGTGGCTTCCGCCGCCAGCTCTTTCTTCTCTCTACCCGGGGCCTCTTCCCGCTGCTTTCGTTCTTCTTGCAGGCGGCTCTCCAGCGTCGCCACCTCCTCGTCCTTTTTTCTCAACTCCTTCCCGAGTTGCTCCTCCTGCTCCCTCATTTCAGCCAGCAGTCCTTCCACGCGCCTCCTCTGAGTCTCCGCCTCCCCGTCTTTTGTCCCCAATTCCTTTGTCAGTTGCTCTACTCGCGCCTCCCGCTCCCTCAGTAGCGCTTCCGTCCGCCTCCCCGCGTCCTCCAACTCTTTCCTCTTTTCTTCCTCTTCCACTTGGATCCTTTCTCCTTCTGCTATTAGAGCTTTTTTCTCCTTTAACGCCGCCGCCGCCTCCTGTTCCTTCATTTCCTGCTGTAGGCCTTCCACGCACCTCCTCAGGGTGTCCAGCTCCCCGACTTTGGTTCCCAACTCCTTCTTCAGGCGCTCCTCCTCCATCTTCCAGGACTTTTCTTTCTCCATCTGGTGGTGCTCCTTTTGGGAGGTGACTCTGCACAGCTCCTCCCGTAGACGTCGTAGTTCGCCTGGAGGAGAAAGACGGGTTGTGACTGCCGATGGGATGGGCGATCGGATGAGTGTGTGTAAGAGTAGTAAACCGGTCCGATTACAAAACAGAGCGATGACTCGTTCGGTTACTTGACATACTTGTCTACGGTACATTGCGTATCTTGAAAAGTATTCTCCAGTCGATGTCAAGCCAACATTACAACACGACAGAAGTAATGGGGGGCTACCGTACCCTAATTAAACTACTTTATTGTAATTACCTGACGCACCAAAACTTTTAATGTCAAAGTCAATATTTGACATAATGCTGGCTCGTTTACGCACAACTGTGAGCGCTAGGCCACGTTTTCTTGCCGCATCGCATTAAAAGTACATAAACACAGCTGGAACAATTCACGAGAGAAAGTCTTCTCCCGAGGAGCGCCGACCGCCAGCACACATTGTTCCCGTAAGAACGGAACCCCGGCGCGGCGCTCACAAAAGACGGCGCATCAGAGTGACCTCCTTTGTCACCCGTGGTCAGAAAGTTACGTCGCAAGACACTCGACAAGGCTAAAAAGAAAGAAGCTTTTGCGTTCCGATGTACCGCGCACGACGGCATCGCGGGCTAATCAGGTTCTCGATCGGATCGGCGAGTGGTGACATCAGAGCCGATCGGCGCAAAACGCAAAGTCAAGTCCTGACCATCGAGCGCGTCCTTGGCCTCCTGCAGGGTGCGCAGGTCCGCGCTGAGGTGGCCTCGCTCCAGGTTGGCGCGCGACATCTGCGCCCGCTGCTCCTCCAGCTGCTCCTGCAGGGATGCCGAGCGACTCCTGATGACAGAAAAGTCCCGATTGAATTCCTGACCCACCGTCAGAAACGTCAGAAGTGATATTCCATTGATCCGTTCCAGCTGCCAGTGTTTTTGCTCCAGAATTCCCCAGATCGGCAAAAGTCAAAGTATTTGAAGAGTCCGGAAGCGAGCGTTGATTCCAGACTGGGCCGCAGAACGCTGGTTACAGCCACAAATATTATGACCAGGATTCCTCCGGGATGTACGTACGTGTGTTAAAGTTTGACATAGGGGTTATTTCGACCTTGAGGGGCGGGGAGGAATGGAATTATTCAACTGCTGTAGTATATCATATGCATTTTTCTAGGTTAAACCGTTTGGATGCAATTGGTTAGTAATTGTCGTCTAGTTACCCCAACCACATGGCGACTGTCGACAGCGTTTAACTCAAACGTTTTTCAACATTCCACACGACAAATAAGGCGACCACACAAAAAAAAAAAGTATTTTTCACGGGCCAATACTCGCAACGACTGCAATATCGCCATCGTGTCGGAAGCGACAAGTCGGCTCGGGACGTCCCGCTTGAAGGTGGGCGGCGTCTTTACACGCCGTCCCTGCAACTCACTCCATCATCGCCATCGTTCTTTTCTGGCGACGGCGACGCCGACCTTGATCGTGCGGACCTGACGCAATGCCGCCATCTGCGAGTCATTACGACGACTTACAAAAGCGAATTTGACCAACAAGCCGTGCGAGGACGTCTTCCATTTCGGCTGTGAAAATGGCAACTCGGGGCCAGCGGACTCTCGGCTTGTCAAATGCAAATATGGAGAAATAATCCGGTTTTATGAAGTGCCTTTGGGACAAAAAAAAAAATGCCCTTGCCCCGCCTCCCCTTCTTACCGGAGCTCCTGCGCCTCCTGTCGGCGGAGCTCCTGCTGTCGGTGCAGCACTTCACGCTCCTCTCGCCGCCGCTCCTCGTGGACGCGTTCGATCCCGGCCATCTCCTCGGACGCCAGCCGCAGCTGCTCCTGCGCCTCCTTCAGCTCCTGCAGCACCGAAGCATGCTGGGAGGAGCGCTACGGGGAGAGAGCGGACACAAAGTTTGAAGCGAGCGGGAGGTCTCGCCGCAGGAATTTCCCATTTTTTTGGGATGAATATTTTTCGGTTTCTATTCCTTGCTCGTGCTTTTTTGGTATTTATTCCTTGAATTGTTAAGGCCAGGTTGCGGCGGGGATCCGGTCGCGACCGTACCTTGAGTAGGTCGTCTCGGGCGGCTGCCGCTTCTTCTTCCGCTCTCAGCCTGGCCAGCTCCTCTCGCTCCAGCGCCTCCTGCGGGACGACACGTGTCAGTGCGGGCGGCGAAAGAAAGAAGAAAGAAGAAGGTCGCCGTTCACCTTCACGTCTCGGACGACGCATTCCCTTTGCTGCAACTCGGCGTCAAAACTGCAACAAGTCACAAGACCGCTCATCAACCCATCACCATGACCTCCACTGTCCTGCACCTCCCTCATACCTCTTCTGCACCTCCTCCTCTCTCCTCTGGAGCTCATCCTGCCTCTTGTGCACCTCCTCCTGGTTCTTCTGTAGCTGCTGTTCCCTTTTCAGCGCCTCCTTCTCTCTTTTATGCGCCTCCTCTGCAGTCTTTAGCACACCCTCTTCTCTCTTCTGCAGCTCCTCCTCGCTTTTGAGGATCTCCTTCTGCCTTTTGTCAAGTAATTCCTGTCCTTTATGCACCTCCTCCTCTCTCTTGTACACCTCCTCCTCTCTGTTATGCAACTCCCCCTGGTTCTTCTGTAGCTCCTCCTCCCTTCCGTCGAGCACTTCCTCTCTTTTGTGTGCCTCCTCTTCAGTCTTTTGCACACCCTCTTCTCTCTTCTGCAGCTCCTCCTCGCTTTTAAGGATCTCCTTCTCCCTTTTGCCAAGTAATTCCTGTCCTTTATGCACCTCCTCCTCTCTCTTGTGAAGCTCCTCCTCTCTCTTGTGCAACTCCCCCTGGTTCTTCTGTAGCTCCTCCTCCCTTCCGTCTAGCACCTCCTCCCTTTTGTGTGCCTCCTCTTCAGTCTTTTGCACACCCTCTTCTCTCTTCTGCAGCTCCTCCTCGCTTTTGAGGATCTCCTTCTGCCTTTTGTCAAGTAATTCCTGTCCTTTATGCACCTCCTCCTCTCTCTTGTGAAGCTCCTCCTCTCTCTTGTGCAACTCCCCCTGGTTCTTCTGTAGCTCCTCCTCCCTTCCGTCGAGCACCTCCTCCCTTTTGTGTGCCTCCTCTTCAGTCTTTTGCACACCCTCTTCTCTCTTCTGCAGCTCCTCCTCGCTTTTAAGGATCTCCTTCTCCCTTTTGTCAAGTAATTCCTGTCCTTTCTTCACCTCCTCCTCTCTCTTGTACACCTCCTCCTCTCTGTTACGCAACTCCCCCTGGTTCTTCTGTAGCTCCTCCTCCCTTCCGTCGAGCACCTCCTCTCTTTTGTGTGCCTCCTCTTCAGTCTTTTGCACACCCTCTTCTCTCTTCTGCAGCTCCTCAGCTAGCTCCCGCTCCCTTTTGAGGACCTCCTTCTCTCGTTTGTCAAGCGATTCCAGTCGTTGATGCACCTCCTCCTCTCTCTTGTGAAGCTCCTTCTGTCCTTTGTCCGCCTCCTCCTCTCTGGTCTCCAGTTCCTCTCGCCTCTTCTCTACCTCCTGCTGTCTGTTCTGCAGCTCCTTCTCCCTTCCGTCGAGCACCTCCGCTCTTTTGTGTGCCTCCTCTTCAGTCTTTTGCACACCCTCTTCTCTCTTCTGCAGCTCCTCATCTCGCTCCCGCTCCCTTTTGAGGACCTCCTTCTCTCGTTTGTCAAGTAATTCCTGTCCTTTATGAACCTCCTCTCGCCTCTTCTCTACCTCCTGCTGTCTGTTCTGTAGCTCCTCCTCCCTTCCGTCGAGCACCTCCTCTCTTTTGTGTGCCTCCTCTTCAGTCTTTTGCACACCCTCTTCTCTCTTCTGCAGCTCCTCCTCGCTTTTAAGGATCTCCTTCTCCCTTTTGTCAAGTAATTCCTGTCCTTTCTTCACCTCCTCCTCTCTCTTGTACACCTCCTCCTCTCTGTTACGCAACTCCCCCTGGTTCTTCTGTAGCTCCTCCTCCCTTCCGTCGAGCACCTCCGCTCTTTTGTGTGCCTCCTCTTCAGTCTTTTGCACACCCTCTTCTCTCTTCTGCAGCTCCTCAGCTAGCTCCCGCTCCCTTTTGAGGACCTCCTTCTCTCGTTTGTCAAGCGATTCCTGTCGTTGATGCACCTCCTCCTCTCTGGCCTGCAGGTCCTCTCGCCTCTCCTCTACCTCCCGCTGTCTGTTCCGCAGCTCCTCCTTACCGGTGTGTAGCGCCACCTCCTTGGCGAGCGCCTCTTCCTCCCTCTTGTCCACCTCCTCCTCTCTCTCGCGTAGCTCCTCCTCTTGTTTACGCAACTCCCCAGCTCTCCTGTGAAGCGCCGCCTCCTTGCCGAGCGTCTCCTCTTCCTCTCGCCGCAGCGCCTCCTTTATCCTTTGGAGCTCGGCTTCTCCGGTACGGAGCTCCGCCTCCCGCTTGTGTAGCTCCGCCTCCACCAGCTGCCTGCGCCGGACAAACGCCATTGAAAACGTCGACAGAGTCAGCGGCGGCGGTACGCAGCGCAGCCGAGCCTCGGCAATCAATTTGCAAAATGTTCCAGGTCGCTCTTTGCGACCTTTTTTGAAAACTGAGAGTTGCTATGAATAATTGCCAAGGGCTTCCGATTTAGGGGTGGGGTAGGGGGGGGGGGGGGAAATGTCCCAATGTGATCGTAGCCGTGCTGCGACTTTGACCCCAAACATGTTAAAAGCGACGCTTCACACGAAATTGTGTCATTGTATTACTGCTGAATGACAATGGGCGGCATGGCGGCGCAACGCGTTAGAGCGCTGGCTTCACAGTTCTGAGGACGACGGTTTAAATCCTGGCCCCACCTATGTGGTGGGGACAAAAAACTTCTGCCAGAAGATAGCCGGGATAGGCTCCAGCGCTGCCGCGACCCTTGCGAGGATAAGCGGCTCAGAGAATGAACGAGTCACATTGGATTCAATGACGAAAAATCAAGTGCATACTATAGATGTAAATGTTGACTTTATACATTTGATTTTATGGTAGTTGTTGGGAGGAACAACAGTGTCAAAATGAAATCAATAAATACAGAATTATATCACGAATTATTGATTTGCACGGTATACAGCTGGCGCAAAGTGTGCAAAGTAGAAAAAGATGATTGACAGCTGCAAACCTGCCACGTGTGCGCACGTCTTGTTTGACCACTTTGTGGCTGTCATCCTGCAGTTGCTCGGCTCTCTGGAACAAAAAATAATAATCATCACCATCATCATCATAATACAGCCTGGTTGATTTTTTGCCACCCGCGTCTGACGGACCTGCACTTCCTGCTGCTTCCACTGCACGGCGCTCTCCGTCTGCGAGAGAACCGACAGCAGGGAAGTCGAGTCCCGACCGAGGACGGACTGGGACTGGGACTGGGACTGGGACGGGGCGCCGGCTTTCAACACGCCGCACTGACGCACACACATACAAAAAGAGGAGAGATGGAGCTGTTCAAAAATAACAAAAACAGATGAAAACAACAAGAGCTCATTTCTTTTTTGGAACATAGAACCAAGCAGTCTTCAGGAAGTTGTTCACAGAAGACAAAACGGATTTCATGTGCCCACAAATCTGGTTGGTCACATCTACTACCGCTAATCTTCCATATAATAATATGTTTTGTTCCATGGTATTCCTATTGTGGAGTCGCGCTCGTTATATTCACATGACAATAAGGCTTTTTTTCTGGATTCGTTTTTTTCCCTCAACAACCAAATTGTTCCGCAAACGCACGACAAGAAAACATCGCCGAGCTGTTGGCAAACAAGTGAACGACGTCGTAGCAGTTCACGTGCAACAAAAACACGACGGTTGGCCTTTCACGAGAAAATATTTGATCGTGGTGCTTACAAATGAGACAAAGGGCAAAAAGACAAGGGAGGCTGTCGTGCACTTCTTCAAACAAACGCCGCTGTTGGCAAGTTGCCGTGGAAACGGAAAGGAAGCGTAATAATCACCAGTTTCCCCACAGCCTGAGCCTGAGCCACAACCTCCAGCGCGCCCTCGCTGTCCCGCATCCTGGAAGACACAAACAAAAGCGGGTCGTTGACCGGGTCCCCACCCCGCCCACACAAATGTGAGGCCGGCCCCCCCCCTCCCTGTCCATTCTTTGGGGTTGGACCCAGCACGAGTACCCGACGGCCTTGTCGTCCCCCGTTTAACCGTTTTCGGGTTCTTCGTAACATAAAAGCACGACGTGCGTGCTCGAGACTTTGGGCAACCAGCGGGGCTTTGTTTTCCGGAAGAAAGCCCACCTGTCCTCTGACTCGGCCTCCAGCAGCTCTCCCACGGTGAAGGTTCCGAGCCCGGACGAGGCGGAAAGGGGAGCCGCCGCCGCCGCCGAGGCCGAGGCGAGGGACGAGGGCGGCGGCCGGTACATCTTGATGAGGTCCAAAGAGGCCCAGTCGCAGCTGGACTGAAGGTAGAAGCGCACGCGGCACAGCTCGGCCCTCATCTCCAACAGGTCCCTGAAAGGCGCCACGCGCTCAGGGAAGCCGGCGTTGCGAGCGGCTGCCGCCGGCGTACCTGTCGGCGGCGGTCCTGACGGCGCGGCAATGTTGTCTGAGCGACATCACGCGCCTCCACACGCACCACAGCCGATCCTGATGCTGAGCCGCCTCACTCGACGCGCACTACGCACACGCACGCAGGTTTACGCTTACGACGCCACACGCGGCCCAGTCGCGGCGGCGGCGCTCGGCCCGCACCTCTCGCTCTCTCTGCCAACGGGACACTCGGCGCTCCGCCTCCTCCAGAGCGCTCGTCAAATCCGACGTCAGCTCGCGGACGTCGGCTCTCAGGGCGTCGTTGTCCCGCTCCGATTGGCTGAGCCGCAGGCGCAGGGCGGCGGCGGTCCGGGCCAGGCCCGTCGCCCTGAACGCGTCCAAACGCAGAGACGAACGCGCTTGAGGCGCGCACGGCATGACGACGCGCATGCGCGCAGACCCGCGCCCACCTTTGTTGTTCCTCCTCCAGGCTGATGGGGGCGCTCTCCAACGACTCGGAGGTGTCCCTTCTCGTACTCGTCTACAAAACACGTGCGACCACAACGCAAAGACTTCGGATCACTTCCATTTTTGTGACATTCATTGGATTTTTTTCCAGAAGGCACAGTAAACTTGCTGTATGTAAACTTTGAAGAAAGTAATGCGAAATGACCTTAAAATTATGCAGCAGTCATTACTCAGGTATTAGGCAAATTCAAATACCTTTGGCAATCCAAATTGAGCTGAAACAGGAAAAGTTTGGAAAGAATTTTGGTCATCCTAATGATGGTGGTCAGGTGTCAACTTCTGGTTTAACTGTATATGACCTCATCAGTCACCGGAGTTTGAAATGGTTTTTTTGATGTGCATGTAAAAATGTATACATACATACTGACCTGCATGTTGTTCATCTGTCCGTATCCTGACTTCAGCTGAAACTCCAAAGTTTGACATCGCTCTCTGTACTCCGCCACCTGCACGTCGACAGCGTTAGCAGTCGCAGTCGCAGTCGCGCGTTGACCTCCGTTGACCTCCGTTGACCTTCTTCTGCAGCCGGTGTACGAGTAGCGCCTGTCGGGCCTCCCTTTCCCGGCCTTCCCTGTTGCGCCTCCTCATCTCGCGCTGCTCCTCCTCGGCCCGGTGGCCGCGGGCGAGCGACGGCGACGCCGACTCCTCCAGCTGGAGAGAGAGAGAGAGAGAGAGAAAAAGACTGTCGGGGCAACGCAGACACAATTGCGGGGAGAAACGGAGATATGACATGACTAGTTGAGACCGAGTGAGGACCGGAGAGGTGGGGAGAAAAGAGACTCGGGAGATCCCGAGGCAAAGGAAAAGAGACGGAAGCTGAGACACTTGGAAAGAGAGAAAAGAGCGAAAGATGGAGAGAAACAGTTTTGGCGCCTCGCTCACCCTCTCGCGGAGCGCCCTGGCCCTGGACGCCAGCTCCTCCCGCTCGGCGCGACTCTCGGCCAGCTCCTCCTGCAGCAGGCGCGCTTCCTCCCGGAGCTCCGCCCTCTCCCGCTGCCAAGCCGCCAGGAGCCGGGGGTCCATGCTGTTGTCACGCGGCGCGCCGCAAAAGCACAACGGTGCCTCGACACGTGAATTTCTTTTACGCTGCGGTCCCGCCCGACAATATTAAGCCCTTTCAAAAAGGCAAAATTGGCCTCCTTTCAATTTGGTTTCTTTGAACACTTTACAATAGAAGACATCTAACAAACATCCGTCCGTTTTCTCAGCCGCTTATCCTCACAAGGGTCGCAACCATTCGCACTCATAACCCCACCCAATGGGCAATGAATGCGGGAGGAAACCGGAGGGCCCAGAGAAAAGCCACACGGGCGTGGGGAGAACGTGCAAACTGCTTTTTCTGCTATGAAACCAATGTCAATTGATGGCGGGCGCACGTTGTGCATTTCGCAAGCTCGCGTGAGGGTCTGAAGCGCACTCGCATCTCAAAATTAACATTAAAAAAAATAAACATTGTTGGAAAAGTTGAGTACGAGTATGAGTGTTGGCAGTTGTAACCAACAAAAGCTAATTTATGTGTCCTGTAAGCAGCAGCACAAAAACATATCCAACAGCAGCTGGCAAAAATTTGCATTCAATCACGTTTGGGGAGAATTTGCCTTCAAATAAATATTCATTCATAAACTAGTGAAGTTGGCCACGTTCTTGATCCTTTTTGTCTGAAAAATTGTGCCAAACATGTGTGCGTTCATCTGAGATGACACGCTGTGGCGACCCCGAAAGGGACAAGCCGAAAGAAACTTACTTACTTTTTTAAATGAATTTCCATGCGTGCGCCATACTGCCGCAAAGAGGCCAAGGTACACACTGCAGGAAGAGCGGTGTTTATTTTGACTCGTTTTTAAAATTGCTATTATTCAACTATACTGCACTCATATTTTATCATTAATTTATTTTCTTTCCGGTTATATCTCAAATAGAGTGTTGGTACTTGAATAAATAAACTTTTGAAATCAATGCATCACAGTGTTTATCAATCCATCCATCCACCATTTTCTTCGCCGCTTATCCTCACTAGGGTCGCGGGGAGTGATTTCTCTCTATAATTGCCCAACCCATCTCCATTTGTAGACTAGTACAGACCTACATACCTATACAGTGCGGTTCCCCCAAAAAAAAAAAAAAAAAAAAAAAACAAGCCATAGGGCCAACGAATAAACGCGTTAAAAAAAAAAGAATATCCATTCGTGAACGACCAAGTTTGGTTGCTGTCAGAAGTTAGCAGCAGCAAGCTAACATCTTAGCAGCAGCAAGCTAACCTGAAGGCGGGCGGTGAACAAAGATTTGACTCCAAAGCATTTACCTGTTGGAGGCAACTACAAGACGTTGGTGTTGCTCAAAAGTGCTTCTTGAGACTCTTTTTTTTGTCTTTTTCTGCTTTTCTTCTTCCTCATCTTCTTCGTGTTGTGAACGTATTCAAATGAAGCGGGTAACGTGACCTTTCAACTCGGCATGCGGTGCGGAATGATGACGTCACGCCGACCATTGCAACCATCCCCTGCGCTGTTATTGGCTGCAGGAAACTCGACGCTGCACTATGATTGGCTGGCTGTATGTTGTATCCCGGTGAGGAGACAACCGACTCCAACCAGGCGAAAAAGATTCCGTGTCGTGGCGTTCTACTGTAGCCCACTAAGCTCCCCCGCCATCCCGTCTTTCGCCCGAGGAGACCTTTTCTTTATTTCTTACAAATGTCCTACTGTGCGTTTGACATGAAAATGTACGACTCATGCCCTTTCCGTGCTGCCGTAGCCAATCATGTTGCAGCAGGGGTTACGTTGCCAGGAAGAAGTGCGGGATTTCTCATTTCTAATTTCTTTTTTCTTTTTTTTTCTGACCAAGAAATAAAAAGGCAAAATTATTTCATTATATCGCACGAGTCTCATCATAGTTCGCGTTGATGTTCTACTTAAATGTGATTGTACAAAGACGTGAAATAAAAGCAAACCTGCCATTAAATGAGTGAATTTAATTATACACAGCGCATATTTTGTAACTCCAGAAGACTTGACATAAACAGGTCATACCATTTCAATTTATTACATTTTTCATTCGACTGTACCGTTACTTGTTACGATTGAGGAAGTATTTAAAATCACGTTCTGGCTCTGATGACCAATAACCAACAATTCAAATCCTTGAACGCGATTATAATTTTCAAAAATGCATTATTATTATTATTAACCTTATTGATCAGGTTCCGCGTCATTTATTTTTATGATCACACACTGATGTACTTTTCATTTTTAAGCGTTGACAAAAAAGGCAAAGACGATTACAACAGGCGGAAAGTGCACATTTACAATTTGGTGTTTATTTGACATCTTTGTCAAACAGTCGCTTCACGTCAAAGATGTCAAATTGAACAAAAACATTTTCATAATGTCATCGCTTTCACTCACACACACACACGTCGCATGAATAGTGGGCACCTTGAAGCGCTGGGAACATTTCTCCTTGATATCCAGTTTCAAGTTGGACCGGGAGACCGAAAAGGGCACCAGTACGTCAAATGCATACCGGAATCCGTACAAACGACAACGTGACAACTTGCCGTCCGCGTTTTGTCACGTGACGGTCCTGCGCGGCCAACGAGCGCTAAGGAGTACGGGCCTCGTGGTGCGGGCGGGGCTTGGGCGCTCCGCCTCCGCGCCAATCGCAGCGTGCAAAAATATGTGAGCGGGCCCAAGCGGCTTTCAAACAAGCACCACCACACGCGTGACGTCGTCACTAAAAGCCCAGGGACTTGCGTACGATCTTCTGCGCCAGTTTGTAAAAGTGATCCCGGTCGTCGCGCCACATTTTCGAGGCATCTACGTTTGCGCCGCTTTCGTCGTTTGGCTCTAGGAGGGAAAGAAAAAAAGGGGGGCGGGGGAGGTATCAGTTTGCATGCTAACGCCTCTTTGCCACACACACTTTGGATCCAAAACCCAAATCTCATAAATATACGACAAAAAGGACCACAACTGGAATGTTATCTTCACACATTCGATACGGCGGCAACGGATGATTACGCGCAAAGTCGACGTCGCGCGGCCGGCGGTGCTACCTGCTAGCATGCTAACCACGGACAGCAGGATCTTCTCGACGCTCTGGACCGGACTCCACCGCTCGGCGCTGCTCTCGTAACCCATCGGGTCGTCGCCGGGCGCGTGCAGGATGGAGATGCACACGCGGCCGTCGGGGTAGACTATCGGGAGGCCAGGCGAAAAAAAAAACACACAATCACCTCACGCATCCTTCCGCCTGGTTTTCAGGACGCCGCCGCGAGTCAACAAAAACTGGAGCGAGATGATCCCCCCCCCGACAGCGGACATTCCGGATTGACATTTGGCGAACGGAACAAGCGGAGACGCCTCATAAGACGATGACCGAGGACGTGAACGACACGACCTTTGGTCACGCCGGCGACATTTGCAAAGGAGTCCGAAGACGGCCCGTTTGGCTGCTTCCCCGTCTTCGGGGTGACAACAAACGTGACAATTTGCCAGTGTGTACATTTTCAAATGAATACACTTTTCTAACCTTCCTAGAAAATCACAAGGTCCCAAAACCAGTGAGCTATTTTCCTAAGCGGGTTACGGGCCCGTCGTCGAATGCGCCTTGCAGTAGTGTCCATCAAAAATATTTCTCTCTTGAAGCTGGACGCAGCCATAAATATTGAGGACGACGTACTGTTCGGGTGAAACATGTCGCAGGTGAATCTCATCTTGGGGGGGCTGAGAGGATAATCGGAGGGGAAAGTGAGGACGGCCGGGAAGACTCCGCCTTCGAAGCACGTGTCCTGCGGGCCCCTGACGGCGGCGACACAAACGCAACGAAACGTGGATTTTCTTTTACGCCGTCGACGGGCCGGCGCCTGGAGACTCGAGCTGAATTTGTTCCTTTCTTTGGAATTCTCCATTTTTGAGGAAACTCGGGCTTGGCCGCTGATTGTCAAGTGGCTCCAGTCCACTTGCCAGCCAGAGCGCGGCGCTCGCAAGTCAAAGCAAAACAAGCGGCCCAAGCGGAAAAGAGCCGGCTCGTATCTCAAGGCGGGGCCGGCGGCAAACGTTTGGCCTCGAAACTCACATGATGAGCGCTTCCCATTCAAAAAAGTTCTCCTCGTTGGCAGGGCCTGCAAAACACGCAGTCACGTCACGTGTGCGTACAAAGACATACTTCCCGTCTCGGTGCAGAAATGTGACAAGAAGAGGAGCCTCATGTGAAGGAACTAGGTTGAAATGAGCGCAGGAGCTTCACGGGAGTGTTCGAGGGTGTGGTCGGCCGCCATCTTTGGCCGTACCTGCCACGATTCCTTCCGGGGGGTTGAGGGTCAGCTCTGCAAGGAAGCAGACGCGTTACTTCCGGCTCTGCTCCGGCAAGCTAGCGAACGAGCCTTTAGCTAAGAACCAGAACGAGGCGAACGAGGCAGGCGGCTTGAGGAATTCGACATCGCGCGGCTAAAGCTAAACGCGCGTGACCCGAACACAAAAAGCGCTGAAGTAGCAGGCGGACGTTTGTCGTCCTCCCAGCGTGGAACATTCTGGAAGCCCCGCGGGCGGGCGGGCGATTGGGTCTGAACCCTCGACGAGACTCGAACGGGGTTGTGGAAGGTGTCGGTGTCGGTGTCGGTATCGGTATCGGTGTCGGCGAGCTCACGTTTGTATTCGGCCATGAGTCTCTTCAGCGCGGTGCCCGCCATCGCCGTGTCGCCTTGCACGCAACAACAGCGCGAAGGTCCGCGCGCGCATGCGCATCTCGGCGCGTGCGTGACCCCAGCTTGGGTTAAGCCGCAAAAACAGTTCTTGGTGCTTCGTTGACTGGATTCCGTTTTCGACACAGACTCACCCTCCTCTTGATTTGTTTAGACTCCCAAAATGTTGTGTTTGCTGACAAGATAAGTGCCGCAAAAAGCACCCAAAAGAGAGACGGAAAATAAAATGAAGTTTCCTGCTTTTTCTTTCCTTTTTGTGCAAATGGCGCGGCCACATAGACGCAACGTTTTGAAGGCCAAATAATGCTTTAGCCCTTTCTGCGAGCTACCGCAACTCAGCCTGTTATTGGAACCTCGATTTTTGTGTGTGTTAATATAGATACATAAAAACACGAGTACAGTACGCTTAAAGACGCGCCGGCCGCTATGTGTATTTTGTGGCAGGTGACGCGACGCGGCGGTCTGACGAGCCGTCAGACTAATTTTAACCACGCCGCTTGAAGCGGTCTTTATTTTTGGATCAGCGAGTCCGACCCCCGACGAGTTGTCTTTTTCCCGTTTTGTCGCTTCCGGACGCGTCCCGGCGGCCCAGATGACGGAGCAGCTCTACGGCGGCACGGCGGCGCCGGACCCGGACTCCCGGTCTTCCTCCCTCCTCACCCCGGAGCAGCGTGCCGCCTTGCTCTTGGTCCTCGTCCTCTTGTTCTTCCTGGGCCTGCTGGTGGTGCGATGCTTCCGGATACTTTTGGACCCGTACCGCAGCATGCCGGCGTCCAACTGGACCGACTGCACGGACAAGGGCGCCTTCGACTACGGCGTCGTCTCCTGACGGGCGGCCTGAGCGGGGACGAGGCGACGGGAGACGCCTTGACCTGCTGCCTTCTGACCGGACTGAGTGAGGAGCAGAGAATAAGATGGCTGCCGTGTGCAACTTTTTCTTTCCTTCCCTCAGTGACGCGCACCCGCTCGGGGCCGACAACGAGGCGCTCTAAAGGGGCTCCGTCGGTCGACTTAAGACAATCGGTTCAAATCGGTCGGTTTGTCTCCGATTCAAAAGCATTTCGGGGGCGTGCAAAGGTTATAAGGGCGAGTTTTTAATCTGTGAATGATGAAATATGAATTTGTGCGTTTATCATAACGAGCTTTGATGCATCTGGTCGAGTATGGAAAGGGTTAAGCGAAATTTTGCTGTAAACCGAACGCTATATTTCAATATCGTGTCATTTGTGTGCATGATATAGCTCATTCATCGCCATAAATTCACATAAAAAAATATGTACACTGATGATAATACCAATAAACTGACTAATACATGTTTTTCCCCAAAGTGTCCATCGGGTTATTCCAAATGTTTTGCGGCCTCGTGATGTCTTTTGCAATCACGTTGAAAGTCCGAGTGGGACTGCAGGGGGGGGGCACGAGGTCCCTCATTGATGTCTTGGGCCGAGCAAACAAAGACCCACTGACCCCCCCCCCCCCCGGACCCTCCACGCATGTACAAAAGTTCCTTATTGACCCAAAACTGTTTGTGAATGAAAACAAACATTGCTCAAGGTTCACAAATATTGCAAAATCCAACTGAACAAATGTCACCGAGTATGCCGCAATATGAGCAATAGGGCTCAGGTTAACATTCATAAAAGTTTTTGTAGTGAGTCCAACAAGGAAAAAAAAAAATTGCGTTGCTGTCGACTCGTTGCAAAAGACAAAGCAGGAAATCAAAGACTTGGAAGGTGTGGCAAAATCCTTTCCACCGAAGTTTCTGACCAAATGTTTGGAAATGCGATCGATGGAGGCGCTCGTGCACGCGAACCTTCCGGAAGGCGGCCTATAAAGGCGGCGGGGTCCCGGTCCTCGGCGCTCCTCGGCGCTCCTCGCTCGACTCGACTCGACTCGACTCGTCTTCGGTCGCCATGGAAACTGCGCGCCTCGTCATCCTGTTTGCTTTGGCCTGCTCGGCCGCCGTCGGCGCGCCGACGCCCGACGACTGCGCGCCGTTGGTGACGCCGCTGTCGCTCGACGACCGCCAACAGGTGACAAACAAAATAATGAGGATTCTCCCCCCCCCCCCCCCCCCCAAAAAAAAAAAACAGGTGCGCGACAATTACACGTTCGTTCGCTAGGCGGCAGAAGCTACAGTCGCCAGTCGAGTATGTTTTTGTCTCTTATGGCTTTTTTCGCACTAGCACCTGCACAATAATTTCACAAAACGTCAAAGTCATTTTTTTGTCGCAGGCCACATGGTAGCGTAACGAGGTTTGGAATCAGAAATCAAAGGTATTGTTCTTTTTGTCAACTGCTTGCAATATCTCAAGGTTATCGTTTCTGATATGACAATTTGAAACGTATCTTCTTAGAAAAATCCCGGAAGTCGATCCACGTGGTTTACCTTCGCGGGCCAGATCTGGCCCCCCGGGCCTCGTGTTCGCCAAGCTTTCTTTCTACTCGCCGCCGACGTCACGGCAGCGCGCGAGCGATCACGAGAGTTGCGCGTACATTGCGGCCTTCCCGTCTCTTTTTTCGTGATTTTTTTTTTTTTTTTTTTTGCCTTTTCCGCAACGTCGCGGAGTCGCGCTTCGCTTTTGCCAGAGCGCGACTAACGCGTGCGCGTGACCTTCGCAGATGTTCGGCCAGAAGAATTTCATCTCGGCCTTCACCGACGACGCGGCCTACAACGCCATCCTCCGGGTCACCGAAAGCACTCGCGTCACCCTGAGCGCCGCCGCCCACAACGACAAAGATGTGGTCCTCTACGAGGAGATGAAGATGTGAGTGCAAGTGACGACGCTTTGGCGACTTTTCGCAGCTCTTTTAGGAGTGAATTTTCTTGTTTTCAGACCGGTGCCGCAGTGGCCGAGCTGTCGAGCGTTCGGCCTCCGGGGTTCGAATCCCCGTGGCGCGAGCGTGGCTCTCCTGGCGGCTCCCGCTCGCATTCATTGGAGACTCTAAATCGAGGCCCCGCCACGCTATTTGTTTATTTGTGATTGACCGGCGACCAGTTGAGGGTGCAAAGCGCCCCCCCCCCCCCCACCCCCCCGGCCCACGACCGGCGCCCCGACCTTTTTACAGCAGCGGTGACTTTTTGGAGACTCTCCGACCGACCCGTGTTTGCAGCTCTGAGCTGTCGTGACTTTGTTTTTTGACTTTTAGTCTTTCGCGGTCGGCTCTGTCTCGGACGAGCGCGGACGGACCTCTCGCGACGGTCTGACGGCTCTGGCCAGCGCTTTCTTGGCGGCTCTTTCTCGTAAACGTGTTCCCGACGCGCTTTTCACGGGCGGGTCTCGTTTCCCCAGGAACGGCACCTGCTACGGCACCAGGGTCAACATCTCCATCGACGGCGACGTGGCGTCCACCCAAAGTCAGCCATCTTTGCGGTTTGAGCCCGTCTCCCGCGCGGTCCGTCCGCCGTCGACCGTGACCGAGGTTCTTTGCGGTCCTCAGTGCGAGACATCTCGTCGCGCTTCCACCTGCTGCCCACCTGCGACGGCTGCCAAGTGCTGAGCATCAACAGCACGGCTCGCAACCTCAAGACCTTCCTGGAGGCCTTCAACATCCACTTGGACGAGGCCGTCGACGACGAGATCGCCGTCCGTGCCCTCTACCTGTTTGGTGAGGAGCCAGAAGGTTTTTTGAACCGCGCCGGCGTCGGTGAAGGAGCGATCCGCGGACGCGCCAGTGACGTGACGCGCTTTGCGCTTTCTGTGAGTTTTGTCTACCATTATTCCGTGTAGCCGAAGTCAAAATTGAGCCGAAAACAAAGACGGCACCGCTAGCTCAATGCT
Organism: Syngnathoides biaculeatus; assembly: GCF_019802595.1. Taxonomy (NCBI): domain Eukaryota; kingdom Metazoa; phylum Chordata; class Actinopteri; order Syngnathiformes; family Syngnathidae; genus Syngnathoides; species Syngnathoides biaculeatus. Next base: position 16,544,464 of record NC_084640.1, on the reverse strand, counting down.
GGAACAAAATGGCAAAGTCCATTGACAGGCTAAGAGTTAGCATGGCTAGTTGTGAGTTTGGAAGCTTCGTCTTTCGGTGGCGTCAAGGCACATGTTTTGGAGGGCCATTCCGATATTTGGCAAATGCAAAAACGCGACGAACTGCTCCGTTCCATTCCAAACGTTTGGATCGAATATCGCCAGCCCAAAAGATGACCTTTTCCGACGTGAATCGTGTCTCGAAGGGAACCACGTGAGCGACGCCGACTTGCAACGCTTCCAGAAGCAGGCCAGCTGCTTGGGCTTCTCCGGAGAACCCGTCTTCACGATGGACCCCAAAAAAGGTTCGGGGCGCCACGGCTTCGCTCGGGACCATCTTGGCCTTTTTTCAATGTATTTCCTGTTTCTCCCGCAGAGTTCTGCGACGGCCACAAAATCATCATGATCAGCTGAAGCTCAATAAACTTGTCATGAAGGACAAACGTGCATTTCTTGTGTGTTTCGAAAGAATGATTCCGTTAACGGGAGCGACGACCCGCGCGCCCGTCCTCAAGCGCGCAAATCCCGGTCTCGGGGGGCCAGAGCCCGCCCTGAACCGGTCGCCAGTCGGAGTCAGCCCAGCGGACCGCTCTGGGCTCGGCAAGTCAGACGGGCGGACCCGTTCGAGCCTTTCAAAAGAGGATCGGGCGGTTAGCTCGCAACCCCGATGGCGTGCGAGCGAATTGCGGAAAACGTTTCGTTTCATTGACTGCACGAGAAAGACGAGATATTTCGCGTTCAACAAAAATCCTGAATTGTAATTTTCTGCCCAAAAAGATCGGTTGGGGGGGCGGGGATTGTTTGACGCGCCGCTAGGGGGAGCCCGGACAATCTGCGTCTCTTTCTCTGGGGTTCATTAGCATCCATGAGGCCAGGTGTGGAGGGCGCCGGCAGACTTCTTTGTCTTTTATTAGCTTTGCTCATATTTGCATGGTTTGAACCGATTCAAAGTATTTGAATGTCATTCTCGCGAATGACGTCTTTTGTTGTCGCGTTGTTTTAGAAACGCTCGGTGACTCGACGCGCGGCAGAAGCCAAAGCAAATAACCTTTGAACATCATTTGATGAGCAATTAATAAAATAAGACTTTGGAATCTGTGTGAGGGTGAGCCGGGGGCGGGGGCGGCCTTAAAAGCCCCCCGACGCCAGGCGGGGCCCTGACTCTGCCCTGTGCAGACGGAGAGCAGAAAACGACGACCTTAAGATGGCCACGACGACGACGACGACGATGATGATGATGACGCTGGCGACGATGACGGCCGCGACGACCTACGTACCCCCGCAGTTTTTGGACGCCTGCGACGACGCTTACAAGCCCCTCCCCGCCAAGCACCTGGATCAGGTACGTGGTCTTGGCCCGGCGGTTCCGGACCGCGGGTCTGCATGTATTTCAACGTATTAAAAGCAGCAGCAGTGGGTCGGTGTGGTGAGCCGTCGTTCACCCCCCCCCCCCACACACACACACACACACACGCCCTTGACGATCGGGAACGCCTCAACTACGCACATCCACAATAGTGTAGCCGAATTCCAGACATCGCCTTTACGTAGCTTTCGATCCACACTGACGACTGCGAAGAAGACTAAATGTGATCGGCTGCAGAGAGTCGGGGTGGGCGCGGTCTCGCGCAGGTGTTGGGCGAGTGGCGTCTGGATTGGGGCGCCGCCGAGTTCCTGCAGATTTCCAATCTGGCCAGCTCGCACGTGAGTCTGCACCCCAAACGGGAGATCCTGCGCTTGCTGGAGAGGAACAAGTACCGGTAAGCGAGCGCGCCCGTGTCACGGCGTGTCCTCGCGTTTGACGCAAAGTCGCGTTGGTGCGTTGCAGCGATAATTCATGCGTGACGTACTCCTTGAACCTGACTGCTCCCGCCGACCCCGCCGCCGCGGACCCTTTGGTCTTGGAGGCCGTCCTTGACAGTGAGTCGCACACATCCGTCGCGATGCCGCGGTATCAAATATTAGTTGTTGCTTGGGGTTTTTTTTTGGGAGGAGGGCGGGTGGAGGGGGGGGGGAGGTCTGGAATTGGTCGCTTTTCAAAAATGGAAGCGCTTTAAAAGCTTTAACCACGTGTTATGAAATCGGGAATCGTGGTCTGGAACTCGAGGGAGGAATTCCAAATAATCGTAAGGAGCAATTATTATTTTTTTGTGTGTGCGCGCGCACGCGCGCGTCAGGAGCGATGAGCAACGGTTCGCTGTTGCCGATCAACGCTTCCTTCAAGCTGCATTTCTACGAGAGGTCGTCGGAGGCCATGTTGATGTTTGTTGAGGCTGGCGAGATGGGTCGCTTCCTGCTCAGCTACAGTGGGTGCGCGTGCGTGCCGTGCGCCAACACGCCCACACACACTCGCCGTTAAAAGTGCGCGTGCGTGCGTGCGTGCGTGCGTGCAGCGAGAGTCGGCCATCGGGTGGATTCGTCCCAGTTGCAAGTTGAACGCGTGAAGCTGGCGAGAACGGTCCAGTGCTCGTCCTTCGTCCCCAGGCAACCGTTCATCGACGACGGCGCGGCAGGTGAGACCGGCCGTCGGATCAGCGAGTCATTCGTCGGACGACTAAACTTTCGATCTTTCCTCGCAGAATTCTGCGCGGCGGACTCGACTCTGGAGCAGTGACGAATACCAAAATAAAACGACAGTTGTGTGGATGCATGATCGCGTCAACTTTATTCAAAGAAACATAAACGGGTACAAAAGGAGCCATCGTGGGGCTCATTCAATACTCCGTCAGGCACGAGGACGAGACGCCGGCACCTCGTCCTCATCATAAATAGGAAATGACAAAACATACAGACGCGCGTTATCAATGTGAACGAGTTTGGAGTTGCCAGATGATGCTCGACCGTGCGGCCATTTTGAGCGAGGGCGGCTAAAAAGAAAACGGGGAAGAAGTTGCCACGCGTGCGCTTGTACGAAGTGGCGTGGGACTACTACAAATACAATTTCACATGCAAAAGTAATTGTGGGCATTGTTTTTAGCCAATATTAAAATATATATATACATTTAAATTACACGGAGAGCAAACTGATAAAATGATGTTACTCTATGTGTTGAGAGCAAACACTTTTTTTGCATCAAGTTTTAGCATTTCAAGGTCCATATATTTCCTTAGATGGGAATGTCGCCCCGCCCAACATGGCCGCCCAATAGGCAACCAACCGTATCCGTGCGAACGGACCAGCGGCGTACCCGCGATGTGCAGTACCGAAAGTTTCCTTTCGACGGGCTGTCAAATGTTGCGTGTGCACGACTAGCGGCGGGCGGAAAAGAAGGGCCGATTGGCCGCGCAGGACTTCCGGCTGCCGTTCACCCTCTCCTCGGGGGACAGGTCGCCGTTCGCCGCAGGTAGCGCACAAGCCGGCGGGACCAGCCGGAGAAAACCTTCAGCCGGCGACCCATCTCGGCGCAGTAGCGCAGGGCGTCGAACGCCACGGCGGGCGGGGTCGGAAGCGACGGCGCCGGAGGGACGGACGCTCCCGTCTGAAAGAGACAAAAAAGGCGGACGTCGCGCTCGCTGCGTCGTCCCGGCGCCGAGGGCCTCACCTGCCGGAGCGCCGTCCCGACGAGCGCGGCCAGCCGCAGCAGGTGCGCGCCGGCGCCCCCCGCAGACCCGCGTCGCGGGCCGCCTCCTCCAGCCAGGCCACCTGCGCGCGCAGCATCCACGTGCGCGGGCGCAGCTCCGCCAAACTCTCGTTAGCCTGCGGCGACAAACGGCGGCGTCTTTTCTCCGGGAAAGTGAATGTGGCCGTTTCTCCCGGGTGGGGCGGGGGGCGATTTTCCCAGCCCATCCACAATCGCGACTGCCGCAAAGTTCCCGATCGCGTTTTCACGTTTCAACGTAAAGCATCTCAACGTGAGGAATTCACACCGCGACGCGGCACATTTATTTGCCCGGCGATGGAGGGAAAAGCCGTCGAAAGTGGCGCTTACCTTCAATGTGTGAAAGTGAGCGGCCGTCATCATCACGACGGGAAGAGTTTCCAGTCGGACCTCCAACAAATCTTCATCGCGCTGGAACACAAACGGAAACTTTCAATTGGAAACGCCGACGCCAGAGAGGACGGGCGGTAAGGTCGCGACCCCGCGCTGCAGCTGTTCCGCCGTCCTCCCGATGGCGTCTACGCGGCCGCCTTGAGCGCGTCGCCGAGGACGGCGTCGCGGGCGGGGCCGCACCGCGAGGTCCGCAGCAGCTCGGCCAACGGCAGCAGGCGCAGCGCGCCGGAGGCGGAGTCACGCAGCACTGGCCGGGAAAAAGCGAGAAAAGATGCGATGAGGAAGGCGACGGCGTTGCGGTGGCGTCAGGGAGTCAAAGGCAAGTTTGCCGATGAGCAAAATACCTTTTGCGCTCATTTTAGTGATTGCACCGAGACGGCGGGACCTCGCCCGTGCGCGGGTTTTCGCTGACGGCGGACCGACTTCCCACATTTCTCCTCTGGCGAATTTCCGACGGGCCGAGGCGGCGACCGGGGCCGCCGTCTTTGACTTTGACCGCGGCTTCTTCTTTAGTTTGACTTTGATTTCTTTTCCATTGACGCTAACTTGAAGTTTGGAGCACTTTGGTTTCTTTCAGGTTTTTTGACTCGACTTTGGTTGACGTTCCGGACGCTTCCTTTGAGATTCCTAAAGAGCGGCTCTTTGCCTCGGCGTTCCGCTTTGGCTTCTTCAAGTTTCTCTTGGCTTCACTTTGTCTTTTATATTCATATGAGTTTGTTTGAATTTCACCTGAGGGTGAGGTTTAGTTCTACTCCAGCTTGTTTGGGTTCCACTTCAGCTCCACCTCCACCGCTTTGAGATTCACTTACGCTCCACGTTAGCGTCTTTTAGCACCTCTTGGATGACAGTTGGCTTGTTTTAGCGCCACTTTAGTTCCTTGCAGCTGGTCTTAAACCACTTTGACTTGATCTCATTTGAGCTTCTCGAGCACATTAACGTTCTATAGGCGACCCGAATGAACTCTTCCGGCCTCTGCCGGGGAAGACGAGACACAAACAACGCGGTTCACAACGTCTGCCCGTCAGAGCCGTGACCTTTTTGTCCGCCCACCCCGATGACGTCACGACGACCGCAAATGACGTCGCGGCGTTCCGTTGTCCAGACGCCGGAACTCTCGGCACGAACTTGCGAGCGCGCCGACGGCGCAATCGTGCAGGCGACGACGTCACCGTCTGCGCATACGCACGCGTCGCGAGCCGCCGGGCCGAAGGCGCCGATCGTCTGTGACGTCCTGACGTTTTCTTTTTTTCATTTTTGTTTTCGTTTTTGGGCGGGGGCGTCACGCAATCGGTTCGTTCAGGATGTCATGTGGTCGCCACCACGCAACACCCTGACGACCGTCGTCCAGTCGAGTCGGCGTCCCGTTTGAAGATGCTAACGCTGACCGAACGGCGGCGGGCCCGCGGCATTCGCAAGGGTTTCTTCATTTTTCGCTTAAAAAAAAAATAGGATTAAGCAGGAGGATATCACCAACAAGTGGCTTCCATCCATTTTCCCAAGCACGCATCCTCACGAGGGTAGCGTGGCGCGCCGGAGCCTATCCCGGCAGTCATCGGGCAGAGGCGGGGTACGCCCCGAACTGGTCGCCGGCCAATCGCGGGGCACACGGAAGACGGACGACAGTCGTCGCTCACGATCACAATTTAGAGTCTCCAATGAATGCGAGCACGTTTTTAGGATGCAGGAGGGGAGCGGAGCACCCACGCGGAGAAAAGCCACGCAGGAACGGGGAGAACATGCAAAACAAACATACGCTACACATGCCAAAGAAGGGCGGCGATGCACTACTTCTGTTCAAATTCACTTCGGCTCAATTCCTGGGCAACAAAATGCAAAACTCAACTTTTGTCCAAATGAACCTGAGCAATTCACCTCAACAAAGTTCCTCTTTTGCCAAAGGGAAGCTCATCAACCAGTCTAAAGATGCAAGGAGGCTGCTCCGTTCGATGAATGGTCGCCCGCGACGCCGTACGCCCGCCCTGGCCGCGCAAAAAAAAAAAAAAAAAAAAAGAGAACCAAAGATCAAACTTACGTCTCATGTCGTGGGTCCGAGTGGAATAAACAAATCCAGCATGTGTGTGTGTACGCGACGTGTGAAAGTTCCCTTTATAGCGTGTTAAGTATGACACATCACCTGAGTCATCGGCCGGCCACCGAAAAGCCATTCAGGCATCAACGCCCACGCTTGACGCCCCCACCCCCACACACATATCCGTCTGACTCAAACGATATTTCTTTGTAAGTGGACTGGATTTTGAATCAAGCAGAAAATGACCTGAGTAATCCCCCGTGGCCCCGCCCCCTGAAAATGACATCATCGCGCCATTGGCCATCGAGACGATTAAAACGCGGTGCTAAAAAATGCGTCCTCATCTCGGAACAGGAATCACGCCGCGGTTCTTTTGAAGGAAAGGGGTGGGGGGGGGGGGCACCCTGGAATGTTTCCTTTCATCTCGTCGCACTTTTCCAAATCGTCCTGGAACGTGAGCGTCCGACCGAGTGTGTTCGCGTCTTCTCAGAAGTGGCGAAGGATGACGTCGGCGGCGGGGTGACGGCCATTTCTCGAGAAGCGGCAGTGAAGCCCCGCCCACTGCAAACTTGCAGGAAGTGGTGCCGGGGGGGGGGGGGGGGGAGGCTACCTGCGTCCGACGTCATGGTGCGGTCCACTCAAAATCGTTTTATAGCGATTCATCGTTCCCTAAAATCCCTTTCAAACAATTTGGGGGTCACGAAAGCACAACTTTTTGCCATTCTTACAGTTCCTTTGACCAAACTGAGGCCAAACGTGATACCGACGTTGAAAAATGTCGTCAAGGCACTTTTTTATATTTTGAAGCAGCTCGGAAAATTCCGGAAGCTTCCGTCCAGAAAACCTCGCGCACGGCAAACGTTCCTAAACCCTCCCTCGCTGATGAAGTCCCGAACCTCAGTCGAAACACGGCGATGTCAGTCCGTGCGACGGATGGAGAGCGCGCCTCCGAGGCGGAAAAGCTTCCAAAGGAATTGATCGCTTGGATGCAACAAACAATTCGAAAGACACATGAGCCAGAAATTGGGCTTTTTTTTGCAGTTTCGGAGCAGGAGGACGGCGTCGTGGGAAATGCGTCGATAGGAAAGTAACCCCAAGCGGGTTGGAGTGGGGCCGTTTCGCTCGAGCCGATCAACCCTTAAAATCAAGACGGATCCAAAGACACGTTAACGTTTATTATTGCCTGTGAAGGACGACTTCCCAGAAAGAGACGTGGACGAGCAGCCTGCCGTTTGCCGGGGATGGCTGAGTGGCTGGCTGCCGGCTTAAGGGTTCTTCCAAATGTCGAAGGCAGAAGAAAGCAACAAGATGAGATCTCTTCCACGACGGCAAAGGCCGGCCGGTTTGACAAATCATCTTCACGAAGAACAGCAAGTGTTTGGGCGGAAACGACAGCCGGCGAAAGACGCAGAGCGCAGATGGGCGGACGCGGAAGGCCGCCGGCCGAGCCTGATCCCGAGCGAGGCCGTCGCCGCCGCCGCCGCCCTCCTCGAGCAGCTCGGTGCACTTGTCGCTCCCGGGATCGGAGGTCAGCTCGCCACGGGCGCCAACCGCTGAGGGACGGAGACGCTTTGGTCGCAAAGGTTTGCCACTTTTTCTGCTAACGTGTTCGACTTACGGGCTGGAGCGTATTCGGCTGGAATGAAGAAAAAAAAAACAAAACAAAACCAAAGGCATGAAACAAACAACCTCGTCTCGTGACCTTCCGGGCAGACCGAACTCACCTCGTCTGCTCACGTAAAGCTTAGCGAGGACCACGACAACCACCAGAGCCAGGACCGCCGACGGGACGGCGACGGCCACCGCCGTGGCCAACTTTTCGTCTTCTTCACACAGCAACAAAGGGAGAGGAAAGCGGCAAACATCAAGGATCGCTCCAAAAGGAATCGCAGGTGTTCGCCACACGCCAGTTCGAGCGGCGACATGCCCGTCACCTCGGATGCGCGCATTGCTCAGGATGTCGCCGGTGTCCAGCGCGGTGACCACAGCGTCCTCCACCCCCGGACAGCCGGAACACGCATTGGTAGCGGCCTTCCGCGTCGGCCGCCGACGTCTGGAAGGTCCCGTCGTGGTTCCGGAGGATCTCTCCCGACTCTACGTCTCCGTGGAGCCGTTCGCCGTCCTTCATCCAGAAAAGCTCGGCTTTGTTTGGGTAGAAACCTGTGGCGTGGCAGGTGATCGGGGAAGACGGCGTCTTCTGGAGGAGCGACACCTTGGGAATCTCTACGGGCCAAGTGAGACACGAGAGAGGAGGAAGGTTGAAAGAGAAGGCCTGAGAAAAGAAAGGATCGAGAGAATCCAAACGCCTGACTTTCGTCCGCATTCGTACAGCAATGGGCGGAAAATTCAGGTTCAGTGTCTTGCCCGAGGACACTTGCACGTTTGAAACGCCGCCTGTGACGCCGCGTTCTGCTCACTGAAGCACGGCTGCCGAGAGGTCGGAGGGCAGCGAAAGTGTGACAGGACGAGAGGAGGAAAGCACGTGCATGTGTGATCCGTCGATGGATCTCCATCCATCCAAGGCAAGCAAGAAAGTGCGCGAGAGACGAAAAGGGAAAATGCTACGGGTGGTCCCGCCAAGAACGTGAGGGTACCTGTTCCGACGAGGAAGTCCCTCCCCTTGATTAAAAACCTCTTCAACCAAGACGGACATTGCTCAGTGTAGTAATTTTTCCTGTATTGATTGAACAGGTCCCATTGATCCATTCTGTGTTTGGTGAAGACAGATTGGGGGTGAACCGCGATCCACCTCAAGGTCTCCAACTCAAATACCAGAAAGTCTTCTCCGTCACAGGCGATGTACTGAAAGCCGTCAACCTCGTCCGTCTCGTCGTCCCATTCGCAGCCGAACATCACCTGGAACGTGAGCACCTGGCGGTTGGGCACACAAAATCACATTTTCGTGACGGGACAGGAGCAGGTAAACCAGGAAAACAATCCCAATGGTACGCTGCCAAACCCTGACAAAGCAAAGCCTGTTACGTGCCCCCCCCCCCCCCAAAAAAAAAAAACTCCTTTCATCCCTCCCCGCTCAGGAGAATCAGAAATGGACCACTTGGCGCTCATTTTTTTTTGCCTTTTAAGTTCCTGATGGGCTCACCACCTGTGGGATGGGCCACGAGGGTCAAAGTCGGGGACCTTGGCCCTCTGCTCCCTGCCGGGAGCCTCAACTGCTGCGGGAGGTCCAGACGTTCTGACTAGATGTCGTCGTCGTCACCTCTCCGCACGAGGCTCGGACTCTGGTTCCGGTCCTCCAGAGAGCGCTTCGGCCATCTTCTGCGAGCGGGCGGCTGGTTGGTCCGCTCGGGCGGGCGACAAGGATAGACGCCCTTCGCGCTCGACAACCCAAACGCCTTTCCGGACAACCTGAGCGGTCCGGCCGAGGCCGATTCAACACCCTGAGCGGAATCGCGACCTGGGCGTCTTTTAACAGCTTCTTCGTCGAAAAAGGGAATGTACACAAACCTCCGGTTCTGTTGAGGCGCTCTCGATCCATTTCAAAGTTGACTTTGAAGCTGTACTGATTATCGCGACAGTCCCGCGTCACTTTGTCCCAGTGGTGAGGCTCGTCTGCCGTGATCGTCTTCATCCAGTCCTGCAGGGCTTTTGCTTTCCCGCTCCGGCTGGCGTCGTGAGAAATGGCAACGCCGTCGACGTAACCCACAGTCGAGTACTCGGGGAAGTTCGGAATTTGATAGGACACGATGGTGAAATAAATCAGCGAGTGAATCGCTGAAAGAGAAAAAACTAAATTGTCACGTCAGGAGGATCGAAACGAATCGTAACAACGTGAGTTGTCGACTTACCGGGCGTCACCGTGTGGATTTGCAGAGCCGCGACGAGCAGGTTCGTCTCCGACATGTTTTGCACAAACACGCAAAGTCAGGACAGCGACCGCAAACGGGAAGACGCGCCCTCAACAGCGCCACGCCCGAGGAAGCCAATGAGAATTTAGCCCGCTGGCTCATTGCGAACTGCGCCACTTTCGCCACGTGACTCGAATGAGCTCACTTTGCCAATTTTGACAACAAAAAAGAAACAAGTAAAACGTCTTTTGAGGCAATCGTGTGGGCGCGGCCTGTGAACTTCTCATCACACTGGTTTGCCCGCATTAATCGCGGGTATATGTTGGCAAAAGTTGTCGGGATCTATGAAAATCAGTCAAAACAAACAACAAACAGTGGCGAACGGGGGCCAGGGGTTTATTTACAAACCCAAATCTTGGAAATGATCATTTTGATGTGAATGCTCTTCTGTTTAAAATCCTTTTTATCGAAATAAAAACCCATTTACAAGACAACAAAACAAGGTGGGCCTTAAAAAAAAAAAAAAGAAAAACAATTAAAACGAACCACTTTTATTGGGGACGGTAAATATGAGAGTGAAATTTGGACTGCAAGTGTATTTGTTGATTTAAACTTTGGCATGAAGAATTCTTTGATTTTTAACAAATACGTGCTTTTCTTTCTGTTTAAAGGCTTCTCCCGTGTTAAGAAACGCGACAATATTGTCTTTAGACACACACACACACACACACACACAGCCATGCCGTTGACTTTGACACATCCAACATGGCGGCTTCGCTGCCTTACGCGCTTATGCTAGGTGGAGTTTTTTTTTTTTTTTCTTTTTTTTTTCCCCCTTCCTTTCTAGGTACAGCACGTCTGTGTCCTGTTAAAGGCAAGAAGAAAAGGAGACGACGAAAGTCCCCCATAAATGCTTCCCGACCAAGAACCGGCGCGCGGTGCCCTTTTCGGGAGGAGGTCGGTGATGGCGGTCGGACCGACCGCCGACTTTTGTGTGCGGGAGTGAGCGAGCCGGCAGCTACGGGAGCTAATGTGCTAGCATGCTAAGGATACATCTGCAAAGGTTTCAAACGCTCATCGCCTTCATGTGCCCGAGATGACAGTCAGAAACATCGGTAAAAATGACACATAGAAAGGATCGCGTCCCAATGGAAGTGTGGATTAGAACGCAAAGCGGCTATTATGTTGTTTGAATCCGAACGGTCGGATGCACACGACACATTTTAACGGTCCTTCTACACTGGAAAAAGAACCCAATCGCCCTTTTTTTTTTTTTACCCGAGAAGATAATGAAATTATGTATATGTGAAACACATTTCAGTCACGTGCTACTGAGGTAAATACAAAGTCATATATGTTTTTGTTTTTTTTTTTTGTTTTTCCCCAGAAGAGGAGCATAGAACAGTTCCGCCAGGTGTAAATTGATGTGACCAAAGACGGAATTTTCCTTTTTTTTTCGTTTCGTTTCGTTTTTTTTTTTTTTTTTCTCAGCCAGTCGAGATGCAAAGTCGGCTCGGAATGGCCACAGCAGCTAGACCAAAATTGAAAAAGTGGCTTCTGAAGTAGTGTGGGAAAAGCTCGTCTCTTTGTCGGTGGAGGAAAACCCAAAATCGTCGAGCTTGATTCCTTCTCAACCTTTCGTGGCCTACTCGGGGAAGGACGCCAGTTCGTTAAATTATGCTTGGCTAACCCACTCCGTTCTCCGATTGAGTGACAAGTTTGACTTGAAAGTATGGTAGGGGCCCAAATCCCAAGGGGGGTTTGTCACGTGCCCTGGAAATGGATTGAACAATATTCCCGATAGCGTCGCCTTCAAAATGCCTCCATGATGTCGCGGTCTTGCCTGGGATGAAAACAACGCCCTTCTGCTGTGGTTCGAGTTGACTCCCCGCTCCCTCGGGAAGACGAGAAACCCGTCGGGAAAGAAAGACGCCCATTGGCTGACGTCAACGATCCTTTGAGGCTGGCCCGAGAAAGAAAGGACCCCGATCTCGGCAGAGCCAGTTTTGGGCCTCCCTCTTCAGCGCCGAGACCCGACGGCGACGCGTACGTCGAATGTGAAGTTGTTGCCTTCGAGGCTTGCGTGTTTTTGGGCCCATCGCGCCCAGATGCCGGCCGCCGCATAGGAACGCGGCGCCGATCGCCGGACATGCAGTCGTCTTGGCCGCAGGCGGGCGGCGACTCGGTGGTGCAGTTGCGCTTCCCGAGCGCCCAGGCCTCGGTGCTGGACGGCCTGAACCGGCAGAGGGAGGACGGTCGCCTTTGCGACCTGGCCATCCACGTGCAGGGTCGCGTGTTCAAGGCCCACCGCTGCGTCCTGGCCGCCTCCTCGCCGTACTTCCACGACCAGGTGAGACCGGTCCCGTTTTCTCGCCCGCGGTCCGTCTCGCCGGCGATTTCGAGGCGTTGAGCGGGATGTGGTCTGAAGGTCCTGCTGAAGAACATGTCCCGCGTGTCCATCCCGGCCGTGATGGACCCGCTGGCGTTCGAGGGCGTGCTGCGCTGCGCCTACACGGGCCAGCTGAGGATGCCGCGCCAGGACGTCGTCAACTACCTGACGGTGGGCAGCGTCCTGCAGATGTGGCACATCGTGGACAAGTGCACCGAGCTGCTCAAGGAGGGCGGCGGCGGCGGCGGCGGCCTCGCTCGGGATCAGGCTCGGCCGGCGGGGTCCCGGGAGCAAAGTTCCGATGCAAGTATGCAACTTGAAACTCTTTCAAAAAGGCCTCGTTGTGAGCGTCCGGCGCTGTAACGTGCTACCGCAAAAGTAATTAGATTACAGTTACTTTGTCACCAATGGGACGAGCAACGAGTTGTGGCTCGTGACTTGAAGAAGACGTGGCCCGTTCGGGTCCGGAATGCGTAGAGCGCTTCTTTTCTGAAATACGGTACTTCGTCGTCGATCACACGATCCGCAGCGACGCTTCAAAAATGTCAAGAAGTTATTGGTTTATTACCAAGTAATAAGTTTGTTTCAAGTACTTTGTCATCTCGCCGAGTTACTTTTGAAATCAAGTCATCGCGACCGTTTCTCTGGAGAACAAGCCACCAGTGAAGTGCCAACGTTCCAAATTCGCGTCGTCCGCCACGGACTCGTTTTGTTCGGTGTTGGTTTTGGGCCCGCCCGGGCGACCCAAAGACAAACGGTCTCACCGTCTGCGTTATTCTGCAAAGTACGCAAGCTAATTCTCTGCATCGGCCTCGTTTGTGTCGAAAAATGTAACTCGTGATGAAAGTCGGATGGCGAGTTTAAAGTCTGGAATTGTTGTGGCGTCGCACGTGCGCGCAGGAGCCCCGCAGGGGGCGAGCCGAGCCCCGGCCGCCGAGAGCCAGTCTCCCAGCAGCACCGACTACTTCTGCCCCGGAGGGGCCGCCCCCGCCGGGGGGGAGGGCTTCGCCATAGAAGCGGGGGCCCGGGAGGAGGAGGACGACGACGACGACGATCGGGACCGGGAGCAGGAGCAGGGGCAGGCGCGCCAGCGAAAGAAGGCGAGAGGAAGGAGGAAGAAAAGCGGCAGCTCGGCGTCAGAGGAGGACGTCGGCGTCGGCGACGGCTTTGGCGTTTCCTCCTACCAGGTGACCCCCAGCAAACGTCTTTGCGTGGTCCGCGTTTATCCGTAGAAAAGCAAAAGCGGCACAAATGTCACCCGAACGTCCATCTGCCCCCGCAAAGGACGGCGAGGGCGCGTCCCACCGCGGGCGCCCCGGCGAGCGGCGGGGAGCGGCGGTCGAGGCCGAGCGGGCCGAGGCCCGTCCCCCCGTCGCGGTGTCGGGCGAGGCGAAGGAAGGAGAGGGAGAGGCGCAGGAGGAGGACCGCGACGAGCCGGACGGCGGCGAATTCACCATCTCGCACGTGCGGACGTTGTCGGCGGAGGTCGCCGACGCGCAGGTCGGCCGCGTTCAAGTCCATTTTAGTCGGGTTTTAGCGGGGATGCGACTCGGAGGCCCCCGGGTCGGTTTAGACTGCCCCCGGTGGCCGAGGCGAGGGGAGCGGCGCGGTGTCCATTGAATTGGGGCCAAATTCTTTCAATTTCTTTAAAAAAAAAAAAAAAAAAATGACAGTATTGTACGGCGCTGAAGTGATGAGAGAGAAAACACGGCAGACCTTTCGGGTCACGGGACCGTCCCGTTCGTCGTCTTTGGCCTTTTGCCGCTCGCTCACCTGCGCCTGCAAACCAAAAACGCGCCAAAAAAAAAAATAAGGGAACGAACGCTCCGTGGCAAAAGTTGCAACAATTTCGGCGCGACGGACGGAGCTGTTTGGAATGTTTTGCTGGCACGAGAGAGAGTCTGAAATCTTTCCCCAAAACCTGAAACCCGACATGTCCGTGCGTCCAGATGGACTTCTGCCAGTCTTCCCAGGACTTCCTCAAGTGGGACGCGGCCTACGCTCAGCGAGACCAGGACGCGGCGGCGGGTCCGATCCCGAGCCGGGGCGCGGCTCCGCCGGGTCCGGTCCCGAGCCGGGGCGACTTCTTCCCTCTGGACATGCAGGTGTTGTGGGGGGGGGGACCTTTTAGGAAAGGAACGAGGCGACTTGCGAGCCAGCCGTCATTTTTGCTCCCTTTTGGTTCGCTTCACATCAAGCCGTTTGGCAGATTGAGGGAGAAAATTTTCCCCGCATGATTCATGCACAATGTTTGGGCTTGACGATGATTGGCGGGTTTACAATTTAAGCGCGAGTCTGGTTTTCACGACTGTTAACAGATATCAAATGTCCCCCCCCCCCCAACAGGGCAACCAGATCCTGGTCTACGGACAAACGTCAGCGTTCTCGGCGGACGCCCTGCCGACGGCGCCGCCGCCTCTGAGCGGAATAATCGGCGGCGAGCACGGCCCCGCGTTGCCGGGAGGCGGCGGCGGCGCTTCCGGCAAAGTCTTCATGTGCCACTGCGGCAAGACGTTCACCCACAAGAGCATGAGGGAGCGCCACGTCAACATGCACTTGGACCTGCGACCCTTCCACTGCCCCGTGTGCGGCAAAAAGTTCAAGATGAAGCATCACCTGACGGAGCACACCAAGACGCACACGGGCCTCAAGCCGTACCGCTGCTCCGGCTGCGGCCGCAAGTTCATGTGGCGAGACAGTTTTGTGAGGCACCGGTCCCACTGCGAACGGCGGGGAGGGGGCGGCCCTCGCTTCCTCCTCCCGCCGGGCGCGGAGGCGGAGCCTCCGGGGCCCCCTCGCGCTCGGCGGCCTGCCGTCGGGACGCGCCGCCCGCTTCCGTCTGACTAACGGCGGTTAGCGACGGCAGACGACCGTCGGCGCGAGCGTCTAACCCTGCTAACGACGCGCGATGGCCACCGGTGCGACGACGGCCGAGACCTCTTTCTCGTCGCCGAGGCCCGCGTTACATCACGTGACCTACGTGCGTCCCCCCCCCCCCAAAAAAAAAGTTGCTGCGCGGCGTGAGCTGATGATTCTCTGGTGACTAGTCACACGGCACGGTCACGGTTCCTCCCGGCTGCACGTAGCGCCGCCGCCGCCGCCTAACTCAACGCATCATCTGCGTGACCGAAACGGACGGAAATGCCGCGTACGCAATGAAAGCGGCTAAAAGTTTGGCAAACGCCGTCCGCCGGCGAGAACCTGACAGCGGCTCTTCCCGATCAAAGCAAGAATTTGGATTGCTGATATGTACAATGAACACGCCGTGACGGTGGCGTTCATCTCGCGAGATTTCAACCATGTTGACGACTTTTTGTGCATGAGTCCGTTTTTGCTTGTTTGTGCCCAAAAGAAATCCAAATAAAGGAACCCCGACGTCCTCTCGTGTCCGCTGCGACGAGCGCCAATCAATCAATGACTTTGCAACTTGTATTTCGCTTCAGAGTTTGTCATTTGTGAGGTTGCGGGTTCAAAGCCGGCCCCGTGCCCGCCATCCCCGAAACAGGGACACGAACTTGCCCGGAAGTGCCCGGCCGGGGGGGATAACGACACCTCATGTCGTAGAATACGACTGGCAGACTTGATCTGGGACCATTTGCCCGGCCCCCGGTCCGAGGGGTCCTGGGTACGCGGGCCCGTTCACAGCTGCTCCGTTTTTCTCGTCGGCGCGTTGGACCGAAAGACGTCGAACGCAGGCAGATCTCGTCCACGGAACGGATGTCGTTGCGCGGCCGGTGAACTGGACTCGGTTCGGGCAGCTGTCACGTACGACGTGAGCCCCCCCAACAACCCGGTCCCGACGGTTCCGGCAAAGAAGGCCTCTCCCGGACCTTCGGCGCCTCCCGGCCGCCGTCGCCCGGGCTCGCGGCGCCGCCTGGCGGCGGCCGTCGGCGCCGTTTTCCGGAGGCGGCCGAGGATTTCCGAGCGACTCCCGAGTCCCCGAAGGCGCGCGTTCCCTTTTGTGTCCAGATGGCCCCCGTCCCGTGTTGAAGCCCGACAGAGCGGGTTGCGTGGCGCTCGGCAAAGGGAAGGCTTGCCCGAGTCGTCGTTTCCCCGAGGTGGAGACGCGACCGCGACGTCGTCAGGTGAGCGTCGTGTCGTGCACTGCGCCACCGCCTCCGGTGCTGGGCGCGCGCGCGGCTGTACTCGCGTTTGTGGTTTCGGGCTCTGGTGCGGATCGGGGCCGTCGTCTCGGCACTACCGCCGTCTGTCGGCCCGTTTATCGGCGACGGGGTCTGTTTGCGTGCAAATGCGCCACGGGGAGGAGTCCGAGTCCGAGTCCAAAGTCTCGACCTCCGTGCGCAAAAGTAACATTCGGACTTCATCAAGCGATTCCAAATGCTGCCTGCACCCTCACTCCGCAATCATGATGGAGTCAGCATTTTTCCATCTGGGACCACCGAGTCGGGGGGGGGGGGCGGACACACCCTTGCCTGCATCACGAACTGCACTGGGGCGGGCGAGCTTCGTCTTTTCTTGTCGTTTTGTCTTGTTTGGACTGTCGCGTGCTGCTAAAATGGCGTTCGAGCAGAACGGGGATGGGGGGGGGGCAAGAGTGGACACGGACGCACCTTGCGGGGGGGTAGCGAGGTGGAATCGCCTTCTCCCGAGGGAGCGCGAGGCCCCCGCCCCCGTCCCGTCCCGGCACCTTGACTTCCGAGTGTCCCAACTCGTTGTTTTTCTCTGAGATACGAGCGAGTGTTTGGAAAATGTCCCAATTTATCAAATGATACAAAAAAGGGCATCTTCTTCCAATAAAACAATTGAATCCACTGCAGTTACGTCCATTTTGTAATATGTTACATGATTTGCTGAAATTGCAACCCCCCCCCCCCCCTCCAAGGGCCCCGGTACGGCAATGAGCATGGTCTGCGGGGGGGCTTTTTCACGATATTGTTTATTCCGTACCCAATAATCGCCCCCCCCCCACCCCCTTTCTTTTTTGCAGCTTGCGTTGAAGATGAGAGGGCTGGCGTGCGTGTTGCTTGGCAACCTGCTCTGCGCGGGTAAGCGCCCCCAACCCCCCCCCCCCCCAGTCCGGCCCCTGGCGCCGATTCGCCCGATTTAGCTGAACTACTTCCTCTCGTGATAGACGCCCGCGCACGCTAACGTTGGCCGACGTTCTTTCCGGGCCAAGCGCAACACGCAAACATTTCTTGTGTTGAATTTTTCCGTTTGTTTGTTTTCAGCCGCGTGGGGGTCCTTTAAAGGTAAGTCGGGGCCCCGCTGGGGAGAACTTCGGAAAATGACGGCGCCGCTCGCTCTAGTCAAGGAAGAACGCAGGACGGCCTTCTTCGGCGAAGACGTGCACGTGGAGGTCCCGGCGGGCCGGGCGGGCGGGGTGGTCTTCTGGGCCAAGGGCAACCGGAGCGACCCCGTCCCTCTCCTTCAGGCGGGCGAGGCGCTGAGCCCGCGGGCTCGTCTCAATGCCTTCGGCCACCTGGTTCTGGCCGACGTGCGGGAGGAGGACGAGGGCGTCTACGTGGTCACCGCCGACGGCGACGTGCTCGCCCGCCTCGCCCTCGACGTCCGAGGTAAACGACCCCCCCCCCCCCCAAATCGGGGCGTTTGCGTCGCTCCTCCGCAACTTTTTCTGTCTTTAGACTGCGCCGTTGAGGAGGTGGTCAAGTACGGCGACACTTACTACATCCACCTGAAGGAGGTGCAAGGACCCATCAGCCTGGAGTTCAGGTACGCCGCCGTCCACGTTGAAGCGAGCGCCGCCGAAAAGGAGCCTCGTAGCGTAGCTCCCTGCTAACGAAAGCCAAACGCCGTAGACGGACTGGCGCACGAGGAGCGTCTCGGAGAAACCGATAGAGAAACACAAAAAGAGCGGCAGCACATGGAGACACACACACAACCCAACAAAAGTGACAGGAATGTAAAAGGACAGTCAGCGTATATCCGTACGATGAAGTATGTTCTGATCAAGTACAAAATGGGGGGGGGGGGGGGGGGGGATGCTGGAAAGGCTTAATGGAATATCAAATTCATTTCAACAGGAAGGAGGATTTTTAGACGTGTTTTGCGTTCAAAGAAAACGAGAGAATTAAGCGTATTATTTCAACAGTAGAAGCCCGTTTCTTTTTCATTTCGGTTGAGGACTAAATATCTTCGAGAGAAACTCCATAGACGGGCTATGAGCAACTCCCTCAGGTAAACGGGAATCTCGCAGCAGGCCATCCGGCCGTCGTCACGGGCCCGGGCCTGGATCGGAAGCGCAAGCGCTGCTGCGTCTTCCCCGCACTCTTATTTGCGCCGCCTCTCTGGCTAGTAGAGCTCAGCGCTGCTCGGCATGTTGTGGCGCAAAGCGGTACTACAAGAAAAGCCACCTTAGCACCTGGCAAGCAGGTCCGCGACGTCGCGCCACTGATCCGCTCTCTCCCCGGCGCCCCGACAGGCCCGGGCCCGGGCCCGTCCGGTCGGACCTCGAGCTCGCCACCGAGCCGCCGGCCGCGCTGCTCCTCCGCCGCTCGCTGGTGGTGGCCGACGCCTACGCCGGGCGGCTGAGCGTGAGCGAGCGGAGCGTGGCGCTGCGCTCCGTCAAGATGGCCGACGAGGGCAGCTTCACCGTGCGCGACCGGGAGGGCAAAATCCGGAGGAGGAACTGCCTTCACGTGCGAGGTGAGAGGCGCAGGGACCGGTCGCCGGGTTTTTCCTTCTGGGGACGGCGACAGGGGGGTCTGTGATCGGTCAGCAGTTGCGAACCAATGAGGGGAGAAAAACCATTGAACCTTTTTGTTTTTTGCAGCGCACCAGGACTTCCTGCACCCTTACAAAGGCGCCGACATGACGGTGAAACTCTACCTGCACCACGCCGAAGTCAACGTGGTCTACAGACCCAAATCCAGCCACCGGGACGGGCCGGTCCTGGAGCGAGGCGTCCCGGCGACGCCGCCGGACGCCCAGCTGGCGGGCCGCGTCAGCGCCGAGGGATCCGAGCTGCTGGTCAGGCAGGTCCGCGAGTCCGACGGGGGCGTCTTCAAAGTCACCGACCTGGCGGGGTTCCCCGTGGCTCACGTCTACGTGGACGTGGTCGGTAAGAACGATCGAAAACCCGGTACCCGACTTGATGCCTTTTTTTTTTTTTTTTGCTGGAATGGATTCATGTCGTTTGAATTCATTACAAGAGGAAAAACTGATCTGAGAAACCAGAATTGTACTTGTTAGTCAAGGGGAACTTTTTGCAATTTACGGGGGACGGGGACGGAGCCCTGCTGCCAAAAGCAAAACGCCGCGTCGCCGCCCAGCTTTTGCCGTCCTCATTTGTTTTGTCGGCGCCAGCCTCGGATCCGGCGCCGCTGACGGTGGCCGTGCTGTCGCTGCTGAGCCTGCTGGCGGCCATGTTGCTGGTGTGCCTCCTGTCCTGCCTGCGGGAGGAGCGCCGGAGGAACCGCAAGAACGAGAAGCCCCCGGCGGGCCAGGGCGAGGGCGAAGCCTTCCGCCAGGTAAGCGGACGGACGGACGGACGGGTCCGCAATCGTCGGATCGAATCTTCCCTTTAGATACGAAGGCGAGCGCCTTTGTTCTCTGGAAACTCAACAAAGCGTCGGCGACATCGACGTATTCCTGCGCCGTCCGTCGGTTTTGGGCTTGCAAGTTGAGGGCGCCTTGCCCGACGGTTCGAATTCGTACGGGGGAAAACATTTTTGAGGAAAGGTTCAAAGGGCCCGGAACGTTTGCTGATTTGAGTCAGGAAGGACGGACGGACGGACGGACGGAATATTCGGTTACAATACTTGAAAGGAATCAAATATCATTTATGGATAAAATTGCCTACATTTGAACTGGGGAATATGTGTCGTGTTTCTTATATATTCTTTGTATGGGAGTTGAATACAATTGAAGTCTTTCCTAAAATCCATTTCCTTCCTCCTTTCCTCCCTCCCTGCCTTCCTTCCTCCTTTCCTCCCTCCCTCCTTCCTTCCTCCCTTCCTCCCTCCCCCTCCCTTCCTCCCTCCCTTCCTCCCTCCCTTCCTTCCTTCTTCCTTCCTTCCTCCCTTCCTTCCTTCCTTCCTCCCTTCCTCCCTCCTCCCTTCCTCCTCCCTGCCTTCCTTCCTCCCTCCTCCCTCCCTCCCTTCCTCCCTCCCTCCCTCCCTTCCTTCCTTCCTCCCTTCCTCCCTCCCTCCTCCCTCCCTCCCTCCCTCCCTTCCTCCTTTCCTCCCTCCCTCCCTCCCTCCCTCCTCCTCCCTCCCTGCCTTCCTCCCTCCCTTCCTCCCTCCTTCCTTCCTTCCTCCCTCCCTCCTCCCTCTCTCCCTCCCTCCCTTCCTCCCTCCCTCCCTCCTTCCTTCCTCCTCCCTCCCTTCCTTCCTCCTCCCTCCTTCCTCCCTTCCTCCCTTCCTCCCTCCCTCCCTTCCTTCCTCCCTCCTTCCTCCCTCCCCCTCCTTCCTCCCTCCTTCCTCCCTCCCTCCCTCCCTCCCTTCCCTCCCTCCCTCCTCCCTCCCTCCCTCCCTTCCTCCTCCCTCCCTCCCTCCCTCCTTCCTTCCTTCCTCCCTCCCTTCCTTCCTTCCTCCCTCCCTCCTCTCTCCCTCCCTCCCTTCCTTCCTTCCTCCCTCCCTCCCTCTCTCCCTCCCTCCCTCCCTCCCTTCCTCCTTTCCTCCCTCCCTCCTCCCTCCCTTCCTCCCTCCCTTCCTTCCTCCCTCCCTCCTTCCTTCCTCCCTCCCTCCTCCCTCCCTCCCCCTCCTTCCTTCCTTCCTCCTCCTTCCTTCCTTCCTTCCTCCCTTCCTTCCTTCCTTCCTCCCTTCCTTCCTTCCTCCCTCCCTTCCTTCCTTCCTCCCTCCCTCCCTTCCTTCCTCCTCCTCCCTCCCTTCCTCCTCCCTCCTTCCTCCCTCCCTCCCTTCCTCCCTTCCTTCCTTCCTCCCTCCTCCCTTCCTTCCTTCCTTCCTTCCTTCCTTCCTCCCTTCCTTCCTTCCTTCCTCCTCCCTCCCTCCCTTCCTTCCTTCCTCCCTCCCTC
Source organism: Syngnathoides biaculeatus (assembly GCF_019802595.1). NCBI lineage: Eukaryota > Metazoa > Chordata > Actinopteri > Syngnathiformes > Syngnathidae > Syngnathoides > Syngnathoides biaculeatus. Next base: position 16,523,277 of record NC_084640.1, on the reverse strand, counting down.
CTTCCTCCCTCCCTCCCTCCCTTCCTTCCTCCCTCCCTCCCTCCCTTCCTCCCTCCCTCCTCCTCCCTCCCTTCCTCCCTTCCTCCCTCCCTTCCTCCCTCCCTCCCTTCCTTCCTTCTTCCTTCCTTCCTTCCTCCTCCTTCCTTCCTCCCTCCCTCCCTCCTTCCTCCCTCCCTCCCTTCCTCCCTTCCTTCCTTCCTTCCTTCCTTCCTTCCTTCCTTCCTCCCTTCCTTCCTTCCTCCCTCCCTTCCTTCCTTCCTCCCTCCCTCCTTCCTCCTCCTTCCTCCTCCCTCCTTCCTTCCTCCCTTCCCTCCCTCCCTCCTTCCTTCCTCCCTCCCTCCCTTCCTCCCTCCTCCCTCCCTCCCTTCCTTCCTCCCTCCCTCCTCCTCCCTCCCTTCCTTCCTTCCTTCCTCCTTCCTCCCTCCCTTCCTCCCTCCCTCCTCCCTCCCTCCCTTCCTCCTTCCTTCCTCCTTCCTCCCTCCCTCCCTCCCTCCCCCTCCCTCCCTCCCAATGTGTGCTTCGACGCAGGTGGTCCAGGAGGCGTACGACAGGTTCACCGAGGAGTCGCTGACGCGGTCGGCGTGCCGCAAACCGTCCGAGGACGCCGACGTGGTCATCGAGGTAAATTGTCGCGTGTGAAATCTGCCAAAACGGCCGCTTTGTCCTCTCCGTCCATAATTCACGTTTGTCCCGTGTTCATAAATGAATGACGCCGTGTGTTGGGCCGAGCTCGACGGCGGTTCTGCAAAGGGTCCCGTTCCTGCTCCGATCCCACTTGGTGCCCCCCCCCCCCTTCTTCTGCCATTTCTAAAAATGCGGATGTCAAAATGGTTCTCAGCCGTTTGCCTTTATTAGGCGCAAAACGCGGCCGTTTTCAAATGCGCAATAGCACCATCTGCAGGCCCGGAGCGGAACATTGCGCGAGTGCAACGTCAGGCCGCGCGTAGTCAAACCGTTCCCCCCCACTCACCCGCCTCACTCGATTTCTTCCTCCAGGCCCCGGAGGCGTCCAAAGCGGGCAGCTACCGGATGCTAACATCCGACGCCGACTTGCCGGAGATGAGCGACTCCGGGGTGGACTGCGCCCTCCCCCCAGACGGCGACGCGGACATCGCCGCGGCCCGCCCCTCCCGCGAGCCCCCGTCGCCCGACCCGGAGGGCCGGGAGGCAAAAGAGGATCCTGGCGTCCACGCGCCCTCCCGTTTGTCCGCCCGCGACGAAGCCGAGCCGAAGGAGGACGCAACCCAGAGCGCCTGAGGGGTCGCGTCGCCGTTAGCGTTAGCGGTTAGCCCTCGGGCGGAAGCGTCGGTGCCGACAACAGCAAAGTTTTCTGCAATCGTCTTCCCATCCCTGACGCTAAAGAGCGCGTTTGGGTTAAATGTCTCCCGTAGATTTCAAAGTTGAGGAATTGGCCGCCAAGGCACAGCAAACGGCGGCGGCCCACTAAACGTCTTCTCGCGACGGGAAAGACGCAAAAAGCGTTTTGTGAAAAAGGTTGCACAAAAAATGTTGACCTTCAAACTCCACCAACAGACGGCAAAAGCCATGTACGAGTTTGCGCGGCAACCATTGTGCGTCTTTCCCGTTATTATTGACGTACCGAAGCGAGCGTGAGCGAGGGGCCCGAGTACGTCAATAATAACGGGAAAGACGCACAATGGTTGCCGCGCAAACTCGTACATCGCTTTTGCCGTCTGTTATGGCGCGAGTGCCAAATGGCAGCCTCGTCGCAGCTCCCTCCGGCGGCGTCGACGCATCAAAGAGGGACCGCCGGCCGGCCGCAAATTCGGGAGACGCGGAACAATTGGTAAAAGTCTTTCCCGTTATTATTACTGCCGGTCGCTCTGCGTGGGGCGGCGGGCGACGCGGTCGCGGTTCCGGTTCCGATTGGGATTGTCGCGCTTTCCCGAACACAGTCAATTGGCGACACGTCACAAGTTTACGGATGAACAAAATGCTCCAATTTTCACGTCTGAATATTAAACAAGTGCACGTCGACGGAATTTGCGACGTCGAGCACAACAAGCGCAACTTTTTAAAATGTTTTTGAAACAAACGATTCACACTCACCTATTTGAAATATGCATATGAATGTTTTGACCAACGAACCACTTTGCACGAATCTGTAAAAGGCATCTAAGCAATATTTGTCATCATTTTATACTGATTCTTATTTTTTCTTGCTCTTTTTTTTTTTTTTTTTGTCACTGCATGTTTTGGACCCTTTTTGTCTTTCTTGGGTCTCGCCTGGTGTCACTTTTGACAAACGTGCATGTCCATAAATTCAGATTTGCAATTGCGGAACACCAACGCATGCCGAAGGGTCAAAGTTTACACATGCTAAGCTAAGTGCTACTTGATGTTTTTGCTAAAGTGTTGTGTGTGTTTTTTTTTTCTTCTTCTTTTCTGGCGAACGGCCTTGGCCGCCATGTTGGTGAGGGCAGTCGAAGTGGTTAAAAAAAAAGAAATGCATGAAATATTGTCACCGGCAATCTTGATTTCGTGGGGGTCAAACGATCTTTTGGGCCGAGCTCTCTCCAGAAAGGTCCACTTTGTAGCTTTTGAAAGGATTTTTTGACACGCGTGCACCAAGTTGGTTCGTCAGTCGGCTTGATTGTTGTTGTTCTTTTCTTTTCCCTTTTTTTTTTTGTTTTTTGGGCGTAACCAGCAAACGTTCCGTCGGCGCTCGGACAGCGAGCAGGATTTTCTGCAATCGTGGCCATCATTCGCATTTCCTTCCAGCTGCAGACAATCAGGAACGTTCCGTGCATTTTTCTGACATGTGCACTAAACTGAGCTGCGGATTGATTGATTATTGATGAAGGTCACTTTTGAGAATATTTAATTTATCGCTTACATCCTGCTTTGTTCGTCTCAATTTGACGGCACCACCAGAATGGACCAAAACGTGATTCGGTCCACTTTGTGTTCACTTGTCGTATTGCACGTTCGTGTTTTGTATTCTGCATAAACCCAATAAAAGTGGATCAGATGAGAAAGCTGATGATCCTTTTTTTTGGGGGGGGGGGGGGCTCGTTGTCCACTTCTATTCAAGTCTTGGGAAGGATTCACAGATCGTCTTCCTTTAGACCAATTAAGAGCGCGTCAAGGCTGCCCCCACCTCACCTTAAGCTTGTGCAAAGTGGCCTTCGCCCTTCGATGTTTTAACCTCGTACGATGGCGGCGTGGTCTAAAATACTCTTTGGACCAGCAGGATGTCGGGGTGTGTCCCAGGAACTGCCTCACAGTTCTGAGGACCGAGGTTGAATCCGGGTGGGCACGGCGCTCTCCAAAAGGGTGCCTGCCGGCACGCATCGGAGACCCGAAATCGACCCATCTCCACGTGGCCCCGCCTCCTCCCCGATGATCGTCGGGATGGCCTCCGGTACTCCCGAGACCCTTGCGAGGATAAGCGGCTCAGCTAACTAATGGACGTTGGGATGGCTTTTTTTTTTTGGGGGGGGGGGGTCTGTTTTGTGTGTGGCTTTTCTCCGGGTGGGCCCCTCCGCTTTCCGGGCAACATTAATTGGACCCTCGAAAAGTGTGATCGGGACTGCGGCCGTTGTCCGGCGACCGGTTCAGCACTTGACGGCTGGAATAGGCTCCGGCACTCCCCGCGGCCCTCGTGAGGATAAGCGGCAAATGAAAATGAATGGACGTTTTCTCGGGCGTCTAAGAAGAAAGCGGGCCCCTTTAAGAGGGGGCGGGTCCCCGCCAAAAGCGCCCTGGCCGCCGCCCAATCGGAAGAGCAGCCGGACGTGACGTGCTCGAGAGCGTTAGGAAGCCGCCGGCCGACGCGCCAAATTTCAAAGCACTTCCTGCGCTCCTCCCCGGAGGAAGAAAGCCGAGCGAGGGAGGACCCGACGGCGGGCCCGACGGCGACGACCGCCACCGCGACCGCGACCGCGAAGCTCGAACTTGGACGCTTGCTCCGGGAGAGGAGAAGCTCTCGCCGGCCTCGGCTGCCTGTCGTAAGTGGCGACTTTTAAGGGCTTTGGGCGAGGAGGAGGAGGAGGAGGAAGTGACGTCAGCTAGCTCGAAGACGGTGCGCGGCCATCAAAAGTGGGCAAAAATGAACAAAAAGTCAACGCGAAGCCGCTTCGATGCGTGGTTGAAAGTTACGTCATCACCTTTGACCTGATTGCGGCTCTTCTGGTGACGTCATGCTCGGCCAATCGAAAAGAAGAAGAAAAAGGCAAGCCGCAGTGACGTTTTGGGACGGGTGGCCAACGCGTGGCCGGCGGGCTGCGGGTGGAAGAGGGGGGGGTGGACTTTCGAAGGACCCGGTCACAACAACACTTTGCAAAGTGGAAACCTTGCAAAAGATGTCAAGCGAGACCGCAGGACTCGCACAAAGGCAAAGAAGTGGCCACCACCCTTGGAATTCTGATCAATTATGTCAAAATTGTGCTTGCTGGGCCACAAAAAAGAAACGTTTGGATGACAAGGTCAATCCATCCGCTTTTCCACCAGCCCACGAGATGCGCGTTAAACATTTTTCACATTTGTCGCTTCCTCTCACTTGCAAGCAAAAATGCGAAATGCACGTTTTGGTCAACGTGGAGCGACATCAACTCTCGTCATGACATTTCTTCAACTCTGTGGAGGTTGACTTCAAAATGGAAATGTTATGTATTCATAACGCAACGTTGCCTTAAGGACAGCAAGCTTCATGCTGACACACAAAGAGAAAATTCGTAGCCCCTTGTTGACAAAACAATATTTAAACGTGCGTCAATGTCGTGATACTTGCAGACAGCTTTTTGTTTTTAATCGTTTTAATCATTTTTGTCTTTGTCCCCCCGTTTGCATCAGCTCGGACGGCCTCACTGATTCCCGCCGCCGCCTCGCACGCACGCCTTCAGCGGAATAATTGACGGCGAGCCGAAGGAGTCCCCGAATGCGGCGCGGGACGCTGTAGCGCCCGGCGGGCGCGGCGGGCGACTTCTCCGGGCCAGAGGCGTCCGTCATGCTGTCGGGGGCGCAGCCGTGCTTCCAGCTGCTCCGCATCGGGGCCTCGGCGGGGGGCCGCACGCGGGACCTCTACACCTTCCGACCGGCGCCGGGCCACTCGGTCTTCCGGCTGGGCCGGGCGGACCAGCTGTGCGACGTCACGCTGGACTCGCCGGCCGTGTCGCGCGTCCACGCCGAGCTGCACGCCGAACGACAGGCGGCGCAGGAGGACGGGTGGCGCGTCCACATCAAGGACAGGAGCACCCACGGTCAGACGGAAACCCGCACGCCACAAAAACTGCAAAAAACGCGTACTTGTCATCAAAAGCGGTCATTGGACACACGCGTGTGTATGAAAATCAAAACGTGCAAATAAAGCTGCACGAAAACAGAAAATAGATCAGCGTAATCGCACGCGCCTTCACAAAAATCTGCAGAGCGAAAGGCCGGTAACAGAAAAACGACGCACAAAATTGTGACGCCCACAAAGTTGTCGACAAAAAGGGGAGTGCGCACCCCCCCCCCCCCCCCAAAAAAAAAAAAAAAACCAATCGTCGTCATGAAAAGCGCGCAAAAGGTGCGAACGTGGCTGACGCGATGGTGTCGTCGGCAGGCACTTGGGTCAACGACGTCCGTCTGGAGGCCGGCGTCCGCCGGGAGCTGGCGGACGGCGACGCGCTGACCTTCGGGGTTCACTCGCCTCCCGGGAGCCCCGAGTTCTACTTCCTCTTCCAGAAGGTCAAAGTTCGCCCGCTGGACTTTGACGCCATCTCCGTTCCGAAGGTGAGTTTAGAAACAAACACGGGTCCAGTGACGGGTCACCTTTGCGGTATTTCTCGTCTTTCTTCAGGCGGGCGCGTTTTCGTCGGACCTGCAGAACCGGATCAGGACCAACCCCGAGCGCGAGGCGGCGCCGGGCGTGGATCTGTCCAAGCTGTCCCTCAACCGCTCCACCGTCATTCTGGACTCCATCGGCAGCCTGAGCAAGATGAAGGGCAGCGCGTGGACCTTCCGGCGGAGCCGCGGCGACGAGGGCGCCGCCGCCGCCTCCGACCCGGGCTCCTGGTCCTCGTCCTCGCCGCCCCCCCGGCCTCCTCCTCTTCTGCCGTCGCTGGCCGCCCCCAAGGCTCTGGCGCCGGCCTCCAGGAGCCGCAGGAAGTCCGCGCACACGGTGCTGCTGGAGGACGGCGGCTCGGACGAGTCTCCGAGCGGGACGACGGCGGCGGCGGCGGCGGTCCCTGCCGGTGCGTCAGTTGCGTTGCTTTTTCTCACCGTCCGAAGCGGTCGACGCAAATCGCGGTCGGCGAGATTTGAGCCGGAATCAAAGCGCACAATGATCAGGATTCGAAAGCACCGTCGCAGTTCTGACAACGGTTTTGGGCCGACTCTTTCGGCTTGACTTTCTTTGAGATTGTCATGCGACCTTTTTTCTAACGTGTCATCTCCCGCCCACAAAAGGGACGTCGTTGGGTCGGTCTTTGAAAAATTGCATTTTGGGGGGCAGCTTTCTATTGAATTGTGGACGCCAGAATGTGTGTGGGCCCGCGATCCCCTGACCTCAACCCCGTCGAGAACCTGGTCCAAATGGCACCTCTGGGAAGCTGCAGCCACTGCAAATTCGCCCGATGACAACTTTCACTTCTTTCAAAGCTGTTCAATGTCTCGAAACTTTTTGGAGTGTCCCGCATTCATTTGGACCCGACCGGGTTTCCGTTTTTTTTCTGCCGTCATCTGACTTTTTTTTTTCCTTTGTTTCGATTCCCAAATGAAGATTTGAGTTGTCATGACGCAAACTTGAATTTTGCCGGTAGGCGCGGAGGAGGAAGCGCAGCCGTGGCCGAGCAGGAAGAAGCGTCGCCTCAACCGGTCGGACCCGGAGGCTCTCCGCTCGCCGCCGTCGTCTTCGGACCCTCGTCCCCGGGAAGCCAAGCCCTTCCCGGTGGGCGTCAGGACCATCGGCAGCTTCCACGGCGCCGTGACCAACGCTCGCCTGGACCGCCGCCGCCGCGTCGTCCCCCCGCCGCCGAGACGGGGCCGCCTTTGCGACGTGGCCGCCTTCCGCCAGCGGAGGTCCGGCGGGAGGGGGCGACGGAAGGCTCAGGGCTCGCCGGTTTTCTCCCCCCTGGTGGTGGGAGGGGAGAGCTACAACTCGGCGTCGCCCTCGGTGAGGGTCTGCGTGGCGCCGAGCGGCCGCGACGTCTTCAACGGATTCCGCCAGCAGCCCAGGTGAGACTCGAGGTCAAAGCCCCTCTTTGCCGTCATCTTGTTGGCGTTTTTTTTTTTTTTTTTTTGGGGGACGGGGGGACGGGACGGGGGACGGGCACTCTACAGTCTTTTGCTTTGAAATACCAAATGGCAATAATCGGCTTTCAAGCTTTTTGACGCATCTGCAGAACCCGCCCAAAATTTGCTTTCGTGTCAATCCGAAAGTGGAAGCGGGAGAGCCCAAAAGTCGAGCACGGTGGTGATTTTCACGCTGCCCCCCCCCCGGTGACCGCTCTGATCTGCTCCTTGTTCACAGCAAGCGTCGCGGCCGCCCCCGGAAGCACCCCCTCCCCGCTCGGCCCCCCCTGCCCTCGCCTTCCTCCTCGTCTTCCTCCTCCACCTCTTCGGCCTCGTCCTCCGCCGGGTCGTCGTCGTCCTCGGCGTCCTCCTCCTCGTCGGAGGAGGAGGAGGAGGACGGCGCCGAGGGGGCGAGGCCGGCCGCGTCGGCGGAGCCCTGCGCGGCCCCCCGCTGCCTGCTGCCCCAGCGCGACCCGGTCCAGTGGATCCAGTGCGACGTGTGCGACGCCTGGTACCACATCGACTGTCTGCGCGTGGACCGCAAGAAGCTGCTGAGGGACCCGAATGCCGATTTCCACTGCGGCTGCTCCTGAGCCGCTCGGGGACCAGACCAGAACTTTGCGGGAATTTGACCGCCCGGGTGGAACTTGCCGACACGAGACCGCGTGCCACCTCGGCTGCGATCGACGTCTGACTTCAGGCGCGAATGACGCCTTAACGGTTTTCCCTGACGACGGAGGTGACGTGCTTGGGACAATAGTACGATGCCCCCCACCGCTACACGGGCTGTTCCTCATATCCTGCCACTAGCAGCCTCGGACATTTTTATTTGTGAGGTCATCTATCGAGAGCCCATGACAAAAAAAAAAAGATGATGACTGACATTGATTAGAAATGATTCACGCTTCTGGTTAAACAAATTGCATTTTTCAGGGCCTCAAAATGCTAAAAAAAAAAATAGAGTATGACGTTCAGGGGGTCCGCAACATGACCCCTGTGGCACACCACCTTGAAAGGTAGGGAAATAAAAAAAGAATTGGCCCCTGACACCAGATGACATTTTTCAGGGACCTCACCAAGCTCCTCTAAACATTTTGAGGCGGCTTCAAATTATTAAATGGTGTATGTAATAAAGTGTCAGGTGATTGTTTTGAAATTTTGGACGTCAAAGTGACATCTTTTTTTTTGGGGGGGGGGGGGGCTACAAGAAACAAACCAAAAAGGTCAATCTACAGTCCATCAGCGAGTGGGGGGGGGGATCGTGGATGGAATTATTGAACGTGGTGGACTGATGAGTCATCAAATTCCTTGTTGTATTCCACCCGTCACCAGTAGGGGGCGACCTCCAAAATGGCGCACAAGTGGGCTTATTCATTTCGGGCTTCTAAATCCCTTGACAGTCCAAAATGCATTTGGTGTGCCTGCCGCTTCTGATGAGGATGAGCGTTTTGAAAAGTCATCATGGGCTAAAGCTGAGGAAAAAAAAAAAAAATGCCTTCCATATTTGAGTTGCGTGCAAAGGGAGAAAGGTGTCCCTAATTTTGTGGCCAGCCATCTTATTGTTAATGTCGGGCAGCAGGGGGCAGTGTTGCGCTCATTGCGTCGGTTTTTTGTGCGCGCGGGGTTGTCGTGGATGTCTTTCACCGCGTGCTTCCCACTTCCGGTGGTCTTGAGGAAACCTCGCGAGGTGACGTCACAAGGCTTGACGAGATTTATTAATCCGATGATATTTCTTTAGCCCGCCCGAACATGTTTCTGGGATTTGCCTTCTTTAGCCAGAACAGAATCAGAACCCTAAACGCAGACGACCGTTGTGTTTCCCAGCGTGCACCGGGAACTGGTCTTGCCGTACAGAAAACGACGCTGCTCACGTTTCCCGTTTGTTAGCTGATATTAAAGCCACTGCCTTATGTCATCATAATTCGACTTGAATGAATTGTTCTGATTAATAGACAACACGACGCAACGTGACGTAATAACAAACGTGGGGCATACACGTTAGCGTGCCACGGTACGAACGAAAGCGGATGTTAGCGTACCTGCCCGTTAGCATGCGCTAAAGTGCATTTAAAAAGCGTGACGTAGCCACACGCTAATTGGCTTCTCTTTGAGACTTTCAACGCTACTGCAGAAGCTAAAATCTTGAAAAAGTGCAAGAGATTATGCTAATATTTGACTTGAATTGATAGTTGACTGAATTAGACGTCAGATATTTGGAAATGTTTCACCGGGGCCTCGGGTCTTTAACATCCTTAGCGAGTCTTTGGCCTTGGTTCCCCGCTCGCGAGCCTTTCAGGCCCCGAACGTGTGTTGTCGTCGTCCCCCCCGGCCCCCCCCCCCCATCTTGCACTCAGCACACGAGCCCCAAAATAGCCCCCCGACTTGGACTCCTTTCCAGCTTTGGGCCGGCACAGTACTCGATTCCGAAAGGCCACCGGTGAGCCTCCTTTAATGCCCGCCGTTGTTCTATTTCTGGACGACGTTGACTTGATCCAGGAAGATGGCAAAGTGCCCCCCCCCCCCCCCCACGATGGCCGCAGATGCCGAGAGGCTGACGTGCAAAACGTCGAGCGAGTCGCGCCGGCTTTGACGTGTCATTTGCGTGTCGGCCGGGAGGCTGGTTCAATTCCCTTGCAACTGCTCTTTTCCACCTGAGGACTCGCACTTCAGCAAGCTTATCTATTCCTCACCCCCCCCCAGAAAAAAAACAAGATTTCCCCTTTCTTTCCATGTGTAATGACTTTTTTTTCAAGGGGGGGGGGCTCCCCCCTCCAACACTCTCACTGATGCGCATTTAAAGGCCCAGCTCGATGAAAATGTGCACGTCGGCCCTCAAACTCGGCGGACGTAAATGATTGCAGCCGCAGTCTTCGTACGACGCTCGGGAAGTCGTCCCAGCGCTCAAAAGGTGCTCACGACAGTCGCAACAGAGGAGAGCGCCTCGTTGTCGGGGGGGGGGGCGACTACCCGGTGGGCGGGGGTTTGAGCTCAAGCGGCCACGGGTGTCATGGGCGTACTCGGCCTCTCGCCCGACGACGGCTGCGCGGGTGTATTGACTTGTCATTTGTTGATGGCATCCATCGCCGTTCTGGTTGCCCCCCCCCCCCGATACTTTCACACCCAAAGGCTTTTTATTCGATGACTTTCTCTTCCGTGTCAATGCCCCCCCCCCCACTTCCTGCGTGGCTTTTCTTCCCAAAATTTGGAGTTTTGGTTTGTTGTTGCTTTCCAACGTCGTCCGTTTGGTGGCGCTGTTGTGACGTCACAGTTCCACCGCGCGCCGCAAGGCTGGCGGGGGCTCGCACACCTTCACGCGTTCACGCACGCGCGCTCTCGCTCGCTGGCTGGCTGGCTGGCTGGCTGCTCGCCCCTCACGCCGTCCCTCGGGCATCCTGCAGGGGTTGGGGTTGGGGGTGGAGGGGGGGGGGGGGGCTGCGAGTGCGCAGTGCGGCCGGCCCAGGGGAGTGGTTCCGGTCCTGGCCGTCGCGCGCACAAATTGGACTAATGGGGCTGCTGCGGACGTCCGCCCGACGTCCGCCTGCCCGCCGGCTGCTGCCGCTGGCGGCGGCTTGGCTGCTCGTCGCCGGCCGAGGTGAGCTGCTGCTGCTGCTGCCGCCGCCGAGGGGGTGGGGGGGGGGGTCGAAAAGTCGAACGCTTTTGTACGTCGTCGGCCTCGGGCGGCAGGTGACCGCCCTGGGATCTTAATCCGCCTTGAGCCGCCTCCGCTCACCTGCCGGAACGCGCCGTCGGGCACCCGCACAAAGGTTTTTGCTTTATTTCTTATTTTGCTACTCGGACGTCGACGTCATCGCGGCATTCAAATTGTCGCGCGAGCGCGCGTGCGGGGCCCGAAAGCCCACGAAATGTGATGAATGGACAGGCGCGTGCACGAGGCGCTGACCGATCGCCGCTGAAAGAGGCGGAAAAAAAAGGGGGGGGGGCACGCCCATCTGCCCCCGGAAGGCTTTCGGTGGTGGCGTGTTCGAAGCGGACCTTCTTGCCCCCCCCCCATCGTCATCTTGAAACAGAAGCGACCTTGAGAGGAGATCAGGATTTCATTAGCAACCTTTCAAAATAAGGCGCGCGCGGGGGGGGGGGGGGGGGGTTCTTCACAAAAGAAGAAAGAAGCTGGCCAGCGTCTTTGCAAAAGTCCTCTTTGGCTCTGGCAAGTCGAAGGCAACTTTTCAAACGACAATGAAAAATTTGTGAAAAACGAAGCGAGGAGCTGCACTTTGGTGCTTTAATGATGAAAAGCGACAGCAAGGACGCAAGATGTGTTCACAAAAGTCGGGGAAAAAGACAACTGCGGCGTCCGCCTTTGCCACCAAAAGATGAGCCGCGCGACGACGACGACGACATCCCGCATCGGCCCTTTGAACGCACCCCCCCCCCCCAAAAAAAAAAAGACGGCCATCTTGCCGTTCGGCCATTTTGTTTGGCCTTATCCAGTTTGAGGAACTCTGCGCCGTTTGTTGACGTTTGCATGCGTTCGACGAACGGCGTCGACGTCAAGCGTGCGATTAAAAAAAAATGGAGCTCAGAAGCGACTGGCACCTTTAGCGTGTGCTAGCTTTGACGGCTAATAACGGAGGCTAACGGCAGCGTGCACGGTGCAGCGACGCTCTTTCGATTTGTCCGTCGTTGGTAAAAATGCCGCCGAAGACGTCGACGAGGTCGTCCATCTGAGAAAACGAATCTTTTGCCATCAACGATTAGCAATTAGCCAGACGCCGCTTCCGTTTGTGCGTCGTCAAACACACACGAGACAAAAGACACCATTTTGGGTGTGTGTACGTTTTCCTTGTATCCGTGACTGCGTTTGGGTTAGCGTGCGTGCGTGCGAGGAAGCCACGCCGGCAGCTTTCCAATGGCGCCATCTTGTGCGTCACAGAGGTCAGAGAACGCAGTGACGTTCCGATCCGATCGGTCTCAGGGTGGCGGTGACGTCCGTTGTCCGAAGATGAAAGCGCTGCCCGGGCAAGGCGACCGGGCCGGAACGTTTGCGAGGACGAACGGACCCGTCGTTGGCCCCCCCAGGCCACTGTTTGAGCACGATGTCCGCTGCGCTCGTTTCTCAGTCTGCCGACGTCCTCGTCGTTTCTCTTGTTGTCCCGCCCGGCGGTGTCGTGTCACGCGGGCTTGTCGGAACCCTCCGGACGCGCAAAAACCCGGGCTCGGGGGAACAACGGCGTTCCAAACGGCGAGCAGATTAGCGTTATTCCCGCCTTGGGAATCGTCAATTAGCGGCAGACGTTTCGCTGGGATTTTCCGCACCGACGAGGACTTTGACGTGGACTCCATCCGGCTTCAGCTCAGCGTGCGGGTTCTACTCCTGAGACTGTGAGTTGGTCAGATATCCCTGCTCAATCAACCGTCCGGAAGTGGAAGTGGAAGTGGAAGCGGGAGGGGGAGTCTCCAATGAAGGACCCTCGGGGGTCGCGCGGTTGAGGGGACGATTCCAGTCGGGAGGATTCTGAGCCTCGGACTCTTTTGTTCTGTCGATGGGGAGAAGCGAGCAGGTCGCGATTTGATGGTCCGGGCGGGGGCCACGATATGAAGACGTCGTCTTCGCCAAGGTGGAGGAAGGACAACGGGCGAAGGGAGAGGAGGCAGACGCCGACGACCCATCCTGGCTTCTGCCGCAGGACGCGAGGTTTTCTTCTTGGGTCCTGGACTCCTCCCCCTTTCCTTGCCTTTCTTTTGTCATCTTTTCACCTCTTCAAGCCCCCCCCCCCCCCCGCCATTTTTGTCCTTCTCCCGCCTGGCAAAATGGATTATTGACGGCTGCTCTTGTCTTGCCCCCCCCCCCCCCCCGTCAGCCGCATCCTCGTCTTCCTCTCGCTTCCTCCTCGTTCACTCGCCATCCGAGGAAATCGCCGGGGACGCCGCGTCCGGGTCGGCCTGCCCTACTTTGGCGGGATGGAAAACAAGCCAAGCGATGACGGACGGAGAGGAAGGCGGGCAAAAAAGCGCACGCTGCAATCTCCCTCGCGCTGACTGAGACTTTGTTTGCATTTGAATTTCAAGGGGCGGCCTCGCAGTTCCGAGGTCCCGGGTTCGATCCCGCCTCCGCCGATGTGCGGGCGCTCCGTTTTCCTCCCGCATCCCCAAAACGTGCTGGCATTTATTGGAGATTGACAACCACCCCCCCCCCCCCCCCCCAGGTGTGATCGTGAGCGCGAACGGTTGCCAGTCTCTCCGCGATTGATCGGTTTGAGGGGGTTCCGGCACTCCCGCGACGTACGACGCTTCTCATTTTTGGACATTTATTGTCGTGAACATTTTATGTGGCTTTTCCATATCAGCTGATCAGTAACGTTAAAGGCACTTTTATTTATTTATTTTGTGGGGGGGGGGGACGCACGTCCTCATTTAGAAACTTTTCGGGTGGCGATTTTCACGACGCGATGCCGTCATCGGTGACTCGCCGCCGCCGTCGCCCGCAGTTGGGGTTTGAGATCGGGCCGGCCCGCAGATTTCTGCCCGTCTGGTTTTGGGGCTCACGCGCCGCTTTGAGCTTTTTTGTAACGTCGATCATTTCTAAAAGCAAAACACGGTCAGCTCAATCCTTTCGGGCGGGACAACGGCAGCGCCCCCGCGTGTCAAATGTCAACCTCAACGTTAGTGAGGACTAAAAGGACCCCGACATGTAAATTGCTGAATTTCCGATGTCGCACTTTCAGCTTGTTTCAAAGTCAAACGTGCTTGGTTGGCTTCCTGAAAATGTTGCGCAGCCGAACCACAAAATCAGAAGACAAATGCCAACCATAGCTGTCCCCCCCCCGCAATTTGCCGCTCCAGATGACCTCTGGTGACCCTGAACACAGCACGAGTCTGCGGGGGGGGGTTTCCGACGTGCGGCCGTCTCGGTCTCCGTCGTCCTCGTGCGCGTTTTGAGCGAATGAAAACATCTGCTGGCGCTCGCGTGGTTTCCCTCTCAAATCGGCTTGTTTTTGTTCCCGTTGTGCCGCTGAGCCTTTTTTTTTTTTTTTTTTTTTTTTGCATTTAAAGGCATTATCCCTTTTTTATTTATTTAGTTATTTCTTTTTTTTTGCGCGTGTGTTTTAGGGTTAGCTTTCCATGTGTGTTCGGGCAGGCGTGACAGGAAGTTGCGATCACGTCGTCCAAGTCTTCACGCAGTGATGATTTGAGAAAAAAGCGGCCGGACTTCGCCAGAGTTTTCTCAGACTTGTGAGCGAAGATTTGAGATGCGCAATTCGTTCAGCTTTTTGGCAGACAGTCAAGAATCCCCCCGCCCCGAAAAAAAAAAAAAAAAAAAAACGCTTCCAGCCACGCCTGAAAATTAAAACGAAAATGCCGAGAATCAAATGCAACAGCAACGCTTTGCTTTCATGCTAACAAGCCATCCAAAATGCCATAGACAGGCTAACAAGTCATCGGTGTTGAGGTGTCGTGACCCCCATTAAGCGAGCAGATATTTCAACACAAACGGTGGCGCAACACACAAATACAGACATTCATTCTGATCATACTTCCGATTTTCAGTAACTTGAAGCGCTCGGATTTATTTCAAATGAACGCATCCTGCCCACGCCCCGACCACCGTCATCGCTCATCCTCACAAGGGTCGTGGAGCCAATCCCGGCTGGCAACCATTTGCGCTCACGCTTTGAGCTTCCCACGTCGGCGCCGTGCAAGTGACCCGTTTCGCCCGCAAAGTGCCGCAGAGTCGTTTTTAACGGGTGTTTTTTCCTTCAAGGACAAAAAGACTCCAGGTCCGGCCTCACGGGCCACCGTATGAAGGGATCGTCGGCGGGAGGTCGCCGCGGTTACGCTTCGCCCGGGCCAGCAAATCATGCGCCGTCTCCTTTTTCTTTTCTTTTTTTATTTTTTTTTTAATTTTCCCTCCCTCCATCTGTCACACAAAAGCCGTCAAATCTCTTTTTAATTTTGCGGACACGCCGCGCTCGTGTAGCCGAGGCGCTCGGCCAATCAAAGCGGCGTCACGGGTGCACGGAGAAAAGCCGGGCGGACGGACGGGAATCGGGTCGCGAGGACGAGGACGCCGACGGGGAAAGTGGCGGGCGGGCGAAAGCCGAAGCGTCTTCTTGAAAGGACACGATCTGACATTTTTCATCTCAGTTGGGATTATTGAAATGATTTGGATTTTACAAATGCACGGATTGAAAAGTTGTCAGCGGTCGACGGGGGGGGTGGGGGGCGACCAAAACCACGCTTGGTGCGGTTTTGGACGGGATGTCCACTGACGCAAAAAAAAAAAAAAAAAAGAAAGAAAAAGGAGCCCAACTGCTGGGACGTTTTGACCCTTTTGAAAGGGGCAATCGGGCCCGGCCGGGGCCTGAGCTCGTCAGAACCGAACGCAGGCGGCCGAGCGACTCTTCCCCCAAATGGAATTTTGCATCCATAAATGACGCTTTTGTCGGCGTCCGCCGACCGGAGAGGAGGCCCTCGGCGAAACGCCAAACGGTCCAGAGGCTGCCGGTTGCTGGTTTTCGCCCGCTTCTCTCGCGAGTGTTGAGCCAGACCCCGTTGGCACAGCCGCCTCCCGGTTTTGAGGACCTGGAGGTGAGAATGTGAGGGCTTCTGGTGACCAGTTCTGGGCGTACTCAGCCTCTCGCCCAGAATCATCTCGTGTCGGCTCCCCGAGTGAGGATGAGCGGGTCGGAAGACGGACGGGATGCGGAGCCGCATCGCTTCCATCCGTCCCGTTTGGGTCTGGAGCGCCAGCACGATCCAGTCCTCCAAGACTTCCCCGAGCGCTTCGAAACGTCGGCTTGCTGCAAATGCGTTTCCAGATGGATTCGAATCGACAGTGGGCCAATTACGGCGCCGTAATTGGCCTCTAATCGACGTCAACGGCTGAACGCTTGGAAATATTTGACGCCTTTGCTCGGTTGACTTCTGAGTGTCCCGCCGGGGCGGGAGCGTAACCCTCCTTCAACCTGATTTTGGAAATTTGACACAAATCGTCGGTGTATTAATAAAATATCGTCCCATTGGTGTCCCCCGTCTGCCTGCCCAGGCGTCGGCGCTCAGCGGGTTCGCGTGGACGACGAGCTGGAGGCCTACCCGGACGAGTCGGTGGACCTGCGCTGCCAGTTCGTTGACGGCGGAGGCAAAACCAAACTCAACCAGGTACGCCTCCCGCGACGCGCCCGCCCGCCCGCCCGCCTCCGCCAGACCTTCACGCTCTGCCGCCAGGTTTCGTGGATCTGGGAGCCCGCCGAGGGCCAGCGGGACAACATCGCCGTCTACCATCCCGTCTACGGCCAGAGTTTCCCCAACTTGTCCTTCAAGGACCGCGTGGTCTTCCTGCACAACAACCCCGAGAACCCGTCCATCCGCATCTCCCGCCTGCGCATGTCCGACGCCGGCCGCTTCACCTGCGAGTACGCCACCTACCCGCTGGGCAACAAGCAAGGCACCACCACGCTCGTCATGCTGGGTGAGTGCACGCGGAGAAGGCTCGCTGTGACTTCCGCTAACAACCCAGGCGAAACGTAGCGCCCCCCCGATCAATCGCATCCACGTTTTTGTCTTTTCAACATGGCTGCCAAGAAGCGGCGTGCCAGAAGGCCCCGTCGCGGCCGGCCGGGCGAGCGCGTGCAAGGAACCATCTCTCATCCCTGGCATTTTGTCGCCCTCCTCAGCCAAACCCAAAAACTCCGCCAACGTGGTGACGGCGCAGGCGGGCACCAAGGCGGCGGTGGTGGCGCAGTGCCAGGCGGCCGACGCCAAGCCGGCGGCGACCATCAGGTGGCTGGCGTCGGTGGGCGGCGACCACACCACCAGCAGCAGCGACGGACCCGACGGCACCGTCACGGTGCGCAGCGAGTACCGGCTGGCGCCCACGCCGGCCGACCACGGCCGGGAGGTCACGTGCGTGGTGGACCAGCGCACCCAGGACAAGACCTGGACCCAAATTCTCAGGCTCTCCGTGGAGTGTAAGCAACCGAGCCGCGGCTAACGATTAGCGTTGGGACGGAGCAATCCGGCAGATCCGTCCGACTGATTTTTCGACCGAATTTCACACAAACAAGCTCCAAATTGATCAGGATTCAGTTCCCAGTTTGGTCCAGCAAATATTCCCGTCGGAAAAGGACCGCAAAGTTGCGGTCGGTCGGCAATTAAACATTTCACGTCCTGCGCTCGCTCGCGGCTGCAAATTGCCCCGAACTTGCGGCGTCACGGCGCTCGGCGGGCGAGGCCCCGCCCACCGTACTACGGATGGCGACCCAAAGCCGGTCGCTGAAATACTTGATTAGAAGATGAAAAGTTTCAAGTGAATTTGGGGAAACTCGAGAGTTTATTTTCCATCCAGTCCGTTTTGTGAAGTGACAATTCACTGAAACCTTTTGCCAAATATTGGCAGAACAAGCGAGTTCCGGAATTTGCGGATCTGCGGACGTTACTTCCGAGTCACTTTTCCAAATTGTGGCCCGTCGAAACTCATTTGGGGGTTAGAACAAGACAAGGTGATGGCCGCACGCGCACGAACTCCAAACCGGAACGAAAACTTTGCCGGGCACAAAAGTTCCAAAAGTAATGGTTCGGAACAATTCAGGGTTTTCTGACTTTTCGTGGATTTTCCTGGCCCGGCGCCGACGGAAAATGTGCTCTCCCCCGCAGACCCCCCCTCCGTCTCCATCCAGGGCTACGACCACAACTGGTACGTGGGCCGCTCGGACGCCGCGTTGGTCTGCACGGCCGACGGCAACCCGCAGCCGACCGCCGTCACCTGGACCGCGTAAGACCCTCCGCTCGCTGCCAAATTTGGCTTTTCGTTCCATTCTATTGTTTGGATCGTTGAGTGAGTTCAGTGAATTATTTTCCAGATGTTACGATGAGGGTGGGGATGATCGCCCCCCCCCCCCCCAAAAAAAAAAAAAAAAAAAACCAAGAAAACAAACGCGGCAGACGCGCGTTGATGACGGCAACGTCGGCAACAGATCAGCGGGCGTCTGACCGGTTGTCCCTTGCTCCCCTCCAGGGCGTCGGGTCCGCTGCCGGACTCGGTGCGGGTAGACGGCAACAAGCTGACGGTGAGGAAGGTGGACGACGCCGTCAACACCACCTTCATCTGCGAGGTCCAGAACAAGCACGGCGCCGCCAAGGACCAGATCACCACCCTCGTCGTGGGTGAGTCGGCCGGCGGACGCTTGCGTAAAAAGGGCGAGACCCGTTGCGGGGAGGACGTGCAAACGCCGGCTGGGTTTCGAGCTGCATAAATTGCGGGAGCTGCATGAAAATGAGTCATTGGGGGGGGGGCAAATGAAATTCGACCATCTTCACGCCTCTTCTCTGCGGCCCGACGTTGGACTCGCGCCAGCTGTTTTTCCTGGAGAGCCGAAACTTTGTTCTGCTAAACGTCGCACGAAAGCGGTGGCGTCTTGTGTCGCGGCGTTCATGTTAAACGCTTGCGTTTAACAGTAAGAACTCATTGAAAGAGTACAAAGTGTAGATTTGGAATTGCCATCGCGATATTTGCCACAACAACCGCACGAAGGGCCAAAGGCCAGTCGAGCAGAGGAAGAATTTGCTTGCAATCGTCCTTTTGACTCGAGGAAAAACAGGCCCTCGTGAGGATAAGCGGCCGTTCGTGCGGACTACTTTGCGTCTTGCGGCCGTTTGGGTCGACTTTCGCTTAATCCTGCATCCCGTTTTGAGCGGATCCTGACCTGCCGTAGTTGAGCTTTTTCCACTTTTTATCGCTGACGATCCTCCTCCTGCCGCTCTTCCCCACTCAGACTCAGAAATGAGTCACGCCAGCCACCGCAAGCCGGATGGATGGATGGATGGATGGAACCGGAAAGGAGAGAAAGTGGCCCGGCGGGGCTAATGGCTGCTTTTGTCGATCGGCGCTTCGACAGCTGAGCTCCGGATTCCAACGGCTGCTGGGCAAAAAGAGCCAAAATCCAGGCGACGCCGACGCACGCAGAGAGCGACCCGGATGATGTTGTGTTGGGGGGGGGCTGCCGCAAGCAAAAGCGCACCGCGGTGGCGAGCGCGCTCGGCGGAAGTCGGATTCCCGCCCGCTCTTTTGGGCCCTCCCGATTGCGACTGGCTGACTTTTGCTCGAGCTCAGCGAGGTCCGACGTCTCCCCTTCCGCAACTTGTTGTGTTCTCCCTCCCGACTGGCGTCCATCCCTCACGTAACGCCCGCTTTGCTAACGTCATCCGTGCCCCCGCCGAACTTGACCAGGGTCCGCTCGCGTTTAACCGACCTCCCCCATCTGCACGTCGCTAGCCTCGTTTTGACCGTCAGCCCGGCGTCCGTCTCCGTCGAACGGCAAACCGCTTCACATCCGAACAGCCGCCGTCTGGCGTCTGCCGGGGAGGATCCAACAGTTGGATCCGGCGCTTGAGGGGCGGGGAGAAGGACCAACGACGGCGCCTTAGATGTTTTGGTCTCGGAACGTAAAGCTCGTGGCGTTCTGGAAACATTTGGACCGGTGACATGTTTCCTGTTGGTGGAGATGGTCCGAGTTGTGCCCCTGTGGTGGTTTTTGTGCGGGTTTTGCCCGTTAGCTTTGTGTTGTGCGGTCACTTTTCTCTTTTGCGACTTTTCACTGTCTTGCAGATGAAAACAATCACGGTGGCCGCAAGGAAGCGCCGGCATCATCCCGTGAAATAAAAAAAAAAAAAAAAAAAAATCCCTTTCTGAGCTAGCGTCCGGCCCGAGTTGCCGATTTGGGGGTGCGGTCCAGTCGGCCCGACCTGTGGACAACTCCGAGTTGAACGGGGGGCAACCGGACTCGTCCTGTTTATTGGGAGACGTTGGCCCTACAATCCAAAAGCTTTCTTGCGACCGATGTCTTTACGTATCGGGTCCGTGGGTGGCGGGCGAGCGTCTCGCCAAGCCACCCGCGTCGGGGTCGTCCGCAAAATCCGAATGCGACAAAACGGGAGGAGTCCGCTTGCTGCAATTCAGCTCGTGCAGAACCGCTCCGCCCGACCCTTGGGCGGATTGCGGCCCGCTCAAAAGACGGCGAGCGTCGCTACTTCCTTAACTGCCGCCATCCAACTTCCTGTCTCTTCTCCTCCATCTTCCTTCCGACACCTCCATCCTCTCTGCAGAAGCCTTAGAGGAACAGTCCAGTACCGGCGTAGTGGCGGGCGCCGTGATCGGATCCCTCCTGGCGCTGCTCTTGGTCGCCGCGCTGGTGGCCGTGCTGGTGACCCACGCCCGCCGCCGGCGGGGCGCCGACACGGCGGCGGGGGCCGGCGGCGACCGCGTCGACTACGGCAACAAGGCCCGTCTCCTCTTCGGCGGCGAGGGCAAGAACAACAACGGGCCGGCGTGCACGTACCGCGACGGCTGCGACAACGCCGGCACTCTGACGGAGAAGGCCGAGCGCTTCCAGCGCCACCGTCGCCGCCCCGCCAAGCCCTGCGCCCACGACGTCCTCCTGGACCAAGCGGAGAGGAGGAAGTTTGACGACAGCCCGGAGGAGGACGAGCGCTACGACCGATTCCAGGGCGGGAAGGCGCTCCCGCCGGCCTATCGCGGCGGGGACGACGTGTACCTGGGCGACGACATGGAGTCCCAGCGGGACGGCTCCGTCATTTCCCGGACGGCCATTTACGTGTGAGACGGCGGCGGCGGCATCCCGCGAAGCCCGTCGGATGGAACTCGGACACGCCGCAACACGTCCGTCCGTCCGTCTGTCCGCGCGTGAACGGACGAGCGCTTCGTCGTTTCCAAATGGACGTCGCCTGTCGTCGTGTCGTCGTTCCTCGAGCTTTGCGAGCGCTCGCGGGACTCGGTTCCGCGTGTGGCCCGAAGCGGACGAAAGCCTTTCCCTCTTGGCTTCTTTTGAGCGTGCGTGCTGCGGTGTGAATGGCGGCGCCGGGGACGCCGGTCGCACGACTCGACTCCGCTCACGTTTAAGTCGCCCGTTTTCGGACTTCGGACCGAGACCTGACAAAAGCGTCGACTTGACCTCGACCCGACCACTCTTGTGCGTCCTCAAACCTGTCTGTGCCGTTTGCGCAACATCTCACGAAAGATTCATACGTTCGGACGGAGCGATGACCTTTAGGATCCAATCGGACGGATGAGAATGGCAGCTACAGCTAAAAGATAAAAGACGCGACAAAAAGGTGCCTTAAAACGCGTCAAACGCCGCCCTCTCCCGGACGGGCGGCTAAGCTACGTCAAGGCCGCGGCTGGTTCGTTCCACTTGCGAAATGGCCGTCCAATCCGGGAGATCGGGTCGTCCCTTGTGATTGGCTCCCCCTGGTCACGTGTCATTCTGCGGGCGGCGTCTCAAACGGGAACCATTTTTCCAAATATGAGCTCAAAGCGCCACCTTGTGGTGTCACCTTCTGGTCTGATCTGGTTGTCGTGCGAAAGGAAACGTTCGCCATTTGTCAGCCTTCCAAACATTTGATTGATGTATTTACATGCTACCTCTTTATTATTTGTGTTCCGAACAAATTCCACAATCATTTTTTTCAAGGAAACATCCCAGGATCCAGTTGGATGCAATCAAATTACGTGAAAGCATCATTAGTTGAAATAGTTCCACCGACCCGGTTCCATTTTCAAGAGGCGAACTCGTAGCTTTCCGCAAGTGGCGGCACGTTGGCCTCGCACTTCTGAGGTCTCGGGTTCAATCCCGCCCCCGCCCGTGTGGAGTTTGCGTGGGTTTTTCTCCGGGCGGGCGCTGCGGTTTCCTCCCGGATCCCAAAAACGTGCAACATCAATCGGACGCTCTCGATTGCCCCCTCGGTGTGACCGTGAGTGCGGCCGTTTGTCTCAATGTGCCCGTCGACGGCCGGGATAAGCTCCGGCGCTCCCTGCGACCTTCGTGAGGATAAGCGGCATAGAAAATGGACGGATGAGCATTTCCAAAGTCTCCATTCTGACTTTGAATTGAGTGTGCTTGAAACCCGAAGGTTCAGACCGGACCGGACCGGACCGGACCTGGAGGTGATCAGAGGCGCCTAAAACGGTGGCGAGTCCAATTTAACGTGCGTTTGAATGTGACGCATCTGTCGCTAGAGGGTGTGCGCACTTGTGCAAGCACAGTCATTCCTTTGGAGTGTCCCTCTTACAAATCAAGTCGATAATGATCTCGCTCTTGCACAAAACGTTGGCTTTTGAAAAGGGGTGTGTCGACTTATGTCCACTGTGTTGGCCTTCTTCTCTCCTGCGCGCTTCAAGTGAAAGAAGGCAGTGAGAGGATCGCGAGGGAAAGAACGAGGCCTCTCGCGAACGCGCGTCGAACATGCGAAGCCGACACGTGGCGATTGGGGCCGACGGCCGTTTCGTATTTGTGTGGTTTGCGTATTGCTGTTTCCGCCGCTGTCGTCGTGTTTCACGTGTTCTTTGAATGTACGCCAAATGTATTTGCGGAGCGTCACAACCGCGACACCTTTGGGAATTTTGCCTTTCTCGTTGGATTTCTTGATGAGTCGTGAAATTGGAAAAAGGAAAAAAAGAAAAAAAAAGTGTCACGTGACGTGTTTCGCTTGTTGGAGTAAAAAAAAAAAAAAAAACGACAAAAAAGTGGGCCACGTGGCTCCTTCCAAAGTTTTTCAGGCTTTTTGCTTGATGTTGTGGTTTGCCGTTGCCATAGCGACCACCCGAAAGGTTGATTTTTCTGGCCTGCTTCTTGTCCAAAAATAAAATGTGATCATCAGCAAGCGCTTGTGCTCTGTGGCGTGCGTGGGAAGGTCTAAAGGTCTAAAGGAAGTCCAGATGGTTCGGCTCAACGGCCGTTGACTGTTCCTCGTCGTCATCCGGAAGGTTCCGCTGAGACGTCATCGCCGTTTGTGCTGTCGGAGGCTTCTTTGACGCCAGCTCAGAAGACCAAACAAAACTCAAGCGAGTTGTGGGGAGCCGGTCATTCGTTTGGCTCCGGCGCCTTCCGGGTCAGTGACGAACGTCGGGGGCCGAGCGCACCTGAATTTTTTTGCAGCTGCCGAGTTGTGCGAAAAAAAATTTATGAGCCGAAGAATTTGCATGCAAACGTGGGCACCAAAAGTCTTCCGAAAAATGAAATCATCAAGTAGCCAAATAGCTCCGAAATTGCCGAGAGCCGAAAATCCCTTGGATCTCGTCGGCCGTCGGAGCCGCTTTGGGGGCCGGGCGTCTTTCGGGTCAACTCCTTCGCCGGGGATCATTTTCAGAGGCGTTCCTTTGACGGTTCTCCATCTTTTCTACACTGGGCGCAAAGGAAAGAGCCAGCACCGACGGGCCGGTCGGTGCCTTTCGCTGCCGTCGACAGCGCCACCCGCTGGTGAGGAGCGACGAGGAACCATTCCCGAGCGCTCCGGTTTAACGTGATGCATGCTGGGTAACTGACGATTGCTCACATCGCTTTGTGCTTTTCAAATCAGGGCTAATATTGGACGTACGTGAGAAAAATGTTTTGCTACAAGGGACTCGACGCTGCCCCTTCTGGTGTGGTGCCAACCGACGACAGTAGAAGACGGAAGTAGCCAAATCCTCGACAGTACGTGGAGACGCTCACGACTGCTCGGGACATTGGTCGTACTTTGCAGTGTTGAGTGGGAATCTCGCCTTAAAGAAATCCATCAAGCAATCAAATGAGGTCCGACCTTGCTCCACGTCGGACGTACGCCCAGAATCCTCCGTCGTTCGGTTGGAGTGCGCTCGCCCTCCTGGTCTCGGGCTCCCGGACGGGCGCTGTGTTGTGTGTCGCCCCCTAGAGGAGGAGCGTCGCACTACGCCGGGCCCGTCGCACGTCGCGCTCACCGGCGGCCTCCTGGGCGCCGTCGTCGTCGCCACCGTCGCGGGCTCCGCCTTCTTCATCCGCAGACGCCAGCGGAACGCCGAGTGAGTCCCGCACAAGAATCTGGGTCCTTGTTCAGCACCACGCACAAGATTGCCGACTGTTTTGCTCTCCCACTTTTCTTTCGGTCACGCCTTTCGGTATCCTTTTAACCCAAATGGCTTTCGTCCACTCAGAGGCCCCCCCGAGCGCGAGCCCCCGCCCGCGAGCGGCGGCTCCAAGCTGCCGGTGAGTGGACTCCGCCTGCCCGTCAATCAATTGGCGCGACTTTAGCTCGATCGACGAGCGCCGCGACGCTCACCCACGGATGCCGTTGACGTGTCGCGACGGACGGACGGACGGACGGAAGAACGAAGCGATGGCGTCCGGACGATCGTCAATTTTCTTCGACTTCTTTTTTGGCGAGTCCGCAGAGTCCGGACACTCTCGCTACGCCAAACGGGAGAGGGCGGGACCCCGACGCGCGGACGAAGGCGGACCCGGTCGTGACCAATTACCAGCCCGCGCCGAGCGCCGGCGTCGCTCGCGGCGAGAGCTTCGTGTCGGCGGCCGTGTACGTGTGAGGGTGGCCGACCACCAGGGGGCGCATCCTCGGGCTGACCTTTTTTTCTTCTTCTTCTTCTTTTTGCACTGATGCTAACTTACATTACGACGCGTGTGGATTGGTCGCTTCAGGGCTTGGCGGATTTTGCTTTTGCTGCTTTTGTTTTGATTCTTTTTCCCACAAAAATAGAATGATCCAGTTTTTCCCCAAGATTAATATTACTGTGTACCAATAACTTGCATCAACTCCAACAGAAATACTGTTTTTTTTTTCCAGCTTCCAAATTACAAAGAACCGCTGAAAGGTCCCTGCGAGGCAGGAAAATGTGAATACTCGTGCAAATAATTAAGAATTGGCTTGTTTGGAAGAAATATGAACCTTTGTTGTGACGCGTCTAACCTACCCAACGGCCTCCATCGTTGGTAAAAATATCACTCGATAATTAAAGTGTACAGTAATGACAGAATTCAATGTATGCTCGTTTTTGGAAGGCACTGCTGGCCACAAGGTGGCGCTCTGACCCTCAAATATCTCCTTTGCCTTTTTGGGGGAGCGAATCCAACGACGGGCCCATAAATCAATCAAAGTGGGGGCGGGGGCGGGGGGGGGGGGGGGTGGGGTTTGCTTTTCCACGCAATTCATTGGGAGTCAAACTACGGACGAACGATGTCCATGGTCTGTCCTGCCATCTCTCGTCGTCGTCTCGTCTCCCGGACTGATGGGGAAAACACGAGAGTCGGGGGCGGGCCTGGGGCGGGGGAGAAGACCCGCGGGCCAGACCACAAGATCCAGCAGCCGCGCCCCTCGAAGCCTCAGTCCTCCCCCCTCCTCCTCCTCGTCCTCCTCATCTTCGTCTTCGGCGGCGCAAGATGGCCCAGCAGCTCGCCGCCGGCGCCGGCGTGACCCGCCTCCTGCTCCCCCTCCTCCTGGCGCTTCTGGCCCGGGCCGAGCCAGGCCACGCGGGGGACGCCCGCCGGGGCAACGCCACCGCCCACCGGAAGGCCTTCCCGGTGCTGTCCTTCAACTACGAGCACGTCCGGAAGCCCTTCGAGATCTCCATGTGGGTCCTGCTGGCGCTGCTCATGAAACTCGGTGAGTGTGCCTTTAAAAAAACAAAAAACAAAAGGACGGGCGCTGACGTCACTGGCCAAAATTTGGGAAATTGAATCGAAGCCAACACTGCGGGCAGGGCCGTAGCGAGGGACGTCGGGGGGGGGGCCCGGCGGCGGCCCCCCTCGACAAACCTCGCCTGCTGAAAACGGGACTAGTAGTCGGCGATCCAAATTAGCCGCTGTCGGGTCGTGAATTTGTTCCTCGGAACCTGCAAGGCCAAAAACTGTGGCCGTAGTTTCAGGAGGTTGGAGTTGTCCTCGGTACCGGTACGAGGTCCGGTCAGTCGGGTCCCCGCCAAGGCATTTGACCTCGGGGGCGTCGACTTTTCATGCTCCGTCTTATCTGCGCGCCCAGCTGTGGCGTCCCCGGGGCCGGTCCCACTTCCTGCCTCTCGATAAGAAGGGCGTGGCCGGTGCCCATTGCCCCCCACTTTTGCGAGCACACCATCTCAATCGTTTCTCTCCAACCGTGTGGCGAGGGTGCGGCGTTGACCGCGGCCCCTCCCGCCCCCATCCGTCCTCCTTTGCGGGCAGGCTTCCACGTCATCCCGCGGGCGTCCCACGTGGTGCCCGAGAGCTGCCTGCTGATCGCGGTGGGGCTGCTGGTGGGCGGAGTCATCAAGGCCGTCCGACAGACGGCGCCCGCGCTGGACGCCGAGCTCTTCTTCCTCTACCTGCTGCCGCCCATCATCCTGGACGCCGGCTACTTCCTGCCCGTGCGGCCCTTCGCCGAGAACCTGGGCGCCATCCTGGCGTTCGCCGTGGCGGGCACCCTGTGGAACGCCTTCGTCGTGGGCGGCGGCGTCTACGCGGCGTGCCGGCTGGAGGGCGAGCGGC
Organism: Syngnathoides biaculeatus; assembly: GCF_019802595.1. NCBI lineage: Eukaryota > Metazoa > Chordata > Actinopteri > Syngnathiformes > Syngnathidae > Syngnathoides > Syngnathoides biaculeatus. Next base: position 16,496,803 of record NC_084640.1, on the reverse strand, counting down.
TGGCCGACGTGGACCCGCTGTCCTGCCTGCTCTTCGGCTCCATCGTGTCGGCCGTGGACCCCGTGGCCGTGCTGGCCGTCTTCGAGGAGATCCGCATCGACGAGCTGCTCCACGTGCTGGTCTTCGGCGAGTCGCTGCTCAACGACGCCGTCACCGTGGTGAGGGGCCGGGGGGGGGGGGGGGGGGGGGACCGATCCGTCACGAAAGCCGTTAGCTCGTCTATGGCCGAAATCTTTTGTGCGGGCAGGTGCTGTACCACCTGTTGGAGGAGTTCGCCCGCGCCGGCGAGGTGACGGCGACCGACGCCCTGCTGGGGGTGCTGTGCTTCTTTGCGGTGTCGTGCGGGGGCGTCCTGGTGGGCGTGGTCTACGGGCTCCTGGGCGCCTTCACGTCCCGCTTCACCTCGCGGACGCGCGTCATCGAGCCGCTCTTCGTCTTCCTGTACAGCTACATGGCGTACCTGTCGGCCGAGGTCTTCCGCCTGTCGGGCATCATGTCGTGAGTTCGAACCCGTTTGCTGATGTCGGCTCACTGGAGCAAGTTTCCTCGTTTTGCTCGAAGCTGACGTCTCAAAACAAAAATCTGGAGTATCTGAAGTCGCTAACCAATTGCAATTGAATTTGAGATGCCAAATGTTGATTTGAATTGAGCAAAGTCTTGACGAGGACGATAAGAATGAGCAGCAGCGATCGATCGCGCGCGCGGTCACGTGTCGGAGGCAAAATGTTGCTTTGTCGGCCGTTTTGCCGGCAGGTTGATCGCCTGCGGCGTGGTGATGCGTCCCTACGTGGAGGCCAACATCTCGCACAAGTCCTACACCACCGTCAAGTACTTCCTGAAGATGTGGAGCAGCGTGAGCGAGACGCTCATCTTCATCTTCCTGGGGGTGTCCACCGTGGCGGGGCCGCACGCTTGGAACTGGACCTTCGTGGGGGCCACGCTGCTGCTGTGCCTCGTCGCCCGAGTGCTCGGTGAGCCGGAGGGGGCCGAAGGGCCGAAGGGCCGAAGGGGGTGGGAATGGGTGTGTGTGTGTGTGTGTGGGGGGGTCTATTTGTCCAAAGCCGCGCCGCACCGAACCGGATTTGAGCGCGCCGGTACATTGCACGCAAACAATGGAAATGTCGTTCGCGTCAACCCGAGCAATTAAAAAACAAATCAACCGGACTCCAATAATAATAATAATAATAATAATAACAACATTGCACTGCCTTAAAATACAGTGGTCATTTTATTCGGTTATCGAAAGTACTGAACGGGACTCGGGCGCGGTTCTTATATCAACCGCTAGGTGGAGCCAACTTTCCAGTAGTGAGTGCCGCGCGTTCAAGGCCGACTAAAAGTCACAAAGCTCAGCCCAAAAAAACACAACAGGGAGACCAAGAATACATTAAAAAAAAAAAAAAACATTTACACGCGCCCAAAATAACTTCGGATACGCCAAAGCAAATTATTGAATCAAATCTCAATAAAAACCGAGATTGATTCGATGACGTCACCGATCTGACGCGATTTGAATCAATCTGACTATATATATATATATATATATATATATTTTTTTTTTAAACTTGAAAGGATGCAAAACTGCGCCGAATCTGAAAATGAATGACGTAAACAAACAAACAAACAAAAAAAAAAACTGCATCTGAAGTTGCGTTCTTGTCGGTCCGCAGGCGTTCTGGGCCTGACGTTCGTCATCAACAAGTTCCGGATGGTCAAGCTGAGCAAAAAGGAGCAATTCATCGTGGCCTACGGTGGCCTGCGAGGCGCCATCGCCTTCTCGCTGGGATTCGTGCTCAGCGACAGCAAGATCAAGCACTTGTTCCTCACCGCCATCATCACCGTCATCTTCTTCACCGTCTTCGTGCAGGTCAGAATTAAGCAAGATTGCATTTTAGCAACACACACAAAAAAAATCATAATCATAAGAAAACGATTTCGGTTTTTTTTTTTTTTTTTGGTCCCCTTTGGGATTGACACTATTTCTCCGTGTACCAAACAAACTTTGAAACTTTTTTTTTAATCGGTCTTCAGCTTTTACGGGTTTTTTTTTTATTTTTGTTTTCCCTTCCAAATTACAACTAGTGGAAACATAAAATGAACAAAAAAAGGTCATGGAAGAAGTGAAAAGTGTCACATTTTTTCAAAACGTGTGCACGTGAATATTTGACAGAAAATGGCACACTTTTTTTGTTTTCTTCCATGAACAATCTCGAGACTATTTTGGTTCTGAAGTGTGTCTTAGTCATGACTAAATATGAGGATAAGCGGCAAAGAAAATGGAAGGAGATTGTTGACAGTGGAGATGTGAACTCATCAAAGGCCTTTCATCCAAAGTGTGGCTGGGGTGGGAACCTCCCCTTGCAGGGCGCGGACGGGCCATTCTTCTTCTTCTTGTTTGAGTCACTCGAGGCGCCTGAGGACAGTCCTCGGGAGCGCTAGACTCGCGTGTGGGAGGCCGCCGACCGTAAGCGCATAAGATGGAAGGGAAGATTGTCGGCGGCGGCGGCGGCGGCGAGCTTCACGGGCTTCTGTTTCAGGGGATGACCATCAGGCCGCTGGTGGAGCTGCTGGAGGTGAAGAAGAAGACGGAGGCCCACGGGACCATCAACGAGGAGATTCACACGCAGGTCGCTTACATTGGACTGTCAACTTTTTATCTTCCAAAAAATTGGAACACGAGAAGCCTTTTTTTTTTTTCCTGCTTGTATTGGTAAAATGTCCCTCCCGGCAACAAAGTTTGAGAACCGCCTCGGCGCTGTCTGTCATTTAGTTCCTGGATCATCTCCTGGTGGGCATCGAGGACATCTGTGGCCATTACGGACACCATCGCTGGAAAGACAAGTAAGAGCCCTTCACGCCGCGCCAAGCCGAGCGGACGCCGTTCTTCCCGTCTCGACGCCCGTGTTCAGGCTGAGCCGCTTCAACGAGGCCTACGTGAAGAAGTGGCTGATCGCGGGCGACCGCTGCAGCGAGCCGCAGCTGCTGTCCTTCTACAACAAGATGGAGGTGAAGCAGGCCATCATGATGCTCGAGAGCGGCGGCGGCGGCGGCGGCGGGGGGCCCGTCTTCAAACCGCCTCCCGTGGAACCGTAAGTTTTCGCCCGCCAATGGAATCAAACACAAAATATTCTTGAGTGGCCGATGAGCTCCGGACTTGGAACGTAATGACATCACTTTGCGGAGATGAAAAGAAGACTCGCGCTCCACACTCTCGATTTATTTCCCAGTGTGGACTGGAAGACCAAAATCTTCAAGCAAACCACATCAAGTCCACTAGCTTAACGCTAACATATCACCGTCGACAGGCTAAAGCGACGTTAGCTTAGACACCGGGCAAACAAAAAAAGCGCGACAACAATTCTCATTCGCTCTGCTCAACTATATTTTGTTAAATATATTGAAGAACGGCGCGGTGGTCAGAGTGTTCTGAGGACTGGGGTTCGAATCCCGGCCCCGCCTGCGTGGCTTTTCTCCGGCTGGGCGCTCCGCTTTCCTCCCGCGTGCCCGCGTTCGTCGGAGACTCCAAATTGCGAGTGCGCCTGTTGTCTGTCTGCACGTGGCTTGCGATTGCCTGGCGACCGGTTCAGGGTGTACCACACGCCTCCTGCCCGGTGACAGCCGGGATTGGCTCTGGTGCTCCAGTGACGTTTGTGAGGATAAGCGGCTAGAAAACGGATGGACGGAAATATAGGAAAGATGTAAAAATAAGTTTAAGATCCTGGTGAGGGTGACGGGAGCCTGTCGAGGCCAACTTTGGCAGACCGGTCGCCGGTCAGTCGCAGGGCACGCGTGGCCACGGACGACCATTTGTCGCCGTCACTGAGCGGGAATCGAGCCGCGGCAAAGGAGGGATAACCCTGAATTCAAAATGCATTTCCTCGTTTGCGCACGTCAGGAATGTGGACGTCGAGGCCCCGTCGAGACGCAGGAGCCGGAAGGAAATCCGAAAAATGCTGCAGGGCAACGTGCAGAAGAAGAGACAGCGGGTAGGCCGAGGGCGGAGGGCGGTGGGGGCAGGGGGCGTGTTCCGCGGTGGCGCCTTTTGACGCGCCGCGCGGGCGGGCAGCTTCGTTCCTACAGCCGCCACGACCTGATGGTGGACCCCTTCGAAGACGACGTGAGCGAGATCCGCTTCAGGAAGCAGCGAGTGGAGATGGAGCGCAGGGTGAGTGCGCGTCGCCGAGGCGACCGTCTGACCCGGCCGGGCAAGCTTTGAAAGAGATGCTGACTTCCTCCTCCGCTTTCGATTGCTCGGCAAAACATCTTTTTCCCAAATACTGCTGCATTTTTGAGCACATGAGAAGCAGATTTGTACGGACTATTGGGAGTGATGCGTCTTGCTTGTTATTTCCCCTTCGTCCTTTTGGTCCGATTGGTTCATGAGTAGCAATACGTCGGCCGGTCCAAAATATTGCTTCTCGTCAAGCCTTCTTTGAGGAACCGTGACATTCATTTCGGGTTCTGCTGAGGGAGTCGTAAAAATACTGCAGTTGGTTCCCTTCTCTGAAACCGCCCAGATGAGCCACTACCTGACGGTGCCCGCAAAAAGCCCGCAACCGCCGACGTCTGTGAGACGGGTCAACTTCCGAGCAGGTCCGTTGGGCCGCTTTGGCGTTCGTCAGCTCGTCGCGTTCCGACGGGCCGCTGACACGCTCTCCGCACGCTCCCCCAGAACACCGAGTTTACACGTACGACGACGGCCAAAGCGGCGGAGACCCGGCGGAGGCCCCGGCGGACCCGACCTCCTCCGACGGCGACGAGGAGGACGAAGAGCAGCAGCGGCGGCAGCGGGCGACGCGCCGTCTCAGCGACCCCGGTCCCAAATAGCGGCTGAAGATACGCGGTTGCTCGCTCACGCGGGATCAGGACCGAGCCCCGACTGATGCAGCGCCGTTAAAACCATGAAATTGTTTCTATGCATACTTTCAAATGTCGATGAAGCACAAACTGTCAGCAAAAAGGTAGATGGGCCTAAAAGCGAACGCACGCCGATGACGACCCAGGCGGGCTAAACCTCGCTCCTCCCCGACATTAGCAACATCTTCATTGACACCGATTACTGTGTGTTTTCTTTCGGCTTGTCCCTTTCGGGGTCGCCACAGCGTGTCATCTCAGATGAACGCATATATATATGTTTGGCACAATTTTTACGCCGGATGCCCTTCCTGACGCAAGCCTTCTCAGGGAGTGGAGGCCCCAGTGGGATACGAACCCACAACCCCTGGTTTACCAAACCAGTGCTCTAACCACTGAGCTACGGGGCCTCTCATTGACACCGATTACTACTTTGCTCATATCCAGGACTTTGGTGCTATCTTGTGGCATCTTAGCGTGACCGCCCCGCGGCCGCCTTGACATACGAGTGACATGAATCACAAGTTTTTGGAGATAGGAGCCGTCCTTTGGATTTCTTGTATTGCGCATTGAGTCAATTCCCTGCCAAATGTGCTTTTTTTTTGTTTGTTTGTTTTTTTTTCACTCTCCCGCTCCACATTTCTCGCCTTTGAATTGCGTGCCCAGAATTCTTGGAAGTCTTTGCACGTGTATCTCGCGGATCTCGCGCTGCCTTCTTGTTTGCTCGCCTTCAGAGAATTTGGAGCTTCGTGGCGCTCAAAGTTTTGAGATATTTCGAGCCCCCCCAAAAGTATTGATTCAGGGTGAAAATAAAAATTTGTACGCGAGACACTGGTCATTTTCTGCCTTGTTATTTTTTATTTGAAGGTTTGCAATGTTTGTAAACTTTACTATTTTTGCAAAATACCACAATTTAAATTTGGTAGGATTGTTTATTTGTTGTAGCTCTTTTTTTTCTCCTAGTTAAAATTTGTTTTATTACTTTACGAGTTGGTGTGAATGGTACTTTTTTTTTTTTGTAATCTCTGTGTGCCCTGCGATTGGCCGGCGGGGCGACCAGTTGAGGGTGTAGCCCGCCAGAACAGTTTAGGATTTCCTCTAGTTTCCATACACATATATTATTCAGAATACATGATAGATAGATAGATAGATAGATAGATAGAGATAGATAGATAGATAGATAGATAGATAGATAGATAGATAGATAGATAGATAGATAGATAGATAGATAGATAGATAGATAGATAGATAGATAGATAGATAGATAGATAGAGCATCTAAACTCGCTCGTTCGTTTGCTCGTTCATGTAATGCTAGTTAACACCAAAAGGGGGCGCTGTGAGGGATCTCGGCTGATAAACGCAGCAGCGGTGGAAGCTACGAAGAAGAGGACGGCATGTTTCCGGGCTCCTCGTTGACTCGAGACAGGCGCCCTTTTTTTCTATCCTTTTTTCCACTTCTCGAAGCTCACATTTGAAAGTAATTAAACGCCATGGCTCGGTACATGCGCCCACCGAACTCGTCCTTGTTCGTCAGAAACATCTCCGACGAGTCCAGGTGAGTCCAAATCCCAGCGTCTTAACGGCAGATTTGGTTCCACGCGAGCAACGGTGGCTGAAGTTAGCATAGCAGCAAGCTAACAGAGGCCTGCGCTCGTCGACGGGCCGATCCAAGAAATGTTCTTTGGCTCAAATGTTAACACTACGCTGAGCCGTTTTTTTTTTTCTGCATTACCTGTGTTTTGAACTGTTTTGATATAGACTATGAAGCGAGTAATTAATAGCCTCCATGTTACGTCTGGAAACGTGGAAATTTCCCACCAAAGTGTGTTGTGGCTTCGCAGAATCGTCACAATCTCATTTCAATACTGTTTTAAAAATTCTGAAAGATGACAAAGGTTGTAGAAAATGCCATGACATTCACGCTTACAATCATTCAGCGTGTCCACACAGTCTTTTTTTTTTTTTTTTGTACTCCTCCCTACTTCGTTTGAGGACAACTGGGGTGGGCAAAAAAAAAAAAAAAAAAAAGATTCCATGTAATAATTTGTTCAGATTCCTCTATTCACTTGCTTATGTAGTAAATTTGTTCAGTTGTAAAAAGACTTTATGGACACCCTGAAAATTGATATGTAGCATTTTTTTATACTGAAAAAAAAAAAAAAGAGACAGTTCACCCAAAGTTCAGGAAATTGTGTATTTAAAAAAAGCAATTCTGGTAGGTAGGGCTGGGCGATAAGAATTTAGAGGGATACATTTTACAACACTGTACTTCCAGGCTCTTCCATAGTTGGGGGGGGGGAATACTTGACGCCTTCTCTTTCTTTATATGGCTAGTTATTTATGGCCTAGACTTAACAGTAAATAGAGTAGCATCGCACTTTCGGTATCACATATCTCATAATGCATCAGAACCAAAAGAGAAACGTGCCCTTACGGCTTATTGGTGTTAGGGGATCACGTGCCCACCCCACCCCCCACCCCACTAGATAACTAGTTTCAAAATATGAGAACATAATTCAACAACTAGAAATCACAAATGGCAGTGATCTGTTTTAAAAATGAAGCTAAGGGACGTTTAACGGCGAGCCGCTGAGCCCATTTTTCAAGTGTGCGTTCACATACGCTGACGCATGTCGTTCACCTGACAAGGCTTTGCCTTTTAAAGCCATACACCCTCAAAGTCAGATTTAATATATTACTGTCACTTGACTTGACAGTTCAAAAATGTGTCTGTTCGGGGTTCACCACCCCTGTGGGTTCGGGGGTCAAACCCCCCCCCCCCCCCCTTGGGGTGATCAATTTATGGGTGCGCTCGTGTGTGATTTGGCCGACAAATACGTGAGATCGCCCAGTCCTACGGGTAGTTTTCTTTGCCAGTTGTTTGTGGTGAACTGGCCCTTTTTCAAGCCCACTCACTCACTCACTCAGCGCACGTGCTGCCCCCTTGAGTTACACTTGTATATTTGCGATGTTCAGGCCTGAGGATTTGCGGCGTGAGTTTGGCCGTTATGGGCCAGTAGTAGATGTCTACATCCCGCTTGACTTCTATACACGTCAACCAAGAGGATTTGCATACATTCAATATCCTTTCCCAAAGTGGTTGCAGTGCCTAACAAATGACAACATCATCTGTCTGTGCGTGTGTCTCAAACCCCCTCTCCCCCCCCCCCTTTTTTTTTTTTTGTTTTTGTTTTTAAGCGGCAAAGAAGATTTGTGGTTCGTGATGTTTTGTTTTCTCTTTTCTTTGCACCGATTGACCCATCTAACGTTGACTATTTCTCTGTTATCGCTCCAGAAAATGTGGAAGCGGCCACACAAAGAGTAACAAAGGCCCGCGTAGCGTAGCCGTAAAGACCAGGCACAGACCAGAGGGAGGGGAAAAAGGTTGGGAGGAAGTAAAGCACGAAGAGGAAAAAGGTGTCGGCCGCGGCCTAAAGAAAAGAACGAAAAGAAAAGGTTTTAAAGAGTCAAGCAGGAGACCCCACCCAAGTCGCTCGCTCTATGTGGGAATCGATTAAAGAGTGTAAAGCTCAAGACAAAGTCAAGCAAAGGTAACGAGTGGGAATAATTTTGTATCCTCTCAAGACACATTTGCCACAAATCGGCTCCCTTGATTTGGCCCAGCCCTGAAAATCACCTGCTGCGTGTCCTCGTTTGGGCTGCACGGACCGAGGCCACCAAAATTCACACACAAGTCAATTATTTCTGTGGGACAAAATATGAATTTGTGTGGCGTCGTCCTCTCGCCCGACATTGCCAAAACAAAACAAAGCAAGCAAGCCTTAACCGCTCAGCACGTTTGAGGATGTGCGCGACGCCGAGGACGCCCTTCACAGCCTGGACAGGAAGTGGGTGTGCGGCCGCCAGATCGAGATCCAGTTCGCCCAGGGAGACCGCAAGAGTGAGTGGACCCGGCCCGTCTTTCCACGTACAAATATGTCGACGCCGTCAGAAAACTACCCTTCCGAGCGAGCGCACAACGTCCCGTGTTTGCTTTCAGCGCCCAATCAGATGAAAACGAAGGAGCGGCGCTCTCCGTCGCGCTCGTCCCGCTACGACGACGACTACGAGCGCGACGGCCGGCGCAGACGCTCGCGCAGCCGCAGCTACGAGCGCCGCCGCTCGCACAGCCCGTCGGACGACCGCCGCCGCCGGCGCTCGGAGAGCCCCCGAGAGTGAGTTTGCCGTTTTTAAAAGATCGGCTTCACTTGCACGATTTTGAGCTCGGGGTGTTTTGGCTTGCGCAGATCTCGCGGACGCCAGCACGGACGCGGGGGAAGCCGCGGCCGCGACGAGGACAGGTGCGTTCTTACCCTCGGTTGCCCTTGTGAAAATGTCATCTTGATTGCGCGTCGTTTGTCGAGTAGGCGAGCTCACGAACGGCCGGCGTTTCTTTGTCAGGAAACGGAAGCCGTAACGAGCCACTCACGCGAGCGCCGCCGCCGCCGCCGTCGTCGACCGCAGCTCCCGCCCGGACACTCACCGTGCAGCTTTTGCTTTTGTTTTTGTTTTCAGACACCGCCAGAGGCCTCGCAGGGAGTCTCGCGGGCGGTCCCCCTCCCGATCGGGGTCGCCGCCCAAGCCGGCGTCCGCCTCCCACTACGCCGAGGGAGACGCACAGCAGCAACGTTCGCCGTCCCGCTCGCAGTCCCGTTCGATGTCGAGGTCTCGCTCGCGATCGCGCTCCTGGACGGGACGCAAGTCGGGAGGACGCTGAGCCGGACGGGGGGGGTCCGACGGGCGGCTTGCGCTTTGGACTGGCGTGTGTGGCCAAGGACTTTTTTTTTTTTTTTTTAAACTTGTTTTTCTAAGTTCTACGGTTTTTGTTTTTTTTGTTTGTATTTTAAAAGTCCACTCAGCTGATTTGAAAAGACTTCAGAGGACTTGACGTGTCAGGACCTGTGAAGGTTTTGGCAATATTTTGGATCAGCAAATTTGATCGTGTTCTTTTTTTTTTCATGCATGTCGGGTCTTTGGCATCTGTCGGATGAAGCGATTATTTTCAGTAATAAAGTGTCCCTGAAAGGAAACTTTACTTCTTTAGTTTTTTCCCCAGCTTTTATTGAGCTCAGGTACAGGAAAAACTCAGCACCCGGCGTGACCCGGATCGGTTTTGCGTTCGGTCCGCCGAGCTCGGCGGGAATTCGCAGTTTGTCCGAACAGTCGCCGGGCTGAACGTCCTCAAACAATAAGCGGCGGCTTTGAAATGAACTCATAATAGAAGTGTCGATTATTTAGTGACCTGATTGGATTTGACAAGATCACGAATCAGTCACTGACGCATCTCCGAGGCGACCGATCCGACTCGGTTTCAGCTAAGAAAATGCCACGGTGACCAGTCTTGAAAAAGTAACGCGCGTACTGATCGCTTTGTCACGTCTTCCTGGCATCGACCCAACATCTGTGCCTTGCGATACGAGTGACCCGAGTTGCGAGTTTCTTTTGAGATGCGGGGGGGGGGGAGATCCCGAGTTCTGTATGGAGCAGAGTAGACAAAATCACCAAAGTTTCCTGTCAAAAATGTGAACGTGGGAGTTTCCCGTTTGCCTTGAAGTTTATTATTATTATTATTACATATTAACATAGTGGAGGGGGGGGGGAACTGTGTGGCGGTGTTCTAACTCTTAATGAGTCAGTGGGAAGCGTTGCATTGATTTTATTTGTTTTTAGACGGGGGCGGGGGCAACGCGGGCGAGGGGAGGGGCAGCTCGAACCGCATTCCCGGCGTGCCGGCGGCCAAACGTGAATTGGGACGCACTCCATCGAGCGGAAAAAAAAAAAAAAATAAAACCCAACCCATTGATCCTGCAGTGTGTTTCCATGCTTGACTTTTTATTTTTCATATGTCTATCCGTTGTCCTAATCCTCACAAGGGTCAAGCCTACCCCCCGGGCGAGAGGACGACACCCCGAACTGGTCACCAGTCAGTCACGGGGGACCCGTCGACATCGTCGCCGAGCGGGAATCGATCCCACGCCGCCCGCACCAAAGTCAGGCACGTGTACCGCTACGTCGTCGTTTCGTACGCTGCACTTTTCCTATGGCGCAGGACGTCCGAAATCCGCAGCCGAGCGGGCGGTCGGAGGTGCCTCCGCGGGGGTCCGACGGGTCCGGAGGCCGAGCGACAGAACGAGCGCGCTCGGGCTGCGGGAACATCGCCGCCGGGGGGGAAAGGGCAAGAGAGCAAAGCTCGGCCACCATCGATCGGGTCTCCCGCTCCGAGCCGAGGGTGGCAGAGCCCGGCACGGATCGTTAGCGGCTTTGTCGCGTTTTGACGGCGGCAAAAGTGCCAGTCCGAGATGCTTTTGCTTTGAGTTGCGGGAAGGGGGGGAAATCCTTTCGGGACAGCCCATCGCATCCAGGATGAAAGGTCAGTTTTTCCGGTTCTTGGTGGTTGGTCATTGATTTGGAGATGTGGATCAACAGAATGATTTTGAAAAAGAGAACCGGCGTACCTGGAGAGAAATGACGGTAGTCCGAGGGAAAGGCTGAAAAGAATTGGGTCGCGGTGCGGAGGAGGGAGGGATGGATGGATGGATGGATGGATGGACACGTTCAAAAGAGGTCTTTCCTCTTAATTACTGTCAGATGGCTACAAAGTTGTTTGCTGACGGCTTGCGGAAGACGATTGACGTGAACGGGAGGCAGCGGAAGAACCTCAGCTCGGGAGGAGGACGCCACTCTTGAAAATGTACCAAATGCCGGACTACGATCGGCCGGCCCGCGTGTTGACGAGCCCCAACGGGATCCGGGTTGTACTGAAAACATTTTGCCGGGGCGGCGGATCACAGACGCGAGAAAAGAAGACCGTCCCAACGGTGAAACGCGCAAGAGGTTCTGGGGCCGGCACGCGAATGGGCGCAGAGGGAGCAATGAAATCTCCAGACCGTCGAGGTATTTGAGCTCGGTCGCGGGTCGTCTCGCGGCGGGAGGTTGGGCGAAAACCGTTACAAATGTGCGAGAAGCTGCTAAGAGCAAAACGGTGTTCTCTGCTCCCGAAGTGTGGGCGGGCCAAAATTGAAAGCAACAAAAATCCGTTGAGTCCGGTAATTGCAGCCAAGAATTTGGGGTTTAGTTTAGGGTCCCGTCACGTTTCACGACTTTCAAAGAATCTGTCCTCATTTTCCAATGCAAATTGTTGAGTCCGTTGACGCTGGACCTTCTCCTTCCTCGTAGATCTCGTGTAATGCCAGAGATCTAAAATGGGTGACTGGAACTTCCTGGGGGGCATCTTGGAGGAGGTGCACATCCACTCCACCATGGTGGGCAAGATCTGGCTGACCATCCTGTTCATCTTCCGGATGCTGGTGCTGGGCGTGGCCGCCGAGGACGTGTGGAACGACGAGCAGTCGGACTTCGTCTGCAACACGGAGCAGCCGGGCTGCCGCAACGTCTGTTACGACCGGGCCTTCCCCATCTCGCTCATCCGCTACTGGGTCCTGCAGGTGTTGTGGAACAAAATGACTCCCTCGCGTCGATAGCTCTCAAACTCGTCTTGATTAACCCCCGCGTGCAAACGGTTCAGACCAGGAAAGGGATCACAGGGAGAGAGGGCGGACGAGGGCTCCTCCTTCCCGATTGCCATCCCTTCACATTTTCTCCTCAGTTCCCGGGAGAAAGACCGGAATCCCGCGACGGGCCTGTAACAGGAGCTCAGCGCAGTTGTCGTGTCTCGTACCTCGAGTGCACCGCACGCGTCAATCACTTCATCACGTGACGAAAACTCAAAATGTCATCCTCACTGGACCGCTCCGCGTCGAGAGGAGCCAAACGAGGTGTTCCGGGCACGTCCCTGGAGGGGTCCGTCCCAAAGAGTTGAACCCAACGGCTTTGGAGGGGGGAAGCTGCTAACCCTGACCCGACCCCAGATAAGCGCAGGAAAAATGATGGGCGGATTCTGAACTGGATTCACGTGTGTTGGTGTCGGCTGTTGCAGGTTTTGCTCCAACCGAACAATCGGCGGGGGAACAAAGCGTCCCGTTACGAGTTACATAAACTACCGATTCGGATCGGATCAGATTGATTTGGTGAGGCGGGGAGGTGGAAATGTGAGCGGATGAAATTTGTACCAAACATCCACCTATGAGGCGTGTCAGAAATGTTCCAGGTGTCTCGTCACAAAATCCAAACTCCCAACTTTTTCCCCTTCTGTGTAAAACCCGTCGTTTAGAAATGGAAAAACAGCCCCCCCCCCAAAAAAAAAAAAACCCAACAACAAATACAAAAAACTCCCGTCGCGGTCGGTTGACTCTTGACGGCCGAGGAAATAACCTTTGACAAACTTTCCGCTCCGCAGGTCATTTTCGTCTCCTCGCCCTCGTTGGTCTACATGGGCCACGCCATCTACCGGCTCCGCGCCTTGGAGAAGGAGCGCCACTGCAAGAAGGTGGCGCTACGCCGCGAGCTGGAGTCGGTGGACGCCGAGACGGCGGACGCCCGGCGCCGGATCGAGAAGGAGATGCGGGGCCTGGAACAGGGCAAGCTGAACAAGGCCCCGCTGAGGGGTTCGCTTCTTTGTACCTACGTGGCGCACATCGTCACTCGCGCCGTGGTGGAGGTCAGCTTCATGACGGGCCAGCTGGTCCTCTACGGCAACCGCCTCGGCCCGCTCTACAAGTGCGACCGCCGGCCCTGCCCCAACGTGGTGGACTGTTTCGTGTCGCGGCCCACCGAGAAAACAGTTTTCATGGTCTTCATGCAGGTGATCGCCTGCATTTCCTTGTTCCTCAGCCTCTTGGAGATCATCCACCTGGGCTACAAAAAGATCAAGAAGGGCATTCTGGAATACTACCCGCATATCAAGGAGGACCTGGATGACTTCTACGTCAACAAATCCAAGAAGAACTCGGTGGTGCACCAGGTGTGCGCGGGCACCTCGGCGGGGGGCCGCAAGGCCAGCGCGCCGGCGGCGCCCGGCGGCTTCAGCTTGCTGCTGGAGAAGCAGGGCAACGGGCCCAACTACGCGCTGCTCAACACCGCTTCGGCTTTCGCACCCGTCCGGGAAGACCCGGGCGTCAAGCCGGCGGGATTCAAGGAGAGCCGGGAGGGTGTCCCGAGCCCCGCCGATCAGAACAGCAACAACGCCAGCAGCCAGACCCGCTCGCCGCCCGCCGACGAGCCGGACCGCGCCCGGTACCCCGCCTCCTCCGACGCGCCCTCCTGCGCCGCTCTGCCGGCGGCGGCGGCCCGGAAGTCCCGGAGACCGAGCCCGCAGTGGAACTGCTCCACGGTGCTGGAGGGCAACGCGTCGGACAGCGGGGACTCCTACCGGGGCGGCCCCGTGAAACTCCACAGAGGTAGCGTCAGGAACCCGCTCGCCAAGCCGGACAGCGCAAGGAGGCCCGGCAGGCCCCGGAGCCCGGACTCGGCCGGCGACGCCAGCTCGCCGTCCCGGCGCAGCCGAGACAGCCCCAGCCCCGCCGCCTCCTCCCCCAACCGGCGGGTGTCGGCGACCAGCAGCGGGGGCAGCGGCAGCAGGCGGGCGCCCACCGACCTGCAGGTCTGATGCGCGAGGGTGGGAGGTCCAGAACCTCGACCAGATGATTCGGGCATCGGCATCTGCGCTTGAGTTGACAAGGCGGCGCTGGCGAGTAACAAAGGACAAACCCTTTTTCACCTCTTTCACTGCAGCCCATTTTTGACACCGAGGGAGATTTTTCAGGCGTCTGTACTCGAGTATTTCTTTTTGACTTGTACTCGCCGCGTTTGAAAGCTGCGCTGGATACGACACGGCGAGGAAAAAGACAAAGCCGGAAAGTCAACACGCCCAACGGAATGTCAATATTTTGCCCTTTTCAACTCTCGGCACTTAATAAAAGAGCGAAAGCATTTTGCGTGGAGAGGTTTTCTTCCGCCGGCCGCCGTCCACCCACCCACAATGCCCCGCGGGGCCGGCGAGGCCGGAATCCGCGAGCCCATCCGTCGTTGCGCATTCAAGGCGAACGGCGGCGGCAGATCCGCACCGCGGTATTTGAACAATGCTTCTCGTTTGGCACTCTTGTTGCCGTTCAACCGTTGGAGAGGCAAGAGCGGCGACTTCCTCCCTTCCTAAACCCAACACGGACCGGCTTCTGCTCACGAACCGCCCAAGAATGTTCTCGGAGGTGAAAAGGGGGACCACGTCGAGCGATGAGGCTGACGTTTTCGAAATGTCGAATGCGAGTTGAAAGAGGAATGCTGGGAGTTTGATGAAACGGACCCAGTAGTTCTGAGCATCCCACGTCCCGGATTGGAACGAGGCAGCAACGCGCCAAAGGTTTCTTGCCGTACCGGGCCGTTATTTTCTTTGAAAACTCAGGTGACTCCAGTCAACAGAAGCTTTCAATATAAATCATGTCGTCTGACCCCCAAAGTGGCGAAATTGTGAGCCAATGAATCGCCGCCATCTGCCGAGTTGTCTTATAGCTCACGTGGAACCGGCGCGGCCATTTTGCGGTGCCTCCGAGCAGTTTGCAGATTTGCGCTTTTCCGGACGCGGCCCCGTGACGTCACGCGCAAAAACAGCACCGCCAGCAAAAAATGTTGCCACAAGTCAACAGCGGACTGGGCCGACGCGTCAAACGCGAGACGAGCGACGAGAGACGAGCGACGAGCGACCTCGTTTCTACCTTTTGTCTTCCCCTGACAACCGACACCAGGGTGAGATTTTGTTGGCAATCTGTTTTCCGTCAAGGCATATTGTTGTCAGCTTATTTATATTCGGCAAAAATCAACTGAGTCGCTCCAATTGTTTGTTTTTAGTGGAATGGCATTAGTCGTGGTAATATAACCGGTAATAATTCATCAATGACGAAAGCCGACTGAACGTCACGAAGCAACGTTAGCAAAAAAAAAAAAAAATATCCTAAACTTGGTATTAAAGGGCCCCGATTTGGGTTGAGGGGGCTTGTAAATTGCCTGATTAAAATTCATTCACTTTTTTGGTGGTGTTTGTATTAATTTTTTCAAAGAGGCACAAATTAATTTTGCAAAAGTGTTTCTGGATGTCGTATGTACACTTCTACATGTATGTCATTAAAAAAAAAAGCAACATTTCACATTTCTGCACAAATTAATTTTGCAGAGGTGTTTCTTGATGACGCATGTACACTTCTACGCGTTTTTCATTTTTTTTTTAAAAAAAGGAAGATTTCGCATTTCTTCGCGGAAGAACCAAATACAGAATCTGAAATCGCTTTGGAGGAAACGCCACAAAACCAAGATTGCAATCTGATGGGTGAGCAGAAATCAAAAACGTTCGCGTTACGAAAGTCTCAACCGTTCGAATCAGATTAATGACAAAATGCAAAACGCCATAGATGGGCAAACAAATAGCCACGGCTATTTGAACGTACGTAAACTGTGAAGCGGCCGTTCGTATGTTCTCTGTCCTCTACGTAGCGAGAACAAAGTTACAACGGCTCACTGGGGCATTTCAAGCGGCGCCGCCCGGCATAAAAATGTTCTGATGCATATTTGTGTCACCCGAGCACACTACAAGCTTTGGGGGACTCCCGGAGCGGATTAACGTCGTTTGATTTGAGATCTTCTTAACTTCCAAGTGCAACGACGGACCGAGTTGAACTCTGCCTGTCATTGTGTAGAACGTTTGGAGCCAAAATATCGTCAGCTCGCTGCCCGATGTCGGTTGTGTGGTTTTTTTTTTTTCTTTTTTTTCTGGGTATTTGTTATGTCCTCTTTTTTCGGGAACTTCTGCATATTGACTCTCCGCCTCTGCGTCGTGACTTTGGACTTATTGAATTCCGTCAGCGTATGAAATGTTTCCGAGCTGACTTGACGCAGGACGACAAAACGGGCTCGCGCATTATTGTTATCGTTTTGCCGACGCGGCTTTAAAACGGGCTTTGTCCTCAAAGCGAGCCGTCACGCTCCCGTGAACTTGACCGGAGAAGTTCACGTTCCTGTTGCGAAAGGGTTCTTATCCAAACGGGTTAAAGCAAACAGGCCTCGGGCTGAACGGAAAGAGCGCCGCTCGTCTCGGCGGCGGTTCGCGCTCCGAGCCGCCCGAATGCGGCTCGGATATGACGGGAATGTGCCGTCGGCGTCTGTCGGAGGCCCGCCCGGGAAACGGGCCTCGGCCCCGCGCGACGTGGGGTAACAGCCGCCAAATTTTGGAAAAAAGGCAACTCGGAGCGAGCCAAATTTTCCGAGGGAGCTGGTCTCAGGCGGTCGGCCGCTCCGGCCCGAATTTTCTCTCCGCCGTGGCCAGTTTGGTTTGCGTGTTGAGCCCACATCCTTTGGGCCCCCCTCGCCATATTTGCTTTGTCCCCGCTTCAGCGCCGGCACGCCACGGTCGAGTGATCGCGCCCGGCGGCGGCCGCCATGGAGCAGCCGGACGACAGCCGCTCGGTCGACGCGGCGCCGTCGAACGAGAGCCGAGACGACGACCCGCTCATCCGGGACGTTCCAGGTGACTTTGCCGGAGCGAGTCCCGCCGATGCTTTCCTGAGCGTGAGCCAGCCAAGCGAGGGCGCTGTGCTCTTCCGCCAGTTCCCCGGCGGTGCTGCTCGGCTCGCTTCAACTTGGCCTTCTTGATGTTCCTGGGCATCTCGGTGGTCTACGGGCTGCGCGTCAACCTCAGCGTGGCCATGGTCGCCATGGTGAACGCCAGCCAGCCCGCGCCGGGCCTCAACGGCTCGTGTCCGCTGCCCGCCGGCCTGGGGAACGCCAGCCAGAAGTTGGAGCAGCCCGACGGGGTGAGCGTGTCGCGGGGGACGACGTTGGCTTTGTTTTGTGCCATCTGAGGGCGTGAAACCCGCCGCGGACACTTGCTTTCAGACGCCGCAGTACCCGTGGGACGCCGAGACCCAGGGCTGGCTGCTGGGGGCCTTCTTCTTCGGCTACATGTGCACGCAGATCCCGGGGGGCTACCTGTCGGGACGCTACGGGGGCAGCCGGTTGCTGGGTTTGGGGGTGCTGGTCACGGCCGCCCTCACGCTCCTCACGCCGCCGGCGGCCCGGCGAGGACCCCGCTGGCTCTTCGCCCTGCGAGCGCTGGAGGGCCTGGCCGAGGTCACGTCGTCGTCGTCGTCGTCTTCGGAAAACGCGCACGTACACATGCACGCCAGCCCGAAAAACTCGTGTAGCACGAGAATGGGTGGGCTGTTGTTTGATTGGGGAGCCAGATACCTGTTTGATTCGTTGATTGATTTCAAAGCGAGTCCCGCCCACCTCAGGGCAGGGCAGGGCACAAAAGCTTCGGCAAAAACAATGTGTGTGTGTGTGTGCGTGCGGCAGGGCGTGACCATCCCGGCGATGATGTCCATGTGGGCGCGCTGGGCGCCGCCTTTGGAGCGCTCGCAACTCATCTCTCTGTCGGGCAACGGCGCCAACTTTGGTGCCTTCCTGGCGATGCCGCTCACCGGGTTCCTCTGCCAAGCGCTGGGCTGGCCCGCCGTCTTCTACCTTTGCGGTGACGCACGCACGCACACGGATGATACAGTGGACCGCGTGCGCTTCCTTTGACTCCGGCGTCCCCCCCCCCCCCCCCCCCAGGGGTCGCCGGGTGCCTGTGGGCCGTCCTTTGGTTCCTCCTGGTGTGGGACGACCCCCGCGCCCATCGGCGAATCAGCAAAGAGGAGAGAGATTACATCGTCGCCGCCGTGGGCCATCAGGTAAAGGGCGGAGCCTGCGAGGGCCCGCCCTAAAAAAACGCTAATCCGGGTCGCGGCCTTCAGGGCGGCGGGCACGGCTGGTCGGTGCCCGTGCTGAGCATGGTGACGTCGGTGCCGCTGTGGGCCATCGTGGTGACCCAGATGTGCTCCAACTGGTCCTTCTACACGCAGCTCACCTCGCTGCCCACCTACATGAGCAACATGCTGCACTTTGACCTCAAGGCGGTGAGTTGAAAAACCACAGTTTGGTCATCGATTTGTCCGTTGATGGGACGCCTCGGCTTTGAGCTGTTTGGCGAGACGCTCGCGAGTCAGTCGGTCGCCGACGGGGGTCCGGTTTGTAATGGCCGCGCCGTCCCGCACGCGTGCAGAACGGCTTCCTTTCGGCGCTGCCCTACCTGGCGGCCTGGCTGACCGCCACGCTGACGGGCTTCGTGGCCGACCGCCTCATCGAGCGGAGAGCGTTGAGCGTCACGGCCGTCCGCAAACTCTTCACGCTGACAGGCAAGGCGGCGGCGGCGCCGGTCCGACCGTCGGTCCGACCGGCGGCCTTCGTGACCGGAGTGCTCCGCCCGCAGGGATGCTGTTTCCCGCCGTTTTCCTGCTGGCGTTGGCGTACGCGGGCTGCAGCCCGGCGCTCACCGTGGCCTTCCTCACGCTGACGTCGGCCACCGCGGGCACCAGCGGCTCCGGCGTCTTCATGAACCAGATCGACATCGCTCCGCGGTGACTGCCAAATCCGTCCCAAAAGTCTCCGTCTGTGACCGACCGATTAGATTTTTGGCTTCGACGCAGGTACGCCGGGTTTCTCCTGGGAATCACCAACACGTTCGGGACCGTTCCGGGGGTCGTGGCCCCCATCGTGACGGGATACTTCACCGAGGACGTGAGGGAAACGCCGGGCTCGCTCTCTCGCCGTACGGTCGGCGACCGTGAACTCATTCTTGGGTTTTTATATTCTGACACTCAGCACACCATGGAGGGCTGGAGGAAAGTCTTCTGGGTTTCGGCCGGCGTCAACTTGAGCGCCGCCGTCATCTACACGCTGTTTGGAAGCGGCGAGGTCCAGCCGTGGGCCCTGCCGCGGGAGGACGAGGAGGCGCGCGAGGGGCGGACGGCGTAAGAAGTGGCAGCTTCTTCGGCTTGATCCTTTGAAATGGGGCATCCGGGGACTCTTCTTTCAGTGGTCTTTGGTGGTTCAGGGGGTCCGCCTCGGGCCGAGCGCCGACAGTTTTGGCTTCGGGCTTTGATGGGCGACCGCTGACGAGCAGTCCGGAAGCTTCCGACGCGCATTTCTCGGATTACGGCTCGTTTGTTCTTTTCTTTGCAATGTAACAGTTACACTCGATGGTTGCGCGGGACGACTTTGACGAAACCTGTGAAGCAAGTCGAGCTCTTTTTGCAAGCATAAAAGAAAAACACCACAAGCCTGAAAGAGGACCGACACATTCCGCATTATGCCAACAGTGATTATGAGGTCTTATGGAAAGTATTATGAAACATCAAAGCACACGTTTGGGTATTCCTTTGACCGGTCTGTGCGGGGTTTGAAATGCTCACCTACTGTATATGTACCTTGTTACACAAAAGTTTTGTCATAAAACTTGAAGCTTTCCAAAAGTTTTTTCGTGATTATTAGCCTGGCAATTTAATTGAGGAGAGATGATTCAAAAAGTACAGCACACACACACACACACACACGCCACCGTGAACCGCGCCAGATGATAATTGTACGTGGACAAGGCAGAACATTTTAAGGCTCACACGCGCTGATGACGTCATTGTAATCAAAAGACGCTCCGGTGGTGGCGCCAAAAACAAAACAAAACAAGCAAGCCACGCGAATTCTGGAAAATCCCAACCGTGATCTGAGCCGCTTCCACCTTTCACTTCTCCTCACGGGCCCTCACGACACTGAAACCAACGAAGTAACCTTTTGCCAACCGTCCCGCCCCGAATCAAGATCTCATCTTGATTTTCTAAAATAGAAGCACTCCAGTCAGGTGAAAATCAAATTCCAAGTCAAAATAATGCGCGGCCAACCCATTGCCACGAATGTTGTAAACTAAGAACAATTACTGTTTTATTTGACATTGTGTGACTCGGCCAAATTTGGACGTTCTCTCGATTTGAAGAATGTCGCCTCGCAGCTGCCGTCGTTTGCATCAGCCTGCCAGCGTGAACTCCGACCCGGAAATACTTGACGACGTTGCCGTGTCACTGGCTACGTTTTCCTTCTCTGTTGATAGGAAAATCCCTCTTTGAATTCATAACAGAGATTTTATTTTTCCATACAAATGACCTGCTTCAGTTTGTTTGTTTGTTGGAAAGATGCGATTTAAGGACTTTATAAGATCGTATTTATTTCATTTTGGCTTCATTCGTCCTCGTTTTCAAATGACCTGCTTATTATTTGAGTTGACGCAAAATGATGTATTGAGTACAGTCCTGTTTAGAAGCAGGACAGCAGATTTGTTTTGAAAAGCTCCAACGAGGAAGTGAAATCCCGTCGCCGGTGCTCGGGAATTGCAATTTAGAAATGAAATATGGGTGTGGTCCGGACAAATACAAAACTCCTCTGATATTTGTTTGTTTACACATTTTAGTGATAGAATGACGAGGCTGCAATGAAATTTTGATGTTGTTTTTCTCACCTCCAAACTAAAGCGATCTTCATCGTGTGTCAAGCTTCTTCCGCCAGACGCCAAAAATAGCTCCAAATTGTTTTGTTTGGCAGGGACTGAAGTTGCTCGGATAACGTTCAGCTTGACAGCTTGGAGGTTTTGTGGCGGATCGTCGCTTTCTGGCAATTTCACTCCCCGAGCAACACAAGTGACGTCGCCCTCACCTACGCACACGACAGCAAATAATACCCACACGCATTCCACTTTCCTCACGCGTATGGAACATTTACGGGCGTTTATTCACAATTTCAAAGAAAAGAATAGTCGAGCGGCTTCACGTGCGGAGTTGCCCCACAAGTTAGTTGAGTTTCAGGAATTGTTGCGGCAAAGCCGGAGAGGCCTCGGGGCGAAGCTTCGGCACGCCTACAAAGACTCCCAACACGCCTCGGCTTAGTCGTCAGGCCTGTTGCACCTTGGCGGACGCGAGCGAGCGACGCCAAACAATTGGGAAGCAGCTCGCCCACCCAAAACGTCACCCAGACCGACGCTTTTGCTCCCCGGAGACAGCGAGCTGTGCTCTTCCCATGCAAACGATTGTTAAATGTTGTCAAATGTGCTCAGTCTAGTCCGTCACGACACCTTTTCATCACATTCGGAAACCGGAGACCCAGTAGAATAGCTAAAGTTTTTTTTTTTTTTTTGGGGGGGGGGGGGTTATCAAATGCTGAGTCGCATTTAACATTCATTTGAATGCAAACTGTGACTCAGCTACTAAGCTAAGCGAAGTAACGTGCTGACTGAATTAAAGTAAGGAACGATCATCGGAAGCACATCAGTAGGCGGCAGATGTGTGCTGAATCTCATTTTCCAGAAGTTTGGATGGGATTGGCTCACGGGTGTGCGTACTTGCGCAACCTCTTTAGTTTTCCCTTCCCTGAAAGATTTGGGGGTTTATTTACATCTGATTTTTTTTCTTTTTTTTTTAAAGGGTTAGGGCTGCGTAGACTTTTTGTATCCAATGTGAAAATATCGTCAAGATTCCTCCCCTCTCTGTCACGGTCAGCAGTTGCTTCCTATTTGCTCTGTTGCCGTGGCGACCGTTGCCTCCATCGACTCCTCGATTCTGCGGCGCCTTTTCGCGACGAGTCTGGAGTTCCATAAACCCGTTTCCAGCCCCCTTGGCCTTTGCGCTGTGCTAACATGCAAGCATTTGAGTTGAAATCCTTCAAATTTAACTGTGTTGGAGTGTCCCCCCCCCCAAAAAAAATGTAGACACACTTTAAATAAATGTCAACTTTACTATAACTGAAATTACTTTAACAAGTGAAATAATTTACAAATGTCATTAAAGTGCGTATCCAGTTTTTTGGTGGTTTAGGGTTAGGCGAAGGTTCGGGTCACGACTGACTTTGGGTTCGGTTCCCACTCAGTGACGCTGTCCATGTGCGCCCTGGGACTGAGCGGCGACCAGTTCAGGGTGTACGGTAGTCCGCCTTTCGCCCAAAAGTTGGCCCGGGTGGACTGCGGCACTCACCTGACCCTTGCGGGGATGAGCGGCTTGAAAAGGGACGGCTGGATATGAATATGTATCGTGTGTGTAAATGGGAGCATGGGACATAACGTTCCACCCTCAATATGTACAATTAGTTCCATTTTTAATATTCCTTTTGAGAGGGGGAGTAAAAGCAAATCGCAAACGGCTGGACTTGGCAAACCTGTTTTTCCCTCCGGTGGCTCAGCCAGAGGGCGAGTCCCAGACCCCCCCGTCACGCCCCAGACCCACCGTGGGCCGTTTGAACGACAAGTAGCCGCACGCCTGCTGGGCTCGCTCCAAACGAGCGACCGTTGGGAGACGCCGGAATGCAAACGTCGTCATCCGAGCGACTTGACCAGAGAGCAAGTGATCTGATCCCAGGCCCGACGGAATGTCTGCCCTCGTCAAACGTGGAATTGCTCATTGTGCCACGCGCTGACGAGCCACCGCGTCGTCACGACGCCGCTGCGCATCCCCGCGGCCATCCCCCAACTTTCAGTTCCTGTGATATTCAAATGCCTTTCTGCTGTCGGAACTGGCCCTTAGTCAAAGTGGAGAGAATTATGAACGATTCCAAAATGTTGTCAGTACAGTATTAATGCAAGTAAAAAAAAAGACAGCAAATGAACCTTATTTGGATTGAATCTGAGCAACTTTACGCGTGTGCGCGCGTGACTCCCGTTGAACAGAATGACCTGATGTAATTTTGAAATACCACCACATGAGCAGTCTTGAGGGGGTGTGCACACTTCTGCAACCCCATTAACAGAGTCGTTTCGTCTTACCTCGTCTCTTGGAAATATTTTTTGCAATTGCATCGTACGGGTTATAGGTCATATTAGTCGTGGAAATGTGGGTGTCTTGATTTGTTGCTATACCTTTGAGATGATGTTTTCACCTGCATCCATCCCGTAAGCATGTAGCTGAAATGTAAGTGTAACTAGAGCAGTACGTGAGTTTCGATGGGCTTGAGGAAGGAAGAACGGCGAAGCGTTTGCTAGTTTTCGATCCGCTTCGACCGAAACTCGTCCGCCATTGTTTTGGGCCTACTTGACGCCGTCGCCATCGCGGTGGTCGTTCATCCGGGTACTCGCGTCCATCAACGTCGTGGCTGACGTCACGTGGGAAAGGCGCATCTTGATTTGCTGGCCTCGGGGCGTAACGGAGCGCGACCGGAAATCACGCTGCCCTCCGCCAGTATAAAAGTTGGCGTGGAGGGTCCGTCGGCCTCTTTCTGTTACCTGGCAAGGGGCAGCAGCTTCGGCCGCGACGACGCAGAAACACCGGTAAGCGGCTCGCTTCGCCGGTCTTGTCTCGGCGACGGAGTCCAAAGCGGCCTCGGGTCCGTCGTCTCATCAGCATCGCGACGAAACCGTTATCTAGACGCGGAGCTTGTTTTTTTTTTTTTTTTCTTTTAAATATGTGTATATATATATATTTTTTTTTCTTTTGGGGGGGGGGTATGTGATACTTTACGGTATGTAATAATGATGATTCCGTGGACCTTCAAAAAAAAAAAAAAAAAAAAACCCAGCCCCGTTTTCCGTCAAATTGTATTTTCTGTTTGAAGTCGGGCCCGCGCCGGCTTTTATCAGAAAGGACAAAGGGAGTGCCCTAAAATGGCCGCCCGTCCTTTCTCGGAACGCTCTGCGGCCTCCGGGCGGCGACGGCCGCAAACCCGGGCCGGATGGCTTTTTGGGGTGGCCTCTTTTAGTTTGGGGGTGGGGGGGGGAGTTGCAAATGACGACGTGGTCTCGAAACGGGACACGTGTGTCCTCCGGCCCGTTAGCACCATGCTAACGCTAGCTAGCAGCAGCAGAATCCGACCACCGGAAACCCATGTTCGAGTTTTAATCGCCCGATTTACCCGTCAAGCACCCTTTTTCTGTTGATTGGTCAGGCCTTTTTTTTTTTTAATGGTGTTGCAACTTATTTGGTTTTAGAGATTACAACAATGGCCAAGGAAAAGACGCACATTAATATCGTGGTCATCGGCCATGTCGACTCCGGCAAGTCAACTTCCACCGGCCACTTGATCTACAAGTGCGGCGGCATCGACAAGAGAACCATCGAGAAGTTCGAGAAGGAGGCGGCGGAGGTAAGACGTCGGGTTTTTTTTTCTGTTTTTTTTTTTTTTTTTTTTTTAAACGCTATCAAAATGGCGGCGACAGCGTGCTCTGCTGAGCTGTCGGCGAAAGGGCGTGTCCATGTTTGCGCATGCGCGGTCCTTGCTCGCCCAGAATGACTGCGCAAGATGAGAACGTTGACTGAATCTGAATCATCATGCAGTGACAAAGCCAACTCAAATATCTTTTTTTTTTTTTTTTTAAATTTTGTCTCAGATGGGCAAAGGCTCCTTCAAGTACGCGTGGGTGCTGGACAAGCTGAAGGCCGAGCGGGAGCGCGGCATCACCATCGATATCGCCCTCTGGAAGTTTGAGACCTCAAAGTACTACGTGACCATCATCGATGCCCCCGGGCACAGGGACTTCATCAAGAACATGATCACGGGCACGTCGCAGGTCCGGTTAATAACATTGCAAAGCAAGCGCTTTTTTTTTTTTTTCATGCAGCGGAATAACTATTTTTTTTGGGGGGGAATTCCCTTTTAAAAAAATTGCAGGCCGACTGCGCCGTGCTGATCGTCGCCGCCGGCGTGGGCGAATTTGAAGCCGGCATCTCCAAAAACGGGCAGACCCGCGAGCACGCCCTGCTGGCCTTCACCCTGGGCGTGAAGCAGCTCATCGTCGGCGTCAACAAGATGGACTCGACCGAGCCCCCTTACAGCCAGAAGCGTTTTGAGGAAATCACCAAGGAAGTCAGCACCTACATCAAGAAGATCGGGTACAACCCCGCCACAGTGGCCTTTGTGCCCATCTCCGGGTGGCACGGCGACAACATGCTGGAGACCAGCGACAAGGTGAGCGGTCGTCACGGCGACGGAAACGCTTGCGGGCTCTGACATTTGTGGCGCTTTTTTTTTTTTTTTTTTTTTTTTTTTTTGGGGGGGTAGATGAGCTGGTTCAAAGGCTGGAAGGTCGAGCGCAAGGAAGGCAACGCCAACGGTACCACCCTGCTGGAGGCTCTGGATGCCATCCTGCCCCCCTCCCGTCCCACCGACAAGCCCCTCCGTCTGCCCCTGCAGGATGTCTACAAAATCGGAGGTACGGAAGCGTCTTTAGCCGGAGAACATTTGCAAACGCAAGGCCGGGCACCGACTCGTGGCTCTCTCAGGTATCGGAACGGTGCCGGTGGGCCGCGTGGAGACCGGCGTCCTGAAGCCCGGCATGGTCGTCACCTTCGCCCCCGTCAACCTGACCACCGAGGTCAAGTCCGTGGAGATGCACCACGAGTCTCTCCCCGAGGCCGTCCCCGGCGACAACGTGGGCTTCAACGTCAAGAACGTGTCCGTCAAGGAGATCCGTCGCGGCTACGTGGCCGGCGACAGCAAGAACGACCCCCCCAAGGGCGCCGACAACTTCAATGCTCAGGTGAGCGTCGGGGACCCCTGCCGGCGCTTTTTTTTTTTTTTTTAAATAAAAGTGGCTAGTTTTCACCATTTCTAGGCTTTTGTCTGTCATCGTGGTAGGTCATCATCCTGAACCACCCGGGCCAGATCAACGAGGGCTACGCTCCCGTTCTGGACTGCCACACGGCCCACATCGCCTGCAAGTTCAAGGAGCTCCTTGAGAAGATCGACCGGCGTTCCGGAAAGAAGCTGGAGGACAACCCCAAGTTCGTCAAGTCCGGAGACGCCGCCATCGTCAAGATGATCCCCCAGAAGCCCATGGTGGTGGAGCCCTTCTCCAATTACCCTCCCCTCGGTGAGCTTTGGCTTTTTTTTTTTTTTTTTTGTTGTTGTTGCCCCCCCCCCACCCTCAACTCTTGTTTTATTTTCTTGTTCTTCTTCCCCAGGTCGCTTCGCTGTGCGCGACATGAGGCAGACCGTGGCGGTCGGCGTCATCAAGGCCGTGGAGACCAAGGAAGTGAGCGGCAAGACGACCAAGGCCGCCGAGAAGGCCCAGAAGAAGAAATGAATTGTCGTGCGGGACACCCGGCCGGGGGACGCGCGGGGGCAACGGCGGGCCGCCGCCCCGTTGTTGTGCCTGCCGCCCTCCTCCTCGCCCCGCCCCCGATCGTCTCTGAGGCCCAGCTCTCTGCTCAAAGACTGGCTTATGCTGATTAAAACTCACCGCAAAAGTTTTCGCAGGAAAAAAAGGAACTTTGCGGCGTTGTCGGTCACCACAATCACATGCCGGTGCCTCTTTAAGGGTTACAATATTGTACATTGATGTTCAAATGCCACAAATTGGATTGGAAATGAAAGCGGCCAATAAAATGTCTTTGGGAAAAAAAAAAAAAAAAAGCTCGCAAGGTTTTGTCAGATTTTTAGATTTTTTTTTTTTTTTTTTTTTTGTCGCCTCCCCCACTTGGGGAACGTGTGACTCAACTTGCAGGTGAGGTGCAGACTCCGCCCTCCTCCGGTTTCCCAAATAAAAGCGGCAGGCGCTTCCTGATCTGTCTTTTGTTCCGGATCGGGGACTACTTGTGTTGTCCCATTGCAGGTTGGTAATATTCTTCATATTGAGCTTGCTGAAAGAAAACATTCTGGCTTGTGACAACTTGAAGAAGCAGTTTTTTGACAAGCTAACGTGTTTGTAAAATGCGGGCGGAAGTGGTTCAAATGGCCTCCATGCGACTGGCGCCGTCGTCGAGTTGCGCATTTTTTTAAAATTTTTTTTTTTTTTTTTTTTGGGGGGGGTTGATTCCGAAGAGGGGGGGGGGGTGGAAAATGCGCACGCGCGCCACGACCCGGTACGTGACATGGCGGCGGCGGCGGCGACGCAACATGGAGGCCGAGCACGTGACGCGCGTGAAACGCGGCGGCGTGACTCCAAATGTCCCCATTTTTTTCGCCAGCCGCTCAAAATGGCCAAGGAGAAAACGCACATCAACATCGTGGTCATCGGACATGTGGACTCCGGCAAGTCCACCACCACCGGCCACTTGATCTACAAGTGCGGCGGCATCGACAAGCGAGCGATCGAGAAGTTCGAGAAGGAGGCGGCGGAGGTGGGTCGTCTGTCGCTGCTGTTGCTTTTAAAACCAAACAAACAAAAGAATCCCGTCTTTTTTTTTTTTTTTTTTTTTTTTTAAATCATCTCCCACGTCTGCCGCGCTTGTGCTCATTTCCGGCCGCTTAGCGCCACCTGCTGTCGCAACTTGTACACTACACCGGGGCTTCTCCAATTTGACGGCCGGCTAATGCAAGAAGTCAGTTTGCGTCATCTGTTCGCGTCGTTCATCTCTGAGGAGGGCGCGTCCAAATGAACGTGCACAATTGCGCACACCCCGTTCACCGGGTCGTGTGTTCCCCTCTTCACATTCGATCTCGTTAAACGGCACCGCTGCCCGATTCACGGAGAGGAGGTTTTTCCTGACGTTGCCTGGATTGCCACCACTTGGGTTCCGGTTGCTCATTGTTGGCCCGGTTCTGAACTGTATTTCCGACAAAGCGATGGCGTCCCAAATCATGAAGCGCGGACTCGCACGGGCGCTTTTCGATGCGCAAGCTGTGAGTCGCGCTCGACGGGACCGAGTAAAACGCTGCCGCCGCAACGAAGTGACTGCATCCTAACGCCGACAAATGTCAGGAATTGGGCTTAATCGGCGGCGGAACTTCCCCGTACGTGCCGAGTTGGGATGGGATAGGTTCAACTTTCCCAGAGGGTGTGCGCACTTGTGCACATTTCAGTTTACTTTTAGTAAAGCCTCCAAATTGTATTTCGCGACTTGGGTGCCTGTTTCCCGTATTCACGTCTTCACAAAATTGAAGGGCTTCAACGGGGGTGTGCGGACTTTTGTATCCACCGGGTATCAAAAGTCTGCGCTAATCTTGAACAGCTCCGCGTTTCGTGAATAAAACCTGTGAAGTGAATTCGTCTTGGGGGCGGATATGGACGTCAGGTGACTTTTTCCCTACTTTTGTGATGACGGGCGGAGCGGACTTGGACGTTTGTCATTCAATGTGGGCAGATGGGCAAAGGCTCCTTCAAGTACGCGTGGGTCCTGGACAAGCTGAAGGCCGAGCGGGAGCGCGGCATCACCATCGACATCGCGCTGTGGAAGTTCGAGACCGGCAAGTTCTGCGTGACCATCATCGACGCCCCCGGCCACAGAGACTTCATCAAGAACATGATCACGGGCACATCGCAGGTCCCGCAAAACACAAACACGCTCGCGCCCCACTCGGCGTTTGCTTCTTTTGAATCGTACGAAAGATTCCCAAAAAGTTTTCTGTCGCCTTGTCCCTTCCGGGGTGGCCGCAGCGAAACGCGCCGATATGTTTGGCGCAATTTTTTACGCCGCGGATTGCAAAACTGACGTTTGCGGACCTTCTCGGGTCAAACAAATGATCGCTCCCTGTTCCGCTCGGATACGTCGCAATGCTTTGTTCCGACTTTTTCGGCTTTGTCGGCCCGAACGGACGGCAGGCCGACTGCGCCGTGCTGATCGTCACCGCCGGCGTGGGCGAGTTCGAGGCCGGCATCTCCAAGAACGGGCAGACCCGCGAGCACGCCCTGCTGGCCTACACGCTCGGCGTGCAGCAGCTCATCGTCGCCGTCAACAAGATGGACTCCACCGAGCCCCCTTACAGCCAGGCCCGCTTCGAGGAAATCACCAAGGAGGTCAGCGCCTACATCAAGAAGATCGGCTACAACCCCAAATCGGTGGCCTTCGTGCCCATCTCTGGATGGCACGGAGACAACATGCTGGAGCAAAGCTGTAAGGTGAGCCGGGCGTCGCCGGTGCCTGTGCCGGTGCCGGCGCCGGCGCCTGTGCCTGTTTGTTCTTATTTCCATGTCATTCTGGAGTCTGGAGAAATCCTGTGGTTTCGTGTCTTTGTGTAGATGCCCTGGTACAAGGGCTGGGCTATCGAGCGCAAGGCGGGCAAAGCTTCCGGGTGCACCCTCTACGAAGCCCTGGATTCCATCACGCCCCCTGAACGGCCCACTTCAAAGCCCCTACGCCTGCCCCTGCAGGACGTCTACAAAATTGGAGGCGAGTCCCTCCGCTTTCTCTTCTTCTTAAGCCGTCGCAGGAAAACAGGCCTACGTGTACTTTAACTCAAGACCAGAGTGGAGAAATCAGTCCCCCATTTCTACTGAGGTAGCCCTCGGGAAGGTCTGCTCCCGTTGTCGCCAAAAGACGAGCATTTTGGGAGGGGAGGTTTTGGGGTGGAACGCACGGTACGACGAGATAATCCGAGTAATATTTTAGAGGAGTCGGTAACAGGACCGTAAAATGGCACCTCGAGTAGATCGGGAGCCAAACCACGGCCCGTATAAAGAAGACTGAACAAAAGGGGGCCGAGTACCGATCCCTGTGCGGGACTCCGCTAATGACATGATAATACTCAGAGGTCCCCTTAGCACAAATCAAGTTTTTTATGTTCTGGGGAAACAACAAAGACTTTTTTTTCCACAACTGCCAAGAACTCAATCGGGCAGTCAAATGAAAGGAAGTTCAGTGGTCCGTGCGGATGCCGCAACGAATCGAACGCTCTCTCAGCGGCCCAGCCGGGTTTTAGAGAGCCCGGTCCGAAGGTCGCCGTTCCCAACGACCGGCTCACGGCCTCTCTAACGCCGCTCAGGTATCGGAACGGTGCCGGTGGGCCGCGTGGAGACCGGCGTCCTGAAGCCCGGCATGGTCGTCACCTTCGCCCCCGCCAACCTGACCACCGAGGTCAAGTCCGTGGAGATGCACCACGAGTCGCTCCCCGAGGCCCTCCCCGGCGACAACGTGGGCTTCAACGTCAAGAACGTGTCCGTCAAGGAGATCCGTCGCGGCTACGTGGCCGGCGACAGCAAGAACGACCCCCCCAAGGGCGCCGACAGCTTCAATGCTCAGGTGAGCGTCGGAGACCCCTGCCGGCGCTTTTTTTTTTTTTTTTAAATAAAAGTGGCTAGTTTTCACCATTTCTAGGCTTTTGTCTGTCATCGTGGTAGGTCATCATCCTGAACCACCCGGGCCAGATCAGCGAGGGCTACGCTCCCGTTCTGGACTGCCACACGGCCCACATCGCCTGCAAGTTCAAGGAGCTCCTTGAGAAGATCGACCGGCGTTCCGGAAAGAAGCTGGAGGACTACCCCAAGTTCGTCAAGTCCGGAGACGCCGCCATCGTCAAGATGATCCCCCAGAAGCCCATGGTGGTGGAGCCCTTCTCTGTGTACGCCCCGCTGGGTGAGTGTCACATTTACGCAAAAAGCGGAACTCGGCTCCTCTCGCTCCTCTCGGTCTCAGTGGACATGACGGCCCAGGATCTTCCCTATGAGACGGGGCTTTGGTGCCATCTTGTGGACTTTCAGGGCATTTTGCAACAAGCGGAGGTTTTTAGCCGCAGAGCAAAAATGCAGGCGGATGGGAGACCGGGGACCGGGTTCCCCCCCCCCCCCCCAAATCCATGTATCTCGTAGCTTCGATCATCGTTCAAAAAACAAGTTTACATTTTTGTAGAGTACCACCAAAATAACTTTGTGCTTCATAAAAAAAAAAAAAAAAAGAAAATCAAATAGAATTTCAAGCATTTTTACGAGTGTGTGGCGCTCCTTCTGCTGAGCGCATCTTGGCCACCAGGGGGCGGTACACGTGCACCTGTCTCACTTGTCTTAATTGAGGAATGTCCGTCGCTTGTCGCTTGTCCTCGCAGGCCGCTTCGCCGTGCGCGACATGAGGCAGACGGTGGCCGTCGGAGTCATCAAGGAGGTGGAGAAGTCCGAGGCCTCCGGCGGGAAGGTCACCAAATCCGCTGTAAAGGCCGGGAAGAAATGAACGCTCGCCGTCGTCCGTCTTGTGTTCCTGCTGAGCCGCAGGAAAGGAAGAACGCACGCAATCCCGCTTTTACTTTGCGACCAGAACAATAAACGTCAGACGCGTGTGACCCAGTCCGGCTTCTCTTCTTCTGTGCGAGAACGTATCAGCACCCGCCACCGACATTGTCTTGCTCCGAGACCAAAAGTAGGCACGGAGCAACGGAACAACAAACAAACCCAAAACACCCGTTTTAAAAGGAACAACAACGAATGATCCGCTCGCGGCAAAACATTCACGGAGGCGCGCACGTCCTCAAAAGTCCGTTCCGGTGAGCTCGCGAGGGCAACGGTGAGGCTAACCCGACAAGAGCCGAACCCGAAGCGTCCTCGTTGGATCCCTTGGAAGCGGATGAAGAACTCCCTGAAGAACTCCGGTCCCAACTCGGCAACTAATCTCTCAACTTCAGTACAAATTCGACTCATCTCCACCCGCTTTTCTTGTGAATAGAAATAGAAATAAAAACAAAAACAATCACGGTTTTCTATATCATTTGCCTGAAAGCAAGTCGCAAAAAAAAAAAAAAAAAAAAAGGAAGGGTGCCTCCTAAGTGTCCGTTTTATTTTTTTATGAATACGTCTGCGCAGACAGTATTGAAGGCAACTCGAACTTCATATTTGTTGTATGAGTTTTCTTGTTCTCTGAAATTCATTCGTGCGAGCCACTGGCAGGCACTTCGGGTTCTCCTTGGCCGGGGTAAACTCCAGAAAGGATGCAGTTCGGATATTAGGCTCAATATACATCTTTTTTATATCATGTTTTGTTGTCATTTGCAGTGCCAAAATGGCTGCGCATCCAAAATAAAAGCGAACCCGTGTAAGAAACTGCACCACGCGTCACCATGCGTCAGGCTGGGGCACGTGACATGTTAGGAGATTCAATGTTGTTACATTTTTCTCAACATAAACGAAGATAATAACCAAGGACGGCGATGAAACGACTTGAGTACAAAACTAACTCAAGTCCCCAATTCAGTTTGTCTGCTCGATCGGCGGATTCGTCACGTCTCACCTCCAAGCGGGGGACCCCAACATTACATGACAAAATGGCACCTGAAACCTTCCCAAGAAGTAGTCGATGGTTTGGATGCGGCCGTTGCCCGGGCGACCAGTTCAGGGTGCGGCCGGCCTTTTCTCCCACCACCGGCGAGGGGATCTCCGGCGCGATTGCCACCCGTCAGGCGCTCCGGAAAAAAAAAAATGCATACGTGATTTGTGCGTGCTTCAAACTGGAGGACATTTTTTTTCGATTGTTTGTTTTGTTTTGTTTTTGAATGCAGCAGAACCTCGGTTTGAAGCGACCGTGTTGTGTCGGACCGCTGTCAGGGTCGCACACGGATATAAAACCTCCTCACCGGAAGTGCAACGCTCTCTTCCAGCGATCCAACATGGCGGTGAGTTGCGCGTCAGCGCCTTACGCTGTGGAAATCCGCCCTCATCGGCGCTGCGGACGCGCTGGGGCGGCCGTCTCAACCGCGGATACTTTGACACCATCATCGTCCAAATATCTCAAGCCCCATTCCGCCGATCCGGCCCATTAGTCCCCCGGAAATATAGACCGAGGCTAAAGCTAATATGCTATCCGCCGGAAAATGCAGTCGGTGCGCTCTTTCCTTACGTGTGAACAACAAGAAGAAGCGTTTGCGTTTGCGTTTGATTCGCGACCCTCAGCAAGGCTGAACTACGACCAATGTGTCGGTTTGGGTCGTTTGACGACACCGTCGGTCGGCTTCTCTTGCCTCCCGGTGACGAGGCCGCCGGGGATATGTACGGACATGTTCTCCTGCGAGCCCGCCGGCACGTTCGGCATGAGGCAAATTGCATCTAATGCGATGTCCGCAAGTTACGTTTTGCCCATTAGTTTGTTTACCGAGTGGCAGCAGGCTGACAGTTTTACCTGTGTTAACTTTTGTCATCTAGTGAAGTGGTGTTTCCTTGCTTTGTCTGTCATCAAAGCTTGATGGGTAGTCTGAAACGGTCACGTTGCACCGGTGCGTCGTTGGAAAGTGTCGTTTTGCTGAAAATTGTCCGCTGTCGTTTCTCAGGACCAGGCCGAGAAGAAGGAGAACCCCATGAGGGAGCTGCGCATCCGCAAGCTGTGCTTGAACATTTGCGTGGGCGAGAGCGGCGACAGGCTGACCCGAGCCGCCAAAGTTCTGGAGCAGCTCACGGGACAGACGCCCGTTTTCTCGAAGGGTGAGCACGGCTCAGGAAAAAAAAAAAAAAAATCTACCGGCACCGGTGGCGGCTTTGGTCTGTTGCGGGTTAGAGAGCCGCGCCGCTTATTGTGTCTTGCTCGTCCTGCGATTATGTTCACTGAACTGCACGAAAATGGAATTATGCGGACTCCGACTCCATTTGTCCAACATTTCAACAAAAAGCTGCTGTGACTTTATCGGCAAAATGACTCCTTTTGCGGTTCGAGTTTGGAACGATTTGGTGAAAAAGGCTCACGGGGGAGATGAAATCGGCATCTTGAATGCGGCGTGCGATTGATTTTGTCTTTCTTTTGTTGGGGTGCTGCTGGTCTCAGCTCGGTACACCGTGCGATCGTTCGGCATCCGCAGAAACGAGAAGATCGCCGTCCACTGCACCGTCCGCGGCGCCAAAGCTGAGGAGATCCTGGAAAAGGGACTCAAGGTGCGTTTGTGTGTGCCAGGAAATCTTTCAAGCCACAGCTTCAGTCTTTCTTCTTCTGCGGAAGCTTTTAATTTGAACGCGATACCGTGGCGCAGGTGCGCGAGTACGAGCTGAGAAAGAACAACTTCTCCGATACGGGAAACTTCGGTTTCGGCATCCAGGAGCACATCGACCTGGGGATCAAGTACGACCCCAGCATCGGCATCTACGGGCTCGACTTCTACGTGGTACGTCGGCGCTCCTCCTCAAATTAGACCCCCCCGACTGGGGGTCTGACCAAAATGTGGCTTCCAGGTCTTGGGCCGACCCGGCTTCAGCATCGCCGACAAGAAGCGTAAACGCGGCCGCATCGGGTTCCGCCACCGCATCCGCAAAGAGGAGTCCATGCGCTGGTTCCAGCAGAAGGTCAGCACGAGCGCGCGCACACGAGTTGAAGAACGCACTTTAATGCTCGGCCCGCTTGTCTTTTGTTGCAGTACGATGGCATCATCCTCCCCGGCAAGTAAAAGACCACCGTTCGCATCTTTGTAAGAAAGTAATTAAAAAAAAAAATTGAAAATATCCTTCATTTTCCCTTTTGCATACTTTTCGTGTGGCCAAGTTTGCTCACATTTTATATTCTTTGCAAATCAAGGCAGCGTGGGTCGGTTATTGGTATACATGAGCCAGTCTAAAATTTAAAAAAAAAAAAAAGGGGGGGGTGGGGGGTTGCTGCGTTTGTTACCTTCAAACTGATTTTGAGGCTCCGCATCTGATTGGAAAGGCTTTGTTGCCCACAAAATGCCAGGCGAGAAAGATTAAAAGTCGATCAAATGAAGAGGTCACCTCTCGGGCGGCGCCGAAAGACCCCGTGGCGGATGGGCTTCGTCCACGTGCCCAACGTTTGCGGGAGAGAATCGGCGTGAACGAACGTGTACCCCCGCCCCCCACCCCATCGTTTCCCGGCATGCCAAACAAAAAAGAAAAAAAGTCAGCTTTAGGTTCAATTAGTTTGCCTTTTATTCAGTGGAACTCCAAAAACATGACAATTCTTTGGATACAAGAGAGAGCAATTGGACCCCCCCCCCCCAAAAAAAAAAAAAAAAAAAAAAGCTCTTAACATGTTGTGAATCTTGCAGACATACACATTATTTTGTATTTTTTTTTTTTTCCCCTTTGGGCATAAATTCATTCTGCCCCACTCCCACCACCAAAAATACTACGTGACCTTTTTCCTGACCCTAACCGCAACGTCCAAACTGGCTCACGTAGCTTTCCTTCAAGCGCTCGGACCAGAACAAAATTATCGGCTGGCCGACCGACTCCATTCCAGACTCTTCTTCTCGTTCCGTCCTTGCCATCCTCTCTTCGCTTTCGGCAGTTTTGCTCCCCAAAATGCAATTTGGAACATTTTCTGTCCTCCATAACATGCCTGGGCCCACAAATCATACAGATTATTTTTTTTTTTCTTCATCACTTACAAAAAAATCACATTTGAGAAACTTGGTCTCGTGAAACATTCGAATACCCAAATTTGACTTCCTAATGGATCTTTTTTTTTTTTTTTTTTGGGTGGGGGTGGGGTGGGGCATGCCCATTATGTCGAGGGGACCCCAATTGAGGATTTTAAATTTTTTTTTTTTTTTTTTTTTCAGAGATATTCACAGTTTGGACTTTCACTGCTGTTTTTGTTTGAAAACACATTTCAAGAAAGTTTAATCAGCCAATTTGGGAAGAAAGTGACGGAGAATCAGAATCGGCTTTAATGGGCGTCCGGGGCGGAGAGCCGAGCGCAAGGCCCGGGGGTTCGGCGCCGAAGGTGGTCCGACGGCGCCTTCGCTCGCCTGCTCCGGTCCCGGCCGGCCTCCCGCCTAGCGGCCGTCTTTGGAAAAATGCAATTGAATTTCTTAGTAACTTGGCCGAAATTGCACTGAGGACTTTTGAAGGCGGCGGGCGACTCCTGCGCAGATGTCGGCCCTACGCCGCGACGCCTTCCGGCGGCAAACCGCGGTCCTTCCCGGTCTCGTTGCGGCGCTGCTGGCGGCGCGGCGCGTGACGCGGCGGCAGAGCCAGCGCGCAACACGACACCCCCACCGTGGGCTCGGGAAGGTCCTCCGCTCGGCCCCAGGCGTCGGTCGCCGGGTCGTAGGTCTGGACGGCGGCTTCGTAGCGCTTCTCGGCCTCGTTCCAGCCCCCGAGCAGCCACAGCCGGTCGGTTCCCAGCGGCGACAGGCCCGCCGTGCTCACCCCCAGGGGCAGCGGGGCGACGCGGCTCCACGCCCCCTCGCCCTCGGGCGAGAACACCTCCACGGCCAGGACGTCCACGCGCTCCCCGCCGGGCCCCAGTTGGCTGCCGCCCGCCACGTACACCTTGCCGCCCAGCGCGGCGGAGCAGTGCCAGCCGCGGGGCGTCTCCATGGGGGGCTTCTGGGTCCAGGCGTCGCCCTCGGCGTCGTAGCAGGCCACGGAGCGCGAGTAGGCGCAGTTGACGTAGCCGCCGGTCACCAGGACGCGGCCCGACGGCAGCGTGGCGCTGGAGTGGCAGCAGCGCGCCACCTCCATGGGGGCGCGCGGCTGCCAGGCGTCGGCCGAGGGCAGGTAGCTCTCGGCGGTGGCCAGCAGGCCCTCGGCGTTCCGGCCGCCCGTGGCGAACAGGCGCCCCCCGCTGGCCGCCAGCGAGAAGTGCGTGCGCCGTTGGCGCATGTTGGCCAGGTGGATCCAGGCGTTGAAGCGGGGGTCGTACCTGCGCACGAGGCCCAAGTGTTGGCGCGACGGGATCCGTCCACAGAAAAACCAAAACCGAAGCGGAACGTTTGGCTCGACCTGCTGAGCGTGGCGACGGCGTGCTTGGCCTGGTTGCGGGCGTCGTTCTGGTCCTCGCCGCCGGCCACGTACAGGAAGCCGTCCATGACCGCCACGCACTGGTTGAAGCTCTTGGCCGGCAGCTGGGTCAGGTGGCGCCAGGCCGCGCCTCCCTCGCGGGGCTCCCGCCACAGGACCTGCGTACGGAGCGAGGTTAAAGGTCAGGGCGGGTTCGGCCAACGGCGACGTTTCCACGACCGGGAAGCGACCTCGCGGCTGAGGGCGCGTTCGGTGAGCGACGGCCGCCCTCCGACGGCGATCAGGGCGAGGCGGCTGCCCCGGACCCTGGTTCGCTCCGACTGCAGCGCGTTCTGCCGGTGGGGCAGCAGGTGGTAGTTCATGGCGTCCACCAGCAGGCGGTGGCACTGCGGGTCCTGCATCATGCGGGGCACCGTCTGCACCCGGCTCACCAGCTCACCCGGCGGGATGGTCTCCAGGCGAACGTGAGACAGCAGCGCGGCGGCGTGAGCCTGACGCGACGCTTCCGAGTCCAGCCACTTCGTGGCCAGCTGGGGTGGGGAAAGGCGAAATCGGGTCATCGGCGAAACCTTTTCGGGACCCAAAAAAAAAAAAAAAACACATTTTGGACCCCCCCCCCCCCCCGATACGGACGTATTGAAATATAGAGAATGCAACGTGTCCTCCCCGGCGGCGTTAATAATACCACGCGAGCGGGCGCACGGGTGTGGCCCGCTACGCGGCAGCTGCTCCGCCGGGACGTAAATAGATCGGGGGGGGGAACGACTTTTGAAGAAAACGCACCTGGAAAGCGGCGAGCTCGCTGGGCAGCCCCAGCGAGTCGTCGGCCAGGAAGGCGCACATCTGCTCCGCCGACAGCTGCGCGAACTGCGGCGTGTCGGCGAACTGCGCAAAGTTGTCCAGCACGAATCGGCGGGCGGCGCGGCACACGTCCGGCAGGCCGTAGGCGCTGGCGACGTTCCACACGTACACGCACGTGTGCGCGTTGAGCTCCGCCAGCAGGAAATCGCCGCACATCCTCAGCAGCTGCGGAATCCGCAGCGCCGCCGCCGCCGACAGGGTGCAGCCCGCCGTGTACAGCGACATGTGCACGCGGCCCAGGTAGGCGAAGGTGATCACGTTGGCCAGCCCTGATTCCACAAAAAGAACAACAGGGCAAATCCCGACTCTCGTCCGAGCTACTTTTGCCGAGTCCCGACGGTATTTGTCAAAAGTGGCTCATTTTACAGACGTTCAAACGCCATTTTAGGAGAACTACGACTTCCCGTGCGTGCCCGGAAGGCGACGCCGACGCCGACAGTTGGATTTGTTTTTTTTTTTTTTGGTCTCACGGTGACCTTTTCAAGTTTTCGAAACAAAGAATCAAAGTCCTTGAAAATGTTTTTGCCAAATGACGACTTTGTCGAACGCCACGAAGCGGACGAAACGCCGACATTTTTCCACTCGCTCGCTCGGCCTTACCGAGCGGCGAGAGCGAGGGCAGCTCCAGACGCTTCACGTCGGGGTCTTTAGCCAGGAGCTCCCGGAAGTACTGACTGACGGACGAGATCACCAGCTTGTGGACGTCGAAGGACTTGGTCTCGCAGCCCAGCTCCAGGTCGGTCAGGAACCTGACGGGGAACGGTCAGCGTCAACGAGGCCCCCCCCCCCCCCGGACCGGCGGAAGCAAACGTGCGGCGTACTTCTCCTGCCGCATCTTGCTGAGCTCCTCCAGCGTGGCGTTGCCGTGCAGCGGGCGCGTCAGCTCGCTTCCCAGGCCCAGGCCGCGCTGTCCGGGCCTGAGCTCCAGGCCGCCGGGCGGGGGCAGGTCCAGCGCCGCCATCTGCTCGATCTTCCGGGCGGGGCTCTCCACCACCACCGCCGTCACCGTGCCGTCGCCGCCGCGCCGCACCTTGAGGGCGGGCGGCCGGGCCTCGGCCGGGGCGTCCCCGCTGGCTTTTTTGGGGCGTGCCGTCTTCTTCTTGGGGGCCATCTGGCTTTTGGGCTTGGCTGCGACCGCTCCCGGCTCACCTGCTTTCTTTCTCAGGAACTCGATGACAAACGAGAGTTTCCTCGGTAATTTGGCACCCTGGACCGCTGGCCTTGTAGAACTTTGGACGTGGATTCTATGGGCTGAAATGACAAAACTAAAGCGTAACTCTGAATATGTAAGCTAAAGTTTGCCATTTGCGTTTATAATTCTGCCAGCTGATTTTTTTTTTTTTCTCTCTTGGAAATCTCCCCAAATATATTCTGGTATTTGTTATCTCCAAAATAAGTCCCCGTTTTATACATCTGATTTCTTTGGCAGAAATTTTAATGTAGTTTTTTTAGGATTCTGAATTTATCTCAAGACTTTTTCTTAAAAATTGCTTCTATCATGCCGGAAGGCATTGGCCTCACAGTTCTGAGGTTCCGGGTTCGATCCCGACCCCGCCGTGTCCCCCCCCCCCCCCCCCAAATCCCCAAAACTTGCGGAAATATCCGTCCCGGACCACCCGGACACTCTGCGTTGCCCCCGTCGGTGTGATTGTGAGTGCGGCTGTTTGTCTCCACGTGGCCTGCGATTGGCCGGCAACTAGTTGAGGGCGTACCCCGCCTCGTGCTCGTGGACAGCCGGGATAGGCTACAGCGCTCACCGTGACCCTTGTGAGGATGAGCGGCAAAGAAAATGGATGGATGATTCTTTTTTCTCATTAGCACAAGATTATATAACTTTTTCCCCCCCATTTGCATAAAAATGGGATCCAATCTATTCTCTTCTGTTTCTCGCTTTTTAAATTTCAAATGTGACTTTTCATCTTCGCTGTTCGTGTCCGTGCCGTGGCCCAAAAGCGCCTTTCCCGGAACGAAGCGGACTCGCCAATGTCGGAAGTTTGTATCCCGACTCCAGGACCGGAACATTCCTCACCGAAGGTCAACCTGAGTGAAATCGTGCGGCGGAGAAAAGGGGAAGAAGATGCACGGGGGGGAATCGAACCCCGGACCTCAGAACCGCGAGGCCGACGCTCTACAGCTGCACCACACACACACACACACACACACACGCACACAAATAACCCAAATTCTTGGGAAATGGCCTACTTTGACCTTTCGATTGAAACCGCAAATTTTTCGTCAGTTTGTACCTTCCTCTCCTTCCCGCTTGAGAGTCTTCGGCCTTTTTTCCGTCCTGCCGCTTTGTTGACGCGCTTGCCGTTTTCCTCAGCGCTCCCCCCCCCCTCCCTCCGCCCGGGTCCTGTTTGTCGCTGTGGCTCGGTCCGTATCGCGAGGACGAAAATTACAGGCCCCCCCCCAGGACTGCCTCCTTGAGCTCATGTCCAAATAGAGGCACCCGAGGCATCCACTGTGCCAGAAATAACCCCCGAGCGGGCGGCCTTCCGCCGGTCCGCTGCCTCTCAAATGTTTTCGGTTCAAACTTTGGATATAAAGGACGATCTGATATCGTCCTTGAAGAAAGTACAAAAGAAAGAATCCATGTATTGGTGTTCTTCAGGGTCTAACGTCCCGCCATCGCTACGTGACCCCCCCACGCTTGAGATTCGAACAGACACCGGGGCCCTTCAGGCTTGAGTGACGTCAGCAAATTCTCATGAGCTCCAGTTTGGCCTCTTCAGCTCCAAATAAAAATTGGGTCTGACGTCCCTCTCCTGCCCCCAAGAGTCCAAACATGTTCCCGGTAAGGAAAACCTCAATCATCACAAAATCCAAATGCAAAGAGAGGAAGTAGTCCAAGTTGAGTTGAGTACGAGTTGTCACCGCTTACTGAAGGTCAGACTAAAAGTGTACATCGTTGAGATTAAAAAGTAAGAGAGAAAAAGATGGAGCCATTCTTCGGAACAACATCACACGAGGAGCAGCCTGACCGGGAGAACGAATAAAAAATAAAAAAAACTGGACAAAACTCGTGAAAGTTGAAGGCACAAACAAACAGAACCAACATATAGACATATATATGGAAAACATTTATTTTTATGTTGTCCTAAAATTTTAGTATGATTTAATGCTATGGTGAATCATCTTTAAATCGAATAAATAGATACACCACCCAAAATAAAAATAAAAATAAAAATAAAGCCTGACGCAAACAAGCTTCGGCGACCGACCGACTTCCGCCTCCTGAGCGGAAACCTTCCCTCCTCGCTGGCGTCGAGATGAAGTCGCTTCCGGGGCCAGCATTTGCCAGCAGTTAACATGGCGGAGGAGCTGCTGGAAACAGTGGACAGACTCCAGTCCCGGCTCATGGAGAGCCCGGAGCCCCGAAAGGTAACAAACGTGTCGATGTCGGACCAAGTGTTTAACGGCGGCCTTTCCCCCCGTCGTCGCGAGGCCGTCCGGCACCAGAACGCCGAACGTACGTAGGCCTCGGCAGGTCCGGAACGATGCGTTCACTGACGTCTAGTGCCACTGGGCTCGATCGCCAAACCTCGTCCCGTGCGCCTTTCTCCTGCTGCCATTACACTACATAAGCGACCATTTCATAACGCTCGATGATGATGATGATGATGATGTAGGTTTCCATCTATCACGTCCTTCCATTCATTCAACTTCAGTTCGGGGCTACTCAGTCGTGTTTACATGTTTTCGTGACGCGCACACGTACAATCCGATCCAGTGGAGGAAAAGTTTCAAGTAACGAATAGAAAGGAAGTAATTCCCTCTTTTGTTACCCAATACAACCGTTTTACCAACTGTGTAATATTTTGTTCACATCTATTCCGTATGACGCACAATGACACACAGTCAGTGTATGACTGTAACGGCATGAGTCATTTTGTCTTACATGTATATCTTTTAGGAGTTTTACACCAATTTCTCCAAATACGAGATGTCAACACGCTGGCCACTAAAGTTGTCAAACGTCCGACGGTATTTGGACGCATCACGAGAGACGTCGCGACATCTAAAATTGTTTTTCCCACTTTGCCCATTCAAATGTGGAAAAGCCCAAAGTGACTCTCACGACTGTTACGTAAACACACGCACTTTATTTACGCCATTTATTGCGTGCAATGCACTCAATTCAATGTCGAGTCATTCGTGGCCCATTGTAGGCCACCGTAGCCGCTAGCTGAGCAAGCTAGCGGCTACGGTGACATTTAAAAAAAAAACAAACAAACAAAAAAAACAAAAAAACAACGACATTCTCGCTATTCTCCAGCAAAAAAAACAAAACAAAACAAAAAAAACAACCAACTACAACCGGGCCTGTAGCGTTTGTGTGTGTGTGTGTGTGTAGCCAACCTCACTCTAAGCTAACAACAATACAACTATTTGGGTACTGTTTAGCCTTTGTGAATGTAGAAATGTTTGTGCTGCCACAACACAGCAGACATGTTCCCCAGCAGCCCAACAACAAGTTCTTCCTTTGTCGCAATCTACTATATATAATACGGAAAGAAGGTGAAGTGAAATCGCAAAGACGTCTTGTTTGATAGCAGCTGTGGGGGGTTAATTACGCATTTGGAAAGCAGCTTGAGACTCTGCACACGCCAAAATTGTTGTTCTTTGTTTTCCTTTAGCTCCTCAAGACGCTTAAAAGACTGGACGAGGTTCCGATGACCGTCGAAATCCTGGTGGTGAGCTTGACCGGTCGGGCGGCCGTCTCGTGTGTTTGACCCGCTTTGGATTTCAAGCAATGTTTTGTGTGTTTTGCCAGGAAACCGGAGTGGGAAAAACTGTGAACTCTTTTCGCAAACATGAAGTAGCCGCCGAGGTGGCCAGAAACCTGGTGGCCAAGTGGAAGAAGCTCGTCCCGCAGTCCGCCGACAAGTACGCTACTTACGTTTACACCTTGTCCTTTCCGTTTCACTTGGGTCTTCTGTCGAGTTGCGCCGATTTCCCTGGAACGACCTCTGACCCCGGCCGTGCGCGTACCGTGCGAAAGGCCAACGGTACGAAGCGTTGGCCAGGAAC
Source organism: Syngnathoides biaculeatus (assembly GCF_019802595.1). Taxonomy (NCBI): domain Eukaryota; kingdom Metazoa; phylum Chordata; class Actinopteri; order Syngnathiformes; family Syngnathidae; genus Syngnathoides; species Syngnathoides biaculeatus. The sequence continues at coordinate 16,453,951 of NC_084640.1, read as the reverse complement.
CATGCAAGTGGGGGCGATCCGGTCACTTGAATGGATTTCACGACTGACGGTGACCTGGATCAAATCAAAACAAAAATCATTCCACAATTGTGACATGAGGACCAGGGCAGCTGTTGTAGGTGGCGCGTTTAGGCCGACTTCAAACCGCCAAGGTGCACGTGAAATAGTCCGCTGGGGTCCGATGAGTCTTCGCCAGCGACTCGGACGTAATGTCTCCACCTTCGGCAGTCCGTGGTAGGAAACGCCCCGACCGGTCGGTGAGGGCACGTCGGCGCGGGGACCGATCAAAACGTGCGGTGTGAGGTTCAACTTTCGCGGGGCGCTGGACACGTTGCAGTCTCTGTCGCGGGCGTGAGAACGCGCGTTTGGCCTCGTAGCAGCCGGAACGCTCACGCTAGAAAAGGGAGGGGACGGCGGAACGGGCGCCGTCGGAAAAGTGCGCCTTTCCTCGCGCAGCGTACGGGACAATATCGCCCGTGGTCGAACGGTCGCTCAGCGCAAATGGCAGCTAGTCGAAGGTCCGGCTGCGTGCTCGGTGTTTGAAGGTGTTCGCTGTCCACAACCGCGTTGGCGGCGCGACATATGAACTCTTGGATCGGATCTGAATGGCAAAAGTCACAAAACCGACACGGTCATTTCCATCCCTGTTTTTTTTTTTTTTTTTTTTTGCTCATCGACAGTCGAAGCGGCAACAGTCTCGTCAAAGAGGCACCGCGGTCGCATTCTCGAGGCGCCGAGGCGGCCGTCCGTCGACGCCGGCGCCAACCGTCCCCTGAGGAAGAGGAGCCTTCGTACGGCCAAGACGACGAAGAAGAAGAAGAAGAAGAAAGGGGGGAGGAGGAAGAAGAGGAGCGAGGCTATCGGACCGACGGCTCCCCCTCGCCGCCCCTGCACCGGCGGTACAGCCCCCCGCGGTCGGACAGGTTCGACAGCCCCGAGCCCGAGCCCGAGCCCAGCCCTCCTCCTCCCCGTCTGCCGGCGGTTCCCCGCAAAGACTCCAAACACGGGAAGCTCGACAGAGCCGACAAGAACCGCCGCCGTCACGCCGACCTCCCGCCCTCCAGCCGCGCCGACGGCAAGAAGCGGAGCGCCGACAGAGAGCGCGGCCCCGCCGCGAAGTCCGCCAAGCGCGACAGGAAGTCGGACGGGAGCAAGCGGGAGGAGGCCAGGAAAGAAGAGGAAGGTGAGACTTGAATCGGGTCACGTGACGCAATGCGGGCGTCGGCGGACAAGACGATTCTGACCAAACCCCTTCGGGCTTGTTTCCTCGGGGGGGGGGGGGGAATTCACGGAACAAATAGTTTTCCTCGTTTTCGCAATCCAACTCATTTTGAGCTTCCGTTGCCAGGGCGACCGCAAGAGCAGAAGGACTGGCCCGGTAGCGAGGAGGACCGCGAGGAGGATTTTGAGACGCCCACCATGTCCTTCGAGTCCTTCCTGACGTACGACGCGCCCACGTCTTCCGTCAAGAAGAAGAAGAAGAAGAACGCGGCGGCACCCTCGTCCTCGTGCAGTCGCCCTTCTCGCCCGTCCGCCACCACCACCACCCCGACGACGACGACGACGACGACTTCCCGTCGCGCCGCTCGGACCGACGCGTCCTCCAAAGCCAACGGTGCTCAGAGCGCAAAGAGTTCTCGCTCGGGGTCGGCTGCGGCGGCGCCGGAAAGACGCAAGAGGGTAAGGGAGCCCCAGTGCTCCAAAGGTTTCTCTGGCAAAACCCCCAAAAGTCCAGTTGGGTTTTGTGGCCGATGTGTTCCGGTTGCCAATGTTTTGTTGTCCTGGTCCTGGACAATTATGTTGCCATTAGCTACATAAATAAGCACGTCGCTCACGGAAGCCGTTTCCCGGCAGGCGACCGAGGCCGTCGCGTCCCTTCCCGAAATGCGGCTGCCGGCCATCCAGCCCGATTACCGCCCGCTGCCCTCCATCGACGTCACGCCGCTGTCGCCGCAGAGGCGGAAAGGTAACGAGCGAAGCCGCCCGCCGAGCGCCGCTCCCTGACCGGCTTTGCGCGGCAGGTCCCGTCTTCAGCGACGAAGACGACGCCGGCTTCACGGGCAAGCGCTTCAACTCCAAGATGGTGGTCTACTCGGGGTCCAAGACCGCCTACCTGCCGCGGATGATGACCCTGTACGAGCAGTGCATCCGCGTGCTGCAGAACAACATCGACTGTAAGTTTGCGGCCGTCGGCTCGACCCGGTTCCTTTCGGCGGCTCCGTGCGGACAAAAAGCGCTCGGCGCTTTTGAAAGTGAACTCCTGGAATAGCTAAATATCATCTGCCCTTTTCAAGCGCTGCGCTTTTCACGCCGGTCACGATGCAATTGATTGAGAGAGCTTTTGCCTTTCCCGGCGTGCCCGTTGCAGCCATCGACGAGGTGGGGGGCGTCCCCTTCGAGATCCTGGAGCCCGTCCTGGAGCGCTGCACGCCGGAGCAGCTCTACCGCATCGAGCAGAGCAACCAGGTCACACGCTCGCAGATAATTCACTCCTTCGCTGTAAACGCAATTTCAAATGAAAAGCGTCAACGGCTCACGCGTTTCTCGTCTCGAATGACACGGACGTCGGGCCGCGTCGTGACCCTTTGCGTCTTTGCTCAGTGGTTCACGGAAGACTCTGACGAGCTGTGGATGCGCCACTGTCAGCGCGACTTCAAGCGCGAGACGCCGCAGGAGTACGAGTCCTGGCGGGAGATGTACCTGCGGCTGCACGACGAGCGGGAGGCGCGCCTGCGCAGGCTCACGCAGAACATCAGCATGGCGCACGCCAACAAACCCAAAGGTAAAGGCGGGCGGGAAAAATGGGCCGAATGAGCGCGTCGTCCTCGTGTCCCGGGCTTGAACGCGGTCTCCTTTTGTCCGGCAGAGCGCCAAGTCAAGATGGCCTTCGTCAACTCGGTGGCCAAACCGCCTCGAGACGTCCGCCGCCGCCAAGAAAAGTTTGGGACCACCAACGGCTCGTCGGCCGCCGCCGCCGCCGCCGCCACGCCCGTCAAGTCAGAAACGCATACAAAAATAACCCCAAAATCTTTGTGGATTTTTTTTTTGCTTTTATACCATGTCGTTTTGTTAGTATACAAATTGTCACACATTTCATATAATCTGACCAAGATAGAAGAAAAAAAAAAAAAAAAAAAACAAACGCAGCTATTTTTGACTTCTAGAAAGCGACAAATACAATTGCGTACAACGCTCGATGGCGACGTATCATGCAAAATGCCGATGGAAATGAGCGTAGCTGTTGTGATAATTGTCAAAGTTGAACACACTCGGCTGCAATGCTGAAAAGGAAGTTTGTGGCGGAGTTTAGCGTAGGACCTCCCTCGCCTCTTCTTCTCCCTCCCAATGACGCTGTGTGTCTTCCGCTCAAGCTCGGTGCCGCCCCGCGTGTTGTGCCCCAAAGTGGTACTACACCGAACATGCGCCAATTCCACTTCCGACTGCAAACAACAAGAAAAAGTTTCAAACCATTTCTGAAAACTCAGCAGTAAAATAAGGGCTTCACTCGACTCCCTCCTCTTCCAGAATAAGACCGGCCACCGTCGACTACTCGGGCGAGTCCGGCCACCCGTCGCTGTCGTCGTCGCCGCTCGACCCCTCGCCCGGGTCGTCGCGGTCCTCGGCGGCCGTCGCGGGAGGACACGCGTGGCGAGACAAGCCCCAAGTCAAGAGTAAGTTTGCGTCAAATATTGCTTGGCGAGTCGGCCTCTTCTCCAACTTGTGGATGCCCCTTTTCTGAACCCCAGAAATCGCCCCCATGATGGCCAAAACCATCAAAGCCTTCAAGAACAGATTCTCCCGCCGATAAATGCTTTGGGTGGAAGCCTTTGACCAGAGGCGGCGGGCGTCCTGGAAACGCATTTCCGACTGAACTGAACTGAACCGAACTGAACTGAACCGGACTCTGAGCGATCGGTGGGAAAAGCTTTTGATTTTCTTTTGGGCTCTAGAAGTGGGCGGGGGGCCCCAAAAAGATATTCAAATGACACTTGTGTAAGTGAGTGAGGAAACCATTTTTTAGGAATCAATTGCACAAACCTCCACCCGGCGCAAGAATAATTGGAGCGCACCCTCTCTAGAAATTGTATGCTTAGAAGAGGCTAAGGTGCGCTCCATTTGCTCACCCTGACGTCGCAGATCTTGATAGGAATCATGTCAAAGCCGCCAATTGATGAGTGCCGTATCATACGTGGAGCTCTGTCAACACTAAGAAGATGTTTTTAAAATTTTTATCAGTCCAGCTGAATTGACTTTGGGTCTCAACGTGAGGCTTGCGTGCTTGAAATCAGGTGAGCGCTCCACGGTAAGAGACTTTGTCAGGAGGGAAGGGCACCGGCGACGCGGGACCGATGACCGACCGATCCCCTCTTGCGCCGCTTCACTCTCGACCAACCGCGAGCTTGATTTTAGAAAATGTATTTATGACGTGACTAACACAAAGACCGGACGCCGCTGCTCATCTTTGGCGCGCAAAAAGGAATGAGTTGGAAACCTGTATTTTGGTTAGATTTTAATAAATGTTATATGGTCTTTTTTTTTTTTTTTTTTTTAAATTAAATTTGACTTTTTTTTTTTTTTTTTTGCCCAAACTCTTTGTGCATGTTTTAGTCTGAGGTGTTGTAAATGGATGACATCCCCTATCAGTGACCGGAGGGCGATCACAACAGCAGACTTATTGACATTAGAATTCAGTCTCTTTTTTTTTTTTTTAACTTAATTTTTCTGTCGACTAATGGAAGCATTCTTGTCACAGTGATTCACTGTGTTTTTTTTTTTTTTAATAATACATGGGGCTCCTCTAAATGCCATCCTTACAAAAATTACATTTTAAAGTTTAGATTTTTTTTAAATCTGTTGTGTATGTACGTTTTGGTTAGAAATCTATTAAAATTCTAAATGTAAACTAGAAATTGACGGATAAAAAAAATGGCTTTTTAAATTTTTGCCTCCAATTTTTGAGGCAACAATGTGCGTTCACATGGTTTTGTTTCACTCGCCGTGCATTCTCGATCCACGCTAGTTTGTTGCTCATCCTCACAAGGGCTGCGCAGTACTGGAGGCGGGGGACACCCTCAACAGCCGACCTCGGCTTCCCGAAACATCTTGTCGAATTCCAAAGACCGATCGATCCCGCCTCCGAGTAAAATGAACCCGACATTTATTTTGAAACCGTCAACCAGTGGGCTGACTCTATGAGGACGAGTGGCGAGATGAAGAGAGTCAACCACACTCCGGAACGGACGGTGGCGCACATCCGCCATTTCGCTGGATGCCCACAGACGTCAAGCACGAAGAAGGCAACGACCCGGAAGTTAATCGGAACCTCGCGTCGTTTGGAAGTCGGCGTGTTTCGCACCAAAGCGAAACTCGGAGCCGTCTCTTCTCCCCCCCCCCCCCCCGGCCGAGTTCCTCCGCGTCTGCCGCCGCCATGTCCGACCATCACCGTCACGGCCGCGGGTGCGGCTGCGGGGGCGCCCACGAGCCCGCCGAGCGGGGCGTCGAGTACGGACTGTACCGGCGCATCGACGCCGACAAGCTGCAGTGCCTGAACGAGAGCCGGGAGGGCGACGGCAGGCTGGTGTTCAAGCCGTGGGACGAGCGGCACGATCGCGACAAGGTCCACCCAGAGAGCCTTCGAGAGATTTTTTATTTTTATTCATTTTTTTGCCATTTTAGCTCGTCGCCAACAAGGGTGGGCGGGAACCAAGTACGCGCATCCGGACGAAGCTCGGGTCACGACTCCGTCAAGTTGCTGAGAGCAATTGTCGAACTGGGGAGCTCCAGTTGCATTGGACCTTTCCGTGGGTCCATTTTTAGCTACGTTCGTGGGGGGGGGGGGGAATAGCCGCAAAAGCTGTCATATCGCGTTCTCCTTCGAATAGCGACCATTGTGATTGGCTGTGTCTGGTCATGTGAGGCTAAAATATTATTTCGCCCCGCCCCCAGCAGCCTGATTATATTTGATTGTTTGGCAACAATTCTGACACGATACAGATCGAACCAAAAATGTAGTTTGTGGAAACCAAAGGGATGGAAATAATAAACGTAATCAATAGATGAAATCATTGATTAAAGTAACTGTGGGGTTCTGCAGCCGGAATTGACCCTTTTTTTTTTTTTTTTTTTAAACCCGCGTTTAGTTTGTGGAGAGTGATGCTGACGAAGAGCTGCTCTTCAATATCCCGTAAGTTCCCCACGATGCTCGAGTTGGGGCCCGCCGCCTTGGCTTTCGTTTTGGCTTTTTTGACCCGCGCTGGCCGTCAGCTTCACAGGCAGCGTCAAGCTGAAAGGCGTCATCGTCTCCGGGGAGGACGACGACTCGCACCCGGCCGAGATCCGATTGTGAGTGGCCCGCGTCCACGTCCGCGTCCGCGTTGCAGAATGGTCCAAATTCATCTGGAGAATATTTTATTGTGTTTGGGTTTTTTTTTTTCTTTCTCCTTTTTGACCTAATGGAGACTTTCCCCCCCTCCCAGGTACAAGAACATCCCTCAGATGTCCTTTGACGACACGGGCCGAGAACCGGAACAAGCTTTCCGGCTCAACAGAGACCCCGACGCTCAGCTGGAGTACCCGACCAAGTGGGTTCCTCCGTTGGCCCGACGCGGCGCCGACCGACCGACCGTTTTTGACTCTTTTGACGCGCAGGATCGCCCGTTTCTCCAACGTCTGCCACCTCTCCATCCACATCTCCAAGAACTTTGGCGGCGAGACCACGCGCGTCTACTACATCGGACTGCGAGGCGAATACTCCGAGGTCAGTCGGTCGCGGCTGTCGTTTTGGACTTGAGATACCAGCGCTGTATTGCGTCAACAATTCTTCTTCTTCAAAAAAAAGCTTCTATCTGGTACTAGCAAAGGAGGTTTAAAAAAAAAAAAAAAGCTAGCTTTGCGCTAATTAGCGTAGATGATACCCTTTAACCCTTTAGTCCTCAGTGCTGTCAATTCCGTCGATCACGGCCCCCCAGAACTCCCTTTTGACTGGCGCCATAGAAACAAAGCACCCGCACTGACATTTTACCCCCCGCGGGCAGTTCGGTCTTGGATCAAGCTAGCGTGCAGCCTCCTTCAAGCGCCATTCGCGATTCCCGAGGCGCCTTTGACGCAACGACGGGCAAATGTAATATTTGTGACGGGGGCGCAGTTGCCGCGGCTGACGATTGTCGCCATCTTTTCGCAGGCTCGCAGACACCAAGTGACCATCTGCAACTACGAGGCGTCCGCCAACCCCGCCGATCACAAAGCGGAGAGCGTCGTCCCTCCGACCAACTTCGTTGCCTGAGGCTCCGCTGTCCGGGAGGAGCGCCCGAGTCTGACCTTTGCCCCCCTCCCCGGCGTGCTCTTCCCTGGCCCACGTCAACGGTGCCGCCGGAGGCGCTTGGTACCGGCGTTGCCCGTGCGTCTCGGAGCAAGTTGGGCCCGGTGAGGCGCACGCCGCTGCCGACGGGGCGCCAGACGCTAATGTCAAGACTGCTATCAAATCATGAACGCAAAAGTTGGAAATGTATATCAATAAACGATCTGCCGCACACGCGTCGTTAACCTTTGTGTGCTGATGGCGGCAAACTTTTCAGCGCGTCACATTTGCGTGAGGCCCCGCCCCCGGACGTCCACCGGAACCGGAAGTTCCGCTCGGCGCTGGCGAACTCGACGGCATCGAGCGGAACGAATTTGTGTCAGCTGCCGGCGAGCCCTCGTCCTCGGCGCCTGTGCGTCTTTTGCGTCTTTCGTCGGAGCTCCTCGGGCCCAAGTTCCTTCCTCTGCGTGCGGGGGGCCATTTTGTGACGCGGGAGCTCGCCGCGGACGACACGGACGCAGACGCCGGTAGCCGACGCTTCTCCTCCTCCTCCTCCTTCTCGTGTTAGCACATTCGAACAATGAACGGGTGGCATTGAATCTCGAGAGTTTTATTGGCGGGCATCGCGAGGGATGACTGAAGAATCCGCCATTTGTCCTCCGCTCTCGTCGCCACATTTGCCGGTCACCTTCCTCCTTCGTTCGTTCGACCTCATCTTGTTTGTGGACGTTGTCGGCCGTCGAGCTGCGGTTTCAGTTTTGTAGGGGGGGGGGGCCCTTCCATTCGATCATCCTTCGGTTGGCAGGCGGCCATCCGCCCAACGACGATCTTGCCTTGGCGTCGCGGTACACGACAATCGACATACACGAAGCTATTTCGTCTGTGTGGCCATTTCGGTTGTTAAACCTGCTCGGATTTTCTCCCGTTTGTGTTCTTGACTTTGTTTTCAAGCAGTGCACCCACCGGGGAGTTTAGCTGAATCTGGCATGAGAACATACACTAATTATAGATCTATATCCTCGGTGTATTCTTTTGAGGAATCCCAAACCCAACTTTAATAATATCATATTTTTCATTTTGTGGACATTGTGGTTGAAAAGCCTGCGTCCAATGAGAGAAGGTTCTTATTTCTATACGTGTCGACTTTATTGTGTGTAAAAGTTGCTAGCTAGCTTGAGCCTCTTTCAATTCTATTCAAGTGTGTGTTAGATGTTCACGTAATTGAAGTCAGGGAGATGGCACACTCGTGGTGGTTTGTAAAAGAACTCCGCCCCCGAAAAAAATAAAAATAATAATAATAATCGGACGCCTCAACAGTTGTAAATGGTGCTGACCGTCCCCCCCCCCCCCCAAATGAACTCGCGTGGTTCCTCTTCCAGCAGCTACTTGTGCGGCATGCTTTGAAACTTTTGGCACTGGCGCAGTTTTCAGTACGTTTACAACTGCAGTTGCAGCATCGCACTGCTCCACCCAGCAGGCCTTTAATTCGAATCACTTAATATTAATACGTTTTTAATGAGCACGTTTGGGCTTTAGCCACTCAGACTCCAAACAAGCATAGTTTTGGATTCTGCGCCTTTTAATCTGTTTTCACCAAAAGCAGTTTGGTTTGTACCTCGACTTTTTTTTTTTTTTTTTTCTTCTGCAGTTTGCGAAGCGCCGCTTTCGACTTATTTGCGGGGAAAATAAATCGCAGCTGCCCGGCAGGCGGGCGACGCGGCCGCTCGAACCGGGACGGCGTTGGAATCGGCGCTTTTGAGGTCTGGCGTTATCCGGCGCGAGGGTTGCACTTTGACCCGTGGCGTCGCCTCGTGCCAAAGCGGGCGTGCATTCGCTAAGTCAAAGGGCGTCGAGGAGCGGCTTTTACGACTTTTCTGCCCAATATCACGTCGCGATGCTTCCTGTCTTCGCCTCGGGGCCACGGCTTCCGAGTCAGTGGGTGCGTTTACGTAGATTGAAGAGTTGGGTTGAGCCCACTCAAACCAGACTGGCCATTTTGGTCCACGTTTCACATTTCCTGAAGCACTCGAGAGACAATATTGCATCCCAAATACAAGAAAGTTGGCTTGGGAAAATCTGAATTGATCATTTCACGAAATGATTGATTGATTCGGTTCCCACGCCAGGCCAGGCGGCACTTGACTTAAATGTGCGAATTGAGCCTTTGCCCTCGCTGTCATTTCAAGCGTGCGTCCTGTCTTTTGTTTTTTTGCCAGACGTTCTCACGGTGTATGTGTGGCAACAACATGTCTGTGCCGCTGCTCGCCGAGGCCGTGACGGTGTCCGGGAACGAGAAGGAGACCGCGGCGGTGAGTTGACAAAAAGCTACTCGCCTGCGCTGCCAGTGAGCTTTTTTTTTTTTTTTTTTCCCCCCCTCCGGAACGCCGAGTTGCCGTCTCCGTATTCGGTTTGCTTCCCTCCCACCGCAAGTGGACATCGGAAGAATTTGGACTCCTGACGGCTGCTGCTGCTTTTTAACGGCATCTTTCCTCATCCTCACAGGTGATTTTCCTTCACGGCTTGGGAGACTCGGGGTAAGTGTCCGTTCCGCCTCAAAATGAAGCAACGGACGTTTGGCGGCGTACGTCTTTGCTTTGGTGACGTCCAACCGGTTCTCGACTCCGAGACGACTGGCCTCGCTTAAACCAAAGACGCGTCTTTTGTCCTCATTTCTGCGAGCGGGCGCGCGAGTTGTTCTCGGCGTTGACGCTGAGTCCCATCGAGTGTCATTGGGAGAAGTTGATTCAGGAACCTCCTGACAATCTCTCCCTGGGATGCGACCGGCGTGTAGAAGAGATATTTGACCGATATTGAAAGCGGGAGCACGCTCACTTGCTAAGTCTACCCTTCAATAACGAGCGAAAGAGAGACGGTGTGCCAGAGAAATGCTTACTGTTGGTTTTTTGTTTTCTGGAGTCTGGCTACCCCGTCAGTTCCGGCGGGGAAAAATGCGCTGGGCTTGTGCGACTTTCAGCATTTTGTTTTTGGAGGTTTCTGAGCGGGTCGGCTGAATTCTGTCTTCACGTGAAAACCGCTCAGTGGCGCAGAAAAAGTTGAGGCCTGCAGTCCCGGAGTCAAAAAAAATCTTGAGTGGTTGAACCTTCTCCCTGGTCTTCAGGCACGGGTGGGCCAACACCTTGACGGGGATCCGGCTGCCTCACGTCAAGTTCATCTGCCCCCACGCGTGAGTGTCCGCAGAGCACGAGTCAACTCGGTTCTGTCCAAGCGAGTCGAGTCGAGTCGAGCCGAAGCCACGCGTGTATTTTCAACCCCTTCTCCCCCGCAGGCCCAAGATCCCCGTCACCCTCAACATGAACGTCACGATGCCCGCCTGGTAAGTCGCGTTGTTTCCGGGGCAACCGCAATCTCGTCGGCCTGATCGATTTGCGTTTGTGCGCAGGTTCGACCTCATGGGCCTCAGCCCCGAAACCCCCGAGGACGAATACGGGATCAAAAAGGCGGCCGACAACAGTGAGCCCTGTTCCGGTTATTACTTTGCGCTTGTTTTTGAAAATTTCATTCAAAAAGAAAAACTCGGATGAAATATTTCATGCTTTCAAAAAAAAAAAAACCAAGTGAATTTTGATGATGTTAGCTTAGAGCTAAGCTAACACTTAGGCAGGAATTTCCCTCTGAAAAGTATTTTTCCAAGCACTTCATGAATCCGTGTCGCCGCCGACGGACGGAATCCTCGCACCCCCCCCAAAACCTCCTTTTCGGGAGATCCCAAAGTAACCGTCCGTCTTTGCTGATTCACGCGCATTTCATCATCCGCGTGTAAGAAAAGGACATTTGTTCCACGTTCTCGGTCATGGAGAGTATTGATGATATCGACAAGATAGTTTGAGCAGTGGGTAATGCACAAACAAGTATTTTACAAACGCAAATGAAAAAGAAAAAACTAAACGGGCGGGCGTGAAGTTGTTTGTCTTCTTGTCCACGTGGTCCAAATGCAGCCGTCCGGGTGTGCTCTTGTGTTTTTGCCGCAGTCAAGGCCATCATCGAGCACGAGGCCCAAAACGGCATCCCGCCCAACCGCATCATGCTGGGCGGCTTCTCTCAGGTAGGAGCAGCGACACGGTGGGGTGGGGGGGGGTCCACGCTCGACGCCGCCGGCACTGAAGTCCGCTCGCTCCTTCAGGGCGGGGCCTTGTCCTTGTACACCGCCTTGACCTGCCAGCACCAGCTCGCCGGCGTGGTGGCCCTCAGCTGCTGGCTGCCGCTCCACAAGAGTTTCCCTCTGGTGCTGCTTTTATTTTTGTACGACGCTCGAATGGCGTTGTCGGCGGGCGCACTGACGCGTGGCGTGTTTTGGCCCGGCAGGCGTCCGGCGGCAACAAGAACCTGCCCATCCTGCAGTGCCACGGCGAGAAGGACGAGATGATCCCCGTGCAGTTCGGCGCCATGACGGCGGAGAAGCTCAAATACATCGTCGACCCGCAGATGATCACCTTCAAGACCTACCCGGGGGTCCCTCATTCGTCCTGTACTCAGGTGCATTCCTGCGATCGTCGTATTTCGGACATTTTTACGCGACTGGTCAAAGGTTTGAGGAAAATAAGTGCGTTTTGTTTCACAAATAAGGATGGAAGTGATCTACGCCCCATTTGTCGCGCGTGTGTGTTTGCAGGAGATGCTCTTAGTAAAGGAGTTCATCGAGAAGCACTTGCCTCGGATCTGAGCTGACCCGACCTCATCCCGACTGTGACGACCCCTCTCGCCCCCACTTGTGACACTGACCGTGCCCCCCCCCCCCCCAACCCTAATTTTTCATTCCCCAAACAGGAAACAGCCATTAAGCGCCCTTCCTTCCTTCCTTCCACACGCACGCACACAAATTGGATTATTATGATTACTATTATTTTGTTTAAAAGAAAGCAAACCTTCGTAAATGTTCCTCCTTGCATTGGCGGCCCCACACAGAACATTCCTGTTGGTTATCTTTGTCATTTTAATCAACTCGGTGTCCTGTCGCAACACTTTTCCCTTCCGTGTTGCTGCCACTCGCCGATCCACATTATTATTATTATTATTATCATCCCCCCATTATACCATTCCACTGGTGTTATTTTGTACTTTGTTTTTGTGCTTATGGGTTTTTGTTTGTCGCTGGGAAACACAAGTGGAAAATGCTTCTTATTGCTCCTTCCTGCGAGCTCACCCACTGATCAAACTCAAAAAAAAAAAAAAAAAACGGACAACAAAATTCTGATCCGAGCAGTCACGTGCGTAAACTAAATCTGTCTGTCGGGTGTCCTGTTTTTGTTTTTCTTTTCTTTTTTTTACTCCTGTTTGTTGTTGTTGTTGGCACTCGTTTGGAAAAGAAGGAAAGACATCTCTTTTGATTGTTATCGCTGAATGTCTCAAAAGTGGCGTCAGTCGTTACCTAACGGTTGCTTTTCGTCCTCCCCGACTGCTGCTTGACTTTCTATTTTTTGAATTTTTCCAACGCCTGACGTGTTTTCTCCTGGGTTGAAGTTTTCTCGTATGCCTTTGTGAAAGCGAACATTTTTTTGTACGTGTTTTGCCACTGTCGTCATCTCATCCTTTTTGTGTTCCGTTTCTATAATGATGAGCATTCGCGGGTCTGGGTTTGTTTCCTGAGCACCTGTGCGCGGAATAAATCATGTGGAAAAACACGACTGCTAAGAGTGAATGTGGCGTCTTGGGGACGAGGCGGGGTCCGCTTTGCGGCGCTCGTCACACTCGCGAAATTCAATTGAAAATACGTGAGGAGGCCGGAGGACTTGGGAGAGAATCCGTGCAAGCGTGCACCATGCAGGAGGGCCCAATTGAGCTATGAACCCACGGGAGACATAATTTGAGTTTGAAACGGTACAACTTGAGCTTTTGTAAGCAACACATTTAATTTGAGTCATTGAATCCTTATTTCCTAGAAGTACGGTCCTCGTTAAACTACACCAGGGTCACAACAGCACACGTTTTTGAAGTAGTACAACTTCTGCCTCTTTAACACGATGTATTTTATTGTCGGTTATTATAATAAGTTTTTTTTTTTTTTTGTTAGGTGGTAATGTTTGGGAACCACTGACTGAGTCTACATTAAAGGGTTAAAGGCTTGCTTTACATTGATTTGTACCGCGCACGATGTGGGGGGGTTGACGCACTCTACCAGCTCTAAATGCTATAAGACTGCATCTTTGCACAATTGTGACTCTTATAAGCAATAGTTCCCTGGCTCTTGTTTTTGTTCCTCCACATGAATGTCGGCGCAGGCGGCACCGACCGTCGGAGACAAATTCCTCGTGTTTTGTTACATACTTGGCCATTAAAGGTGATTCTGAAGTGCAACACGAGGCTACTTTGGCACTTTATCGTTATTCAAAAAAAAATCCCCACTGATATTTTAGGGCGCAATAATCCCGCATCATACGCTCAGTATTGTGATTGTAACGGTTCGCTCGCTCTCGGAAACAGAGCGTATCCTCTGGTCCCGCCTCCATGCGCAAATGGACCAATGAAGTGCTCAGAGTGAGGAACGCGTCACAGAGATACAAAAAAAAAAAGCGGACCAGTGATAGGAGGAGGGAGGGAAACTGACCAATGAGATGTCAAGGCGGGGCCACCGTGTCGGAGAAAGAAAGAAAGAAGCCTTTCGGCTCGACCGTCGTCGCCATCTTTGACACGTTCAAGCCAGCGAGATCGTCGCGCGTTCCTTTTCAAAATCATATTCGTGCCATTTGAAAAACCTATTCGATGTCTCGGTTTCATAATAACCGCGGCGGCATGGGGATGAATAGTTTTCAGCCTCGACGAGGTGGTGGAGTCGGCGGTCCCATGCGGGGTAGCCTAATGGGGAGCCCCAATTTCCGAAATCACCCTTTTCAGAACCAGAATCGCCGCGGAGGAAACAACAACAACTACAACAGGGGGCAGCAGGCGAGTCCTCAGAAGCCGCAAAACAGCCAGGCCTTGGGCATCATCCCGCCGCCGACCCCGGGGCCGGCCCTCACGATGAAAGGCCCGATGGACAAACAGCAGGAGCAAGACAAGCCCGAAACCCCCGCGACGGACAACAAGGTTCAGCCCAAGCAAGAGATCGCACCGGCCCAGACCAAACCGGCCGACAAGACTCCGCAGCTCAAGTCGCCGACTGGAAATGCCCACGTAACGCCGCAACCGCAAAGTCCGTCGACGCTTATGAGTCCCAAGGCGGCGGCGGCGGCGGCGCCGCTGCAGCAGGACCAGAAGCTAGGCCCGCAACCGAACCAACAGAACCAGAAGACAGGACAGCAGAGTCAGCAGCGCGGAGGCCAGCCGCAAAATCACCAGAACCAGCGGGGAGGCCAACCGCAAAATCCGCAGCACAACCAAAGAGGAGGAGGCCAACACCACCAGAACCAGAGGGCGGCCATGCACCACCAGAACCAGAGGGCGGCCATGCACCACCAGAACCAGAGGATGGGCCCGCAGCAAAACCAACAGAATCAAAGGCCGGGTCTCAAGACGGGGCCTCAGATGACGAAGTTCGCTCCGAAGCCGGAACAAGGGCCGCCGGAGCAGCTGGAGGTCCCGGGCACGAGTTCGGACGAGAGTCAAGCCAAGGTTTGGTTTTTTTTTTTTTGGACCTCCGCTCACATTTAACACAATTTCGCGTCTTTCTTTCTTTTCTTGTTTTTAACTCATTTAGCTTAAACATGATCGGAAAGCGCTTTCGTCGTTGTTCCGAAACGTGTTAAATTTGCTTCACTGAGCACCCCGACCGGGCGGTGCTGTAAAGGGCTCATTCCAGACTACGTTTCTCCCCCCCCTTTTGTCTCTCGTGTCGAGCAAGCCTCCTGCACCGGGCATTAAAATCAAACGCACCCAGCTACGTGCCATCGTTTTCCGCCATCTTGTGTTGGGGAAAAAAAAAAATCTTCCTAAACTTATGTAATCGCTTGTTTTTATTATTATTATTTTTTTTAAATTAAGATAAAGTTTGTCGTTATACATTTTTTTGTTCGTTTTTCTGTTGTAACCGTGTCAGAATTAGGAGTAGTCAAGTCCTTTTGCGGGCAATAGGCGAAAAATAAACTGTCGAACGTTAGCTCAAAGAGTCGTAAAAATGGCGGCCGAGGAAAATTCGTCATCTTCTATTCAGTTCGAAGCGTCCACACTCGCCCGATTAACGCCGCCTTATTGTTTTTGGACTTTTAACAGGAGTTTAAGGCGTCCCTGTCCATGTTGCTAAAACCCGGCGAGAAAACGTACACGCAACGATGCCGCCTGTTTATCGGCAACCTCCCCAGTGACATGACCGAGGAGCATTTCAGGAAGATTTTCGCCAAGTACGGAGAGCCCAGTGAGGTCTTCATCAACAAAGGGAAAGGCTTCGGCTTCATCCGACTGGTAAGAACGGACGGGACTGTCGCAAGTATTAATGTTTGTCTCCCCCCCCCCCCCCCACCCGTTGAAATATTTGAATGCGTTTGTCACAGGAGTCTCGTGCGCTCGCGGAGATAGCGAAAGCCGAGCTGGACGACCTCCCCATGAAGGGCAGAAGCCTCCGCGTCCGCTTCGCCACCCACTCGGCGGCTCTTTCCGTCAAGAACCTGTCACCTTTCGTGTCCAACGAGCTGCTGGAGGAGGCCTTCTCCCAGTTCGGCATGGTCGAGCGGGCCGTGGTCATTGTCGACGACCGCGGGCGCTCCACCGGAAAGGGCATCGTCGAGTTTGCCTCCAAACCTGCCGCCAGGAAGGCTTTGGACCGGTGCAATGAGGGCGTCTTTCTGCTCACCTCGTAAGTTGAATCTCTCCGTTTCTGGACTGCAGATGGTATCCATTTTTTTTTTTTTTTTAATTTTTATTTTTGTTTTATTATGAACAGTTTCTGAACTCTATTTTTACACTTTAAGATGATTTTGCCTTTGGAAGAATGAAAAGGGAACCTACCTGTTTTTTTTGTGGCAGGTCACCGAGGCCTGTAGTTGTGGAGCCTCTTGAGCAGTGTGACAATGAAGACGGTCTTCCCGAGAAGTTGGCACAGAAGAACCCCAGATACCAAGCGTAAGCACGTCACAGTCGTAATCTTCTTCTTTTTGTGCGGTTTCAAATCACGTTTTCCGTCCTTTGGCCGTTCTCTCGCCAGAGAACGAGAGGAGCCCCCGCGCTTTGCCCGCCCCGGCACCTTTGAGTACGAGTACTCCAAGCGCTGGAAGTCGCTGGACGAGATGGAGAAGCAGCAGAGGCAGCAGGTGGAGAAAAACATGCAAGAAGCCCGCGAGAAGCTCGAGAGCGAGATGGAGGATGCCTACCACGAGCACCAGGCCAACATGCTCCGCCAGGGTGAGACCGTCGAGCTTTGGCCGTGTCCCACGTGCGCCCGTGGCTTTCCGCTGCGGCTGAAGTTCACGTCCCTTTGCAGATTTGCTGAGACGACAGGAAGAACTGCGGCGCATGGAAGAGCTGCACAGTCAAGAGATGCAAAAGAGGAAGGAGATGCAGTTGAGGTACTGACCTTCCCTCGTTTTTGGGCCGTGCGCGCCTGCTTCTCAGCTCATGCTGGGGGGGGGGGCGGCAACGTGTCTTTGTTGGCAGACAAGAGGAGGAGCGTCGCAGGCGAGAAGAGGAGATGCTTCGCAAGCGAGAGATGGAGGAACAGATGCGTCGCCAGCGCGAGGAGAACTACAGGATGGGCAATTACATGGATGTGAGTTCCACGCTCTGCAAACTGAGACGACGGAAACACCAGTCGGAATGCGTTGTCATGCTCTTGAATTGTTTTTGCAGAGGGAGAGAGAAATGAGAATGAGTTCGAGCGGTGCGTTGGCCATGGGAGGTGGGTTCTCTTTCTCCTCTCTTCATGTTAGGATACGCTCTGTGCCCATTAAGAATCTCAATCTGATTTATTGGTCAGGTGCGAAAACCCCCCACAAAGAAAATTTTTCTCCGGCAGTCGGTGCGACATTCAGAACAAAGAACCAAGAACAAGAGACGCCTGCAAGATGTAAAATTGATACAAAAAAAGCACATTGACAATTATGTAAAGGGAGCAGTTTAAAGTGAAGAATTGTACAGTCTACAAAATAAAAAAAAAAATGGCTATTAGCGTCACCTTAGGCCCGCATTGCATCATGTGACGTACGCGTTTCCCCCGCCGAGCTTGCCGCAGACGCGTCGCAAAAAAAGTTGCAACGTGAGGAAAGCTGTGGAGCTCATCTCTCGGGATTGGCTGGTTTTAGTCACATGCTCGCCATTCCCCCCGCCTCCACCACCACCACCACCACCTTCTTGATTGATTTTTGCTGCCATAATGAAAGGAATCTGGTCATTTCGGCCCGTTTTGTCAAGCCGTTTCTTCCTCGTTATTTTGAGAATACCTGGTGCAGAACCTGAGTTTACCTTTTGCCCACAAATGTTACTGGTGACTCGTGTAAAATCAGTTTTATCTCCTTATTAATCAGTTTGTAAAAGTATTTGACGGCTGCAGCCACAAGGTCCAGTCCGTTTGTGTTTGACCTTTTGGTCGTCCCGTTTATTAGATATGTCCTTTGGCGCCGTTACCCAGAACTTCTCCATGAGCGGGATGGGATTTGAGGGGCAGCAGGCAATGGGAGCGTCTCCGGGAAGCCAGATGAGCAACGACATGGTAATGTATCCTCTTTTCCACCAGATGGTTCCTTGGTGTCCTGTCTTGTCTTGCGTTTTCCCCGGTGGCAGATGACTTGGAGCGCATTACCTTTTGTAAAACATTGGCTGGGCTGGGCTGGGCTGGGCTGGGTTGGGCTGGGGTCGGGGTCATAGACATGACGTCCGCACTTGCTGCTTATCGAGCATATATTTGTTACATTATTCACTCATTTAAATGATTACAATTGGCAAGCCAGTACCCCCCCCCCCCCGCCCCCTAGTTTGGTTCTCAGTGGTTGGACTTCAAGCTGACGGCCTGCACTAAAATCTTTTAACTTCTCTGTCGTCTGACAGACGTTGTGCTGTGGATGGCTACTGCAAGCCCTGTCTCTTGGTTGGGAGCTGGACAGGCACCAGTGTTTTTGGAGTTGGTTTTAATTGTTCAGTCTTGCACTTTTGTGCGAGCACATTGAATCCTAATCCTCATGAAAAGAAATCCAGTGGACCTCTTTGTGTTTTTGTGCAACGAATTTACTACTCTGACGCAAGTAGACATTTTATTTCACCCTCACCCTCCTGACCAACTGAATTGTTTTGTTTTAGTGCAGGCTGGCGGCCAAACCACAAACAAAGACGTTACTTGGGCTAATTTCCTCTTGGGGGGGGGGGCAGGCACAGCCTTGTGACTCAAGCGTGAAGGTGTTTTTACTTCAGGAGGAGGACGCACAATCTTATTCTCCTGGCTTGTTTGTATTGCAAGTGACATAAATATGCTGGAGAATATTTGTAGTCTCCAACTCTGGCATGATATTCTCCCCGTGAATGAAGTGCATTTTCATACGGAACGTGGCGACCTGATGCAAAATACGGTTGTGATATGAGTACGTTAAGGTGCTTCGGCACTTTTATGACTTCTTAGGCCTTCTCCTGTGAATAATTGAGTAATCTCCAGTGCTCGGTATAAATATGTAATGCCTCATTTGAAAAGTCATTTTTGCCAACTTCTTACTCAGTACAATAATAATTTTGATGATTATTCATCTGAGCATTTTTTTCAAAACTTATACAGTGGTGGCCTGAGATGGAAGAAATGAGTTTTTCAGATGTGAGATTGAGTCGTCGTATGGTCGTTTTCCTTTGGGATGCAAAAGAAATCGACTCAGCTGCAAGATGGAATAATTTTTTTGCCACAAGTTGAAATTTGCTGTCAAACTTGACAAAACGCCATAGACGGAGCATCAAATTGCACGTCTTGGCATTGTAAACCTTTTAGCAACTACGATTCAAACAAATGTGCAACAACTCATGTAGCCATAATATAAATAATAATATAAAACCGCTGAGAAGTTCTCGCATCCTCTCCATGTATATTCGTATCGCTGCGATATACTGACCCCAGTTAGATGTTGGCCGTGCACCAGAAGAAGAAGCACAATGTCCATTGAATTGAAGCCAAAAAAAAAAAAAAAGGTGCAGCAGAATTATTTATTTTTTAATACACAAGATTATAAAGAGCTACTTTGCTAATTATAAATAACAAAGAAAAAAAAGTTTTTCAGTTGACTGGATCGGATTATTGGTCTTTCCATTCATTTCAATGGGTAAAGATGATTTCATGGTTTTGAGTTACAAGCCTGGGCAATGAAGCAATTAAACTCGTATCTCAAGGCACCACTGTATTAGATGACAAAAAAAAAAAAAAAAAAACTAGAGACCTCTAACTGGAATACTTTTCCACAGTGTTAAATGAACGTGAATCCAAATATTTTGAGTCAATGGCCTACATTTGTGGGAGCGTTTTGTCGTATACTCGGGCTGCAACTGACCATCATTTTAATTATCCATTGAACTGTTGCTTATTTTTCAGATTAATTGATGAATTGGATATTTAAAAGATGTTAAAATGTGAACTTTATCGAATGTGCACAAATCTTTGCTGTTTGAATATCGCACTTCTCTCAAAGAACCACAAAATATAATAAAAAAAAAACCATTGAGGTCGAACGGCTTTACATTAGGCTACGGCCCAAACACGCGTATGCTATCCAATATCTATTTACAAGTGTGTACATATTCATTTTGTCATTGTTGTTAATGCAGTGTCTGTGTCCTCAAGTCTCTGCTGTTTTACGGGCCCGTAACCTTACCGATGGTGGACCAATTCTATTGGATTCTAGCAGCAAAATTAACGTGCTTGACCCCTTATGTGCTCTGAAAAGTAGAACATGTCATGTAAGGGGGGGGACAACACCCACCCAAATTCATACAACATAATTGGTATTGATTGGGTTAGATATCCAAATATGTTGGTCAGGCTCTGACAGAACCCCCCCGTCGTGTGCTCACACGTCATAATTGCGCAATGAGGCAAATCGATCGTGACACCCCGATGTAACCGACGTTGATTTTTTTTTTTTTTTTTTTTTTTTTTTCTTCCTTCCCCTCCCCTGGATGAATTGTTGCAGCCCTGCAGTATACCATAGAAAATAACAACTCTAAAAGTTGTTGCATTGTGCCTCTTGTCCAGGCTGTATAAGTTGAAGCTGTTTTAGCATGTCGACAAAAAATTGTTTGCACCCGTTGTAAATTTGTCAGGAAACGAGCACTTTTTTTTTTTTTTTTTTTCCCATTTGTCACATGTTTGGTTCTGTTACAAAGTTGTTTTTTCTCCATACATTTTATAAATGTAGGACCCTATGAAATCTGGCTTTGTTTACACAAATTCATTTTCAAGTTAAATGACGGCAGCCCATAATTGCAGCCGTTCATTAAAGACTCCTGTAAAGTGAATTCTGAGATTAGTATCAAAATTCATTATGTTTAAAAGTCATTTGTGAAACTGAGCAATGACTGTGAAGATGGTGGATCTGTCTTCTGACTTTTATGAATTGATATTTGTAGGGGAGGCGGGTCCATTGACACGTAAGGCTCCTGCACGAGTGGCCCCTCCCCCTTGATATCGGCGCATAGTCATCTGGTGTGATGTGTAGTAAGCTTGCGAGCTATGCGCTGAGGTGGAGGAAAAACCACAAAGGCCATCTTGATAGTCTGGCCTCTGGATTGAGGCTGGCAAAGGGCGGCGCTTTGCCACACGTGGGGGGGGTCAAATTAAGTCTAGTCTGGCTTGACTTGACTTTTTTGTGGGAGCTGTAGAGCGCTTCATTCCCGCTTGTAGTCACGTGTGTTAGCGTTAGCAAAAGAAAATACTCGGTGGTAGAATCCATTTTTCCAGGTTGTTGAAGAGAAAATTGACAGAGAGTTAAGTGAGCGTCACTTGTTTTTTTTTTTTTTTTTTTTGCATTGCAGTCGATGAACACGTCCACTGCGTTTAATATTGCAGCTAATTGTGGCATTGACGAGTTTGAAGCAACATTTTCAACTTTTTGGCTCGTTCAAATTTAGAATTTTCTTTTCACTTTACAGGGACCTTTAAGAACATTGTGTTAAATACCCAACAACTTTTTGCTGATTTCCTTTTTCAATTTTAGGCGAATTTTTTTTTTTTTTTTTTTTAAATTATTATTATTATTTTAGACAAACTTCACAGACTGCACGAGTCTCGAGCGATATTACCGGCTTTTTTGGAAAGCTTTTGCTAGTGGCGAAAGCCACATTTTGGACGTTGTATCGCACTTTTAATGTAGCTGCTTTTTAGTTTTTGCTCATTTTGCGTTCAATCGGGCCTGCGCGGGTTTCATGGGGCCCTACCGTAGTGGATGTGACAAAGCAAGCTCGCCGTGCAGCGGCGAGGCCGCGAGGGAGCCACTGAACTAACGAAAGCATTACCCTCTCTTCCTTTTCCGTATGTAACCTGCGGCACCTGGGACCTTCATATTGGAACGGATGTGTGGCCTGCTGCTTTTGTTGATCTTAAATCCTCGAAACATACATGCATTCATATCCACACACACGTGCCTCCACATGGACATGAACTGTGCTTGCGCACTGCCCCCACCACCCATCCCCCTCTCTTGCCCTTCCACAGCGCAACGAGCGCTTCGCTCAGGGCGGCCCCCGAGGAATGGGTCCTGGTAACGGCTCTTACGGCCGGGTCCGCGAAGAGTTTGACGGTCCCGCTAAGAAAGCTCGTTTTTAAAGGCTCTCCCGTGACGCATTTGTACAGATTCTCCTAAAATCCCAGCTGTGACGGCTCACTTTGTATTTAAGTTTCAAATGTTCCAGCATTTTATTCTGACACTTCATTTTATGAGCAGTCAGTGTACTCTTTTTATTTTGTACTGTCCTTAGTTTGAGGAGCTTAGGTTTCCCGTGAGCTGTATTTGATCCCTGTGTAATTCTTTTCGAGATTGTACCGTCGTGGTCGGTCGTAAATTGTGCTTTTTCTGATTCTCAATCCTTCGTGGCTTTGTTTGTGCCATTCAATTCAAAAGCATGTTACAATAAAGAAAAATGGGTTCAATTTGGCCAAACCTAATATTTATTATTCTTTCATTGTTCATGAGCAACCAAGCAGCAGTTGGTTGTCGTCAAAAATAACTCGTTAGGTTCTGCCTGCAAATATTAATCCTTCATCTCGCTCACGTCATTCTCAGGTTATTGAATCGTTCCCAACTGGTAGTCTGAGGCATTTTTTTTTTTTTTTTTTTAAATTATTATTATTATTTTAGACAAACTTCACAGACTGCACGAGTCTCGAGCGATATTACCGGCTTTTTTGGAAAGCTTTTGCTAGTGGCGAAAGCCACATTTTGGACGTTGTATCGCACTTTTAATGTAGCTGCTTTTTAGTTTTTGCTCATTTTGCGTTCAATCGGGCCTGCGCGGGTTTCATGGGGCCCTACCGTAGTGGATGTGACAAAGCAAGCTCGCCGTGCAGCGGCGAGGCCGCGAGGGAGCCACTGAACTAACGAAAGCATTACCCTCTCTTCCTTTTCCGTATGTAACCTGCGGCACCTGGGACCTTCATATTGGAACGGATGTGTGGCCTGCTGCTTTTGTTGATCTTAAATCCTCGAAACATACATGCATTCATATGCACACACACGTGCCTCCACATGGACATGAACTGTGCTTGCGCACTGCCCCCACCACCCATCCCCCTCTCTTGCCCTTCCACAGCGCAACGAGCGCTTCGCTCAGGGCGGCCCCCGAGGAATGGGTCCTGGTAACGGCTCTTACGGCCGGGTCCGCGAAGAGTTTGACGGTCCCGCTAAGAAAGCTCGTTTTTAAAGGCTCTCCCGTGACGCATTTGTACAGATTCTCCTAAAATCCCAGCTGTGACGGCTCACTTTGTATTTAAGTTTCAAATGTTCCAGCATTTTATTCTGACACTTCATTTTATGAGCAGTCAGTGTACTCTTTTTATTTTGTACTGTCCTTAGTTTGAGGAGCTTAGGTTTCCCGTGAGCTGTATTTGATCCCTGTGTAATTCTTTTCGAGATTGTACCGTCGTGGTCGGTCGTAAATTGTGCTTTTTCTGATTCTCAATCCTTCGTGGCTTTGTTTGTGCCATTCAATTCAAAAGCATGTTACAATAAAGAAAAATGGGTTCAATTTGGCCAAACCTAATATTTATTATTCTTTCATTGTTCATGAGCAACCAAGCAGCAGTTGGTTGTCGTCAAAAATAACTCGTTAGGTTCTGCCTGCAAATATTAATCCTTCATCTCGCTCACGTCATTCTCAGGTTATTGAATCGTTCCCAACTGGTAGTCTGAGGCATTTTTTTTTTTTTTTTTTTAAATCCTGTTAGGACAAACTAGCCTGTTTTTTGTCTGTCGTAAAGTTCCACCTTGCTAATTTTATTTAGTGCTCCAGTGCATTACTCATAAACCAGTGAGCCTACTATCCGATCTTTCTGGAGGAAGGCTAGTCAAAGATATTTTGCCTTGCTCCTATAATCTACAGTATCTCTCAGATGAGTTTTTCCTCTCTTGGTTCCTATATTGAGAGTAATCATTTAGTTAGGGTGGGAAGATGCCGTCCTTTTCCGGCTCACTTTGACTAATAAAATCGGAGAACTTAAAAATGCCGGTTTAGGGTTGGGTTGAGTAGAGTAGGCTTGGCTGCTCCCTTTGCACGCCGGGGGTCCACGTCGCCTTCTGTCAAACAAAGAAGGCCGTTCAGCCACTGCTGGGCTCTGAGCGCTAAACGTCTCTCCGACAACGTAACGTGGTAGTGCTCTCACCTTTTTATACCGTTCCATTTATTCTTGATCCCTCGACTTGTTCTCATGACTGGACAAAAACATTCAGCATGCCACATAATGCTGGAGCATACTTTTAAAATGGAACTAAGACACAAAATTTCTCAAGTATCGTGCCAAGAGATGCGTAACGTCCACCGAGAGGTCGGTCTGTAGTTTGGGTCCGGCGACAGTAAGCGTCCCACGCCTCGTATACCCCCACGAGCAGCTGACCGGAGGCGCCGGCCGGGCAGGAGTGTAGGAATGGAGCAGCTCAGAGAAGGAGGTAAGACAGTGGAGATTTTTAACATCAAAAAGCAGTATATTAAAATGAATGCTAAAGAACACAGGCAGCAGGTGGGCAAAAGCGTTTCATGCCGTGTTCCGTATTAAGAGGTGAGCGCCAGCCAAACGTCCACCGGCTGTAGTCTTAATTCCTGACAAGTCAGGAATTCACCCAATCGCCGTAGTACCGATGGGAAGATTCCCATCACGACGCGACGTGACCCGATTCAAAAGTGAGACGTTCAGGCCCGGCTGGAGCGGTACTGTTGTACAACACTTGGGCACGTAATAACAGAGTCATTAAAACATAAATTGATGTGCGCTGTCTTACTTGGCAGTACTGCAAACTTATTGTCTCCTTGTCAAATTTGGAAGCCCTTATTCAAGATACACACACGAGCGAGCAAACCTTACCGCTCGGACAAACGTCGTATTTTTAATGCTTCCCATCTTACCGGTCATCCCTTTTAAGAGGAGATTCCAAATACACGATTCAGTTTGGTGCGCACCACACCCAAGACGAGATCACATAGACGGAAGTGCGCAGTTTGCGAAGCACCACTTGAGGCGGTCCAAGGGCCACTCGGCACTTCCGAGACCGCAGATTAGCGCCGAAGAACTCGTTGGCACTTTTCCGCTTTGCTCTGAAGTGGACTCAAACCGTGGCCCTCCGGTTCCAAGGACCGAGTCCTTTCTCAAAGATGCGCTAATGTCGCCTCGTAGTGGACTTGCAAGCTTTGTGGGAAAAAGTGCCCGTGTGCCCTTTTCAGAATATTCATCAGTTTTTCAGATTTGCTTATTTTCACTGGCTGAATTGCAAAAGACAAGAAGACTTTCTCCAGAGGAAGATGCAGTCGCAAATGTTGTCTTGGTTGCTTCATCGGAAGATTGCGTTTAAAAAAAAAAACAAAAAAAAAAAACTTGGAAGTTCTTCTACTCCTGCTCAGGGCATTTGTTCTACATTTCTTTTTACTTCATCTTGGTACAGTTACATTTCTTGACAACTGGAGGTATTTAAAAGGTAACATTCTTAGGGGGTCTGTTGCAGTACAGCCTCTGACCAGTACTACTAATTAGACCCGCGTTTCTATTTGTTGATGATCTGTATTTCTGTAACAATTAGACCGGAAACCTGAATCTGTAAGATATTTTTTTTTTTTTTTTTTTTTTAAATCTGAATTGATCTTTCTCTCTACATATATACATGTTATCTGGACTGCAAGATAATCCTAGCGGGGATTGATGCATCTTTCCTCATCTCCCCAAAATAAAAAGTCTGTTTCGAGTCCTTGTGGGTCTGTCAGCCTGTGAAGATGCTCCCTAGAAACGACCAGTCGTTGATTAGCTCCACCAGGTACACGCAGGGTACGACTGCGCCTCATCTCATTGGCTTAAGAAAGTCAAAGCGAGTGCCCTTGGGGGGGGGGGGGGGGCGGAGCTTGTCATCGGACGAGCGACAAAGCGTCGCGTGTCGACCGGACGGACGCCACGTCGGACATTCCGGGATTGGTTGTTCCACCGTGGCTTTTGTCCGTGTAACCCTTTCCAAAGGTAAAAGACCCTCCCGCTGACGTACTCGTAGCGCCGTCCGTCGCGGCTGCCTTCATCTCCAAAGCTCATCCATTCAAAATGTACATGAGATATTTGTCCATTCCCCCATTTGAATGTTCTTTCGGGTGGCGACTGCTGGGCAGTTGCCTTCCTCAAATTAGTTTTCTCCTTTGTGGGGTGGGCGATTGATTCCCTAACTGGTGCCCATCTCGGACGTCTTGAGTTCTTTCTTCAATTGGCCACCTTTGAAATCCTTTCCATCCCAGTATGGTCCATGGCCGGGATTCGGTAACAAAGGAGAGGAACACTACACGTATATTTGCTGTCACAAGTCTCACACCCAGTTAATTACCGTTGTGCTTTAGCCGCTGGTTATCATGTAGTATATTCTGCAATGTTGCTTTGATGTGCTTTTTACATTCTCTTAACAGGTTTTGGACTGTGGAGGAAATTGAGGCTGTGTAGTGCTTTATTTAGCAAAGCTATTAAACCTCAAGCGAGATGCGATGGTAACTTTTGTCAGGCTGCATCTGGCTTTGAAGTCTATGTAGCGCCAATGGAAACTTGGTAGGTAACTTGCATGACAAATTTGATGTTAACGTCTTTTTTGAACACGCAAGATTGTGTTTGGAGTACCGTCTTGTATTCCCCCCCCCCACACACACACACACCCCCCCCCCCCAGGCTCCAAAGGCTAGACAATATCCTAATAAACAATTGGTCTGCTAAAAGATGGCAATTCACGTTTGTAGACCATAAGAGAGGTTTCCCCTGCGGCAGCCTAGTAGCGGTGTACCGTTCCAAAACCCCAATGAGACCAGGTAAAATGCTAGCAAGCGTCCGATCCGCTCAAAGACCACAACTTGAGTGGAAAAAAAACCAAACTAGTAAAACTAACTGAGAAAACGAAGAATTAAACTCTTGGGCTTGTGGTTGGTTTTCATATTGCACTTTAAGTGTTTGGGGAACATTTTATTTCATCATAGTGGTAGTAATTGCTTCTTTCACTCTCTCAAATCTTTACTTTTACTTCAGTCACTCACATTTGAAAAACGTACGGCTGTGGTCAGTCATGCCCGCAGATATAAAGTGGCGGGTGTGATTTAAGGGTGGAATGTCAAGACCTTAAAATAACATACGGAGTTGTTAGACCAGAGTATGTAGTTGTTACCTGATACCATAATCATAATTTATTGACACTGGACAGACTGAGACAGACATTTTTAAAGAGGTCAATCGACATTTAATCTCAAGTATTGGTATAATCAAATCATTTTATTTCATCATGACCTATTGTTATAATCGAGCGTAATTTATGGCGCTATCTATTTTCAAGCCATTGATGAAAGCTAGCAGTCGATGATGTAGAGCTTCCTAAAGCATGGAGAGGGCGGGGGGGGGGGGATGAACGTTCATATTTAGATATATGCACATACAAGTCTGTTAGAATTTCGATCAAGCCCATTTGAGTCAGATACTTGAACTTTACCTGCGTTATATCCCAGAAACGTTTTCAGTATAGCTGAATTTCCTTTGACGTGACTTTGGACGTACATGCGCTCCTCGCAGTACGTGAAGCAGCTCGCCACATGCGCTTTTGGCATCACTTCGGAACACGCTCGGTACGGTTAACTTGAATTTCCTGTTTCCGGGTGAATTTTAGGATCAGGCTTGTTCTGTTACCAACGTTTATGAACTAAACGCGTAAATTCATGTCAGGACTACACAAAATAAGCGACGTCTTGTAACAAATTATACGTGCGCTCGTCAAATGTGAGTGACTGCTTTACGAGCTACTCAATTCTTCAACTTTATTCTACTACAATGGTACCTCGACTTACTTTGAAATTTACAGGCAGCTCCTTGGGGCTGTCAGTCAGCGATTCTACCAAAGTGGTAATGTTGTTGCTTCAATCTGTTTCCACTTGTAGTAAAACCAACAAAGAATTAAACTTTGTATTCAACCCAGCAACTCTCAACTTTTTCTGACGGAAGTCTGCTAGCTTAATGCTAACACATTGCAAAAGTTCATAAAACTAGCGTCGGTGTCCCTTTTAAACAGACATTTGAACACTATAACAGTACTCGCATGCATCTATTCTTTATCCTCTGCGAGGAATCGCTTGCTTCTTCGTGGCCTCGTCACGGACCCCTGAAGCAGACCGTGAACGCATTTGAATTAAGATTCCTCTCCTGACTGTGTTCCAAGATGACAGTCGAGTAGAGTGCGCTGAAACGCTTGAATGGCATTTGCTCACTTGGCGGTCACCGAATTCAGTCGGTAAGTCGAGGCACCACTGCATTATAGTGACCATACGAGAGACCAGCTCCTTCACACACACAAATAAATACTACTTGCGTTTTTGCTCATGTAAGTTTTCTGACTGGGATGAAAAGTGAAGAAAAGACCCACTATCAAGTGTCGTAGCCGGGATTCTTAAAGTGCTCACGTAGAAGTTGCATAATGTAAGGAAGTCTATAACCCTGGTATACATTTTTGGATTCTATTATCATCCACTTGTCTTTAGAGAATAGCACTTGAGCCAAGTATGTATTTAAAAAAAAAAAAAAAAAAGATGCATGTTCTTTTTGGTGTACAGTTTGCTCTTTTTAACAGGTTTGTCCATCTTAAAGGTGAGAGCGAGAAATTAATCTGTGCCGACTACCGATGAACCAATGATTTCAAAAGAAACCCCCCCCAAAACCGTGCGGTAGTTTGTCTGTAGTGCTTGTTGGACTGTTGTGGATGATGAAAAGGTATGACGCAATCTCATTCTCTTTGTCGGGAATTTGATGCTTCGATTGCAAGCAAGTACCAGCAGCGATGTTGTCATGTCATATGTGCGTTAAAGCAAGTTTGCGTTGACCTTCTTCTTCTGTAGGCCACTTTCTACACTCGCAACCCACTGAATGGAAAGTGGAAACTCCCGAGTAAACGCTTGGGATGTTTGGGATTCCAGGCAGCCTAGCGTTTGTCCAGGTTTGGAAGAAAATGCCAATTCAAAATGATCTCCGGGATTAAATGGGGAAAATCAATTCATGTGAGCGTCACTTTTTACGTTGACCCTTTTAACGGTGTTGTACAATAAAAGCGAGACGGTATCATAAACCAGCGCTCATACCACCACCACCACGACGGCAAAAAAAAAAAAAATATGAGCAACGTAAAGACTAATTGTCAAGACGTAAAAAAAATTTGTACTGGGCATAAAAGACACGTGAAGTCTTTGGTCTGCCCAAGTCAGACGGTCCGAGTCGTTACGAAGTGGATGATTATGACAATTCATAATGCCGTTTGCTTTCCTCACAGCTTGTCTGTCGTACACGGACAGGAGCCCGGCCTGCCGACTTCCTGAAGTTTTAACACGAGGATAGAACCGATCTGTAAAAGCGGGTCGTCATCTCAGAAGAAACTTGGGAAAGTTGTCATGTTCCCCGAAAAGTAGCACGCTTTGAATCTGGAGGTTCCAAAGGGCCCCCGCAATAGACGTCTGAAAATCACCGGTCACGTCTTTGGCTTTTGACCCGGTCAACACCGGAGGACTCCTCGCACCAAGCGGCCCACCTGTGGAAGATTAGCGAGAGCCAGCAAACTTTTCAGGTGTGGCGCTTTGTCAGGAGGGCTGATTAGCTGCAACTTTGCCGTGACCCGCAGTTCCGAAGTCAGGAAGTTATCCCGCTGAGTCTTTCAGATCGTGTTGAATGCTCAACAACTGAGTGGCATGCGTGTTGTAATCTGGCGACGGGAGATCCTCCTGCTGTGTGCCAACTGCGGCGGATGAAGGTGCTCTTCTCACCGTGCGTGCGGTAAAATTTCAGTTCAGATCGTCTTTTCAAAAGTCTTCCTCAGCTCCAGGGCCTTTTCAGATGTGCCCACAAATTCTCTGGGGTTCAGATCAGGGCTTTGCGACGGCCTCTCCAAGACCTGGACTTTCCTATCCTCAAGTCACTTTTGAACTACTTTGGCAGTATGCTTCAGGTCATTGTCCGCGTGGAAGACCGAGACTGAGCTTCCCGGCTGATGTCTTGCGACGTTGGCTTCGTTCAAAGTTCTTACTTGTTAATGCGCTCCAATTCATGCTGCAGCAAGCAAAACCAGCCCCCCAACATGATGCTGCCACCTCCCACCAAAAGTTCAGATCTTGGAGTCTAGTCTGTCTTAGGTTTCTTTAGAAGTAATGGCTTCATTCTCTGCGATCAGCCCATGTCGGTGCAGGGCTCGTTTCACTGTAAATGACACTTCATCTGGCATCTTCACAAGGTCTTTAACTTTTGTTCTGGGATTGATTCACAAATTTTGGACGAAAACACGTTCGTCTTGGGGACCCAGAGCCCATCTCCTTCCTGAGCGCTGTGATGGCTGGACATTCCCTGGTTTGTTTGCGCATAATTGTTTGGCACCTTCAAGTATCTGGAAATTGCACCCAAGGATGAGCCAAACGTGGAGCTCCACAATGGCGGATGATTTCAAACAAGGAGAATGATTTTTAGGCGTGGCCTTGAATACATCACCAGGTGTGTCGTTAATGAACTCAGATGTTGTCAGTCAGCCTATCAGGAGCTTCCAAAACCATGGCTTCATCTTCATCAGCTTTTTGTGTACGTCAACTTTTGAAAATTGTCTCTCATCGTGATATTTAACAAAATAACATCATTTTGGTGAACAAACTGTTTGGTCTGATTAGACGTCAGACACGGATCCAAAAAAAAAAGACTTTTTTTTTTTTTTAATTTTGCACAGTGCATGCAAGCTTGTGTTCTTAGGCTGTAGGTTGTGAGCTCGCAAATGCGCCACAGCCGCCGTGATGATGTCGCACCCAATGGAGGCCGCGTCGCTGCGGTCCGGGAAAAAGTCAATTCGTTTTCATTTGGGCCCCCCCCCCCCCCCAACTTGGTTTTAGGCTAGCGTACGACAGCCTTGAAATGATTTAATTAGGGTGCAAACACGACAGCGTTACAGTTTTGCTGTGGTCGACGTCCAACAACTTGAAGTGAAAATGTGTCCAGATGTCTTTGTAGTAGTAGCAGTAGTACTTTTATTCAGTCATATCCTGCGTGGCGACAGAACTGGCACAGACGGAAGCAAAATGCTTTTTAAGGACTCCTAATTTTGACCACCTAATAAGCAACGCTTCCAAACTATTGGGGTGGGGGGTTGCTCATTATTGCTCCACTCGGGTCTTAAAACCACCCTTAAAAAAAAAAAGCAGCTTTTTTTTTTTTTTTTTTTTTTTTTTTTTTTTTTTTTTTTCCTGTAAAGTTGTGAGGTCCACTGTATCATCCAACTGTAGAAGTTTCAACATTGGGGATTTCATCCCCATGGATATATATATATATATATATATATATATTTTTTTTTTTTTTTCATTTTTTTTTTTTTTTTAATCTTTCGGGATACTGTCCGACCCTCTACTGAGATTTTGGGACCCCAGCGGTTTGTGAGCAAAGCCTACTTTCAAAATCAAATGAAGGGTAGTGGCCAAAAGGGATCCGTCCTTTCGTGATGAAGGGATTGTACGTTGATCCGGTTTCACAGTCCCATCGGCCTTTAGAGGGAAACCGTAACTGTAAAATGAATTTCATACCTTTGGGATATCAAGGAGTCCTCCGTACCTGTTGTGTCGTGTTATTAGTTTATAATAAAAAGTTTTGAATGCGGCCTTCTAGCATTTGTATCCAGTTTAAAACAAAAGTAGCCGTCTGATTTGTTGGCGACCTAAACTTTAGTCGTCATTGAGGCCGTCCACCGAGTGCGGGTGGGCGGGCCGCTTTGCTTTTGTGTGTGTGTGTGTGTCATCCAAGCTGCGTTAGCTGCAATTGGGCCCGCTTGTGAAAGACAGGCAGCCCCCAGTCGGCAGGTTACATTGCCCCCCGACCCCCCCCCACCCCGCCCCCGCCCCCCCGTGAGTAGTTCTGCGGCAGTCAGTGGACAGTAAAGCCTGGACTTGTTTGCACTGCATCCAGAGAGGTACGCGAACACGGCGCGAGCGAGCAAGGTAAGTGCTCATCCACGTTTTCCCTTCTCCCGAGATGTACAACTTGTCCCATAACTCTCTTCTGTCTTCACTCATGTCACGGTTCCACTTTGAAGGGCTTCTGGCATCACACTTCTGACCAAACGGCATATCGCAGTGCAGATCGGCAAACTTTGTTGTGTATATGAAATGATCCCGCCTGGTAGACGCTGCAGTGTGTGTGTGCGTGTGTGTGCGTGTGTGTGTGTGTGTGTGGCAAAAGGTGAATGGCAACACAAGAACCAGAGAACCATCAAGTATGCCTTTTTGAAGCTTTCCTTTTGGTGTGTGTGTGTGTGTGTGTGGGGGGGGGGGGGTTAAAGAAGCCCCCTCCTTACCGAGATCAATCGCAGTTTTACTGGGGGGGGGGGGGGGGGGTCCTTGCAGTTTGCATCTTGATGCATTTCTCAAAGAAGTTGAATGAAGCCACGTTGTTCAGCTGTAGTTCCACCAAGCAGATTTAAGTTCTTGGCCTACAATTTTTCTCTGACTAGCCTCCTCGAAGTTACGCACGCGCTTGCCTTCGGCCTCTCAACTGACGCCCGATCCGCCGCCTCCCGTCGGTACCGTGCAAATGCCGACCGGGTTTAAAGATGCAGACGTCGTCTTTTGTGCGCCGCGTGACGACGCGCAAGGAAAAAGAAAAGCCAAAACGTCTTTTCCGCTGTTGGCGAAACCATCACGGCCTCCCTTTCCTTTGAACTGAACTGCTTGGTGAAAGCTGCAATATCTGAAATAATGGACAATATCTCTAGTATGTCTTCGTTTTGTTTTTCCCCCAATTAGTACTACCACTCGCTATGGTCTGAGGCCAGGGTCAAGAGTCTTGTTTTTTTTTTTTTATAGTTTTTGATGGTTGACTTTTGGGGTGGGATTGAAGGATATTTTGAAAAGAAGCAAATCTTGAGCATACAACATCCACGTTTGTGTTGATGGGGATTTGGGAGGGTTGGTTTTTTTTTTTTTTTTTGGCTTTTCAAATTCAAGTCCACTGATGTACTTGCTTTTCTCTTCCAGTAGTCTTCGTCCAAGCCAGCGGTTCCCAACCCAGTCACAAAAGATGAAATGAGCTCGGCTGAATTGAACACAGATGCTCTCGTCTTCATTCCCCCCCAATATTGAATCTATGCCCTGGTTGGGAATCACTGGCTTCAACGCACTTGAGTGGCCACAATGTTGTCTGTGGATTGCTGTCAAGGCAAAAGTCAAACGGAGCAACTTTGAAGGGACTTTGACGCTCTTTGTGTAGCACAAGAACACGACGGCTAAATCGCGCATTTGTGAACTGCTCAGTTGTGGAGGGGGTGGCATACCTGAACCTTTGCGCCTGTATTGCAATCAATGTACTTCGGTCTCGCGCTCTCGTCGGGCCTCGTGATTGTTGCCGTGGGTTTGAAGGGGCCGCGTTGCATCCGCTCGGCCTTCCGGGCCGTCGAAACCCGTCGATCTGCACCGTGATCCGTCCCGCCGCCTCGGCCAAAAACCGTCGAGAGCTTTTTCGGGGTCCCACGAGCCGAAAACGAGTGTGATGCCAGAAGTACCTTCGCGGCCGCTGCCGGTCGCCGAACGTCCGAGCGAGGCCTGAAGAGGCCCTGGTGCCGCTTGGCGTGCTAGCGTGACCTGCAACATACTTGAGGGTCAAGGACTTTTTGGAATGCAGCGCTCAGGAGTTTGTTTGTTTTTTTTTGTTTTTGTTTTGTGTGTTTTTTTAACCCCCCACCCCCATGTATCCTTGCAGTTTGACAAGTGAACAGCAGAGGTGGGGGATTGGAGTCACAGTACCGGACTTGTCAGATTGAAGTTGAAGTTGAGCCTTTAGCTTGGCTCAAACTTTTAATTGCGGGCCGCAAGACTTTGACTTGATACTCAGGAGACTAAAAGAGGTAAAAATGAGAATGCCGACAACCTCACCGTAGAACTCGTAAGCCAAGAATAAAAGGTGGAGCTCACCAGGATCGGCAGTCAAAGACAAATTCCACTTTGTGCGGGCTACGCCTTTAAATGACAAGACGAGCCAAACTTTTTCACGGACCATTAAAAGACGTGAGGACTGCGAATTAATCCGAGTAGTGACACTGAGTACATAGGAGCTAAAGTGTGCAAAGACTGAAGGTGACTTGTGGAAGTGACTGGCGCTCATCCAGTCATCCGTGCAACTCTGCCGTGAGACCGTTTATCGTCTCCGAGACGCCACGGTCGGCGCCGTCGGGTACAACTGGCGCTACGCGGTAAGACAAAATGGCGGCGCAAGCAAACAAAGCATTTCAGTTCCTGTCGTGATAAAATTCGGATTATGGATGTTTTAGTTTTTCAAGCAGCTTGCTCGCGTGAACGTTGACATTTTTAAGACTGACTCCCACCTCTGGTGCACAGTTGCACTCGCGCGTCATTTGAGCCTCTTGTGCGTTTTCCAAGGTGCCAGCGCACACGTTCACCGATTAGCAACAATAACGTAACAGTAATCGTAGATTGAGATCAACTTTTGCGTGGAAGGATTTCTCCCTTTTTCGCTGTGTGCCGTTTGGGAGGAAATGTTGACACCTTTTAATTCTTTGCGTCTTCTCGCCCTACTTCCATACTACCGACGGGTCCCGTTTTGTCAAAACTCGACGCGGGCGCTCGTGTAGTATGTCACAGATTAAGACTTCATGTAACAGTTTTGAGCGTAATGCATGTTCCTATCATTATAACTTTGACACACGCACACAAGAGTTTAGCCGTCGCGAGTGAGCAACATCATCGTTGGCGTTTCCCTGTCAGCTTCTCACTGTTTACGTTTGTCACCACAGGAGGAGCCTTCGCCGGCTGACGGAGGGTGACCGGTCCCGCCGCCGGTCCGTTAACGGTGAGTTGCCCACACAGTACGCGCTTCGTTAAGAGCGCCACTTCATTCTAGGGAAATAATCAAAATAGATTTCAAGGAAAATGACACAAATGCGAATGATAGATACGGATCACGTAAACGCAGCACAGCGGGCCGGGTGAAATCCCCGTGCGGGGCCGTATGTGGCCCCTCGGGCCTTCCTTTGCACACCACTGGTCTTGTCTCCTCAAGCACATAAAGTGCAAGCAAACATCTTTCCTGGCAACTCTTTTACTTATTTTGGACTCCCTCGAGTCACACAGGTGCGTCTTAATAAATTGGAACTCGAAAGCTTTGTCCGCTTCTCTACTTCAACTCATAAACTTTGAATCAGTGTAAATGTATTTTATTTAGTGTCCAACGAACAAATAGCCACATTAGATCATCTCGCAAGAAGCTGCAGGTGCAATTTCCACATGGGAGTGAGCTTGAAATTGGCCTTCTCTGTCAAGTCTGTTCTTGACGGTCACTTCTCTGAAATGCAACCAAGTGCCAAAAGTTTCGGACTGATGTTGTCATGATTGTCGAAGGCTGCTTCCTGTTTTGCAGTGAACATGGCCGCCGCTGAAAGGACGCAAGGGCGACACCCCGGGGGCGGGGGCGGGGGTGCCTTGGCTGACTCTTAACCAAGACCTTCGAGTCAGTGGCGTGAGCGTCTATCTTTCAGAAAAGGGTCCATTTATTGCCCTCACTAACGTGGTTTCTTTCTCCCCCTCCCCATGCAGAGTTGCAACCCTCGGCAGGACGCCGCAGTAAAATGGCCTCCATTGATGCTCTCAAATGTGAAATAAAAGGAGTTCCACTCGAAATCGTTAGTCGTCTCCTTTCTGCGCTCGACTGTGACAAAAGCTCCCAGCGAGCAAAGCCAAGTAAGCTGCAACGTGGATCCTGCCGGAAGGCGCGTCCGTCCATCTTTCATAACGCACAAGCACCCCACGCGTCACCGTCTCTCCGCTTCGGCAGATCTCGGTATCGGAGGTTCTCCGGTCCAGGTGAACCGAAACGCCGTCTGCTATCGGAGCCGCTTATCCTCACAAGGGTCGCGGGGAGTCGCTCTCCCGGGTGTCTTCGGGCAGGAGGCGGGGAACCACTTGTCAGCCAATCGCCTTCCCCTATTAATTGGAGACTCTAAATTACGTGTTTGTGGCATTGTGTGAGGAAAGCGGCCACAGTTGTGAGCGTCGTGGTCCGACCGGTCGGCCGCCGTGAAATGAACTTGCATTAAAAAAAAACAAAAAAAAAAACGTTGATGGTTTCTTTGTTGTGTGTGTGTGAAAGTTTCTTTCTGGTGAATTATTTAGGGTTCTTTTTTTTTTTTTTTTTTTTTTTATGCTCCAACAAACCTAATTTGCATATTTTCTGAAGTCAGGAATTTTGCAAATGAAATTTTTGCTTTCAGTAATTTGTGGAGATGTTTACTCCTGGCTGGTAGCCAATCGTAATTTTTACGAAATCCAACAATGGGCTGATTTGGCACCACGTGACGTTGGCCGCCGTCCACCCCGACGTGTCTTTTTCACCTAGTCGCAATTGTGAGGCCAGCTGGAAACTGATCGATGTTGTCCTGAGGCTCCCTGTGGTGCACTGGCACAAAAGGAAGCCCCCACGGCGGAGGACTTGATGACTTTCTCGTGAAGTCGTTTCCAACGCGCCTGTTGAAAGGGTCGTTCCACATCCTTTCGCCGTCCTACCTTCTGCTGCTTCACGTGCTGTATTATTATTTTTTACATTAGTGCTAATGCTGGGACTTTAAAGTGCACTCGAGTTTCCTCCCACATCCCAAAAACATGCAACATTGATTGGACACCCCAAAAGTGTGATTGTGGGTGCGGCTGTTTGTCTCTTAAGCGCCCTGCGATTGGCTGGCGACGAGTTCGGGGTGTAGCCCACCCCGCCTCCTGCCCGTTGACAGCTGGGATAGGCTCCAGCACTCCCGTGACCCTTTGTGAGGATAAGCGGGGAAGGAAATGGAGGGATAGATGGTTTTGATTGGCATTGGGGCGTCAGAAAAATCCGGAAAAAAAAAAAAAGACTCTTTCAAACATGAATAAAGACACAAGATAGTGTGGTCACGCTTTGGTGTACACGTGGAATTAATTGGCAAAAATGAAATTTTCCATTTTCCAAAAATAGTGCTTGATGGTCTAGTTTCGTGGTACTTTTTTTTTTTTTTAACCCGTAGCTGCGACTGCCGCAGGTTCGGGGCAGTGTTCCCGACGTCCGCTCGGGGCGATGATGAGCGATCGCGATTGCGTCGACGAGCGAAGAAGACGACGCTAGCCCAGCTAGCAATATCCCCACCGTAGGATGCCCCATTGCCGCTGATTTGCGAGTCCTCCCCGCTTGCAAATCCTTTCAATGTTCTGAGTCGTCTTTTTGTGCAAAGTGCGAGCCTTTTGGATCGGCAGCGAACATGGAGGCCGTGGAAAGTGGCGACGCGCGTCAACATCCGGCCGCCGATGAAGTGCGACTTGCGGTAATGGTCGCGCACCCGCACGCCGCCGCCGCCGCCGCCGGCTTCGCCGCCTCCGCTCCCCACATGACCCGCAACCCCCTCGCGATGATTCGAGCGAAGGGTTGCTTGCTCGAGTTGCTTGCGAGTGTTTAGTCCAAGTCGCTGTTTACAAGCTAAAGGCAGCGGGGCCACGCTGAGCGCGACGGGCTAGCTAGCGCCAAAGCCGGGACGGGACGCTAGCGTTAGCTTAGCATGTGCTGGGCTAGTCGTCAAAATAATTTCGAAAAATTCCTCTGGCAAAACGTCAGGTTCACTTTTTGATTCGTTCTCGACAAAGCATCTTCAAATCCAAATGGGAAACTGGAGTTGTTTTCATTTAAATGGCGCAGACGTGCAAAGCCGACATTTTCCCATCCCCCTTCATGTGATGGCTGTAAAACATTCCCAATCACAAAAACAATCTAAATAATCATCATGTACATGCTTGGTATGTGGGTCATTCAACAACAACAACAACAAAAAAATAAAATAAATGACTCCACAGTTGGAGTTCACTGATACCCGACAAAAAGAATTACGTCCGGGATTTCAATACCAAACATTGGCAGCTCAGTGCGAAGACTCAACGGACGACCTCGTTGAGTGGCAATTAAAAATTTGCACTCGACTAACGATCATTTACACGTAAGGTGTAGAAACGCATAGACGGGTATCGTAACGATGCTCTGCGGAAAAACAAGTTCATTTCAATTGCGGTAGTTTATTTTGAAAAAAATCAATTTCCCAAAGGCTGAAGATGTTGCTTTACGTTGTTGCCGGCGTGCAGGAAACGGAAGAGACGGGCACCGAACCTCCGGCCGGTCTCGGTTGTTCCCTCCCGAAGCAAACGGAGACCCCCCTGGTCCCGTGTCGAATGGAGGCCTTGAACGCCTCGCCGTCCCACTCGGAAGACGAGGCCGAGGAAGGCGGCCCGGTCAGCGAAAAGGACGACGAAGAGCCGGACGAGGAGGAGGAGATGGACGTCGCTGCCGCGCCGGCCAGGGATTCGGACTCGGAGGAGAACGCGGGCAGAGGCTCGTGCTTGGCGTCTTTCAGCCTGGACGAGATGATGGATATCGGTACTGTGGATCAGCAGGAACAGGAAGCTCAAATGAACACGGAGGATAATAACGGCGCCGCAGGTAACGCTCGGGCTTTTTCGATTGGCGGCCAACCCCCGCCCGTGTCCCGTCACTTGCCGCGGGCGAAAAGTCGCGATTTCCACACCGTTAAACGAAAGGCGCTTAAACGTTGTATATTTAAACGGCAGAATGATGAGCCAACCCGTATTCTGATGATAGGTCACTGGCGTAATGCTCTTGTATGATGTAAATGCCACAGACGGGCTAATGGAAAGCTGCGGAGTTGTCTCAGGAATGCTAAAATGTCAAATAAGTGCTACTTGAACACTTAACGTGGCAGCGGCACGTACCGAGCGAGCATACAAAAATACTGGCGCAAATAGAATGTGGTCGTCGTGACGCCGCATCTGCATCCGGTCGCGCTCGGCACCGGCCTTCGTCTCGCGGCACTGGACCCAAAAGCGCTTTGGGTTAGCCGAGATGTCGTCGCTCAACCTGGAGCGGAGGAACATTGCGCCTCCTTTGCTTTTAGGTGTCTTTTCAGAACCGGAGGAAGAGGAGGCGGCGATCGAGCCGGACGCTGACGCCGAACCCGCCGTGGACGTCAAAGTGGCTGCGGGGATGGACGACGAGGAGGAGGAGGAGGACAAGGAGAAAGAGAGGGAGGAGGACACGGAGAAAGAGAGGGAGGAGGACACGGAGAAAGAGAGGGAGGAGGACACGGAGAAAGAGAGGGAGGAGGACAAGGAGAAAGAGAGGGAGGAGGACAAGGAGAAAGAGAGGGAGGAGGACAAGGAGAAAGACAAGGGAGAGAAAGAGGTGGAGGAGGTAGAGAAGGAGAAAGAGGAAGTGCCCTTCTACGCCACCCGCTCCAAAAGCAAAGCTGCAGCATGTGAGCATCACTCCACTTTTTCCTCTTACGACATGTGAATTTCCATCCCCGCCCCGTTAACTCAATTAGTTGAGTTAACTTCCGTTTTCAACGTTGTAGCCGTCAATATGAACACACGCACAAAATTGTTGCGATTGTCATTGGTTAGCGACACACACACACACACAAAAAGTCCCGCAAAGGTTTTTTTTTTTTTTTTTAAATTAGCTTTTTGTGTTCCAAACAGATTTTTGTTCAAACACAAACATGGCTAAATTAATTTCAAATTGATGTGAGCACACACACACGCAACAACACATCTGAGGTGAATTATTTCATTGAATTTTTTTTTTTAATGACAAAAGGATCCAACAATATTTGCTGACGAGGCTTATCGGATCGGCCCATGATTGGCATTTTTTTACTGATGGCCCGAACGATTTCAACGGAATGATAATTCGGCGACGTCATCGATGAGCTCCGGGAATGACATTTGCTCCGCGTCGCCGTCTTTCACAGCATATCGGACTTTATTTTGATAGGGGAGTAAAAAGGATCCTGCCTGCTCTCAATTTTGCAAGTCTTCAATAGTGGCTAATCATCATCATAATGATATGATGATCAGACCCTTGTGGAGAGTCCTGATGAATAAGAAGCTGCGACGTGCAATCACTTTCCTATGAATAAAAGATGGGAGTTGTTTTACATTATTGCATTATTATTTCTTTCCGAATCTCAGCGTCAGGCGACATGACCAACGGGATGAAAGTGTTGAAGACGTCGGTGTCCAGCTCCTCCTCCTCCTCGTCGTCGTCGTCGTCGTCGTCCTCGCCGCCTCTCATCAAAATCAAAGACGAGCCCGTGGACGAGGAGTACGAGGTGGCCCTCGTGTCGGGCGCCGGCGGCGCCGTGAAGGACGAGCCCCTCGCCGCCAAGGTCGCTCGCTCGGTTGCGTTCCCGCGGCGTTGACCGACCGTTGGAGGTCGACCCGCTTTGGCCTCTGACAGAAAGATAAGCAGGCGGTCTGTCTTCGCTCTTGCGTCCATAGGAAGAGGACGACTTGCAGATCGAGTCGGTGTACTCGGTGACTCCGGACGGCGACGGCAGGAGGCAACGAGGAGTCCGGCCGTCGTCGTCCACGACGACTTTAAACATGTCGTGCGCTCACTGCCGCACGGGGCTGCTGAAAGGGCAGACGGCGTACCAGCGCAAAGGCTCGCCGGCGCTCTTCTGCTCCACCGGCTGCCTCACCTCTTCGCTCAGCTCGTCCAAAAGCGGCAAGAGCTGCCACCGCTGCCAAAAGTGAGTTGCGGTCGGCGTCGCCGCCGGGGCCGGCGCCACACCTCTTGAGCGCGCGCGCGCGCGCCGTCTGTCCGTCTCCCGTAGGCGCATATCCCGCCCCCAGGACGTCATCCTGGCTCCCGACGCCGACGGCGTGTCGAGGGGCTTCTGCGGCGAGACGTGTCTGAGCGCGTTCAACCCGAAGAAGGGCGCCAACCTCAAGGCGCTCGCCCCTTCCGACGGCAAGCTGCAGTCGCCGTGCAGCATGTGCGCCAAACACGGCATCGTAAGTGCGCGGGAGCGCCGCCTTCGCCGTAACGGAAACCTGCGAAAGCTGAGCCAAAGAAACGCCGGCGGCTTGAGATAGGAGCCGAATTTGTTCCGATCCAAATGAATGCAAACGCCATTCTTTCCGTCCAGCTCGCTTCAAAAAGACGCAGCTGTTGCTTTCCAAATCGAGAAATGCCCAAAACGTACAATCGTGACAAAAAAAAAAAATCTCAAATTGTAGAATTCTGGTGTGTGAGCCTTGGCCACCTGGGGGCAGTAAAGTGCCGATTTACACATTGACTGACACTCCTTCCTCGACAAGGCTAAAGCATAATTACGTCTGTACGTATTATAGCTGTCTACATGTGTTGCGTAAAGTGTCATAAAATCGCCACGTTGATGCTAATCGTCGCCCCTTAAGACTTCGCGTCAAGCTAGACTCTCTCGTTTATGGAACGGAATCGGCTTTCGTGGCCAAGTACGTAACGACTCACGAGGTCGCAAACGGCCGTGAAGCGAGTTGAGTCGCTCCCGCCGTTCTTCGAAATTTTGCTCGCTAGTGAAGCAAAAAAAAAAAAAAAAAAAAAAAGGACTCGACGGATTCCTAAATTGCCACCCATCGCTGTCACTTGTGACGAAGGAACTTGCTCAGGTCGATTTTCCGGTTTGACTTTGTACTTGTGCAAGAAGCCGTCAGCTGGGACTGCGTGGCCTTTTGAAGATCTGTCGTTCCCCCACCCCCCAAATGTCCCGGCAGAGCAAGCACGAGGTGATCCTGAGCGGCACCGTTCACAAGATGTGCAGCGACTCGTGCTTCCAGCGCTTCCGCACCGCCAACCGGCTGACCATGGCCGGCTGCGCCAACTGCGCCACCATCTGCCACGTGCGGCCGCTGCTGCTCAAGATGGAGGGCAGCAGCAAGACGCTGTGCAACATCGACTGTCTCGTCAAGTACAAAAAGGTGCGCAACTTGAAGCTACAAAAATCTCCTCAATTTGATGCGCGACAGAGACGAGTATTGAATTGCAATGGCCTCGAGTCGGGTCACCATCGCGCCATTCGCGGAAGTTTTGACATTTTCCTCTTGTCGCTTGAAAGTGTTTTTGCTTTTGTGCGTCGAAAGAAAGTGAAGACGAGCCTGCCGTGCGCCATGTGTCGCGCCCCGCGGCCGCTGGCCGACATGGTCCACAACAAAAGCACGGACGACTCCGTCAGCCTCTTCTGCAGCAGCAGCTGCGTCATGGCCTTCATGGTCCAGACTGTCAGCTCCTCAGGTACCAGATGAACGTTTGCTTCGACGCCCGGGCACAAATGACTGAGCGCTGCCTCCGTCTCTAATGAAGCTCTCCAACTCGCCGCAGCATAGTTCCTTGGCACCGAGGCAATACTTTGATCTAGGTGAAGGCCCTCAACTGCCTGAAACGTGCTTCCTTGGCACTTATTTTGCGAGGGAGCTCCTCAATTCACTTAAACGTAGCGCACGGAATGCCCGGTCGCTGGCGAAACACGGCTTCCAAACGAATCTGCTGGTTTTGACTTGGAATTCCTTCTTCCAACCTCTGCAAATGTGCTTCCCGCTCGCCAGGCGCACAATTGAACTGCGACAACTGCGGCAAGCGCACTCTGCCGGCGTACCACCTGGCCATGTCCGACACCACCATCAGGAACTTCTGCACTCTGTCGTGCGTCATGACCTTCCAGGTACGGACGCCGAGAGCGCCGAGCGCCGGTTGCGTTGGTTGTGACCCCGGCGTGCCGTCGCGCGCAGGAGAAGTTCAAGGTGAAACAAAAGCAGGCCACCATCTTCCCCAAGCTGCCGGCGGCGTCCGGCCAGGAGCAGAGCGGGGCGGCGCCGCCGCAAGGAGCCGCGCCCGCGCTGGCCTGCGCTCAGTGCGCCCGGCAGATGACGAGCAAACCCGACGTCGTCCACATTAAGGTACTTGCGCTCCGTCTGACTCGAAGGCCGGCGGGGAGGTCGTCGGCCTTTTTGGGGAGACGCCGATTAGTTTTCTTTGGCGCTTGCACCTCCCGGCGTGCAGGACAAGGTGGCGTTTGTGTGCGGCTGGAGCTGCGCGCTGGAGTTCAAGACCAGCAAAAACGTGAGCGCCAAGTGCGAGTACTGCAAGCTGGACAAGATCAGCCGAGAGGTGAAGCGTATCGACGGCAGGGACCGCTCCTTCTGCAGCCACGGTCGGTCGCCGCTCGGAGGGGGCCAGGGGGGCCGGCCCCACCTCTTTTGACAGCGGCTGCTTTCCCGCAGGATGCAAGCTGTTGTACGAGCACGACCTGGACAAGCGCTGGGGCAAGCACTGCAAGTCGTGCTCGTACTGCCAGTGCGTCTCCAGGAAGGTGGAGAAGGCGCTCTACGGCGAGTCCAGCGAGGAGTTCTGCTCCGAGGAGTGCAGGTCCAACTACACCATGCTCTTCTGCCATGTAAGTGACACGGGTGGCTAATTTATCGTATTTACATTGTTTAAAATATTCCCATCTGTAAGGTATGCATGTTGCAAATCAACCAG
Source organism: Syngnathoides biaculeatus (assembly GCF_019802595.1). NCBI lineage: Eukaryota > Metazoa > Chordata > Actinopteri > Syngnathiformes > Syngnathidae > Syngnathoides > Syngnathoides biaculeatus. The sequence continues at coordinate 16,410,707 of NC_084640.1, read as the reverse complement.
GTTGCAAAGTGTGCCTCGTGTGGCCGCAAAGGCAAACTGAAGCACAGTCTTTTTGTGCTGGGAGAGGTGCGCAACTTCTGCGACTTGCCGTGTCTCTTCCATTTCTGCAACCTTTTGGTCACGACGCAGGGGGACGTCTTCCCGGCAGGTGGGCCGTGGTCGCCGGTTCGCGCGCTAACACGCTAACGTGCCTTGACGCCGCCCGTGTTGTGGTTGCAGACTCGCCCGTCATCGCCAACGTGGTCTCGCTCGCGGAACAGGCCGGCCCCGCCGCCGCCGCCGCCGCCGACAAGCCCGCCAAACAACGTGCGTGACGCCAAGGCCAAACGGTCACGTCACACTGAAACACAAAAAAAAAAACCAGATTGAGGCCATCTTTTGAAATCCGACTTGTCTGTTTTCACTCTCTTGCTGCCAAGAAGTGGGAGACTATGAAATGACTTTGAGGAAACGGAAAGAGGACTCCCACGCTCGGACCGCTTCCCGAATAAGAGGTAACGAACGAACGAACGCGTGCCGGCTTCGAGTTATTTGTCGTACCCAGCGGAAGTTTGCTGTAGCCTAGAACAAATTGAACGTCAGCCGGAGCGACGCTTCAGTGTGCGGAACACCACAGACGAGCTCCCAAAATTTGCAAGCGGGAACGCGTCCGACGACGGTCTCCGCTCTGCAGTTGAAGTCGAGGCCCTTCGCTACTTCTTCTGGCTCTTGATTGCACGCAAAGTCCTTCAGCGTAGCTCAGTGCCGCCGGGCAAGTTGCGGCGCACGGAACGCCTGCAACTCGACGTTTCAGAGTTGGCCGAATGCCGCCGGTGAACAAGTGAGCCGAAGGGGCTTCCCGGTTCTCGCCCCCGTTCCAGTTGAGGTTTTACGGTCCCACCGAAGAAAAGCGAGAATTTGACAGCAGCCGCATAGGTTTGCCGTTCAGCTGAATGCAGTATGCGCACGGATAATGTGCGTTCAGTTCTTCTTTGTGGGCAAAAGGCAACTTGTATTTCACGCACGGATGCTCGTGTTACGCTCCCACCCGGTGGCCAAGGTGGGCACGGCGGAAGGAGCAAGAAGGAGGCCCAGTCAGGTGAAGGCAAAACACGAGCCGTCGACCGCTTCGTTCTTTCACGTCCGACTTGGTTGTGGGACGTTATCGACGTGACCAAAAAAAAAAGTTCATTGCAGAACGAGGGACGATACAAATTTTGAGGTCACAAATTAGTCACCGAAAGCGATCAAAGCAGGACTTGCGCAGGGCAAAAAACGATTCCCTTGAAATGTTTTCTGTCTGCAGGCGCCGACCCGCAAACGGCAGACGCTGACGTGGTAAGCGGCGCTCCGGCGTCTTGACGTCACTAAAACAATTTGTAAATTGACTTCTTGTTTTGTTTCCAGGTCATTGTCAGCGCTAAACCGGCAAAGAAAGCGTCGTCTACAGCCGCCGCCGCCGCAGCGGCGGCCGGCGCCCCGAAAAGCGTGAAGAACAAGGCTCTGCTGTGCAAGCCGCTGGTGCAGAACAAGGGCGTCTCGTGTCGCACGCAGACGCTCGACGTGGAGGCGCAGACGGGTACGTCGCCACTAATTGGCCGGGGCACTTTTTTGCGTTTCATTTTTAGGGAGGGGGAGGTGCACAAAAACTCGGTGGGAGTCTCTTCCAAAGGAAGAATTTTAGGGGGAATTTTCAAAGATTCCATGGACGTATTCCGTCATGCGATCGGGGAATGTTTTGGATCCGGGTGAAACGGCAATCCTGCTGCTTTGGAATCAAAAGCGCGGGCCGGTTTTTCCAAAATGCGAGGCAGCGAGGGGCCCCGCCCGGCGTCCGCAAACTTTGCCGACTCGCTTTTTTGTCCCCGCAGACGTGTCCATACCCAAGATCATGGTCCTGCCCGTTCCTGTGCCGGTGTACGTGCCCGTGCCCATGAACATGTACAGCCAGTGCACCCCCAAGCCCATGGGCGTGCCCCTACCGGTACGTTGACGCTGAAAGAGCCCGCCGGCGCCGTCCCGGCTTCCGTACGTGATGCTGCGCGCGTGTCCCGCAGCTTCCCGTGCCCGTCTTCTTGCCCGTGAACATGGACAACGCCGACCGCATCGTCAACACCATCAAGAAGATCAAGGACAAGTACCCGGAGGACCCGTTCGAGGCCGAGCTGGTCCTCATGGCCGAGATGGTGTCGGAGACAAACGGGGGCGTGGACCGAGGGACCGAGACGCGTCCGGGAGGTAGGCCCGCGTCCTGGGATCTCGCCGGTTGAGTGCTCGAACGGCAAAATGTACGCTCCGGATGTAAAAGTCATTTAAGCGCCGCTCCAAACGTGACGTCGACAAGCTGCCGGAATGTCTGCTCGTTTTTGTCTTTGGGCTGCGCGCGCCGGCAAATTCCCCACAGACGAGAACAATTCTTCCGAAAAGACGTTCGCTGTCCAACGCGACTTCCAAAATGCTAAGCTAATCACGCCGCCTTACGCGACGGCACGTGGAAGCGTGCGGTGATGGCGTCGATAATACGAGCGCGGTCCGGTTCTATGGGGCCCGGCCCATCAGCATCACGTGAGCGTTTTGCTCCCGGCAGAGGCGACGAGCAGCTACGGCGACGACCTGAACACGGACGACCTGAGCAACCTGCTGAACAGCTGGGACGAGAACGAAGCTCCGCCCCCGCCGCCCATGGACATCGAAGCCGACGTCCCCGTCGGTGAGGCGTCGGATTCCGCCGACCGTTGGCTTCCGCGAGGTTTCCTTCTGAGACCGGTGTGCGCCCCCCCCCCCCCCATTTAGAAACCCTCGAGAGGATGGCCCTGCTGCCAGAGCAGTCGCCCCCGTCGGCCGGCCCCACGCCAGCCGGCTCGCGAAAACGCCAAGCGTCCCGGAAAACCAGAGAGACGAGGGTGAGCGCTGTGACCCGTGCGGTCAATGAAAAGTCGACACACCCCCGGGGGTGCAAATGACAGTTCGAGATGAATCCTTTTTTTTTTTTTTTAAGGGTCGCAAAAAGTCCGCCAAGGGTCTGAAAGGATCTGCCGCCAAGAGCTGCGTCCCCAAAGTGCCGAAGCTAAATAGCGAGTACGGCGTGGACGCCTGGAAGCGCTGGATCCGCTGGAGGGACTCTCAGCCCGACGTGGAGACGCCGCGAATCGCAAGTGAGTCTCGGGATCGGGCGAAATCTGGTCTGGCCGTGACCGGTCTTGTTTTTTTGCGGCAGTGCGCCCCCTGGTGCCGAAAGAAGACCTCCTGCGCTGCACCACGGCCGAGCTGAGCTACGGCCTGTGTCGCTTCATCGCCGAGGTCAAGCGGCCGTCCGGCGAACGCTACTCGGCGGACAGCCTCTTCTACCTCTGCCTCGGCATCCAGCAGGCGAGACCCCGATTTGAGCTTTGTCGGACGCGCCCGCCCGCTCACGTCCGTTGTCCGTCCCCTCGCAGCATTTGTTTGAGAACGGCCGCGTGGAGAACATTTTCACCGACAGCTTCTACTGCAAGTTCTCCGGCGAGTTCACCGACATGCTGAGAGGCTTTCGGCCTTCCCTCACGGCCAGCGGTGAGTCGGCGTCCGCGGGATCGCTCGAACGGACGTTGCGGAACGTCGGTCGGTATCTTCTGTCGGAAATGGCGCAACGCCGATCGTTTTGGGCGTACAAAATTCCAGCGTCTGACGTGACTGGCCACCCTGATCAAAAGTTGACAAAATGAAACAATTTCTTGTCCGTGCAGGCGCTCGGCCCGCTCAAAACTGTCGGTAGCCCTGGAAAAATTGATCCCATTTCTGTTTTTTCCACGTTTCATATCATATCTCCCGTTCTGCGACTGGCAAGTTTCTTGGCCAAAATTGTCCCTCCGGCAGGTTACGTCCACTCGCGGGTGGAGGAGGAGTTCCTGTGGGACTGCAAGCAGCTGGGCGTGTACTCGCCCATCGTGCTGCTCAACACGCTGCTCTACTTCTTCTGCAAGAACTTCGGCTTCACCACGCCCGAGCAGCACCGCCAGCTGTCCTTCGCCCACGTCATGCGCTGCACCAAAACGGGCCAGGGCAACAAAAAGACCACCTTCCTGCGCTTCTACCCGCCCATCGCGCCCAACGACGGCGAGTCAGGTCGGGGCTCGGCCTGCCGGGGGGGGGGGGGGCCGCCGCCGCCGCCGGGGGGGTCGCGTTTGAACGTCCTCCTTCTGGCCGCCGTGCGTTCAGATGCCGACGGCGTCCCGGCAAAGAGGCGCAGGGAGGACGACGACGAGGAGGAGGCCAAAGAGGAGAAGATCCTGGAGATGAAGGAGAACACGGACAATCCTCTGCGCTGTCCCGTGCGCCTCTACGAGTTCTACCTGTCAAAGTGGTGAGAACGCTTCACACGTGTGCGCGAAGCGGGTTCCGTCGCCCCCCTGGGAGCGTGAAGTCGGCCGGGATGGGCTCCGGCGCTCCTGCCGCCCTCGTGAGGATAAGCGGCTCAGAAACTGAACGAAGGGATGTCTCGGGGCGGGGTGCACCACTTTCTCTCCCCAAAGTAACTCGCCTGCATTCGGATTTGGTGCCGCCCGCCCCGAGTAGAACAAATTCCACAAAAGCGAAAGCGCTCGTTTTGTCGTCTGGACGCTACGTTCGTTCGTCTTTGACTGTGGAAATGGTTGTGGCTCGCAGCTCCGAGACGGTGAAGCAGCGCACCGACGTCTTCTACCTGCTGCCCGAGCGCTGCTGCGTGCCCAACAGCCCGCTGTGGTTCTCGGCCACGCCGCTGGACGAAGACACCAAGGAGGCCATGCTGACCCGCATCCTCACCGTGCGCCAGCTGCACGCGGCCGCCGGGCGGCGGACGCTCGCCCCCGAAGACGACGACGGCGGCGACTTGCGGCGGCCGCACGTGGCCACCAGGCAGCGGACGACGGCGCCTCCCGAAGACGACGAGGACGACGCCGGCGGCAGCGAGGAGGAGGAGGACGGCGGCGGCGGCGGCGCCGCCGACGACGACGACCCCAACGACCCCGACGACCCCGACTGGCAATGAGCGGCGAGTCTCGGACTTTGTGTGAAACTAAAGGCGGCGAGCGACCTTGTGAAAATGCGTTTCGGGTGGGAGGCTTCACACTTGGACGCCTTTTTTTTTTTTTTTTTTTGCTTTCCTGGTCAGTCCAATTTCCTTTTCGAAGGTCCGATCGATCTCAATGGATCTGTTCTCTCCCCCCGCCCCCCCGCCTCATCTTAACTCTCGCGTTAGCCCGATCCCGTAGGTCCGCGTTTCCCAACCTTTCTTGAGCCGAGGCACGTCGTTTATATCGCTCGTATCCGCTTTAGTTCAATCCAGTCGGTGTGTATCTGCGCTTGTGTACTTGTGATTCTGTTGTACGACCGAAGGCGTTATTTGGGCCTTCTGCCCTCTAGTGGAAGAGCATTCAAATGGTTCTACCGGCATAAATCCTTTTTGGACCGGTTCAAGCGAAGGTTTTGGTCGGGAATCACTGCTGTAGAGCGACTCTGTTCATTCAGTGTAGTTTAGAAAGTTTTTGAAAGTGGCTCAAAGCACCTTTGACGACGAGACATTGATGGCCTTCACCAAATAGCCACAAATGTACAAATCGAAACGAATATCCTTTCATGTATTCCCTCACACCGTTTTGTATTGATCTTTTTTTTAATAAAAGAAACTATCGAAGAATTTGTCACTTACGTGGTTTTTTTTTTGGGAACCGCCACCAATGAAGATATTGTAAATAAAAACCACCAAAATAGCCAATCCCGAGGTAGCGATTTTGAAAAGTCGACTGACAACTTTAGGGAAAAGCCACAAAATTCTAAAAAATAAATTGGGCCGAGTAAAATGTTCTTGTTCTCATGGCGGCTCATTTAGCTTTAATATAGTTATTTTTTTTTTTTTTGTTGTTGTTTTAGTCCATTTTTTTTGCACCGTAGCAATATTTGTAGTGACTCAAATATCCCGTGACGTCAGATGTGGCCTTCCGGAACATTCCCAAGTCACAGTTCCCCCTCAAAATAGGAGCGTGTTTTTGTTCTATTTTTATCTGCGTGCTTGTGGGCTGACAAGAATCCAGAACCTTTTCACAATCGGGGGGGGACGACTGTCGACATGGCGCAAAAGTGAAGCTGAGGTATTTTGCGCATTCCTTTTTGAAATTGTACCATACTTGTGACAAATTTGGAACGGATTTCTTTCGCCTCAGTCAAACGAAGACGATCTTATTGCGGCGAACGCTAAACAAGTTCCTGCTGAACGTCTGCGTGAAAGCGAGCTCGAGACAGGAAATGGACGCGTGAACGGCTTCATCTTGTCAAAGCGGCCGGTGACCCGGGTGAACCTCCGTCCATCGGGGTCTTCTAGCTGCGTTTTGTCACGGGCGACCCTGCCCCCAAAAACCTGGGTCCTAGGATCATCGGCTGTATAGATATATATTTAGATTTTTTTTTAGAATTTTTAAGCCATTTTATTGTCATTTCCAGATTGCATTCAACAGATAAAAAGTCACGTTAGCCTCACTCACGTCTACTACTACAACTTCACCGGAAGTCTTTACATTCTATTCCAGTATTCTATCTTGTATTTCATCCATCTGTTATCTGAGACGCTTATCCTCACAAGCGCCCATGCAGGAGGCGGGGTGCGCCCTCAACTGGTCGCCATCCAACCGCGGGGCACATAGAGACAAACAACCATCGGCACTCACGTTCGGGCAATTTAAGAGTCGCCACCGAATGCGGGGGCATTTTTGGGACGGTGGGGGAAACCCACGCAGGCGGGAGCCGGATTCGAACCCCCGGTCTTCAGAACTGGGAGGCCAAATCGCGTTCAGAGGAATCTGCAGAACGACCGTCCTTTCCGCGCCGTCTTCTCACAGACGCGCTTGTGGGGGTTGCGGCACGCTTGGTCGAACCAACACCGGAGGTCGGCGGCGCCGTTCTTCTCGCCCATGCGGGCGCAGTCCTCGCCGACCTCGTCGCCCTGCGGCCAGTTGTCGGGCTCTTTCCCGCTCCAGAAGCTCAAGCTGAGTGCGCACACGAGGGGAAACGGGTTTTAAAAAAAACCAAAAAACTAAAGTACGCAATCTGGGTGAGCCCAAACAGATGCGGAACCTCGGGTCCAGAGCCGAGCCGTCCGTCCAGAGCCATCGACCCTCCCGCTCGGAGTCCGTCAAGCCGATCCAGAACTTGTCTTCCAAGGAGCTCATTTTGTCCCTCAGCTTCCTCTCCACAAAAATCTAAAAGACATTTGACAGATCACACGTGGGAAATAGTCGGCAACGGGGGGGGGCGGGGGCGGGGTCAAGGAAATCAGTTTTCAGCGTCAAAGACTTTGGTCGCACCTGCTCGTCGCGGCTGTCGATCTTCACCAGCTGGGCGTCTTCAAGCCGGCACTTGTTTTGGCTCTGTTCCCAGGTAAACTTGTCGGTGGAGAACCGGTAGCAGCTTTCTCCGTTAAGCTCCCAACCCGTGTCGCAACTCTTGCAGACGCCATCTTGGAAGACTAAACACCGGTTCGCCCTAAATGCTAACCGTACAGCGGACGCCGTACCTCCGTAATCAACAGGCGTGCTGCTACTGCTAGCTCATGAGTCAACATGCTAACATTCAGCGACTGACATGAAGCCCGTCCGTGGCACTACTAAGCCAACGCGGCTAGCTAGCTAGGTACTAGACGCGCGTACGCACCAAAAGCATTTCGACTCACTCGAGCTTTCAGACTGACTGGCTTCCAACTCCTCTCGCTCAGCCTTCAGTCTTTGGAGGTTCTTCCCGCTCTGGATGTTCTGGTAAGCTGCGGGAGACGTGACGGCCGCGATGAATAAATGGTGGGCCTTAAACCTGCTAAACTGCAAGATGAGCAAAAACAACTCACAGACGTAACAAAGCGCGATGAGCGCGAGCAGCAGGAGAACGCAGACGACCGCCAAGGCCGCTCTCTCCGTCGTCAGCTTTGACCTCGCCGGCTTGCCATCTGTGAAATATACATACGCAAATACGCACATTGTAACGTACTCGCGCGGCAGTGTCGGAGTCCCACAGGGTTCAATTTTAGATCCCATCGTCTTTCATGTTAATCTCCATCTACTGTATGCTATCTATTTCCGGGCAGAATAGGACATTTTTACATTTGTAATTATTTGAAAGTATTGTATTGCTAAATAATGCTCTCTTTTTGAAACCAATTTATGAATTGTGATTGTTGAGCACTGCTGCTATTATAAAATCCATTTCCTCGTTTCATGCTGCTCTTCTCATTTTTTTAAGCGATCCAGTTGAGAATTCTGCCACTACAATGGTTTACTTCTTTTTATTATTATTAAAAAGTATTTATAACCGTGAATGTAGCTGTAATACTTGCTGCAATAGCTACCGATGCAGGAAACTGTTTGTGTCGTAGAAGAGTTGACTAAACGTTAGTCGATCGTTCTTCTTTTTTCACATTAGCCGACATTGACTTGTCTCGTTGCCGCGACCACGTCCAGAACTGCCGTTTGTTCCCAAGAACTACGAGAAGGTTTTGGAAAACTGTCATTTTGAAGCGCCGAAAAAGGCCCCGACGAAGGGCCGGCACTCGTGAAAGGTTCCACCGAGTCCGAGCGGGCGCGAACGCGGGCAAAGTGTGATCGTTCGACAACGCGGGCCGCAAACCTACCGCGACTTTTCTCCAGCTTAACTTGGGCGTAGTTGGTCTCGGGTGCCGACGAGGCCGCGTCTGTCCGATTTGACCCCAAAAAAAAAAAGACACAACGTGGACACGCAGTCCACTGGAGTTGCACTTGCTGCTCGGCACTCACCTGCGCTCTGATTTCCTCGCGATTTGATAAAGAACAAATCGGCGTAGAGGACCTCAGCCTCGGGCATTTTTGCACTCTGGCGAAAAGCGTGATCGTCGCTGGGACCGGGTTCCTGTTTCAGACTCCCCCGTCCCCCTCCCCCCGTCAGATATTTCGCCCTCTCGTCTGCATTTCCCCTTTTTTGGCTCCAAAAGAAGAGAAGCCTTTGTCAACTTGTGCGGAAAACCACAACATTTCAAGACACCGTCAAGTCGCTGGAGAGCAATCGAGAGCCCCGAACAGAAATAAGGAAGTCGTTGTTGGTCCACTGGTTGCTATTTTCCGTAGCGGTTCCCGATCCGTGAGATTTGGGACGTGCTGGAGTTGACTTTAAAGGCCCCTTGGTTGGCAAAAAGCAGCAAACTCCCAGCTGGAAAATCGAGGCCCGTTGTCCGAAAAGACGTCACACGGGACCGGCAAAAAGGGAGCCGAGAACTGCGGCGGCGGCGGCGCTCCAACTTCAGGAACGTTTGAGAAGCAGTCAGCGACCATATTACGTGACGCTTTCCTTCCCAGTCGAACGGATCTGCTCCGACTTCGGTCGGTGGGGCGCTGGACGAGTCACTTTGCTGTTCAGGTCTGCAGGTGCGGCATAGTTGGCGCGATGCCGCGGTCTGGCTAAAGTCTCGGTTTGTCCTCGGCGGGCGCATTTCCTCTCCGGCCCCTTCCGAGGTGGCCTTTGTGTATTTTTTTCCGACATCTGTTTTTACGTAGAGGAGAGAGAATAACAAGTTTACTCCCGTTCGCGATGATGTCATCCACCACCGTCACGGTTTTGTGCTTGGACTCTTTCGTCCCAGGCCATCCTTTCAGTGTCGTCCTCTTGCGTTCTTTCGTCGTTTCATCTGCGACGGCCTCCCCGCGTGGAACGAGCGCAATCGGGAGAAAAACGAGCTTTGGCTGAAATCGGAGGATATGACGGGAACCCGCCAAGCGGAGAAAGTGAATCAACTTGTTCTGCTGAGCTGGACAAAGTCCAAACGGAGTTGAGTGCTGCTTCCGATGACAGTTATCATAATTATTAGAAGAGTCACTGAGGAAGCTGAAGGAAACCCTCGGGCCACAGCAGCAAAGGGAGGAGGAGGAGTCGAGAACTTCGTGACCGACTGCTAAATCCTCGAGGTGTGGTGAACAAGACCAGTCGAGGTCTACGTGATCGCAACCTGGACGAGGAAGTGAAACATAAACAAACGCCATAAAGTGGACTTCTTCTTCTTCTTCTTCTTTTGGCTTGTCCCGTCAGGCTGACCTTGCTCTAATGGAAGAATACAGCAATCAAGCTGAAGTCGGAAGCCAAAAGGGATGTTCGGTCTCGCCCGCCCCACACGCCCACCGTGCGCGAACCGCGACAACCTTGCTTCAGTCCCCAAGAAAGTTCTCAGTTGTGCCCCAGAGGTTGCGCGACCCCACCCCGCCCCCCAATATGCTACAGGATTCGCCCAAAATCCCACTTGTGACACCATGTGTTGTCTTTTTATCTTATGTAACATACACACAGACGAGACGAATTTCAAAGATTCACTCTTGACTCGACCATGTACTGTGGAACCCCTTTTGGGCGACTTCCGTATCCGACATGTCCTCCAGATCCGGCGACTGAGCACGCCGGGTAATGTAGTTGTTATTCTATCGAAGCTATAACATCCCACTGTGAGGCTGATGCGTTCACCAGACGCCGCCGACAAAATAGTGACGCCATTTTCATGGAAGAGAAAAGTTGCCAGGGATATTGATTTGAGAATATGACCAAAAAAAAAAAACCAAGAATGGCAACGTCGATTGGACGATTTCAACGAGGGGCGGTCGGACACCGACCGCTGACGTCGCCTTACTATCAGCCAATCAACACAGCCGACACTGCGCACCATTCGGAAAGGCGCGTTCGTCTCGGGGGCGGTGTCTCCCCGCTTTTCAGCCAATAGAAACCCGAGGAAGTTTGGTCCTTCTCGAACGCCGACGTCACGGCCGCCGCACTTGGAGCGAACCAAGCCGAATTTCGAGTTTGGAGTTTGAAGTTTGTTTTGTCGCTCTCCCGCCGATGGCTCCCAGCGCGCAGCTCAAAGAGGCGATGGCCGACGTGCACGAGGGCATCCGGGCCATCCTGCTGGGCCCCCCCGGCGCCGGGAAGGGGACTCAGGTGAGCGGACGGCCGAAGCTAGCGTTAGCTCGCGGGGCGGCGGCGGCGGCTAGCTCCGGGTTGCGCTCGGACGCGTGCTGCTTGCTCGACTTTGGCTAGCGGCTAGCGGCTAGCGGCTAGCGGCTAACGCGTCGATGCGAGTTTCGTCCGGAAAGCGACGCCGGTGGGGCGTCACTTTTCGACCCCTTCTTAGTTTGCACTCACTTCTCTTACGTAAAGCTTGCTTTTTACTTTTCTGCCGGCATTTCAACTAATCTAATCCTCGAAAGTGCTCCAACTTCACTCAAAAGCAGACATACGGACAATCTATCATATATATATTTATAATTTTTATATCATTAATAACGCTAAAACGTGCTTGTGCGTCATGTAAATTCATGTATAACAAGCGTCTTCATAAGGATGGAGCTATTTTTGACATTCAAAGTGAAACAAATCCAATCATTTCATTACCCATCGGTAATATCAGTCCATTTTCTGAGCCGCTTATCCTCACCAGGGGGTCAATCCCAGGAGTGGGGTGCACCCTGAACTGGTCGCCAGCCCATCGCGGTTCAGTTTAGGGTCTCCAATGAACGCAAGTTTTTGGGAGAAAACTTTTCTGAAATTCTTTGAGCTCGCGAAGCGAAACGGAACCGCTGCTGCCGGCGTTCTGTGCGGTCGCCACGGACCAGACTACACGGAGTACATTTGACGCGCAGAGAGCGCAAGCCACCGGAAACGATAGTCAAGCCGGTCACTCTTTCGAAACTTGTGCAGGCCCCCCGACTCGCCGAGCGCTACTGCGTTTGTCACCTGGCCACCGGGGACATGCTGAGGGCCATGGTGGCGACGGGCTCGGAGCTGGGCAAGAAGCTCAAGCGCACCATGGACGCCGGCAAGCTGGTGAGTGGCGCTCGCCTCTGCCTCGACACCGCCGGCTGGGGCTTCCCGTCACGCGCCCGCCGTTTCCCGCGCTTCAGGTGAGCGACGAGATGGTGGTGGAGCTCATCGAGAAGAACCTGGACGCGCCCCCCTGCGAGAAGGGCTTCCTCTTGGACGGGTTCCCCCGCACGGTCAAGCAAGCCGAGCTGGTCGGCCGTCGCCCGCTCGCCGCGCCCGGATCGACCGACCGACGGACGGACGGCTCCACCTTCTGTTTTTGTTTCCCTGCAGTTGGACGAGCTGCTGGACAAGCGACGCGAGCGGCTGGACGCGGTGGTCGAGTTAGCCGTGGACGATTCCCTGCTGGTGCGCAGGATCTGCGGCAGGTGGTCGGCTAGTCCTCCAAAGCCCTTTTCAGACTATTTTACTTGCATTTTCATGAGGTTTCATCACTTTTGAATTCCTTTTTCAGCATATTGAGAGTTTGAATAGATTTTTTTTTTCCCCCTAAACTTTTAGATGTTTTTTTTTTTTGGGGGGGGGGGGTGTTTTGATAGCCTTTCGTAAGCACTTTGGTAGCATTTGCTTCCCAATAGCGTTTAATAACAAATGTATAGTTTTTCATCTGTGTTTTGAGGGATTTTATTTAAATTTTGTGAGTGTAATGTTAGCATTTTGTCACATTTTCACATCCTGGTCCTTTTTGAGTCGTGTGAGCAGAGCGCCATCTTTTGGGGGTTTGTCGTCAGGCGCGTTGCGACCACGTTCGTCGCCGCCGCCTCTGATGTCTTTTCGGTCCCGGCAGACTGATTCATCAGCCCAGCGGCCGCTCCTACCACGAGGAGTTCAACCCCCCCAAAGAGGCCATGAAAGATGACGTAAGGAGCTCAGAGCCGCAAGTCCTTCGTGACCCTTTGGCAAATCCGGTCCTTTTCAGAAACCGAAGAGGGCTCGTTCGAGTCCATTTTGCCGCCGTAATGAGCTGCTATTAAAAAAAAAAAATCGAAAGTCAACATTGAGATCAACTTCAAGGTCATTTTCTTTTTTGCAAAAACAGCTGGCGTGCCCGCACTCGTCGAAAACACACTATTGCGATCGTCATTGTGCTCATGGAACAAGAATTCCACGTATTGTCCTCATTTTCATTCATCTGCGGGGGCCGCCCAAATGAAAAGCGGGTGCGGACTCCCGTCGGTCTGCGCTGGGATCACGAGCACGAATGTTAGTTTGAAGGTGAACTTGTTCATCATGACAAATGCAATTTTGAAGCTCCATTTTATTCACGTCGGGCTTAACACCATCAGCGTTTTGAGTTGTCGAGACGTTTTTCAACGTTAACAAATGTGCCTTTGCTCCAAAGAGTTTGAAATGTGCCGCTTTGCTCAACAGTACGGAAACGCGTTTACACGCAACCACCGGCGCGTTTTGTTTGTCCAAATTTGAGAAATGCGCCCGCCCCTCAAACGTGTGTCTCGGACGCAGGTGACCGGCGAGCCTCTGATCCGCCGCAGCGACGACAACGAGACGACGCTGCGCTCCCGCCTGGACGCGTACCACCGCCAGACGGCGCCTCTGGTCCAGTACTACGGCGCCAGGGGCCTCCACGCGGCCGTGGACGCCGCCAAGACCCCCGACGTGGTCTTCGCCTCCATCGTGGCCGCGTTCGCCGCCGTCCCGGCCCGCGCCGGAGCCGCCGCCGCCCGTAAGCTTTCCCTTTCCGGCCTTGACGACGTCACCGGTTTCGGCCGCTCGTAAAGGTTGTTTGTCGTTCGCTCGGCGAGTACAGTTGGGAAAAGAGACGTTTTGATGACTCAACACAACTCTAAAGAGTCGCCACAACGGCTGTAAATTTGTTCCGAAAGTGAAATAATCCAAAGGGGGGGGCTGCGCGTTTCCTGCATTCCGATGAGAAGGCGAGAAAATAAAATGGCGGCAGACGTTGGCCGCCCGCTTTGATGGGCAAAGTCCCCACGATGCCAACCAACACACCCTCTTGTGTTTCTTTTGTGTTCCAGCCGCTTGAATGTGGGGGGGGGGGGGGGGGCCAAAGCGGAGGAGTCCGAACCTCGGAGGCGAGCGTCTTCTCCATCGTTCCCGTGGTTCCCGTAAAGCAGCTTTATATATATATTTTTTTTTTGTTGTTGTTTTCTACCCCGCTTGCATTTTCTCTTTTTGGGTGACTTTACTCTCCAAATGGAGTCAAGAAAATTGTTCTTGCTACCTTTTGCATTCCTGTAAAAATGTAAGATTTTCATGCAATGGAAGAAAAAAAAAATGGCCTCCATAAACCTGAATACGCGTATGCCTTCATTTTGTCATAAGACTCCCATCCAAGTTCTTCATTAACGTTCATATGCCTAGTAAATATTGTGCTGCTGGTTATGCCCCCCAAGAAAAAATATAGGTACGTCTTCTTTGTCTCATGAAAGCGTCGCCATCAAAATCGAGGCCACGCCCCAAAGTCAACATTGGGGATTGTGCTTCCCCCACAAGCCGAATTCGTTGATCTTTTTCCAAATGGGACTCGCGGTGTCATCCCAACACCCCATCAGAACTTGGGAGGTTATTTTTAATATTTTCCTTCGTCAACGGAACTCGAATGGCGACCATTTGCAACAGCCTGAAACGCGGAGACGCCCCCACTTTTTTTTTCCCCCCTCTACAAATGTGCGAGGTTTGGAACCGGCGGCCGAGCAGGGACGGGAAGTTGAGGACTCTGCGCACTGACGTCATCGGCCGGGGCTTTCCTCCATGACGTCACGCGTCCGAGAGAGAGAGAGAGAGAGAGAAGAGAGCGAGTTGCGGCTTTCACGGCGCCCTCGCATCGCAGCGTCGCCACGGCTGATTTTTGTTTTTTTCAGGCCGCCGTCAGCTGCTGAGGGGCGGACGAGCTCAGCGGGTGGAATCGGTGTCGTCTTGGAAAAGATGGTAGGTGAAATGTCCGCCGTGGTTGGTCGCTGCAATCTTAGGGTTGTGTTAGAATTGAAAAGGACATTTTTATTTTATTTTTTTTTGCGTGAAATATCCCGGGAGTCCCGCGTCAGCGGGCGCGCGGGCGGGATGCGTCTCGACGTGTCCCCGCTGGAAGGACAACACGCCGAGATGGCCGTTGAGTCGATGCGCGTCCCCGCCCCCGTCGTCGAAGCGTCGGACGGAGCAACATGGCGCTGTGGTCGACGAAGACGCAAAAACGCAGTCCACGTGGAGGCGCGACGTGTCTCCGGTGTGTCGGGTGTCGACCCGATCGGTTCGCGCTGGCGCCCATTTGCGGCCCTTTCCGGCTCCCTTCCCCCCCCCCCCCCTTTTGGAGCTTCCGCTCCTCGCTCGCCGCTTTTCCGCGAACCTTTTTCTGGTCCCAGCACACAAGGCGAGCCTCAACAAAATATCATTTCACGACACAAATGTCTGCTAGCCCCTGGCTAACATATCGTGCCAGATGCCATGGATGGGCTAACAGAAACGAGTATCACCTGTTTTTTGTTTTTGTTGTTTCGCGCTCTGTGTGAACAAACACGGTAGCCGGTCAGACATTTTGTGCGGGCGCCGCAGTCTCCTTCCCAAAAAAGTGCGATGTCGTCGGGTCTGGCTACGCTTGTTTTCCCGTCACCTCTGTCTTTGGATTCCCTTCCATTATTTCCGGAAAGATCTGAAAATATTGCCGTCGCTCAGGGACGTGGGGAACTTTGCGAAGCGGGTTTTCCCTTGCCCGATTGGCCTCGGCCCCGTGACGCTCGCCAGCGATTTGCCGAACGAGATCTTTGCGAAAACGCCGAGGAAAAGTGAAGCAAAGCGGCAACGTTGGGGTCAATGTGAAACGGGGGCATTTTTCTTGGGGGGGGGGGGATTTTAACCTTTAAAGCTTGACACGCTTCTTTATTGATGATTAAAAATGTGTTTGGCTCATGAGGGAGAGGACAGCTTTGCCACTTCAAAGCGATTGATGAGTTGTAATCAATACGCGCTTTACATGCGTATGAAAGCAAAGAGGCACGAGATGTTATCCCTGAGGCACTCCAACCGCTTCCTCGGGCTGTGTAGAAGGAAGTTGACGTCGTTGAGGACGTTTTAGTGCAGGAATCGGCGGCATCGCGTGTGTCGGCGATGGCTTGGCGCCATCCGCTCGCCTCCTCACACGCACACAAGTGAAATTTTGAGGAGCGCTTGCGCGTTTACTGCACCGAGCGTGGGCGCTGCTTTTCTTGTCCACGGTGAACAACAAGCAGGATGGTCAATTTGCCCATTGGTCAATAACCTGCCGATTGATCGGTGACTGAATGGCGTCAAAAGATGCGCAGCACCACCTTCGTTACGCCCTGAAATCAAAAGGAAATGACTATGAAATTTGCACCTTTTGATCAATTTTCTGGGTTTCCAAAACCATTTCAAGATAAATTTGCATGAAAGTTTTGAATTTGTGCTTTAATGGTGCGATCCTTTTCTTTTTTTTTTTTTTTTTTTTTTTTTCCCGTGTAGTCTTCCGTCCTCCAAGTTGTTGAGTGGCTAACGTGTGGCGATGTCTCCTTAGGTGGAGTCGCAGGATTCCGAGTGTTCGCCCTTCCGGGAACATCCCGATCCCAAATTTTCCGGACCTTTCCGGTCCTATTGGGGTTAACGCAGGTCGCGAGGTGGGAAATGAGTCCGACCCTTCGTTATTGCCCCGAGTGGAAATGTTGCGTAGACGTCTGGCCGTTCTGACGCAACGCTGTTGAAGTTGCGTCGCTCGGACTCTGACCTGAACGGTCCCGCTCGCGGTTGGGTCAAAGCCCGGAAAGTTCGTCAAATTAGTGTGCGTGTAAAAGTGTCGTCGTGCGGGCCCATCTGCCAATCCGACGTTTTATCGGCGCACGGTGGAGCAACTGGTTCGAGTGTTCTGAGGAGTAGGGTTTGAGTCCCAGTCCCACCTGTGCAGAGTTGGCATGTTCTCCCCGTGCCCGCCCGCGTGGCTTTTCTTCGGGCACTCGCCCCCCCCCCCCACATCCCAAAAACTCGTTTGCGTTGCATTGCTGTGAACGATTGCCGACGGTTGTTTGTCTCTACGTGCCCTGCGACGGGCTGGCGCCCAGTTGCCCGCCCGCCTCCGAAAAGTTGCTTTTCGAAAGCAATCCCACGTTATTCCCGTTTGCAAGCACGAGACGAAAGGATGGACCGCCGGCACCTCGAACAGGTCGCGGGCGTCGATTCGGGGTGAGCGCGCTCTTTGTTTGACTCCCCGTTCTGGTCTTCCTCACACAGACCGCGAGACCTGCAGCCAGCCGCCCGGAGGACGGAGGAGCTCCTCGGCGCACCAGCCGCTCACGTCTTTGCCTTTTTGGGGCTTTGTGAAGATTCCCGCAGCCAAAGAGCGACAAAACATCAAGGCGGGAGATGTCAAACGTTCCAAATTCTTCAGTGGCCTTTTGGTTCCGAGAGGACTTCAAGTACTCAACAACCCCCGAAGGAGGCCTGGGACGGGAGACGTAAGATGTCGAAAGACTCGAGTGGTCTTTTGCTGTGTCGGGTCTCGTTTGTCGTCCACGTCCGAGCGTGAGCGTTTGGTTGGGGCCGGAATGGGCTCGGAGAAGGACTCGGAGTCGTCGCACTCCTCCCTGAGCGGCGTGGCCAACCCAAAGTGCCGACCGGCCGGAAAGCGCCGACGCCGCCTCTCCTTGCAGAGCCTCTTCCGCGGCAAGCGGGGGTCCCGGGCGGCCAGGGGCCCCAAAGGGGGGGCCGCCGCCCCGCTGTCCCACCTTCCCCGCACGCCGTCGACTGCCTCGAGCGCGCCCGCCCCTGCGCCGCTCGCGCCGGCGGCCGTCGCCGCCCCCGCGGACGCCGTCGCCGAGGACGCCTCCGGGCGGACCTCCCCGGGCGGCGAGGCTCCGTCGGGGGACCCCGAGCTCCTGGAGTGTCCCCTGTGCCTGGTGCGCCAGCCGTCCGAGCGGCTGCCCGAGCTGCTGGGTTGCGGGCACCGCTCTTGCCTGTGCTGCCTGCGCCAGTACCTGCGGATCGAGATCACCGAGAGCCGCGTGCAGCTCAGCTGCCCCGAGTGCGCCGAGCGCCTGGCGCCCCGGCAGGTGGCCGCCATCTTGGACGACGCCACCCTGCTGGACAAGTACGAGGAGTTCCTGCTGCGCCGCTGCCTGGCCGCCGACCCCGACTGCAGGTGGTGCCCGGCGCCCGATTGCGGGTAAGTGACGCGAACCGGGCCGAGCGCGGTCGGATGTGCTTGAAAAACATCTTCCGGCCGCACGCCGCAAACAGCCGCGCTTCGGCTGACCCGTCGGCCTTCGCTGGTTTCGCCAGCGGACGTGAACTTAGCCGGACGGGTCCACCGTAACAGAACTCGCCTGAGACCGAACACAACCTGGGCTGGAACCCAAAGGTTTTGAAGCGGCCGTTTTAGTCCTACTCTGGAACGAGCGAGACGGATACAGGCCCTTTTGGGGGTTCTGCAGTGTTTGGAGCGTGGCGTCAAAATCCGAAGGCTCGAGGGCGTTCCGGAAAAGGCAAAATATTGGGAACGGCTCTCAGCGAGGAACGTATCGTTAAACGTGTCCTCGTTCTCTTTCATCCGAGATTAGAGTTGCGGTGTGAGTTGGCCACACATGCAAAGGAGCGCGCAGGAAGCGGAAGAAATGACGCCGCGCAGACCATTTCACATTGCGGTGTTGCCGCGTCAGATGAGATGAAGAAAAGAAAAGAAAAGAAAAGGGGACGAGCACGCCGGTGGGAAAAGTTGTCGCGCCAAAAAGCGTCACGTGACGTCGACGTCGGTCGACCTGCTCCGGCTCCGCGACCTTTTTCGCGATCAATTTGTTGGGCTCTTTTCCCAAAATGGATCCTTTTACGAGTATTTCTCCATTTCCGTTCATTCGTTGCATTAAATCATTGGTTCGAGCCATTCACAGTTAACGACGTACGTACGAAAGCCCTCGTCAAAGCCCGGGCGGCCATATTGAATTCAAAACAACCCGCATCCTGCCACCCGTCGCTTTGTCGTGCAGGGTTAGTCCGGAGAGCGTGGGGCTCAGCCGCCGCCGTCGACCAAACGACTCGCCGTTGTATCTTCACATGACAAACGCGCGGACCTCGCCGGCGTCAGCGCGTACGCGTGTTGCGGCTGGCTGACAGTTGCCATGACGATGGGGATGCGAAATAGAGGCGGCGTTGCCAGGGGTGACATCGAACGCAGCGGCCGCGGTGTGCGCGTGTGCGCTGCGTCCTGGTGTCGAAACTTTGGTCCCGTCGGCGTGCGAGAGCGACATCGACAACGCGTCGCCTTTCGGGAAGCTGCTCGTCACCGTTTCCTTTTGTGTAGTCTGAAAATGTTTTTGCCTTTTATTGTCGTCGAGTGCTGAAATGAGGAAAATCCCTCTCGACATCCCTGGCATTTGACGGGGGGTGGGGGGGTGTAGACTTTTCCTACGGCCCGTCGTCACGGGTCTTTTTTTTTCTGCGCGCAGGTTCGCCGTCATCGCCTCGGGCTGCGCCAGCTGCCCCCGGCTGGCGTGCCGGCGCGAGGGCTGCGGCGCCGAGTTCTGCTACCACTGCAAGCAGGCGTGGCACCCGAACCAGACGTGCGACTCGGCCCGCCAGCAGCGGGCGCAGTCGCTGCACGCGCACGCCACCCGCTCGCCCAGCTCCGCGCAGGACCAGGGACCCGGTAAGGACGCCCGTCCGTTGCGCTCTTCCTGCCGGCCGTGGCATTTTGGGACGATACGATATGTGGCGTTTAGCGGCCGCTTGAGCCATCCGTGTGGCGTGTGCCCCCCCCCCCCCCCCCCCCCCCCCCCCCGCGCTCGCGTAGCGGACGACATCAAGCCGTGCCCGCGCTGCGGCGCCTACATCATCAAGATGAACGACGGCAGCTGCAACCACATGACGTGCGCCGTGTGCGGCTGCGAGTTCTGCTGGCTGTGCATGAAGGAGATCTCCGACCTGCACTACCTCAGGTAGCGGCCGCTTTGCCTAACCCTGGGGGGGGGGCGAACGTCACACGGCTGACGGCGCTCGTGCCCCCGCAGCCCGTCCGGCTGCACCTTCTGGGGCAAGAAGCCGTGGAGCAGGAAGAAGAAGATCCTCTGGCAGCTGGGCACGCTCGTCGGCGCCCCCGTGGGCATCACGCTCATCGCCGGCATCGCCGTCCCCGCCATGCTCATCGGGATCCCCGTTTACGTCGGCCGCAAGGTGAGGAGAATGACAAAAAGGAGGACCTAGGCCTCATTTTGTCCCAAAAAAAAAAAAAAAAAAAAAAAAACCCCAAAAAGCCACAAAGATGCTACGTTATTATTTGTGGATATGTGCGACATCCAAATTCCAATGATTCCAAAATTTTCCAGGACCAGTTTTAGGTAGCATAACGGCATCGTTTTTTTTTTTTTTTTTTGGAGGACACCCCGAGAGCCCAATTGGACGGACGATTAACGTGAATTAGCAGTCATTTGGATCCAGTACTTGAGGTTTATTTGCCGCGTCTGACGAAGAAGCATCGACTCGATGCGGTCGCCACATTTTTTTTTTTTTTTTTTTGCCTTGCGCAGATCCACGCGCACTACGAGCTGAAGAAGGCGCCCCGCCGGCGCAGGAACTTGGCCATCGCGGGCGGCGTGGCCCTGTCCGTCCTGACCGCGCCCGTCATCGCCGCCGTCAGCGTGGGTGAGACGCCGGCGCCGACGTTCGGAACGCAGTTGCAGCGCTCGCGATGTCACATTTGTCCGCTTGTACTTGAACGTCGACGTTCACTACCGCTGCATTCCAACTTTTACAACATTTATCAAAGGACAATTTATGTCCGCTACATGATGTGATTTAGCGTAGTTGTGACCTTAACTTATTGAGAAGGCAGCATTTTGCGCGCAAGTTTTTAGCGCCGTCCGATACTGACGGCGCCTTGCGGGGCAGGCATCGGTGTGCCCATCATGCTGGCGTACGTGTACGGCGTGGTGCCCGTCTCGCTGTGCCGAGGCGGCGGCTGCGGCGTCAGCAGAGGCGAAGGCCGCGGGGTGCGCATCGACTTCGACGAGGACGACGGACCCGTCACAGGTGAGCCTTTGCTCTGAAGGCCGCTGAACTGCTAGCACGTTCTTTGTCCTCACGAGTACGACGACTCTGGCGCACACTAGTGGACAAGTAACGTCATGCCACTCGCCGAGTGACTTGTGACATTGTGAAATTGTACTAGTGCACGATTAGGCCTTAACTAAAATATATAACAAAATAATTGCAAACAGCATAAATATTTGAAGGGTCACTTTTGATTTTGGTGGGAAAGGTTCTACAGCTGATGATTTTGGTTTAAACAGACTATGGTGGCGATGACGCTAGCGGCTAACTGTGTAAACCCCCCCCCCCCCCAACCCCAGTGGCGGACGCGTGGCGAGCTCTCAAGTCGCCGAGCCTGGGCGAGAGCAGCCTGGACGGCGCCGTGAGCGGCCTGAGCAACACCTCCCCCAGCGAGGGCCTCTCGCTGGCGCCGGGGACCGCCGCGGACCCGCCCCGCTTCAACACCCTGGCCGGCGGCGCCCTGGGGGCCCGGGCCAGCAAATACGGCAGGTGAGCGAGGACGGCGGCCTTCTCGGGACGAGTCGGCGGCGAGTGACGCGAAAGGCGTTTTTGTGGCGCTCCAGGCCGGAGGTCCGGGCGGGGGAGCCCCCCCGGGAGGAGACGGGCGGCGACGGCGACGGCTCCGGCGCGTGCGGCACGGCGGGCTCCGTCGTCTCGGCCTACGCCATGCCTGACAGGTTGGCCCGGCGCCTTTTGTTCCTCAAACTTGACGGCAATGCAAATATCACTCAGCTTTTCCTAAATATTCACATGCCATAAATTGTGCGAGGTCGCTAGTTTCAAATACCTCCACTGTACAATCGAGTATTGCGCCGGTCATGCCGTGGAGTCATCGGTCGCCGTTGACGCGAGCTGCGGGTATTATTTCTGCCCACCTGGGGGCAGCATTCTCACTGGGGATCAGCGACGACGTGGGCGTCAGCCAATGGGTATGGCCGGCATTTTAGCCAGATACAGGAAGTCAGCCATTTTCTTTTGAAGCTCCCCTCCCGAAATTCAAGTAATAATGTGACTTCCGGCAAGTTCTGCCACCGAAGCCCGTTTTGGAATTCGGTTCGTCTTGAGAAGCCACGGCCGAAAAGACGCGCGTTCGACCCTTTTTGGTTTGGCTCACGACATTTAGGCTGTCCAGGCCCGATGCCGACGTTGACTTCTTCTTCTTCTTCTTCTTCTTCTTCTTCTTCTTCCGTGGTGGACGCCCATCGCCAGGGAGTGCACCAACCTGGAAATCCAAGTAGACATCGAGACCAAACCCAGCCACCTCTGCCTGACCAGCGAGGAGGAGGACCTGGCGCCGGCCGGGAGCGCCTCGGGCAGGGAGGAGCCCCTGGACTGCAGCTCCAGACGGGGCGGCGCCCCGGTCGACGTCACGCTGGCCCGGCCCGAGAGCATCCGCAGCGACCTGGAGACGTCCGACACGCAGTCGGACGACATCGCCGAGCTGACGTCCGACGACTGCGACTCGGCGCCGCCCGCCCGGGCCGCCTCCTGCCGCGCCCTGAGCGCCCCCGCCGAAGGCCTCGCCGCCAACGTCGTCCCGTACGTGTGAGACGCCGGCCCTTTCGGTGCGGAGGCCGCGCCCTCCCGTGTCCGGCGGGCGGCGCGCTCCTTCTCCTCGCGTGTGACACGAGTAAAACTTGGAATGTTTTTCAACCACACCTTACTAGGAAACAACTGTGCTGCACTAAAAACCCTCCGAGGCCGAACTAGCGGCCGCGTGTCGCGCGCGCTAGTAGCCTCTCTTTCAAGGGTATCCTTGATCCACTCTCTGTCCTCACCAATAAGAGAAGCCCGTGCGCTACTGAAGTGACTTGGCCGCACTAGTACAATGGTTGTCTTTCTACTGGTGCCACTTTTCATCTACTAGTGCTAAATGAAACCTCAGTAGTAGCTTCCTTATCAAGGATATCTTTGATTCAGCTCAGCGTCCGTGTACTAGTACGCGCTTTTGTCCTCACTAGTAAAACAATTCACCACAGTTGTCGAACGACTCTCTTACCGTACCGTAACATTTTTTTCAACTATCAACTCATATTGCCAGTTTCGGTCGACGAGTGCAGAGTTAAACTTTGCTAGTATTCTACGGCACTACACGAGTAAGACTTCTGGGCCCAACTTGTAGGCGCAGGTCTCACACAAGTGGCCTCCTGGACCCAAAGAGTCGCCGCAAAATGTCCACTCGTCGTTTTGGGTTCAAATCCCACGTTGTCCTTCCTACTCGTGCGCTTGTGGGAGAGCCTGGCGCACGTAGCGGGAATCGGTCAGCAACTGATGCCCCCTGAAAGATTTGTAAACATCCTGTAGATTCCACAAGATGGCGGCAATGTGTACTCTACGACTTTTGTCCGAGTGAAACTCCTCACCTCACTTCATGCGTCTTTCCACCTCCGATACGGCTCCAAATCGCTTCCAAAACCAAATTGGAAGATGCGCGAGCCTGGGAGACTTTAGGAGTCAGATGGTGCTATTCCGTTGAACGGCGTGACTAGCGAAGACGGCAGCGTGTACTAGTGTGCGGAGCGCACGGAGGCCAGCAGATAAAATGCTCAAACGGCTTCCGAGCAGCAGCGGCAGCTCTCAGGAACGCGCGGCCCACGTTCGCACTTTTATTTTATTTTTTTTTTTTTTGGCCTCCCGCTGACAATCTTCTCGTTGTCAAGAGTTCTACCTCTCTGAGATTTTCACGACGAGTGTGTTTACTCCCGCGGCGGCACGTCAAGCAACGACTGCGGCTCCGTTTTCATTTGAGCCGCTCGGCCTCGTGGGGCCTTTTCCGAGCGCAACCCGTGCGCAGGAGAAAGTCGACACTCGCGGGGCCAAAACAAGACGACAACGCGCTGGTGCCTTAAGATGAAAGCAGCCGGCGTCGGCCTCGAACTCGCGGCGACGCATCACGTGCGGTCGCCTTCTCGGAACATTTGCGTGTATTTCCTTGCGGGCGGCGATTGGAGTTCGGCGCCCGCTCGCGGAATGAATTGAGCTCCTATCTCGAGGCACCGCTGCGTTCGTTTCTCTTGACGGCGACGACCCGAAACAAAAAAAAAAACTTCCGATTTTGGGGGAAGTTTGTCCACGCGGCGACTTTGCATGTGTGAGCGCGTCCGTCGTCTTGTGTGTTTTTGAAGGTGCACTTTACCCCAAAGCGAGCTTTCATTTTTTGTTTAGTTTTCTTTTGTTTTGGGCTACTCGTCGTCGTCGTCGTCGTGTACTTGACACCCGGTTTTCCTCCCCCACGGCCCTTGTGGGGATAAGCGGCTTGGAATGTGGACATGCACCATTTTAAAACAATTTCCATTTCTGTCAACACAGCCCAAGGTTAAAAAAAAAAACTTGAGAGCACAATTCACACACCTTTCGCGTCTCGCTGAAATTAGCCCTGCTCGTCGGCACCCTGTGGTCACCGTGACAACCGGTGGGTGAAGCGAACCGAATGATGAAAAAGAAAAAGTATTTTCACTCTTAGATGCAGCACTTCATACACTAAAGTGTGTGTATGTGGCGCTCTCACCAAACTTGGTGTGTGAGTGTGGCGGGGGGAGGGGCTAATTCTGCAAAGGAAGGTAACTGCGATATCATAATTTCCTGATCCATCTTCAGATTTAGGACTTTTCCCGAGTTAGCTTGTTTATTTTATCCGTTGCGGGACACGGAAAAAGGATTTGTCTCCTTGAAGTTTCCACACACGACAAATCTCACACCGGGATGCCTTTTGCGTTGTACGTGGCTCAAGCGTGAGCCCGCAAACCTTTTTGTTAGGGTTCTTTTTTTTTTTTGCAATTCATCGATATCTTGGAATCCTTGAAATTGTGCTTCAGGACGCCAACAGCGGCAGTCGTCTTAATGTTTCTCACGGGCCTCCTGAGCGGTTTGTCAGCTTTGCGTTAGCGCCGGCATGTTGTCGTGTCTTCTTTCTTTCTTTCTTTCTTTCTTTCTTTCTTTCTTTCTTTGGGCCTTTTGCCGCTGCAGCGTTCGCACGTGTTCCGCCTGCGTGTGACAAAGCACTCGAATGTACCGCGGGGCCCGGGCCGAGCGTCCGCCGGACCGATTTGGATGAAAAGAATTTAGATTTAGCAATATTTTTGAGTGTACTTGCTGTGGGTGTCAAAAGTCTCGCCCTGGGGTGAGGGAGGAGGCACATGCAAGACTGTGAATGACATTTTGTTTGGTTTTTTTGTTTTTGTTTTGTGGGCAAGAAATAAACACAAGGTGATGTTTACCAAAGGACTGCGTCTTCATTTGCTGTCATCCAGAACATTCTCCACTTTCTATGAACGCTTTGCGGCTTCCTCATTACAGCCGCATTCCAAAATGGAATCAATTCATTTCCCCTCCTCAAAATTTGATACACAACACCCCGCCCCTATTAAAAAAAAAAAAGACTCGTTTGATGAACTCAAATTTTGGGCAGCTTTTCTAGCCATTTTATTTGTGCAACTCCAACATATTACTTCCATATTATGCGATGTAATTGAGTTGGTCAGTCGCTGATTTCTTGGATTTAGATTTTTTTTTTTTTTTTCGGAAGTTTAACAAAAATTAAAAAAGGGCCTGGATCATTTTGATAAGCTCATTTGCCTCACTTGAAATCAAATGATACTAAAGCTAAAAATAACGTGAGGTGGCACCGTATTGGAGCCGGTCGCACATCTCGCTCTCATTTCTGGGGTACCCGAGAGAGGTTGCTCACACGATGCAAACCAACTCAGACGACGCGATAACTCTTTCAGCTCGTAGTGACTGACATTCTTGTCCACCAGATGGCGCCACTCCAATTTGACCTCCATGGGATGCTTTGCGACACGTTGGCTCACTTTACGATGAAGGCCTGACGACAGCCGTAAAGCAAAGCGGCCACATCCGGAAGGAAGGTTAAATTGACGCCAGCAAAACACGGTAATTTCGTCCACTCCGTTCTGTTTTGTGACAAGATTTGAAAATTGAATCCGAGTTTTGGACGGAATGTTAACGTTTTTTTTTGTAGCTGTCGTCTTCTAAAGGCGAATGGACACGCTGTTCGCGCGGCTTGTCATTGACGGCGAGCTGGTGTACTAACATGCTAACAAACTCGCTAGCCGATTTTGGAAGACGTTGTGGAAAATAGCCTTCATATTTTTATTTATTTGGTACCTTGGTGGTAATTGATAATATCATGACCTTTGGATCCCGCTAGAGTCTTTGTACTAGTTTGATTTAGTAAAAATGACTTTACGAAATAAATCTAATATTGGTCAATCAATATCATGACTCCCGATGGATTATTATTCAACCTGTGTTGGCAGAAATGACAAACAATGAGTTTATGGTATGAATTCGAGGATTTATTTTTAGTCTTGAATTGTTTAATGTGAACGCAACCACTGACGCCTTCAAACCTGAAAAGTTTGGCAAAAGGCTGGACGCTTCGCTCTTAAAACAATCACAAGGATTTGGCTTTATTTTCTCTTAGGACCAAAGCAACAGTGTTGTTTTCTTAAAACTACGCTACCATTAAATTGTGTTCACATTTATTTGTGGCTGACTCTCTTTGATTTTTGGCGGGCCAGCGCGATGCCGTTCGTGGACCTGCAGACGCGCCTGGGCGTGAACGTGGACCGCTGGATGCTGCTGCAGAGCGGCCCGCAGCCCGGGCGGCGCCCCGCCCGCTGCCACGCCTTCGAGAAGGACTGGATCGAGTGCGCCCACGGCATCGGGCAGACGCGCGCCAAGCAAGAGTGCCGTCTGGAGTGGGAGGACTTCTACGAGTGCATGCACAAGCAGAAAATGGTACGTAGAGGGGGGGGGGGGGAAGAGAGAGACCCTCCCTAACCCCCACCCGACAAGCGTCTATTCCGCGGAAATCTTCTTTCGGATAAAAGCAGCGACGCACCCTTTCAAGTCACTTATAGCGCTCAAACACCTTGGAAGGATGAAGCTTGGGGTTTAGGTTCCCTTTTGAAACCGGAAATCATATTTGTTTGGTTTTTTTTGGCCTCCTCTTCATCCTGACTGGGTCTTCGTCTTGTGCTTCCAGCACCAGCGTCTGTACGCCATCCGCCAGCAGCGCGACAAGATGATGAAGGAGGGCACGTACGCGCCCCCCGCCTGCCACACGGCCCGCGACCGACACCCCTCCGAGCCGTGAACGCCGCTCGACGCTCCTTTCTTGTCTTGTACGCTCAAAACGTTCCTCTGCCGTTGAATAATATGAACAAGAAAAACAAACTGCTGAGAGGCTTCATTTTTCATTTTTGTCACCAGTAAAAAAGTCACTTGTTACTTTAAAGGGGAAAGAGCAACACGAGTTGTTGTCATATTTAAAGATGACCTATTTAAAACATTGCTCCGAAAACTACTCTTGGAGTTCTACACTTTTACAGATTTTTTTTTTTTTTTTTTAATCATCAAACAGGCCCAAAAAATTATTGAATTGTTGCATAAAGTTCACTTCGAGACGCCACAAGGTGGCGCCAAAAGTGCACAAATGGGCGATTTCATTTTTTAAAAAAAATTGATGTTTTGACACGTGGACACTGTTCATGCTCTTAGAAAATGCAAAAGAAATTGGGGGGGGGCGGCGGCATATTTTCAAGCTAATTGTAACAGTTGACAATGGTGTGTATCCTTCGTTGACAAGTTCAGTAGAAATATCACAATTGATGTCGGGAACAGAATGAAATTTGGTTAATGGTGAGTTGAGAACATTTTCGATTTCCAACCGTGCTAAGATTCATTCCCCATTCGAACGAAAAGTCCTTTTCAGAAGGCCACTTCTTAGCTAATTTCTAAATAAATGGGGAAAAAAAATCATCTGAATTCGTGGGATGTTGAAATTGGTAATTTTTTTTTTTTTTTTTCCTGGAAGAGTCAGAATAGAGCTTGACGTCATTTTCGTGCTTCTGCACGTATGTCAAGAAGTCCCCGCCTCGTTTTCCACAAAAGTCTTTTCACTTTTGGAACGGAACCCGGCCTGCCACGAGTCGCCACTGGAATCCGTTCAGGCTCCAACATTGTCGGGCTGCGGTGTGAGAACGTTTCCACCGGACGTGGACGTGGACGTCGACGGTGGTCCTTTGTGCCCCCCACCCCCGAAAAATTCCTCGCTCCGCCCCTGAATGTTTTGCACTCGCGCATCTTTTCATCGGTCCGGAACCCACGGCGTGCACGTGCAGGGATGGCGTGAACGAGCGCTGTCCGCGCACTCGCGAAATGGGCCACGCGCGATGACGAGGCAGGAGGAGCCGCGACCCCCGAAGACCCGAAGGGAAATGTCCTCCGGCAGACCCAGAAAAGCCGTCGCAAGGCGGCCCCCGCGAGCCGGCGGGCCCGCGTCGCGCGAGTGAGCGGAGGAACCGAACCACCGAACCACCGGCCCGACACTTTCTTCTTCTTCTTCTTCTTCTTCTACTGCTGCTGCTGCTGCTGCTTTTTCTTCTTCTTCTTCTTCGTCGTCGAGGACAGCAGCGGCAGCCCCACCGGCCTTCCGCGCTCGAGACCGGGGAGAGGGACCGCCGCTGCCCGCTGAAGGTAAGCCGCCCCCGGAGCTCGCTCGGGCCGCTCTTAGCCTCACCCGGGGGACGGTTCTGCAATGCTGGGAATGATGGTTCGGCTGAACATGGGCCTGCCTGCCTCACCATTCCGACCAACGTCGCATCGGTGTGTGTGTGTGTTGGGGGGACTTTTCGGGGGTCTGTAGAAGCGCATCAGCTGATCGAGTGGAGGCCTGAAAAAAAAAAAAAACAAAAAAACGGTCCCACAAGATGAGGCTCGCCAGGGCACAAAAGGGCCACGCGCCAGCTGCCAGTCCACCACGTCGCGCATCCCTAGCGGTTGGCAGGCCCACTTTGGCAAATTTGGCATCCCCCAAACCGAATACGATTTGAGATTCATTCAGTACTTCCAAGTCAAAATAAAGAATTGCATCCGCCCGTCTGAGGTCAAGTCGCCGGGGGCGCGGGGACGCCCAGACTTCCTTCTCCCCAGCCACGTTCCCGGGCCGGCCGAGAGACGTCGTCTCGCCGGCGGGACGTGGCCGGGAGAGTTCGGATCCGACGCCCCGGCCGCCTCAGCCGAGCCCCTCCCCGGGTGATCGCGCTTATCACCCTCGAATAGAAATAGCCAACGTAACGGTCGATCTCTTCCTTCGCCCGGCAGGCCCGACGACCCCATGGAGTCGTCGGACGACGACACCCTCAGCGAGCGCTCGTGCGCCAGCGAGCCGTCCTTCCGCGGCGAGCGCTCGGGGGGCTCGCTTTCGCCGTGCGCCTCGTCGCTGCGCGGCGGCCCGCCGGGGGACACGCTGCCCTGGAACCTGGCCAAGCACGAGCGGCGCAAGCGCAGGAGCCAGGACTCGGTGCTGGACCCCGCCGAGAGGGCGGTGGTCCGCGTGGCGGGTAAGGAGACGACCCCCCGTTGACGTTGCGGCGTTGCTGATTGTCGAGCTTGGCGTGGCGACGCACGCAGACTGAAATCTGATTGGACAAAATGCGTACAATTATTGGTTGGGAAGAGATGAATGATGATGATGATGAGTTGCGTCCAATGACCCCCTGGCTGGCCCTTTGGGTCCATCTTGCGTTTCTTTTGGATTTCCAGTGGGTGGCCCCCTCGCCCACTTCAAAACCACATTTGTCAAATTCCTCCTCGTTGTTTACTCGCTTTGATGACACGTTGCAACGTTCGGCTTGTCCCGCGAAGGGTAAAATCGCTTTAATTGGAGACTCGACAGACGTGGGTGCAATTTCCTGCGCGTGAAATGAATGACGCAGTTTTGCGTTCGACAAGTGGAGATGGGTGGCACGCGGGGGGGGCTTCAAGACGGGAGTGCTGGTGGGTTACTGTCAAACTAAACATAAAACAAGGACTATTCCACGTTTGTATTGTACACGATGACACGGCTTTGCGCTAACGTCTGCTAGCCTCACGCGAAGACAATGGGAAACACCAGAGATGGAGACAGATACTATCAAAATACTCACAGGCTACTATTTTTATTTTTCTCTGATTAAAAAAACACTACAAACATTTTGTATTTTTTTGGGGGAGGTTGGAACAGATTAACAGCACTGTCATGAATTCCAATGTAGAAAGAGGATTTAAGATCAAGTCAGAAAGAAGATTTAAGATCGGTGTGGTCATGGAACCAACCAAAGTCATCCCTCCATAAAAGGCCAAACGAGGCCCGAGGGTTCTGCCGGCTGACAAGTCGGCCCTGCAAAATGCCTTTGCGATAGAATGCGGGGCGGGAATCCTTTTACTGCGCCGACAGTTACTCGGTCACGCCACAATGACCAGGACCCCGCACGTCATTGAGGCGTCCTGCGTCCCGCCTGCAGTTTATTTCCCCCCTCAACAGGCAGCCTCTCCCTGTCCCCTGTTGCCATGGTGATGTGGGCTCGCTCTCTCACTCACTCGCCCTCCCTCCCTCCCTCCCTCCCTCCTTCTTGTTGCCGTGGCGATGAAAGCATAAAAAGAGGGCCCGGAAAAGTGAAGGAGTAGGAAAGAAAGAAAGAAAGAAAGAAAGAAAGCAAGCTGAATGGGGGAAGGCGGTGGAGGCGTTGATGACTTTTTGCCAAGCGAGCCTTGGCGGGAGCCAACGTTGGGCCGGCACAAAGATTCCCTTTGTTGATTGGATTCTGAACGACGTTTGGATTGCGTTCATATTTTGGAATGATTGCGGGTTCGAGGGCCATATCTTTTTCTCCCTCCACGTATTTGAAATTCCTTGCATCGACAGCGCCCTCTATCGAACAGAAATCCAAGTCATTCTAATCATTCGAACGAAGGACGATACGGTCCCAACGTTTCTGTCCATTTTGATATTGAACCCTTTCAGAACGAGCGTGTCAAATTGCAGACGGATGACAGTGCGCCCCAAGTATGGATTTTTGCGCTAATCCCGATTGGATTAATAACGCAATCTGTGCGTCGAAGCCGCTGGATGGAGATTATCCTCAAATGGGTCACCGAGTCACATATAGGGAGCGGCGCGCATACGGATTGAGACGCGTCACTTGCGTCTCTCCGCCGTCAGGGGCCGCTGTGCTCCCCTCAATCCAGGCCGGTGCCTTCGGAAAAAGACAGCACGAACCGAGCGATCGCTCTTGAGTGGACGGAGCGAGCTCATCCGATGCCGCCTTCAGGGACGGGGTCCGATCGCGGTGTAACCGCGCAGTTGGTCCGACGGGGGGCGCTCGAGCCCCACGTGCTTCATAGCCAGCCGGCTAGCCCGGCGTGCTAGCATCCACGTTTGGCCGCTGGGCTTTGAGATTCCTGCGGCGGCGGCGAAGGCGCTTCTTGACGCGGCCCGCGGAGAGGGATGCAAGACGGCCACGACAGCCGGAGCGAAGGCGGACGGAGAGCTCGGGGGTCGGCGTTCGAAGCCGAGCGGCCATTTGCGTTCGGGGAGAAGGAAACGCGGGTCCCGATACGATTTGGCCCGATAGCCCCGGACCGCCCCGGCCCGCCCCGCCCCGCCCCGCCCCGGGTGGGAAACGGACGCTCTCGCGGAGTCTCTTCAGGGCCGTGTGGGCCGGAACTCGGTTCCTCCCGGCGTGCCAACAGCTGTCGCCGGTGCTCGGCGTTGCCTATTTAAGGAGGGAGACGCCGAACCGCGAGTCCGAGCGGCTCGGCCCGCCCGCGATGGAGAGCTAACATTTTGCGCCGAACATTGGCGGGGATTTGACCGGGCCCGGCTGCGAAAGCGAGCGGGAGGTACCCAGCTAGCCAGTCCGAGCCTCCAAGAAGCACCATGGCCGGATTCGTACCCGGCTTGCTGCCGTCCAACCGCTCCCAGGAGAAGCAGTTCGCCCAGGCCTACGAAGATGTTCTGGAACGCTATAAAGGTACCGTACCGCGGCGTGCCATTGGCACACCTGAGAGCAAATTATTCAGATTCTTGAGCCTCTGAGAACCGGAGTGGGCCGACTCCCTTTTGCACGCACCTCAGGGACCTGAACTTTTCCAGCTTGCTCATCTGTGTGGACTTGGTGACTACTTGTTCGGAATACTGGACTCGTTTTCACAGGAATGCTAGTTTGAGTTCGGACTTGGCTCGTGTCGGATGGCCCCAGTGGCTTTCATCAGCAGTTTCGCATTTAAAAAGAGAAGTTTGGTGCAATAGTGGTCCAAGTCCAAACAGCCCTCAAATCTGTATGTCAAAAGACTGTAAACCCGTGTTTATATAATATCTATCAAGTTGGAAGACTCAGAAGCGCAACTTCGATTGTCAGTCAGTTCTCCATCTCGAAACCTCGTCTTCTGCGAACTCTGGCTGGGTTCCCGGTTCCGGTCGTCTTGGGCGCAAATGCTGAGCGCCATGGAGGACCGGCCTGTCGAAATTGGAACCAAAGGTCCATTTGGACGCGTTTGTTTCTGCACTTAACCTCACAACGCCAACAATGGCGCTGGCCCACTCTTCTTCTCAATGGCTCCAACTCAACAATGTGGATTTTTACAGTTATGTAACGCCTACAAGTTGCTTGTTATTGAGCGGCGTTTCAAATATTTGACACTATCAGATTTGTTTTTGCCAATTTCGAATTATTGTTGTGAGCCACCCCGAGCACGTTTGTCAGGTTGAGATGCCAATTTGGGGATTTGAACAGAACCCACGCATTGACGTCAGGTTTGGGTTTGTTCCGGCAAAGTACGGATGTCGGCCCCCCGCCCCCGGGCAGATATTTTTTTGGATCGCCAAAATCTCAGGCTCCGCCGGCACCGCGTTTTCTCCCGTTCTGCTGACCGGTGCGCTTTCGGATCCAGCGGAGGAAGCACTTTTATGCCCTCGTGTTTGGGCTGTAAATATGGCGCCGGTCCAGTCTGACTTCGGTTTCACGTGGCGACCGCCCCACCTGCTTTCAAAATGGACGCCCCCCCCCCCGGCCCAATCGATGGCCAGTAGGCTCGTGTCACAGATGATGAAACGGATCAGAGCCTTTTAATGATTGATTGCGCTCATGAAATACGACTCGTCGGGTGCGCCGCTTCTTTTTTTTTTTTTTTTTTCCCTCATCCGACTCGTCCTTGTCTTTGGACCGTCGACAGCTGGGACGGCCTCCGGCACTACCGCGAGCCTTGTGAGGATAAGCAGTTAAGCAAATGGATGATTTCTTCCTACTCCCCAAAATATGCAAGTTTGTCACTAATTAGTTGTACTTTTGGAGATCAAACGCGGGCTGTCGATTGTATTCCCGTCTTGGGACTCGAACTTGCACACAGAACCTGACCCTGTCCCTGTTTGTGCGTCAAGTCGGCCGGCTCGGGCGAAACTGGAGAAGGGACACGGGATACGCCAGAAGTCAGTCTCGGCGACGCGCGCGTCGGGGTCGCCGGTGGAAACATGGCGGGCGCGCCACTGAGTCAGTGGAAAGCAGACGGCACGTGATCATTCCCCCCCCCCCCCCCCCCCCCGCCCAAAGATGAGCCAGCGCCAGTGCGAGGAAACTGCGGCGTCCGCACGGAGAAAAAGGGCGGAAGTTGCGCAGGAAAGGCCAACAATTGGAGGCCAATATGAAAAAGAATTTCCGCTGCTGGTGGGCGCCTGCGTTAGCAGAATGACAGCAATCCTCTTTAGCGTTGTTAGCGTGCCGTGTTTGAGGTCAACGCAGGCAAACTGAGTTTTGCCTTCTTGGGTGCGCGTTTTGCATCCTTTTTTCACGTAATATTTGGAATGCTAACAGTCTCGTCGTTGACACGTCTCAGGCGCTGCTCGCGGTCCGGATCGACTTTATGATGCGGGAAAACAATCCCGCTTTGAGTGCAAGAAGGGAAGGCCTTGATATCATTTTTGTGTTTGTGCGGCCTGCAAAAGTTTGCCCGAGGATGACGTCACACACTCTGATTTAACAGCTCACGCTCATCAGTCCTTCCTCTTGTTTGTCTACGTGTGTGTGCGCGCCAGCGTTGGCTAAAGTGGAAGTGGCCAAGTATTATTATTATTATTATTATTATGAAGGGGGGGGGGCTCAACAAATCTGTGCCCCCCCCCCCAAAAAAAAAAAAAAAAAATAAGGGTTCTGGCTGACTCGCAGTTCCCCACTTTGAATTTTGAAGTGGACAACCCCCCCCCCCCTAAAAAAATAGTGCCAGAGATGCCAACGTTGGTATTTTTCCTCGTGGCCTACTTCTGGCCCGGCCGCCTCCCCCTCCCTCCTGGTCCGTCCGCCGTGTTTGACACCCCCCCCCCCGCCCCACACAAGGGGGTTGCGTTGTCGTCCTTGGTTAGCGAGATTACGTAGGGCAAAAGCGCTTGAGGGTTTTTGCCGCTGTTGCTGGGCCTCCTTGCTGAATTATTCATGAATTCAGTCCAGTGCAGTCGTGAATCTCCTGAAAACATCAAATTTGGGGCTTATTCAATGCTCGTTTATTATTATTGATTTTTGCCCCCCTTAGGGATTCCAGAGTGCCTTCGTTGAATTGAACATTTTTTTTAGTTCTTTTTTAAAAATATATTTATTTTCACAATACTTTGTTGTATTAGTTCAGTTCAGTGTTTATTTGAATTATACATTTTTTTTTAAACTTGTAGAATAAATTTAAATAATCCTAAATTAAATTTGCACTATTCTGTATTTTGTCCATCCTGCTAAAAAATAAATTGACTGCATTTTCTATAGATTTTATTCTGATTTACATTTATTTGTAATACCCGTACTTACTATTTCACGTTGTTTTTTGCAATTTTTGCCATGTCGTCAAAAATGTAAAAAATTCCAATCATTCAAAGTAAATTTACTCGTATTTTTATTTAGCAGTTTTCCCTTTTGAATATTTTTATTATTATTTGTAATCAATTTTTCCTCACAAATAATTTTGTGAGGAAAAATGTTGAAAGTCGAGCCGTGTTTGCCATCCAATCGGCAGCCGTTGCGGCGAGCGTCGACTTCCCGAGGGAATTGGCGAACGAGAGCGGCGCACTGACTTTTAATTTGCTCCAATTCCTCCAGAGCGACGCTCGCGCATGAAAGGCCGGGCCGGGCCGGGCCGGGCGGGTTCACCAGGTGCTGTGCTTTATTCAATATCGCGACCGCACGCAAATGCCAAGTCGATTCTATCTTGTTTCGGTTTTTGAGTATTTCGCGAAGTCAGTCGGGTGACTTGAGTTGGCCCGACTAAAAAAAAAATTTGAACTCCAAGTGGCTTTGACGAAGTCTTTATGAGACTTGAACTACGTGCCGGGAATATTTTAAGGTTTTCCATTTTCGAGCGCCTCATTGTCAGCCGCGAGTGCGTACACGTGACCGGCAGAGAAGCTGGACAAGCGAAGGTAGTCGGACGTGATGGTCGCAACGTGGACGACGGGGATTTTGCCTTTCCGATGCGATGGAAAAAAGTCAGTGGGCCTCTCTCTGCTGCTGCTCACGCTCAGTAAGAAGATGGATTAGTCCATTGCACGAGGGGGGGGGAGCACCCCAAATGATCACGATGCACTCGCACAAGGTGCTTGAATTCAGCTTGGGGAGAATATTTTGTGCTTTGCGTTGGAGGAGTGGGGGGGGGGGGTGCTCCGGTTGGGTGGCACGTCGTCGGTGGGGGGCAAGCACAGTAAAATCGGCCTGGATGGGCAATTAATGATCCTAAATCTGCTCCTAAGCTTCTTTCCTTGTTTTTTTTTTTTTTATTGACCTTATCCTCAGTCAAGTCCGAAGCTCTGTCACATTTTCACAAACGTGATTCAAAGTATCATCAAAATTAGCATTTTGAGGGATTTTGTGTGTGTGTGTGGGGCGGGGGGGGTTCATTCATTTTCAGACAAACCCACCCTTACCAGATTTGAAGGGTCGAAAGGTTGTAGTTTTTTTTTTTTTTTTTTTGCGTGGCCGTAGCTTGCCGCTCACTCGCTGTCAAACGCAAAGATTCTTGAGCGCCCCCTGGCGGCAGATGCCCGCAAAGTTTTCTCCCGACGCTCCATAGCCGCTCGCGGCTTTCGTCGTCATCCTTCCGATTCTCTTGTCCCATCTTTTGGTTTCCGTAGCGAGGCGCAAAAAACGCTCAGCGCGGCGCGCCGGGCTCGTCCGTTAGTGGGTCACTCGTGGCTAATCTGCAGCCGCGGTCCTTCTCTTAACAGGCTTTGCTCCAAATTCAGATGCGCCATAATTAGACCGAGTGCGCAATCACCCACAGTGCGGTTGTTGCCGCTTAATAATTCACGTGGCGTCATATTGCGCTCCCCCGCGTACCATCAATAGCATCTGATATCCGACATTGATGGCGCGATATTGCGCGGTCAGTCGGACCGTTGGGAGCACTCAAAATATTGCCGTGACAAATAAAAACAACAGAAAATGAAGAAACAAAAACAAAGCAAAACCCAAATAGGCAACGTGATTCTATTCTATGAATAACCTCTTTAGGGGCATCCTTTTTTTGTAAAATATTAGTATTTCATGTCGTGCTCGGGGGGCAATATTGAAAACTAAATGTTCAGTCCCAAAATAGGCCATTTGATTCCATTTTGGGTTATTATCTGAAAGACGCCGAAACCTGAAACATCCTCCCGGCTGTCGGACTTCCTTCTTCCTGTCTCGGTTCTCGTGAGCAATACGCCAAACGCAATCGGCGTTCGTCAGCTGGGCGGGCGGGAATCGATGACCGCGGCGCCCCCTGTGGATGAATGAGCCGCAGATCGATGGCGGCTGGCGACGACCCCCCCCCGCCCGACTAATCGCGTTAACCATCTGTCACAGGACCCGCCTCAATAAAACTTTGGGATACCGATTCATAATGTTGCCATATTAAATAGAAGTGGCTGAAATGCATCCCTTTTGAAATGGGGGGGAGGGGGGGGGGGGGGCTGATGTCCATTCAAGCTTGCAACACCAGCAGGTTCCTTCTGTCAGCCCCCCTTCGCCACCCTTTTTCGCAGCCGCTAATCACGTTTAGCAAGCCGGATGTGGCTTTACCCCCCCCCCTTTTTTTTTTTTAATTTTAATTTTTTAAATCTGATCATGTAATCGGGGTTTGGGTTTCGAGGAAGGGCGACTGTGAAGAGGGAAAACTGCTTTGATTGGGAGAGGGGGGGGGGGCAGACGAGTGGGAATGGTTTGCTCCGTATCCGGAAACTTTCTTCCGATATTGTGTCGACCGTAGTGCGGTTCCAAATGTGAGCCCGGAAAAGTCACCTTTGTGGAATCCTTTGATGGCGCAAATGTCCTCGTGCCGCGTTCTCCAGGGATGACTCGTCAATTTCGTTGTTCCAACGTTAGAATCTTGTCATTTTAAGGCCAAATAAAGTGATTGGGACGTATATCGCGTATGAGATATTCCAGAAGATGCAGCAAATGATCGTTTTGTCGTTTGGTGATGCTGGCGGGCCGCCACATTAATATACAACCTGTACGGGTGTTAACGGTCCACACAAAATCAAGCCTTTTTTGGGGTCATTATGAAATGTATTTTTTTTTTTTTTTTGCTGTTGTTGGGAGGGCACGGCGGGACTCGCCCGCCAACTTTTTGTTTTGTTTTGGGTTTTTTTGCCTTGAAAGAGCAAAATGATTTGCGTCGGCGCACAGAAAGTTCTGCTCCTCCGATTTCTAATGACTTGTGCGTGTGTGTAACATTCCTGAAATAACAACATGGCGACGGGAGCAGCCGCAGTTCTTAAAGGGGCAGCGTCGGCTCTGTGTGGCTCACGTCACCTTAAAAAAAAAAACGATCCAGTTTTATCCTGCACCTTGAAGTCGGGTCTTGTGGCTAAAGCGAAATAATTCAGCATTTCTGTCTAAAAAAAAAAAAAAATGCGGGGGGCAAGCAGGCCCTCCCCAGAGTTCTGCGTGGGCTTCTCACTGAGGCCCAATGTTCAGAGGGGCGGTTCCGCTTGATCTGTGAACGCGCAGAAGCGGACGTTCCAGATCCTTCCGATGGCCAGAATTTTTTTCTTTTTTTATTCTTTTCACCTTCAAGTTGAGCTGAAAGAATTTCGTTCCGTTGCCGACGTTTGTCGCTCAAGTGGCTGCTGACCAACAACAGTCAATGACATTTTTCAGTTGTTTGACTAGTTTTTGATTTGTGTTCCCTTTGACCCACTTTTGGGGCCTCCCCGTGTGTCACGTTGTTTTGTCCTCAGGAAGTCTGCAGCGCGCAAAATTACGTCGTCATCGTCATTGTATGGACAAAAACGGGTGCTGGTTTCCCGTCTAATGATGACGCAGAAATGTCGGAAGGCCCAGCCGGGTCCCCAGCCGGGTCCCCAGCCGGGTCCCCAGCCGGGTCCCCAGCCGGGTCCCCAGCCGGGTCCCCTGCCGGGTCCCCAGCCGGGTCCCCAGCCGGGTCCAGTGATTTTTCCGAAGGGGTTTCTGTTGGCTCAGAACCTCTGGCAGCCTTTCGTATGCTTTTATCTTCTCGGCCCGTACCAGAAATATCCACAGAACCTTCCCCCTGGAACGCTGGCGCCGTTTGCGACGCGAGCCACTCAGCCGATTCCCGCTGGAGGACATTTCCGGATTCTTCCGAAAGTCTCCGTTCACGCCACTTGGATGTTCTCACATGAACGGCCGTCTTGTTTCGGAGCATTTCTCGCTTTTCCACGGAACAAACGACAAGCTGTGCGTGCTCGTAGTCGGCAAAAGCAAACTGCTAGCGTTGACGACGTCGCAGAAATAACTTTTGGGCAAAGGATCCAATTCCGTACTTGGCCCAAAAAGGATTGCGTCGGATTGGTTCGCTGTGCAAACCTTTCTGTTCGTTTAAGACACAGGACGTTGGATCATCTTGACTTGTCAACCCCGCGTGCCTCTTTAGCCCGAATACTGGGAGGGGGGGGGGGCGGAATTGCGATGGAATAATGTTCGGCTTTCAGAATATTTCCCGCCGGCAGCTGCCGAATTCACTCCCCTTCCGTTCAGTCCGCTTTCGTCTGCTCTCGGGGCATTTGGAAACAACTGCACCCTGTAAGAAGAAACCTTTTCCGGTATTGACTCCGTGCCGACGGCCTCGAATGTTGTCGGCGTTCCCCCAGCGCGCCTGCCGTCGTTGGACAAATGCGGCCTCCGGGCTGACATCCGCGTCTTTGGCTTTGGGTTTTTTTTTTTTTTTTTTTTTTTTTCCAAAATTCAACGTCGTCTCTTTTGCTGTTTATGTAGCAACCCTTTCACCTGTCCCTCCCCACCCAAGATTTTATGGTAGAGAATCTCTCTCCCCCCCCCCCCCCCAACATTGCAATGCTCATGCCGGGCCAGTAGTTGGCAATGTCGCTCAAGTCTTAGGAGACATGACTGCACCAGGTAGCGTTTAAAAACATCAAAACATGCTCTACGAATATCTATCTATCTTTTTTTACACCGCATCTGCAAAGTAAAAAGTTCCAATCGCAAGACTGTCTCCCACGGTTTCGTAGTAGAACTGCAAGTAGTTCTTGAACGCGCCTCTCGTCGGCCGTCGGCTGCCGCTGCCGCTGCGGCTGCCGCGTCACGCGACGGACGGGCTGTTGTCGGGCGTGGCGGGGCGCGGCGTTTCTCGCAAGCGGAAGGTCGCTGGTCCATCTCGACACGTTTGGCGCAAGTGACGCTTGCGGGCGCTTTGAATAGAAAAGCGAAGGCCGCGAGTTGCTCAGCTTTGCGGCAGCTGCTAAATTGAGCCGAAGCGTCGCCGATTCTCGGACGGGAAACTTCCCAAACGTCAACTGCCGCGACTGTGAAGGTTTTACCCAGCTTTGCTTCAAGCCTGACTGGTTCATTCAGAATTTGCAGTTGTTTATTTTTAACAACCATTTTTTGTTGTTGTTGAAATGTGCAGCTTGCACCGGTGACACGCAAAGAAAAAAAACTTGCCGATTCAACAGGGGTGTGTAGACTTTTAATATCCAGTATCTTAATTTGAAGCGGCCAGCGTGACCCCACTTACCGGTTCGGGTCCACGTGGCCGACCAGACGAGACCACCGCGAGGATGATGATGTAAAGTCTCTTGATTTATAAGAACAATGAATGAATGATTATTTAAAAAAAAAAAAAAAAATTGAATTCTATGCGAGTTATGCATGTCCAAATGAACTTTTAAGTAACTTCCCATTTTTAAAATGGAATATTTTCCAGTTCAAGCAAAAAACATTATCCTATAGACAATTTTTTTTTTTAAATACATAAAACATTATTTAAGATAGAGTGCTTATATAAATCAAATGTATAATTAATAGAGGCTAAACATTAAAAAGTTGGACCTCCCAATTCAATAAAAAAAAAAAAGTAACTAAATAAACAT
This sequence comes from Syngnathoides biaculeatus, assembly GCF_019802595.1. Classification (NCBI taxonomy): domain Eukaryota; kingdom Metazoa; phylum Chordata; class Actinopteri; order Syngnathiformes; family Syngnathidae; genus Syngnathoides; species Syngnathoides biaculeatus. The sequence continues at coordinate 16,370,707 of NC_084640.1, read as the reverse complement.
TTGTAATCCTGTGAGAACTAAAAATAACAGTGGCAAAAATCAGTTTTGAAAGGTTGTGCCTCAACTGATATTTGATATTTAATCTTGCAGAGGGGTTGCGTCAGTGGGGGGGGGGGCGTAAAACTCTGCCAAATAAATATGAGCGTTCATCTAAGCTGACACGCCGGAAGGAAAAGAACCAGATAGTAGCTACATTGCTAAATATTGAGTTAAGAAAACATTAGTCATCTGAAAAAAATAAAAAAGCATGTACTTTCCATTTTGTTTTTTTTTTTTGTTTTTTTATTCAGCAAAAATGTTTTCGTTTTTTGATGTTCATTTTTAATAATTGGCCACACTTTCTGCGCAATAGTTTTACTTTCATCTGCTTAAATGGCCGCGTAAAAATGGAATGGCTACTTATAAGCAATGAAACTCACTTTTCAATTAAAAAAAAAAAAAAATGTTTTGCATGTTTTTGTGTACCTAACGTTGTGTCCAGTGAGCACGGAATGTGCCACTCCAATATTGCAGTTAATAATTCATCACCTAGTGAACGTTTGCTCAAAAATACACGAATGTAAAAGAACTCACGGACGGCGGCCGCTTTGTTTTGTAAGAATTCAAACAATGCGGGCGCGTCGTCCCAAATGCGAGTTCATAAGCGCCGACGTGTGCGCTGCGGCTGTGACATCATCTGGCTGCTCAAAGTCCAGTCGGAGGATCCGGCTTAGAGGCGCCCGCGCACACGAGCGGCTGACTGACGACTTCCCCTTCGCCGAACGTGGATCTCGGACGTCCTTGGCGGCGGGGCGGCGGGGGGAGGGATGAGCTCGGCGGCGGCGTACCGACGGTTCCTCCAGGACTTGGAGGACAAACGAGGTTAGACGGGACGGACGACGCGAGTCGGGAAACGAGGAAGCGGCCGCGAGGGTTGGGCGGCGCAACAATGATGTCATACCTGCTCTTCAGGCGCTCGCGTCGAATGGACTTGGAAGTCATTTTGCCCCCAAAAAAATCAAAATTCTACAATCATTTTTGCCATTTCCCAAAATATTTCAAACATTTCTCAACTTTTATCATTTTCTGTCTTCTGGGATTTGCGCCATTCCTCCTGATATTCTAAAATTTTGAACTCTCGCAGAAAGAACACAAAGTAACTTTTCTTTACCGAGAATGGGGGGGGGGGGGGGGTGTTCCCTCTTCTGAAGAAAAATAAATCTTTCCAAAAAGTTGATACTTTATGCGTATTGTAGAGCGAGGTCTCTGTGTGCCCTGCGATTGGCCGGCAACCGGTTGAGGGTGTGCTCCGCCTCCTGCCCGTTGACAGCTGGGATTGGCTCCGGCACTCCCCGCGACCCTTGTGAGGATAAGTGGCAAAGAAAATGGATGGATGGATGGAAAAACATTTGCCAGTGAGGTGGGGGGAGGCTGGAATGGGTAATTGCATTTTGATTCATTTTTGAGCGTGATGTGGCCACGTCGTTTTCTGAAAACAAGAAAAACGGTTCAACACTTGACCTGGATGAATGACAAAGAAGAAATAGAATCTTTAGCTAACGGGCGTGTTTGTGTGCATTTATTTTGGTCAGTAAGTTCAAATGACTTGGGTTAGCAATATAAATGAAACTTTATTTATTATTATTTTTTTTTTTAACCTCAATTTACCGATGATCTGGACAATCTGTCCCTTTTCACAAATGAACGGTCGCGCTTGGACCACAAATTTTCCCTCCCCTTGAGCTGCAGGGGGCTCGTTAGCGAACCGGCGTGAATTGTTTCCGTTAGCCGCCCGCTGTGGCGGTCGACGTTAGATGCCACGCGCCCGATTTGCAACAAAAGACGAGCGGCAGATGTTCGGTTTTGAGTGTCAGCACGGCTGCAGCTCGGTGCGCGTAGCGGCGCTAGGAGTCTGTTGAAAGTGAGTTGGGTAATCTGAAAACCACTAAAGTGCATCCTTGATTGTTGGCATGCTAATCACGCAACGCTCGTCTTCTTTGCCAGAGTGAAGTGGTCTTTTGTTGTTGTTGTTGTTGTCTTCCACCTCACACCTGCTTGCATCTCATGTATGAAGTTTCGGCAATGTTAGCTACGTAGCAAGCATTTCTGTCCTTCGAGCAGCACGGCGTATTAGCACAAACGCTATCGCATAAGGATGCCCTGATCCCACTTTTTTGCTTCAGATATTTGCATTGCCCGATACCAACGTTAATCCTGACGTTAGCACGAGTCGTACGTACTTTTACTTATTTGTAGGGTGGAATGTCAGGAAAAAGTAATATTATTCAGGGAACAATAGATATGACGAGAATCTGACCCATTTGTTACTAACCAATCAGTTATATCAAGTTTAACGTTTAAAAAAAACAAAACCCTTTTCGTGTGACATAGCTCAGGTCGATACGTTGCGCTAACCTGTTAGCATAGCCACCGACAGTATTTCGATCTTTTTTTTCCTTGTTTCTCGAGAGTTTGTTGTTTCATTTCAGTGACCTCGAGTGCACTAACGTTTGCTTTTCAGGTTCATGAGCCTGCGACCATGTTAGCATAACCTGTTAGCATAGCCTAACTTTCTCAAAAGTGGCCACTTTCTCGGCACTGCGTTACAGTTCATGTTACTTTTAGCACAGGTTTGTGTGTTGCTAAAGTAGCTTTGCGTGACACATTAGCTTCACATTTTGCATCGTTTTTTTGGAGCATTCTAGAGCTTTCTGACAAATTAGTACATTTTTCTGGCTGTCAAGGTTTTTTTTTTGTTCTGTTAGCATAACAGATTAACAGCAATTTAGCATATATGTGTGTCACATGCTACAGGGACATTTTTAGCATCATCAACTGTTAGCTAGCTTTGCATGACATACGTGAGGTTACACGTTAGGTGTGCGAATTCGACCAAATGTGAGCACAAGATGTTAGCATAGCATGTTAGCATCGCTTTGCATTACAGGCTGTCGGTCTCATGAATGAAGGTGAACTCACCTGCGCTCACGATAGCGACACAAACTTAATGTAGTGGACATTGGTGACGTATTTGCAAGAAAGCGGTCAGCACCAAACCCGTCCGTTTCAAATGTGCCGCAGTTGGGTTTAGGCTGTCACTTGAGACAACGGCCTTTTCCGCACAGTATTGACATTTTGCTCACAGTTTTCCAAGAGACTTGCTAAAAATGGCGCAGCACCAACTTTTAGGTCTGTACTGTACGTACATTCCTAAACTCCCAAGTAACTTTATTAGCTTCCGTTCCGACACAAGACGTGTTTTGTCTGGCGGCTCAAGGCAGTCATATGAGGATTTTTGGACTTTTGCAGTCAAGCAAACATTACCGGCATTGTCACGGCCGTCATGAGTTGATTTTCTGGCAAACCGCAGTCATGCGGGTTCAAAGCCAGGTCCAATTGGATTAGGGGGGGGGGGGGGGGGGTTTGCAAGCCTCAAGGTTTGGATTGTTTTAAACAAAAAAAAAACCCCAACACAAAATCAAACAGTCTTGCGTTATGCACTATGCCTTGTTTGCTAACAGTCTGATGCAATAACATGTATGACTCTGCTTGCGCGGTTGTGAATGTTAGCCAAGCGGAACGGGACTGTTAGCATTGTTTAGCGTCTTGTCTTTCCAAGCTGGTTGATCAGGTTATGTAAACGTTCTTTCAAGCGCTATTATCCGCAGCCACCTTGGTTTTGTAGTTAATGCAGAGCTTTTCAGACACGTCACCTTTGGGTTTTGAACCTGCGGCACGTTTTCATATTTTGGCGTTCAAGCAAAGGTTAGGGTTTGAATTGGAGTTATAAAGTCAACTTTCAAGCCGGGTTTAGTTTTTGGGTTTAAAGTACGGTTTCAAGACTGGATTTTTGGGTTTTGATCCAGGCTTTTCAAGGCAGGTTTAAGGTTTCAAGCAATTGTTTTTAAATGGAGGAAGGCCTCAAGCCAGGGTTAAGGTTTGAAATAAGTTTGCTTGCTTGAATGACTCGTGTTGCAAACTGGGGTTTGGGTTTTAAACGAACATTTCAAACTTTAGCTTCAAGCACAGAGTCAGGGTTGGGTTTCAAGAAGCTGGAGTTGGCAGTTTCAAGCTAGGAAAGTTTTTGGCTTTCAAAGTCGGGCTTGAAGTCTTTCAAATGAGGGTCAAGACCTCTTGTTGCAACTCGCTGAGATGTTGTCAGCCGTGCGGCAGATGCGTGCGTCGTGATAAGCGCATCTTGTTTTGCTTTTGCGCTTATCAGCGGCGTGACACTTGTGGGCGTGTCCCACCAGCGCCCGTCAGCGAGCCCCCCCCCCCCGCGGCCCGCTTTGATCTTCAATGCCACCGACGTGAGCGCAATTCTGTTAGCCGCAAGCTACGTGGTGCGCGCTCGTTAAAACGGGATTACGGTCGGACGTCTCCCGTAATCACGTCCCCCATTGATCATGTGACGCGCTGGCAAATTTCCCGCTTGGCCACAGTTTGACTTCGGTTTGTTTTTACGTTCCTAACCCAAGTCAGTATGCAGACGCACAAAAGCAAGTCGTTGGGTCAGCGCGGCTTCCTGATGCTTTTTACTAGTGCGAGCGTTTGGGTGCATATTCCTCAGCTTGTGACGTCACACGGTCAGTCAGGGGGCGGGGTCAAGCGGTGGACGGCACCGGATCCTAATGGAGGCGCATCCGTGGCAACCCAAACAGCCGGTCGCCGTGGTGTTGTTTGTGTCCACGCTCGCATTCTTTGCCCCGACCCCCCCCCCCCCCCCAACCCCCTTTGACTTCGCCGACCTTCTCCGCCCGATGTTTTTCCACCGTCGCTCTCACGGCCCCTGGTGAACGTTTGCGGTTGCGACGCTGGCACAAGTGCGAACTCGGCAAGGATTTGCTGCTCTTGACCCGTTTGAATGAGCCTCAGAGTTTTGCGCGCTACCTTTCTTTGGAGCGCGCAGCCCGTTAAAGGCGATCATTTGACATCGCGTGTGCTAATAAAAGTATTGACAAATCTCCTTCGAAACCTGCTCCAATTGGTCCAGGTTTTTGTTCCCGTTAATGGGAACCTTTGGCTATCCTGCAGGCTATTCATTTGTTTGACAATACTTTGTTTTTGGGTACTTACAAGAAAGCTGTTCAAAAGGCAAATTGGCACCAAGATCGAGCTTGGCACTGTCTCGTTGATATTTTCCAAAAATCTTTTCCGATTGATCCGCTACCAAATGCGCTCTTATTTTTCTTCCGTGGAATCAATTTTTTGTTTTGGCAGTCAGCAACAGAAAAAAAGACCCTATTAAAACTTGCCAGATTTCACTTTTTTTTTTTTTAACACAAACATGCATATTACAAAAATGTACAGTATTAGCAAAAAAAGTATCCCAAAGTCAAAGACTTTGGCTCACTAAAGTTAACTGCAAACGTCCAACCAACCGCTTCCATCTTCATCAAACGCAGATCAATCGAGCAACTTTTTCCTTCTGAAGAAAGTTTGAGGGAAGTTTCTCTTTTCTCTGTCGGGTTTAAATCTGCCCTTTCCGCGGTCTCCTCCCTCCTTTCCCACCGACCGACTCCCGTTCGGGGTCTGCCCCTACTTTGATGCGTGACCCATCAAACGAGGGCCCCGTCAACATGTCGTCAATCTCGCAAGCTTCGAGCGCCAATGCTCATGCTAACAACCTGCTGGTGAGATTATTTTACGTGCTAAAGGTCAGGATGACTTCATGTTTGTTTTGGGCGCACACGCAACGGGGCGTCCGTCGAGGGGCCGCCACATCTCTCGATTACGTGGGAAAGTGATGGGGAGGAGACGAAAACAAGCGTCAGGATGAGCTGCCGGTGTCTTGATTTGCGTTGTGCCGCACAGGCCGAGACGAAGAACTCGCGCAAGTCCAGTTTGTTGACTGACAACAAACGCTCCAGCCTAGCGTAAACGTTTACGGTGGTCCTCGACCGGCGTTTGAGTTCACTTTAAACAGATAAAATGGAGCTCAACTTTCGGTGGTACAGAAACTCGTTTTGCAACGGCATCAAAAATCGACATACTGTACATACATGAAGCGATTTTTTTTTTTTTTTTTAAACCCCAAGAGTTCTGAATTTCTATGCAGGCGGGTTGGCGCTCGGAAAATGGAATGGAAAATGTCGGCGCCCCGGCGACCAGTTCAGGGTGTCGTCGTACGTGGGATAGGCTGCGGCGCTCCCGCGACGCTTGTTGGGATAAGCGGCTTAGAAACTGGACAAGGACAGAGTGACAAGCGTTGAGAAGCGCTCGTCAAGTTCCAACGTTGGCTTCCAAGTCGGCAGCATTTTGGGCCAACCTCCGTTTAATGAGGGTGTGTGTTGAGATTTGCTAATCCACACTTGTCACTTTATGCGGGGGGGGGGGGTCATGCTACTTGTAATCTCTTAATGGGCTCTCGGGGTGCCTTGTCTGTCTGCTCACTAACTTCCCGCTAAGCTCATCCCGTCAAAACATGACGTAAGATGACGGCCGCTCGCTCGCTCGCTCGCTCAGCCGCTAATTGTTTTCTCGGCCAAGTCCCTCTTCGTGGCGCAGGGCGCGCGCGATCGGCCGAGCCGTCGCCCCGAGCTCGATTGCTCGTGCCGAACTCGTCGCTCCGGGTGGCCGCTCGCTTGTCGCCGTCTAAAAACACTTGATCAAATATTAACGAGAGAAGGACAGCTGGGAGTTTTCTATCTGGATCAGGTTGCCCCCTGTGTGCTAAAAGTGGTACTGCACGGGAGCTGAGGCCAAATGTTCTCCAGTTTTTCGGCACGTGATGTTTTGACGCATTAAGATTGAAATTTCCACCCGTCTGTCTGTTTTGTGTCGTTAAGCGCGTTCAGAGTATCGGGCGAGTGCGGTGCCGCTATGTGAACCGCTACACAATCGGGCTTTGCCGTGACGTTTACTGCAGTAGTTTTCGTCCGAAAGGCTGCATCAAACTATCGCACAGCTGCCCTTGTGAGGTTTTTGTTTGTTTTTTTTTGCACCATCTCCGTTATCATGTCAGTGCGACCCAGCGAAGGACGCAGATTGGGGGCGTGGGGGGGGTGGGGTGGAGGAAAGGTGCACCCAAGGGATGAATGTGAGGCACTTGAATGCCGTTGTGTCGTTTTCACGCGCAGAGGACGTCACAAAAGGCGCCATTGTGCACGCGGTGGCCAATGAATGAATGGCGCCATTCAAAGCTTACTTCCAATCGGGGTTCATGTCACCCAAAGCCAAAAATACTCCCATAAATCAACCACGATATCGCGGACATCGCAGTCTCAAAGGCGAACCTTTGACAGATATCCATGAACAAATATGGTTGCGATTATGATTTTTATAGCAGTCGTCGACCACTGGTGGGGGGGAAAAAAAAAAAAAAAAAGTCTAAAAGTTGGCCATCACAACAGTGTGACACCGGAGCTTTAGTCTCTTCTGCCCCACTGTGGCGAGCAGCGGTGCAACCGATTCCCACATATTTTTTTTTTTTTTTGGTCTTTTTCACTAAGCGCTTGTCTTGCAATTTTTTTGCTTTGATGGAGTCATTTATGTATCGGCGTCGCTGCGATTCCTAAAAGCAAAAACACTGGTGAGCGCAGACCTAATTACGTCACCTCAGCTCCACTTTCATACATACTTTTCTCATACATGCCATGTTTTTATTGCTATTATGAATCCCCCCCCCCAAAGCACATTATCCATTTGAATTTACAAAAAAAAAAAAAAATCTTGAAAAAATCAAAGCGACACTACTGCGTCAACTTTGGCGGGCTGCTGTTCCGCCATTGGCCTGTTGGGGGTGTCCCTGTGCATCAAGTTGTGGTCGAATTCCCCAAGAGGGGGATAAAAGAAGTTCAATGACAACGACCCCCCCCTGGCCCCCCCCCCCAAAAAAAAAAAAAAGTCATCAGACATACAAAGATAGACCCAAGCTAAATGTCGCATCCGGGATGCGTCAGTCTGCTCGTGGCAACGTTGACAGAAACCACAACACAGACACGCGTGCGTCCACACGCACACTCCTTAACTCCCCGGTTATTATATATTTGTGAGTCGCTTTAATTATAAAAGTGCTGATTAGAATGGAAGCGGAAAACGAGGCCAGCAAAAGACATTTTATTCAGAGGAGGGGCGGCAAGGTTCAACTTTGAAAATGAAAAACAATTCAAATGGACAACAATATTTGTGTGAGTGTGTGTGGTATTGGAAATGGGTGTGAATGTTATGAATGAAGAAAAATAAGTTATGTTTTAGTAAGGAAAACAGCACTATGATGTGTTTTTTTTCTTTTTCTTTTGATGAAGTCATGTCAGTCGTCCAACAGCGACACTATTTGGAAGTTATGTTGTCAATAGACAAAAAAAATGAATCTTCACTTTACTCTGATGCCTATAGATTGGAAAATCAGTGGACGTTAAATGTATTTTTGCAGTGGCCCCCCACACGCTGTATATCACATACTCATTGGTGCTTTAGTTTATTAATTCTGTAAGAGAAATGTAAAAGTGAGTTCTGGGGCTAGCAGGTACACAGGAAGTGCCATTCGTGACTTCCTGCTTTCGAGTTTCGTACGTCGAAACGTCGACTGGCAGCCTGATTAACCAAACTGGGGGGGGGGGGGGGGAGGAGAGAGAGAGGGAGGGAGGGAGGGAGGGCAACCCCATGGAGAGCAGGACCGCGCGCGCACTTGTTAAGCTGGCGGTCCCAAGAGATGGTTTCGTGTTCTTTTGGATTCTAACCGGGAGCATGGACTTCCTGTGCGACCCGGACATCATGGCGCCCCTCCTTGTGGCGACGGTGCACTTCCTCACCGCGGCCGGCTTTTGGTTGTACCGCCGTCGTCGTCGTCGTCGTCGGCGACCCCTCGCGCCGCTTGTGCTTGATGGAGGTAATAACTGCCCAGACAGGAAGGAAGGAAGTCGATCTTGTCATATTAGACATCAGTGCCGTGGGCTTCCTGTTGAGACTCCACCCACTTTTTTTGTTTTGTTTTTTTTTTTTAATTTCACCAACTGTCATGCTCGCGGTAACATCGCATGTGACATCCTGATAGCTTTTTTGTCCCACGTAGCATTAGCGCTGAAGGCTCGCTCCCGTGCAAGCGTGTCACTGTTCTATTTTTAAGGCCGACGCGTTGTTTCTCCCGTTACAGCGAAACACCGCGTGTGAGTATTTGCTCGGGCTCCGAGTCCACATTTGGAAGCGGACGTGAGGCCGCCCTTTATCAGATGCTTTGTTCAACTGGCACTGTGCGCTATCGATGTTAGCCACTTGTGTATTTTGTTTATTTTTGCGGACAAGCTTTTTGGCTGCTTCATTAAGCATCTCTCTTCTTCTGGAGAAGACTAACTTAGACGTAACTAGCAATGACTTTTGTTAACTCATTGGTTGTCTGCTCTCGTGTCGTTGTCCCGCCGGGCTGGGGCTCGGGACCCTTTGAGTTTTCACTTGACATTGAATTTCTGGCCCAAAGTCAACTGGGTTAGGCTCCGCTACTCCCACGACACTCACCACCATATTTGGTACACCTGCGCCATTGGTCCCGGGGCCATAACAGTTTTCTCTTAACGCCATATTCTTGACATTTTTTTGGCTTCTTGCTCGCTTTAATAGCTTTTGTTGTTTGTTGACGTGGTCTCACATTTCCAGCACTCAGCCGGAACCTCCAGCTCGGGTCACATTGCAGGCTTAAGGCTTTCATAAAGCCCATTTGGCATTTGTTGCTTTTGGTTTGAGACACGCGACCGGTTTGATCTGCTTGCAATGCGATCGGCTCAAACGGTAGCTCAGCACCGACGGGCGGGAGCCCAAACGCGTGCTGAGTTCTCGGAGCTGTGAGGTTCTGGTTTACGGTGCAGGTGTTACCTCGTCTCGTGCTCATTACGGTCCAGAAGGGAAAACGGGAGGGAGTCCTTTCCGAGAGGAATGTTGACTCCGCCACCGCACGATTCAAAACAATTCTCAGGTGTTGAAATAAAACGTCTCGGGGACCCTTTTGTCAAAGCAATCCCCAAATAAAGAACAATGACGGAGGATCTGTGCCGCGAACGCATAACTGACCACACCCCCAACTGTGTTAACGCAACCACTCAGCGGTAAAGTATGCGCCGTTTATCGGAAGCTAGTGCTAAAGTGTGTACCCAACAGAACTCACTGCAGCACTTCTCACCTCTTGGCTCTGACCTCGCGGTTCACACAAATGCGTCCAGACCGTAACTAAGTGGGGCTCGCGGCAAGTCATCACACGCTCGTTAAACTGGACTCTGATCGTCACTTCAAGATGAATCTGGATTATTACAACAATTTACGAGGTTATTTTCATGCACTGCAGCAGCACAACAGTTACAACGTACGACATTAACAAGTCACTTTTATGAGGGAAGACCACTCTGAAACTAATGTGACGTGAAAACTCCAAGAGCCTTGAGACGCAGCTCTGAGGGACACCGACATCATGCCAGCCAAATTTGAAACAAACAACAAATGAATCTTGATTCTACCTGTAAAGGCAGACTTTGGTTCGCAACGTAGTGGCCTGCGACAAAATTAGTTTTTAAAATCTCGTTTTATACAACAGGCAGTAGAAATGTGACTATAAATCTTCCATCGGGCCGCACGGGTGCAGACTTTACGGCACGCGCATCTGATGAAAAGCTAATACTGAATTGGATGGCGGCCGTTAGGTAGCGCGGACAGCACGCGAGCGCCTCGTTGTCGAGCTTCCCGTGAGACGTGAAAGCCGACAACTCGGAGTGAAAGTGAAGAAGGAGAAGACGGCACCGAGCCAGGGAGGCAGGCCGGGCGGGGGGGCGCTAATCTGGGTCGCTTCGGCGGCTTTCTGCTTTCCCGTAAGAGTGAGGCTGAGTGACTTTTTTTTTTTTCCCTCTTTTGCATCTTGCTGTGTTTTAATGTTGGTCATCACGGTACTTCTGGAGGTGGTTGGGGTTTGTTCCACATATTTGCAAAGGCGCTACTCTCGAGCATCTCGACAACGTCACTTCCTGTTTGGAGCCAGCATCCTCTGCTGCTCCGATTCGCTTCCGCCGCCTCTCCCACGCTAGGCTCCGTTTCACTTCAGATGTGACACAGCACAATTTCCCCCGGCCAGGAAGCGAGCGAGGCGGAGCTTCCGGGGGTGAAGGGCTGCGATTGGACGACGGTCGCCGGCTTCTAAATTTAGGGTCAATTCCGGGCTCGGTTCAACCGCGGGCTGGCCACGGGGGCTGCGCGATGCTCGACGAGGAAAAGAAGCAAAAATCAAGAGAGATTTCAAAAGTGACAGCAGCTGGAAAAATAGAACTTTGTGACGGTGGCGGACGAGGGAGGGCTCGACTCTGCGGGCGAGCGAGCGAGGGAGGGAGAGAGGGAGGGAGGGGAAGTCATTGAGCTGAGGGGCGTGGCCGGCGGAGGCGCGCTGACACGACACGACACGTGCGGCGAGCGCTACGGACGCCGGGCGAAAGGGGGGGCGGATCGGGACGAGCCGCGGACGCTGGCGCGCGGACTATGTGGCCCGACTACAGGAACGAGTCTCTCCTCAACGCGCACCTCTACTCGCGCATGTGCTGTGCAGGTCGGTGGGAAGAGTTTTAGAGAGAGTGACTGCGTATGAGAGCAATATCGTGAGAGAGAGTTTGAGTTTTTGTTTGTTTGTTAGTGGGGTTGCCTGCCTGCCCGGCTGGCCTCTTGTCTTGTCAATGCGTGCCATCGCGTTCCCGTTACCAAGGCTCTGCGATGGTGTACACACACACACAGATTGTGATCATTTTTGTATAATTTGTATGTGCGTGTCATACATCAAAAATGGCCCATAAACATACTTTCGCTCAGCAGGTTTGGGAGGAAGGCGTGTTGCAGTGTACTGAAACTATGTGGCAAGCGCCTGTTGAAATGCGCTCGCTGTGTCAACTCGGCTCGGCTCTGCATTACGTCTACGCAGGCGTTGACTTGGGTACAAGTGACGCGTTTCACCCGCTTAAGCTTCCGACGTCCTCCGGGTCAGAAATCCTTTCCGATTACTGTCGGAGGAGTTGAAAATGTTTCGAGCCTCTTGTAAGTGTGTACGTGTTTAGTTTGGCAGTTTGTCTGTGGGGCGCCATTTAAGCACCTGTTAGTGCTACAGAGGCTTGTCTCGTTTGGACAGGTGCAAATATTCATCAGTTGTCTTTTATTAGGAGCGACCACTTGGAAATCAAGGCGCCACTGTTCCTAAAAAAAAAAAAAAAAAAATACAACAAAAAGTCATTCCTGTTTTTCCTGAGATTTGAAAATCGTGACCTAAGCGGACAACAGGCCCAAAGCACAAAAATAATTCATAAAGAAGGCAAGCACTGGAGTTGAATTTTTCCCAAATGGAATGATGTCACTTGGAGATGTCAGAGAGGAAAATTGTTTCCAGCGGTGTGTGTGTGTGTGTGTGTGTGTGTGTGTGTGTGCGTCGTGGGGTGACGGCTGTTGTTGTTGTTGTTTGTTGCGGTGGGAAAGAGGAGGTAGCGCTCGATGATGAGACATTGTTGGCCTGGCATCCACTTCTATTCTCGGAAGAAACGCAGCGCGGGCGTCTTGGATCTAGATCGACTGTTGCGACAAAACCGGGTTCTGCAAATCCTGAAGTGGATCACGGCGTTGAAAGGGTTTTGCATCCACACGCTGATTCTGCAAATGAGCCGTCCTAATGGCACGACCGGGGGTCCCGGGATCGACTCCTGGTGAACACCCCTGGCGGGTCAGGACCAATTAATTTGTAATGTCAGCAAAAACGCGACTTTTTTGAATAGTACACAGACACACCTCCTCTCTAAATTCACGTCTATAAAGATCAATTTGTTTCTCACGTTTATGTCAGCCCAGTAGTATAAAGAGAAAAATGAGTAAAATATATGTAAAAACAGCGATGTGAGAGTTTGTCCCATTCCTGATTTTTTTTTTTTTTTTTTTTTTTTTCCCTAAAAGTTTGTCACACTTAATTCTTTCCCATCATCAAACAATTGTAAATATTAGTCAAAGACAACACCGGTCAACACAAAATGCAATTTTAAATGTTTAAAAACATTTTAATCGGATTATTTTGCAAGTGGTGGATAATAAAAGTGACATAAAATAAACACATTACATAAATAAAGGTTGGTGGTGGGAAATGCGTGGAGAGCTCACTTCGTCTGGGGTCTTGCGTGTCGCCGCGACAACGCGCTATACTCAAGCGAGCCTTTGAGCAAAAACAATTGCCGGGCTTGTCCGTTAGCCGCGACGGCGGCTCTTCCCGGATCCCGCAAAAAGTCCTGTCGGAACGTTTCGGATGATGTCGTTAACTCCGCTGCTCTCTGGATTCCCCGCAGACGAGCGTGACAGAGTGCAGAAGAAGACCTTCACAAAGTGGGTCAACAAGCACCTCATCAAGGTACGCTCGCCGTTCCCGCGTCCCGTTTCACAATGGCGGCCACGGTTGTTGCCGTGAGAGAAATGCGTATACATTGTTTTGGGAATTTAAAAAGTTGACCATTTTGGAGGGGTGTGACTTCATCGTTTGTAGCTATTGGCGGTCCCGAAGCGCCGTCATTACGACTCGCGCCCTCACTGGACGGCGACACAGAGGAAGTCAGCCAAATTCCGCGTTGCCGGGGGCACGTACGACATCACGTGCCGCGGCGCCTGCGCCGCAGCTGTCAAGTGCCGGCGAGGAACGGCACGCGGGGTTATCCGTGGCACGAGGAGCCGAGCGCCCGTCCGACCCCCTGACGTCAGCCGCTCAAAGTGGGTCGCGGGCCGCCGAGCCAAAGTTAGCGTGACTGCGCTTTTCGAAGGAAAAACCGGCAACACGTCTCCTTTCAAAATAAACCATCATAAGTAGTCATAATAACAAATGTCAGGTCATCGTTTTTCTGGAGGAGGGGCGCTCCATTTGTTCATGACAACGATCTTTGTTGTTGTTTTCCTTTCGGCTTGTCCCTATCGGGGTCGCCACAGCGTATCATCTCAGATGAACGCATATATATGTTTTTTTCTTTAATCCATTCAAATCCATATTTCAAGCGGCCCTTGTCACCATTACCACCGTCTGTAGAATATTTATTTGTGGCCACATTTGAATATTTTGTCAACATAAATGAACACGCGGACACATTTTATGGATTCTTGTTTTTTTTTTTTTTGTTTTTTTCCCCCCTCCAGCCAGTCTCCTCTCAAACGTCCCCACTTAGTTGAGAAGGTGAACTGGAACACGCAAGCGGGAGCGTCAAACGGGCCGTTTTGTGCACTTGAGCAGCCGGCGCACATCAGACGGGCCCGCTGGGTTGTCCATTTTGAAAATCCGCATGATACGCGCGGCACCTGCACCCTGATTTAGGATTTACCGTTTGTGCAAGACACGGAGTTCTTCTTCTTTGCCGAAGAGGAACTCCGTGTCTCCCTCCCGCGGGCGTACGCGCACGAGCGCGGCACAAAGGTGGCTGGCGTCCTTGACCGCAAAACGTATTTTCCGCTCGCCGCCGCACGGTCGGCCCTCGTCCTCTCCGTTCCGCAGCGCGTCGTCGTGGTCACGAGACTTCCTGGTCACCTCGCAATGGGAATAAATGACGGGAGGAAATCTGAGCTGGGCGGGCGAGGTGACCCGAAATTCCTCACGTGTCTCGTTGTGGCTCTCGTAGGTGAGGAAGCACATCGGCGACTTGTACGAGGACCTGCGCGACGGCCACAACCTCATCTCCCTGCTGGAGGTTCTCTCCGGCGTCACCCTGGTGTGTAGTCGGCCGCTCTCTCGCTCACGTTCTCGCTGACGAGAATGCACTCTCGCCATCTCTCGAGTTTCATGCTCTCATCGGGTGACGATTTCACAAGCCTTCACTCTCGCATTCACGTTTCAAAGTGTCCCAGTGGTGCTCTCACACGCGTCCTCTCACACATTCACATTGTTTCACGTCGCACTCGGAACACGTTCAGGCTTTCCCCGCTTGTACAATCTCACTCGTGTTGTCCTGCTCTCATACACGTCCGTACCCTTGCAATCTTACACATACTCTCAGACTATCTCAGTCTTCCCTTTCTCAGACTCTCTCTCACGCGCACGCACACACACACACACACACGTTGTCATTTTCTCGCTATGCTAATCGCTCAGACTCGCAGGTGCTCTCACGCTCTTCTGATCTTCCACTTTTCCGTTTGCGTACGTCTTAGTGTCACACATTTTTTTTTCACTCACACATTCAAATGATTTTTCTCGTGGTCTTATTTTACCCTTCAGACCTCCACACGCACGTGATGGCGTGCTGACATTTTCATACTCTCTCGTCAACGTTTATCTCTCACATTCTTGTATCCGCTTTCTCTGCGGTGTGAGCGAGTTGTTTTGCGTTTGGAGGTCCGGTGAGCTTTTGCCCGGGCCCGCGACGCCGCCTCGCCGTCGGACGAGTGATTTGTTCCTTCGTCCTCTCGCCTCTTCTCTTTTTATCCTCCGTTTCCTCCCTCGTCCCCCTTTTGCTGTTACCGTAGCGACCCAGAAGCACCCCTTTCCCGAAACGGGCGTACCCCGCACGCGCGCCTCCTCTCATCCTGCTGGCGGTGGAGGACGAGGACGAGGACGAGGAGGAGGAGGAGGAGAAGAAAGGAGCTCAGGGAGTAGGTCCTCGCCTGCCGGGCGCCGGCACCCTCTTGGTGGCGCCGCGGAGCTGCATGAGTGTGGATAACGCCAAGCGCTTGATTAGAAGAAGACAAATTGGAGATGAAAGATGCATTTCAGACTCGTGTGCTGTTTGTTGCCACGCCCGCTTCACGGCAAACCCAAGTCAAACGTCCGCCTTGTGGATTTAAAACCACCTCCTAGCTTTGCCTTCGTAAGGTTTAACGCTAACAGGAAATGCAAAATGCCAAAGACGAGCTAACAAATAGCGTCGGCGTCGCTTTTGACGTCGGCTATTGAAACGCAAATGGTGGCGCAACACATTTAGAAAGACAATCAAACACTACTCAGCCATATTTTTTTTTTATCCTCGAATATTACTGCAGTCTACGAGTGAATTTGACATTCGTCGCCTTCAGAAACATTTTGAGTGTTTTTTAATTGTCATGAGTGTGTGTTATAGAAAGCCCACCTATTTAGCTTACTTCTATATGTACATTGCACATGTATAAACATACATTTGAATTCTTTTCATTGGAGAAAAAGGATTTGCGATTTAAGTTTCAAGCGTGGTCACGCAACCAGTTGAGCTCTTATCTCAAGGCGCCGCTAATTTAACTGTACAAGCTGATCAAAACATGCTTGACTGGCCCTCATATTTCAAATGTTTTTTTCCATTTGCATTTAAGTTTTTAAATGGTCAGTTTTTTTTAAATATAGTACATTTATTGATTTGGTTGTATAAACTGCAACTATATATATATTTTTTTTTACCTGAATATTTTTTTTTTTTTAAATGGAAAAAGTCATTTTTTTGTAATAAGTATAATGAAATGGCACGTAGTTCAGTGGGAATTTTTCATTGCGCTTTTAATATGAATTTCTCTGACTGACTGGTTAAAATTTCATGCGTGATTTTTCTGAAATGTTTCAATTTAAGTGTGCTTTAGTTTAAACGGATGCGCTTTTGACACGAACTAACTTGTGGGGGGGGGGGGGGTCCCCAAATATGGATGCCGGGTCTTGACTCATCTTGTGTGACTTTTGTCTTTTTGTCACTTTGTATTCAAGGCTTTTTTTGCCCACCCCCCGCCGCTCGACTCGCCCGTTTTTTTTTGCTCCCCTCGCCGCTTTCCTGATTTTTCGTCTCCCCCAATTTTTTGTGTGGCAGTCCCGAGAGAAAGGCCGCATGAGATTCCACCGACTGCAGAATGTCCAGATCGCTTTGGACTTCCTCAGACAAAGACAAGTACGGTCTCGTCTTTGCGCTACTTGGGTCCTTTTGTCTTCTTTTGAGGAAAAAGCGTCTGCTCGCCTTCTTCCAGGTCAAACTTGTCAACATCCGAAACGATGACATCACCGACGGGAACCCCAAGCTCACGCTGGGGCTCATCTGGACCATCATCCTCCACTTCCAGGTCAGCGTCATCGTTACAGTTTTGTCCGAAAGTACAATTTTAAAAATTTCTTTTGTCATTTCCATTGATTTGATGAATCTAACCGTTGACTTCACGCACTCTCGTATTCCCTTTAAAATGTTTGAATCGAAAGCGAGCGAATTCCAAAATGTGGCTGCGCGTTGCACTTGACTTTTTGTTTCTTTGATGTGCCAGCAATTTGTGAACTTCACAAGACTTCATCTTGGGTCAATCGGTGAAAAGAAATGCTAAATAATTAAGAGCAAACAAAGCCGGTTCACATCACGGCCGTCACACGTCATCGTCCAAACGAAATACGCGTCAGGTCGCGAGCTTGACGACAACATTCCGGAATCATTCACGCTGAATTCATTGTAGAGTGAAATGTTTGAGTCGTTTGAAACGTTCCTGGAAGGCTGCACGAGGTATCTGCTGGTTATTGACAAAATAGCATCGCGAGCGGGCACTGGAAGGGGATCAATCAGCTTTTTCTTCCCCCGTTTGGTGCTTTTTTTTTGACGGGTCGTCGCCGCTTAGCGCCGTGGCTCACGGGTCCGATCAGCCAAAAATGTCTTTTTCCAATTCTTCACCTGCCCCTCGAAAGAAGACCTCAACCCGTTTAGGATGTTCCTGACCCGCAGAAACTCTGCCATATAAGAGACCATATTTCAAAATATACTTTTGTCTCTCTCCCCCCACGATTTGAACACCTTTTAAACTTGTGTGTAGCGTCAAGCGTTCTTGTCTTTTCTTAAGCCAATGCGGCGTTTCAGCTCTGGTGCATGCGTTTGGTCTGCTAACAGTTAAATGAGCGAGCAAGGAGGAGGAAGAGAGCAGCAACAAGAAAGTGGAGAGGAGGAGGAGGAGGAGAAGAGAGGGAGAGAGGGAGGGTCGGTTTGTATGTGAGAAAGCGAGAGAGAGAGAGAGAGGAGGGAAGCTGCAGCCGCAGCCGCAGCCCGGAGATAAAGAAGAGGAAAAAAAAAAAAAAAAAGCTTTTCCTCTGCTGGCAAGCTAGCGACGGATAAAGCAAGCAGAAGGTAGCAGCCGCATCCAGGACTCGCCTTCATCAACAGGCTGGAGGGGGGGGGGGGGGATAAAAAAAAAAGAAAAAGAAAGAGAAAGCCCACCCCCACCCCAGGAGGAGCATCCGACTACACAAGCGACACGGCCACATCGATTCTTTTCTTGGCGAGGAGACGCCCTGCGAACGGAGTGAACTTCCTTTCCTCTCGCGCGACGGATGCCGAGTACGGCGATCTCAGGATTGGGACTTGCGTCCGCGTGCGTCGGCCTAATTCGATGCGGCGAGGAGCCATCGCCGCCGAGGGCAAGGACAGCCGCGGGCCGGTCCTCCCGCCAACTGTGGATTTGTTGCGCCTTTGTCGCCTTTCGCCACCCGATGAGGGTGCAAATCTTTCCGGCTCACGAGACCGAAGACACGTTTGTGTCCGGAGGGAAGTCGCGCGATGCGAACATTACGTCAAGCAAGAAACACCGTCGGGGCAGAGACCATGACTCCGCATCAGTCGCGGCGACGTTTTGACGTCCGTGAAACCCGCAGCTCACGTGACGGATGAAGCCGATTCCAACGGTCCAGCAAGCCGCGAGGAGATTGGCTGAGCCTGGCTGCATTCTGCCTTTGCATTGGCTGGCCGCGTTCTGTGTGTGTCTCCCTCCCGACCAGTCCGGGCTCGGCGCAGCCTCGGAGCTTTCATTCGCTCCGCAGCACGTCGACTGCATCCATCGCCTCTGACCGGCTTGGAATTACACCCCCCGGGGATGACCTACGCAGTTGCAGCAGTTAAAGGGAAGGCATCACTTATTCAAGGACTTGCAACACGTGTGATCGAACTGCCGTGAGTGAAGACTTTGGAATCACGGCACTAAACCTCTCGGAGGTCTACGTAAGGCTCGATCGAGGCCCTGGATTACGCTGCACTTTTCTGACGCCACGTAGCGCCTTGCCTGCCAAGTAGTACCCCCTTCGATAAATCACTCGCCGGACACCGCACGCATTTTTTTTTTTTTTTCCTCCTCCGCACGTCTCTGCTCCGTCCGTGCGCCCTCGAATACTCTCGGAAGTTTTCCGTGACGAGAGCAAAGTGTGTGTGGATGCTTGAAAGTGCAGCCGGTCTGGACCAAGATGACCCATTAAGGCCTCCGAAATGGGATCTGCAGTTTTTCACTTTGAGACTAAGACCAACCTGACTCTTTCCTTCCCAGAGTTCCTTTTTGTGGAGTTTTGCACTTTCGCAACTTGAAAAAATATCAAAGTTGTCTGCTGGGACTGAAGACAAGGTGATGGGGAACTCAATGGGTTGCGTGAGGCCTCCGGGAGACGCCGACCTCGTGGGAGGCCCGCCGCCGACAAAGAGGCGGCTACGTTTCCGGCGAAGGCGCAAGAGAAGGCGGAACGGGAAAGTCGACGTCGGAGATGAGCCTCAAGCTCTCGAGACCAAGCCTTCGTTTGTAGGGACTTCAGACTCGAGCAGTGGACCGGGCTCTCATCTAATGGTGCCCAAATTGGAACAGCGCAGTACGCGTTCGCCGGAATCTGCAAATTCTCCCACCGGTAGCCTTCTAGGCCCGGCAATTCCCCAAGCGCAACTTACCCCTAAACCCAGTCCGGCCTGGAGAGGAATTTTCTGCCTCCCCGGAGAAGAAGACGCCGTCAGCGCCACCGTTGACGTCTCCAGCCTCCCCAACCGAACCGGCGCCGCCACTCCGGGAGGGGGGAGGATCTGCCGCGTTCGTAAGAAAATCCACGGGGTTTTGGAGAGACCTTGCATATTTGCCGAAGATGGAGGAACCAAGTGTGAGAGGGCAGGAGAGACATGTAGGTAGCGCCACCTCCAGGCGAATATAACGGCGTGGTCCATATCAGAGAGGTAGACGGTAAGCTCTGCGTGGTGAGGACCGTGTACCCCAGCGACTACGGCTCTCCGGCATGGGGGGCTGAAAGTCACCGTGAGGTGGAGGTGCACAAGGAGCCTGCTGCTCCCTTTCCAGGAAATCTTCTCAAAGTCCAACTATCAGAGGACGAAGGAGACCCAGGCGAGGATGCCCTCGACCGTACCCGGATGCCGGACAATATCGCGGCCAAAGGACTCAGGATGGACACGCAAAAGAGAGGCTCTCTCTTGGAGTCCGGGTACGCCAGCGACCTGCCGCTGACCTCGCCGGAGACGGCCGTCACCGCTCCCAGCTGGGCGGACTGGCAGACGCTAACCAGTAGCTCGTCGGAGAGACTGGACTCGGTTGCGGACAGTCCGCGGGATTTGCAGCGTCGGCGGCGGACCGCCGACGGGCACCTGGCGGAGGTTAGCGCCTGCTTTTTGGCACACGTTTATTGGATTCTTCTTTTAGGAGAGTACCAGGACTTCTCAATCAGGAGCTAACATTAAATGTAAGTTAGATCATGTTCAAAAAAAAAAAAATGTTTCTGGAAAGATTGGGCTAGATCACAAACAGAAACGCGGACATGTTTAAACGTTGAATTGATAGCGCGCGCTTGCCCCTTTTGATAAGGGCGCACCGGCTCGTGACCGGCCGGGCTGGCGTAGTCGGTTGGAAGCGTCGGCTCCGTCAAGCCACACTCGGTCGGTATTAGTTGAGTCCCGATTGTACCCGGAGGGACATAAATTGATTCCGATAATTCCTCGTTTCAGTATTTGAACATATTTGGATCTACCGAGCCGGTTTCTGAGCCGCGTACCGTCGTCGTATGCGTACGTCGTCACGACGACAGCGCATACGATGGCGTCAAGTACGTGTGTGTGTGTGTGTGTGTGTGTAATCGGCTCCGGAAAGCCACAGCGGTTTCGGCTTTCCTGCCTCAGTCCCGAGAATCTAATCAAGGCGCCGCAGAGGGTCTTTCCTTCTTAATCGCGTGTCAGCGTTAGCGTCTTGTATTGTCAAGAATGAACGCTAACGACGACATCCATCAGGCTGGAAGCCCGTCAAAGTGTCCGCTTGAGGCTTCGCTGCTGCGTGGACGTCGCCGCTCACTCTGTTGCCATATCGCAGCGTCTGTTGTTCAGGTGGAGGTCTCAAAGCAACATGGCAGCAAAAAAAAAAAAAACAGTTGGGGTAAGACGACGACGACGACGACGACATTTGGAGCAGGCCGGCACGCGAAGCTCAGCTCAGCTCGGCTGTGCGCATTCGCTCGGCTCAATGCCAGATGGAGAATCACCGTTAGGCGGATCCGCTCGAGTTGGCACAGGAACCGCACGGACCGCGTCACAGCTGGATATGACGTTAAAAGCAGAAGGTTTCAGCTTCCAGCTCTGTTTCCACAGAGCACCAAGTTCAATCCAAGTTTGCGCTTTTCGGCACCCCGATGTTGGGACGAGCGGTCTCAACGGTGTAAGAGGAAAGGCCAAAGGGTTCAGGAATGAACCCCAAAGGTCGTTTTAGGTCGTTTTGCCCTTTTCTGGCAAAGTCCGGAAAGCAACGACCCAAAAAACCAAAGTGATCCCTACTCCGCCCTCCGGATGAAGGTTTTAGTCATAATCTGATAAACCTCGGCCATTCGTGGGAGATTGTTACCGAGC
Source organism: Syngnathoides biaculeatus (assembly GCF_019802595.1). NCBI lineage: Eukaryota > Metazoa > Chordata > Actinopteri > Syngnathiformes > Syngnathidae > Syngnathoides > Syngnathoides biaculeatus. The sequence goes on along the minus strand of NC_084640.1, from coordinate 16,349,198 downwards.
CGTGTCGCGTCGAGCGGGAAAAGCCTGGCAAAAACCTCATCTTTGGAATGGTTTCCGCTATCTGGGCGGAGGCGGAGCTGAAAGACGGGCGCCCCCCGGGAACGGCCGCGGTCGGTCGGGTCTTCTTCCTCTCGCGGGCCAACGTTTGACCTCCCGTCGCAGATTTCCGAGATCTACGTTTGCGGCGAGTCGGGCGACCTCACCGCCAAGGAGAAGCTGCTGCTTTGGAGCCAGCAGGCCACCGACGGCTACGCCGGCCTCCGCTGCGTCAACTTCACGTCATCGTGGAGCGACGGCCGCATGTTCAACGCCCTGCTGCACACCTTCAGGTTGCCAAAAGGCCAAAAGCGGCCGCATTTTGGGGGGAAATTCCACCCCAAATTCCATTTTCTTTTCCTTTTCAATTTCCAGACCCGACCTGATCAACATGGAGGCCGTGTCGCTGCAGAGCAACCGCGAGAACCTCGAGCAGGCCTTCGAGATCGCAGAGTCGCTCGGGGTGACCCGACTGCTGGACGCCGAGGGTGAGGATCCGCGACTCTTTTTTTTTTTTTTTTTTTTTTATCAAGGGAAACGTCGTTTTGGGGCTTTCGCTAGACTCTCCGTGTACATTTTCTCTTGTGTCGTCGTCGTCGTCGTCCTTCCTGTGATTGTTTACCTTCTGGTGCTAATTTAGAGCGCAACTACGCCCCCTAATGGCAGATTTTTTGTAACTTGTCATGAAGAATAATTTGTCAACTCTGTTTGGGTTCTGTCATTTAATGAAAACATCATCTTAGTTGGATTATAATGTATGATTTTGAATTAAATGTACTCAAGTTATTGTTTAAAATAATTTAATTTCATGATTTTTTTTTTTTTTTTTTTTTAATCAAGCCTTCTGTTACATTTCAGGATCCTGTTTTGCGCAAAGGCCAAAACGCGATTATTTTCTGAATTGTTATTAACATGAGACGTTTGCGCCCTTTTTTTTTTTTTTCCCCCTCGGTCCCGCCAGACGTTGACGTCCCGTCACCGGACGAGAAGTCCGTCATCACGTACGTGTCGTCCATCTACGACGCCTTCCCCAAAATCCCAGAGGGCGGCGAAGGCATCGGCGCGCATGTACGCCCCCATTTTAAAAAAAAAAAAAAAAAAAATTGAAACTTTTTTTTTTTTTTTTTTTTTGCGGCGGCTCATTTTCTGCTGGCTTTGACTATTTCAGGAGGTGGACCAGCGCTGGTCCGAGTATCAGTCCAGGTTCTCGTCCCTGCTCCAGTGGAGCCGCCGGCAAACGGCCGTCATGGCCGACAAGAACTTCCCGCAGAATCCGGTCGACCTGAAGGTGATCTTTGCTCAAATGTTCTTCTTCAACGCAGCTGCCTCATTTGTTGCCGGTCTGCAAACTTTCGCCTGATCAATTGCGACCGACGGAGCCGAGTTTGCTTCGCGCAAAATGCCGTAAACGCAGCACACATCTGGGCCGGCCTTTCTCTGGCCTCCGGTTCCGCACGCTTGGTTTGTCGTGTCTTCCGGCAGAATGTGTTTCGGGATCCAGAATCCAGAAGTAGCGGAGGTCTTGTTGACGTTTCCGCAGAGAGGCTCAAATCTTTGCACGACGGGGACCAGCCCAGTTTCACTTGTGCGATCGGTCGCAAAAATCCCCGAGAGTCTTTTTGGAAGATGTTTGTTTTGAAGTAAGACGAGTTTGAAATGTTTGGACTTTTGTGTCCCGCAGGCGCTTTACAACGAGTACGTCCACTGCAAGGAGGTGGAGATTCCCACGAAAGAGCTGGAAAAAAGTCACGTGGCGCACCTCTACAAACTTCTGGAGGTAAATGCGGAACGGGGAGGGCAGGATGATGCCACGTGCAATGTCGTGCCAATCAAGGCCGCCGTGGCGGAAAGCATGAAATAATCGACACGCTCGACCTTTCCCAAAATTCAATTTCACCTTTTCCAGGTGTGGATGGACTTCGGCCGCTTGAAGCTTCCTCAGGGCCTGCACCCCGACGACCTGGAAGAGGAGTGGGGCCGACTCATCCTGGCGATGCTGGACCGGGAGAAGGTTCTCCGGCCCGCCGTGGACAGGTCCACGTCGACGCTTCTCGGGTGGTACCTCGGGACCATTTATTTCTGGGGAACTCTTTGATTCGGATCTTTTCATTGGTGTCCAGACTGGAGTTGCTGCTCCAGAGAGCAAACAAGTTTCAGAAGCTGGCCCTGGACTGCGAGGAGAAGCTCACCGTGGCCAGGAACACCCTTCAAGCCGTGAGTAGCCCGTCCCGACGCGCGTCCGCCGCCGCCTGACGCCCGTCCGCTTGGCCGCAGGACGCGTCGCGGGCTGAGAGCGGCGAGGCGCCGCGGTGCCACGGCGACTTGGCCTGCTACCTGCGAGAGTGCGAAGGGCTGCTGGTGCAAACGCAGCAGGAGGTCGACGTCCTCCGCGCCGACAAATATTACCAAGTGGAGCAGCTGGCGTTCAGGTGACAATTCGCTTTGGATTTTGGCGGTTAATTCTGCTGGATTTGAGGATGGCGAGCGCTTCACGCGGATGATTTTGATGAGAAATTAAATGTCCCCGGCGGGGGCCGTGCCTGCAGAGCGGCGTGCCTCGAGGAGGAGCTGGCGTCTCTCCGTCTGGAATGTTCCGGCCTGTACGGGAAGGGCGACTTTGACTCGTCCGCGGGGGGCCCGGGTCGACCGTCCGACGGCCCGGGGCTCTCGACGGGCCCGCGCCCGCGCCCGCTCCCGACCCGGTCCCGGCTGGCGGCGGCCGCGTCGTCCGAGGACGAGGGCGGCCTGAGGTTCGTCTACGAGCTTCTGGGCTGGGCGGAGGAGACGCAGGTGGGGACGGGTTTCCGCCTTCCGGCACGCCGTAGCGGGTCCCTCCCCTCGGCTTAACAACCCCCCCAACCCCTCGCCGTGGCGGTTCAGGAGCTCGTGGAAGTCGCGGAGTGGGGAGCCGACCTTCCCTCGGTGGAGAAGAACCTGCGGGAACAGGAGCGCGTGCACGCGGCCGTGGAAGAGATGGCCGCCGGCCTGCGCGAGGCTCACGACTACGAGGTACCGAAAAAGCGCGCCGAGACGGCCGGAAATGGTCGGCCCGGTTTCAGCCGCCTTGTCGTCCCGTAGGCCCGAGTGTCCGGCGACTACAGGAGCAACTACTCGGAGGCGCTGGCCGAGCTGGAGCGGCAGTACTGCAAACTACTCGTCAGTAACGTGTCGCCGTGCGCGCGTGTTTGTACTCGTTTGTTCACAGTGTCTGAAGAGTGCTGCAAAGTCTTCCCCAGAACATTCCTTCTTCCTTCTAATCAAAACAAATTCAAGTCGGAGGCACCTCGTAAGAGGACAATTTCCAAAGGGATTTTGAACAAAAAGCAATGAAACTTTTGCTCCTTCTGTCAAGTAAGCTTGAAAGAAGTGAAAATGCTCTTAAGAACTTGCCAATGAAACTTATTTATGCGTACTGAGCTTAGATTAGACATTTTTCCCCCAAATCGAGTTTTTGCCAGGGTGTGTCTTCTTCACCTGTGCACGTCGCCCGCAGGAGCGCTCGCGGCGGCGCCTCGACGGCCTGCGGAGTCTGCTGGCGTTCGTGCGCGACTGCACCGAGGAGCTGATCTGGCTGAACGAGCGCGAGGACGACGAGATCGCCTTCGACTGGAGCCACGAGAACGGCGACGTGGACGCCAAGCGCCGCTCGTACGACGTGAGTGCACGCGCCGAAAGCGTCGGCGAGCCCGTGCAGTTTGAAACGGAGGGACCGCGCTATCGCGACGTTACCACTTTGCGGACGTCACGGCGGTCCCTCGCCAGCTGGCGTTTGACGCCGGCCGCTTGTCCTGCGTTCAGGAGTTGCGCGGCGAGCTGGACCGGAAGCGCGACGCGATGCGCTCCCTCCAGGAAACGGCGCGCCGCCTGTGTCGGGACGAGCATCCCGCCAGGCAGACCGTGGAGGTGAGGAAGGCGCCGCCCAGAAAGGGGGCCACGCGGCGGCAAGCGCCTGACGCGTCGGGTGTCGGCAGGCGTACGGCGCCGCGCTGCAGACGCAGTGGCGGTGGGTGGAGCAGCTGTGCCTGTGCGTGGAGCAGCACCTGAAGGACAACGCGGCGTACTTCGGCTTCATGAGCGACGCCCGCGACTGCGAAACGTACCTGCGGCAGCTGCACGAGACCATCGGGAGGCAGTACGCCTGCGACAGGAGCAGCCGCCTCAGCCGGCTGGAGGACCTGCTGCAGGACTCCATGGTGCCGCTCTGGCTCGCCGCCACTTCTTTTTGTCTTTTTCTCCGCAGATTTTGTTTAATATTTGTGTGTGTGTCCGTCCCCCCGCCCCCGCACAGGAGGAGAAGGAGCAGCTGATCCAGCACCGCGGCAAAGTGGCCAGCCTGGTGAGCCGCGCCAAGACGCTGGTGCAGCTGCGCCCCCGCAGCGCCGACTTCCCCTTGGTGGCGCCCACGCCCGTCCGCGCCATCTGCGACTACAAACAAATTGAGGTAGCCCCAAATGGATTTCCCTCAAATGAACTTTGCCCCTTCTGCACACTTTAGCTGAGGCGCCTTGTCAGACTGGACGTGTAATGTCGCATTTCACCTTTTATGCCCTGAAAGTCACATTTCGGCTGATTATTTTTCCAAATGGTCAGCGAGCACAAGTTTGTCGCCTTCACTTTGTCTTCTTCTTTTTCTTCTTTCTCTCCATCCCCTCATCTTCCTGGCTTTTCACCACCCCTCCTTTCGTCGCCCTCAACCCTCGGTCCGCCCGTCAAGACAAACGTTGAGGTAGAGCGCCCGTTTTGTCTCGTTTCTCGCTTTCGATCGGCTCCGCCTCCTCGCTCAAGCCGCATCTTTCCGAGTTTGCTCCCTGTCTTATCTAACGCTATCGACGAGGTGTTCAAACGAATGTGGATCGTTGAGCGAGCGTATCCCGGAGCCTCCCAGTTGACGCGGGCGCTGCTTGACTTCTAAAGCAGCCGTCAATGGCAGCGAACGTGTTTGGAAGAGGCGAAAGCGTCGGGAAAAAGAGCAGAGCAGAGCAGAACTGAGAATGTTGCAGATGTGTCGCGTAATACCGGCCACGATACTGCTATTAAATACCAATCGAGAATCCAATCAAGCTTTTGCTTTGGTTGCTGTACTGAGAAGCTGCAGGACAAGTATTGCAAAATTATTTCAAGGAATAATCAATCATATTGCTGTGGGCTTTCTTTATTTTGCTGGTCGTCGTCTTTGGGCTTTTTTTTTTTCCCGTGCAACTTCCTGTCATCATCGCCATCGTTCGCCTTTGCCTTGTCTCGCTTTCAAATTTTGCCCGTTTCGCGTCATTGCCACGTTTGACGTTCCTCCTCAATGGATTGTATTTTTTTTTTTTTTTTTTGGAATCATCTCAATGTTGAACGATGTCCATTTGTTTCTGCCTCTTTTCCCGCCTCCGTCTTCATCTTCACTGACTAATTTGCCCCGCCCCCTTCGCCCCTTCCCGTCCTCCATCTTGGCGTCGCGCCCCATCGCAGATCACGATCACGCGCGGCGACGAGTGCGTGCTGGAGGACAACGGCCAGCGCAGCAAGTGGAAGGTGATCAGCCCGACGGGCAACGAGGCCACGGTGCCGTCCGTCTGCTTCACCGTGCCGCCGCCCAACCCGGAGGCCGTGGAGGTCGCCGGCAGGTGGGTGGGCGCTCGCCGGGCCGCCGTTTTTCCCACGGAAATATTTTGAAATGTTTATTTGTAGGCCGCATTCTATTGCCCGACTTTTGCCTTGCGGGTCGCGTCCCGGGCGAGAGGCGGGGCAGCCCCTCAACTGCTCGCCGGGCACTCAGAAAAACAAGCGTTCCCGCCTACGGGCGCGAGGCGGGATTTGAACCCGCAATTTGAGAACCGTTATGCACAAGTGCCTGCCGGTCATCCGCTGTCACGAAAGGGCATTAAATATATGTTGTCACAAAAGATTTTCTTGGGCTTGAAAATAATAATTGGAATATAATAAGACATTTCCTACCACTCAGTATTTCTAAAAGAAAAATACAAATGCGTTTAAGCGCATTCCCAGACTTTCAATATTCACAAAATTGTGAAAAAAATATTTCATTTTTTTTTAAGGCAGGTGACATATTGAATGAGTCAATATTGCCATATAAAAAAAATTAAATGTGACCCTCCTCATTCATGAAATGATCCAAAATGCACGTGCATACATTTTGTGGTTTTTTTTTTTTTTTTTTTTTGCATGCAGTGAGCGTGTAATAATACTTGCCGCTGCGCGCGAGTTGAAGTACTTTGCTGTAGTAATGTCGGCGCGGCGCTTGCAGGACGGAGCAGTTGTACCAGCAGGCCATGTCCTTGTGGCACCAGCTGCACGTCAACATGAAGAGCGTCGTCTCCTGGCACTACCTCCTCCGAGACCTCGGCGCCGTCTCCCGGTGGAACCCGGACACGGTCGGTTCCGTCCGTCTTCGCCGGCTGTCGTCTTCTTTTTCTCTCTTCCCGTTTGTTTTTGTGTTGCCGGCCGGCAGTTGCGAGGGAACATTTGAATGCTCGCCGCTTGCTAAGAGAATCGCACCCATCGCAAGTTCATCACGTAGCAAAAAGTATGCTAGCATCACGCTAAGACGCCAGTGACGAGCTTAGAAAAGTCGCAGCAATCTCGGGTGACCTGTGCTTATAAACACGAATGCTAGCAACACACGTAGACGGACGATACTATTCACAAGCATTTTAATCATTACTTTTTATGAATACATGACTAGTGTTGCTCCATCTTACTGGGTTCAGTTAGTTGTGAAACTGCTTGTTTGACGCTTGTCTGTTGCAACGCCCCCTGGTGGCCACGGCGCGCGCACACCTGAAGCAACTCATTGGCGCTCAAATCATACAGCAAAAAAAAAAAAAATCTCTTATTGGGTTACGTCAGTTCTGCGTTGGTGTATACATTTTTGTCCTGGTGTTTTTTGTGGGGCTGAAACGGATTCTTGGCATTTGGGTAGTTTTCCGAAATAAAATAAACGAAACTCGTACGTCAAGCGGTGTTTTTTTTTTTTTTTTCTTTTTTTGCAAAGAGTGGAGGGCTTTTGCAGTCCGTTTGCTTTTACTTTGACTTCGGGTCTTGGAATTGTTTTGCGTCTTCATTTGCGTAAAGCGACTTCTCCGGCGGGCGGTCCTCAGGTCCGGAGCCAGTCGCCGTCGGAGCGCCGGCGAGCCGCGGACCAGCTGGACTCCCGCCTGTCCGACTTCCTTTCCGACAGCCGGGAGAGTTCGCTGTTCGCGCCGGACGAACGGAGCCAGCTGGAGGCGGACGTGCGGCGGGCGGCCCGGCGCTGCCGTGACCTTCTGCTGGACATGGAGAGCGGTGAGCGGGCGCTCGCGGGGTGGCCCGGTTCGTTCCCGGTCCTCCTCCGGGGCAATTTTGGAATTTTTTTATTTTTTTTTGGGCCGCGTATTCAGAGGAGAAAGACGAGTCGGCGTGTCGCTCGTTGGTGTCGGAGCTGCAGAACATCGGCCTGCGACTGAACCAGTCCGAGCGGGGGTTGACCGGCGCCGTCCAGGCGGCCGGTCGGCTGGCCGACGACAGCGCGGCAAACGCCGCCAGGATAGCCGAGCACGAGGTCGCTCGTTTCTTTTCTCGTTAATTTTGCACGTCTTTGCTGGTCTCTTTTGAATGTTTCCCCCGACCCGCGGAGTGGGAGGTCCCGATGCGTGGCCGGTTGTTGGTCCGGCGCTCCCCCTGACATCCCGATTGGCCGTTCCTCCTTTTTCAGGAGCTGACCCGCTCGCTGGACGCGCTGGCCTCGGACTTGGGTGACGCGTCACGGCGCTGCGTGGCCTTCCTGGGGGACAAGGCCGCCTCGTCGGGGGCGGCCGCCTTGCGCTCTGAGCTGGACCGGAGCGTGGAGAAGATGGACGAGCTGCGGCGCCTCTCGTCCGCCTTCCTGCAAAAGTCCGTGCGCCGTTGGCTCCGCTATTGAGGGCTATTGTGGGCCTCTTCATCGATTGGATTCTTCTCCCCGTCCAGATTGAAAACGGCGGACGCGCTGCTGCGCCGCCTGGAGGAGGCCGAGAGTCTGCTCGGGAAGTACGAGCGCACGCTGAGCGAGGAGGACGTCCTTCCGGCGGACACGGCGACCATTCAAAGCCTCAGAGACCAATTGGGGGTGACGTGTTCCACGCCCGGACCGGCGGCTGGCCGCGCCGTCCGGGTGCAAATCAACTTTTTCCTCTTCCTCTCTCGGCAGACGTGGCAACGCGAGCTGTCCGAGCAGGACGGCGTCCTGCGGTCCCTGCGTTCGGACGTCGGGCGGGCCGAGGAGGCGGCGTCCCGCCTCGCCGCCCTGCGCCCGGACGGCGGCGCCGAGCCGCAGCGCCGTCGGGAACGAGCCGACCGGGCGGCGGAGCGGTGGGCCGCCGTCGAGAGGCAGATGGAAACGCGGTGAGCGGCGATTGGAGAGGCCGAAAGGGACTTTTTTTTTTCCTCGGCGCCAAAATTTCCACGCAATCGTTTGTCATCTGCACGGACGACACGTCGTCTTGGATTGTGTTTTGTATCCCGTCGATGGATTTTTGTTTTTTGGAGGCTTTGCCATTCTAAACTTGGACTTCAAAAATTGTTGTTTTTGTTTTGCGGGGGTTCATCGTCGCCGTTACACCCTGTCAACTATTTTCCGGGGGCCGTCGGCAGGCGGGCGGAGCTGGAGGCGATCGGCGGCGTCCTCCGGCGGTACAGAGCCGACCACTCGGAGCTGACGGCGTGGATCGACGAGACCACGCGGCGGCAGGAGAACGCGGCGGCGGCGGCCGCCGGCGACGACAGCAAGACGCTCTCGGGGCAGCTGGCGCAGCAGACGGTCGGCCCGCTCGCCTTCCTCCAAATTTGCAGCGATGACACTTTGCCGGGTCGACTTGGACCTCGTGTCCGTTGACGCGTTCTCCGGTCTGGTTTGCGATGACGCCCTCCTTCCGACTTGTTCCCGGTCTTCAGGCTTTGGTGACGGAGATCGAAGACAACCAGAGCAAACTGGACCAGTGCCAGACGCACTCCAAACAATTCTGCGCCTCCGTCAAGGTAAACAATTCGCTTGCGCTTTCTTGCCCTGCATTTGTCTCGTGTCATTTTTTTAACGACAAATGACGGCTAAATGAGGTAAGGTAAAATTTGATCCTCGGCTCCTCGTGACGTTTTAATGGCCGAACACCTTCCGGACCTTTTCCTTTTGTCTCGGCAGGACTACGAGCTTCAGCTGATGACCTTCCGAGCCTTGGTGGAGTCCACGCACAAGTCGGCGGTCAAGAGGAGGAGGACGCACTCCTCGTCCGACGCCGTCGCTCAAGAGGTCGGGGGCCGTTCCCCCGCAAATGGGAAATGGCAAATGGCGGGGGCCCTGCCTGTCGTAACCGGGTGGCTTTTTGTGACAGTTCATGGACCTGCGCACGCGCTACACGGCCTTGGTCACGCTGACGACGCAACACGTCAAATACATCAGCGACGCCCTCAGGAGGCTCGAAGCAGAAGAGGTGAGGGAGGCCCAGAACGGCAAAAATCAGAAACTCCTAATGTAGTTTTTTTTGTTGTTGTGTGTAATTGTGTACATCTATCTATTGAAAAATACATTTCTCACATGACTATGGATCACTTTTTGAAAATGTAATAATAATGCCTTGAACTTGTCGGTCGCTTTTCTGGGCGCTTCACAATTTCATTCGTTCCTTAACCCCTTTTGAACGACGATTGGCTGGATTCTTTTTTTTTTGCGATTTCTGCAATGAGATCATCAGAACGGGAACAGGACAACACTGATCCGTGTTCCTGTGCCCGCAGAAAGAGGCGGAGGAGGAGAAGCGGGCCCGAGCGGGTCAGGTGTCGGAGCTGCTGGCTTGGATCGGGGACCTCCGGGAACGGACCGCCGGCGCCGAGTCCTCCTCGCTCCCTGCGCAACAGGTAAACGCAACCGCGTTAGGTGACGTTACGCGGGAAAAGTGGCAAAACCCAAACATTTCAAATCCCCGCAGGCCGTCGGCGAGCAGCTGGCCGCCAAGAAAGACGACGTGGCCGAAGCCGTCAGAAGCGCTCGCGTCTTCCTGCTCTCCAAAGCGGGCGCCAAGTAAGTGGACCTCGCTGAAGCGGGCTCCCTCGCCACGTCGCCCGCCGTCCCACCGCCGCCTTCTCCCGCCCCTTCCGCAGGCTGTCGCCGGACGAGCGCGCCCGCGCGGAGGCGCAGTTGGACCGGCTGACGGCCGCCTACGGCGAGGTCTGCGAGGAGTCGGCCCGGCAGATGCAGAAGCTGGCCAGGGAGGAGGAGAGCAAGGTGGGGTCCGGTTTCAGCGGCGCTCGCGATGTCTGCGCCCGCGTCATTAACTCCGTCTCGCCAAGTTTGTGTCGTCCTTCTCGTCCCATCCGCATCGTTAACGGCGCCGGGACTTCGTCGGCGCCAGGTTGGGTTCCGAGCCGACCGGCGACCGTGGAAAAGCTTCCTTACTTTGCTCTCCCGTCACGATTGTTTCTTTGTTCGAGGGTCAAAGTTGACCCGCTGCCTTTTTAGGCATTTGCAAAAAGGATTTTCTTCTAAAATAGCGAACGAAAAGAAGTGCAATTTACTCTTGAGACATTTAAAAGATGTTTTTCAAACAATACGACCCACGGTCGAAAAGATCCTTCTGTAGATGACGACATCGTCATCCGCAGCTCTGGTAACTCATTCGGCGTTGCGGTTGGTCGCCATCACGATCGAACGCATCCGATTGTGTTGCTTTGCCGTTGTTTGTCTGTGTTTGTTGTGCCCGCTTGGCCAAAGCAAAGCAAAGCAAAGCAAGCGAGCTCAGCGCGAGCATGTTGTGTCCAGATCACACACGAGCCGGCGTTTGTGCGTTTGTGTGCCTGACTTTGGGTCGCCCGGTTCTAATGCAGTTCTCTAACCGTGTGACACTCTTCAACCAGCATTTTGCTTGCCAACAACCACTAACAGCAAGCGGCCACCAGGGGGCGTCGTGGACGGCGACGTGTCGTTGGGCTTTTCCGGATCATTTCAAAACGAACGAACGAACGAACCAAAAGAAAAGCACAACGACATTGTCGTGTTTACGCCTCCGGAAGAAGAGTGGCACGCACCACGCTAACGTCGTCTCCTTACGCCGCATTCTGCCCGTTACGTGTGCGTTTCCACCCGCCGGTAAGTACTGCTCGCTTCTTCCGTTTTGTTGCCAGAAAATCTGCTCTGGCTCTTCCGTGTGCTCATTTTGGAGGGAATTGAACTTTTCACACGTGACGACTAAAAGCCATCAAAACATTTGACACCTTTTCAGATTTCTTTCGTTTTATCAGTAGGGGGGTTAGTATTGTGATAATGCAATAAATTGTAGTCACGGGAATATTGGTGGCATTTTGTATTATTTTAGATTCGATTTATGATAAATGCATTGGAAAAAGACTTTGTAAAGAAATGACGACTTTTAACACGTGTTTGGGTGTCCTAAAATGCAATCATTATTAGCATTTGTTTCATTATTTTCGAGTTGATATTTTTCGTACTACGGTAAAGCAGAGCATTCTGCTGGGATTCCGACCACGTAGGAATATCTATACATAGAATGTACCGTATGACCCGGAGCGTATATGTACGTATCGTATATGATGTAAATCGTCGATATTTTGTGTGATCCCTGTGGTAGATTCCGCGCTGCATCGCCGGCGTGATCGACCTGGGGAGCGTGGAAACCTTCCCGGTGTTCCGAGCTGCCCAGCGGGGTCTGATTGACCAAGACACGGGTCGAATACTGCTGGAGGCCCAACTGGTCACCGCGGGGAGGCTCCTCTCTCCCGAAAACCCCTCGGGGCTCTCTCTGGATCAAAGTCTAGCTGGAGGCTCGATTGACACTCACACCAAGCGGTCCCTCTCGGAACTGGAGAACGCTCGGCTCGTGGTGCAAACGGGTACCGGCGACCGCCAGCTCGGTCTGCGCGCGCTCGCTACGGCCGTGGAGTCCGGGCTCGTCCGAGAGGAAGTAGGACTTCGTATTCTGGAACTCCGAATGCGAGAAGACTTGAAGCTTTTTTCTTCCGGGAGCCTTCAGGCCAAGCTTGAATCCAGGCTCCAACGTAAAGACCTGATCGATCCAAACACAGCTGAGAAAGTAAACCTTCCCGAGCTGCTTCGAAGATGCGTCCCGGATGACGGCTCGGGTCTTCTCTTGCTTCCTGTCAAACAGCAACCCGGAGGGAGCGTCTGCCTCCGCTCCGGTAGAAAGGTCGGTATCTTCCGCGCCATAGAGGAAGGCCTGATCGAGCGGCAAGTGGCCAAACGGCTCCTGGATGCTCAGCTGTTTGCCGGTGGGATCGTGGACCCCCGATCTGGGCACCGGCTGACTGTCCATGAGGCAGTTTGTCATGGACTCGTGGACCAGGACTTGGCCTGCTCGCTGTTTGTGCGACAACTCCAAAATGGTGGGATCCTTGAGCCTGGAACTCGAGAACGTTTGAATGTGGAGGAGAGTATCGACCGGGACCTTCTCTCCCCCCGTATGGCTTTGCTAGTCCTTGAGTCCCTCTGGACATTCATGGGAATCCTCTGGCCTGAATCTGGTGAAGTTCTCTCCATTGCGGAGGGTCTTCAGCAAGGGCTTATCTCAGCGGAGCTGGCGCGAAACATCCTCAGGCAGCGGAATTCTATTGGCGCGCTGTACAACTTGGAAAGTCTCCAGGTGCTGCCCTTTGAAGAAGTCCTGGATACCAGGGGCGTCCGTATTCTCAAAGCTATCCGTTTGCCAGATGTTCTCCTTGACACGAACCCGTCGGGCGCACCATCTCTGAACCGCCCGAGTCGGGGTTCTTTAAGCTCGTCGCCTCTTGCTTCTTCTCCCGCCAGCCTCATGTGGGATGCCGTAGCAACGGACGGGATGGATGCCGACAAGCGGGCGCAACGCAAGCTCCTCTTTCGTATCATGACTCACAGCTATGTGGACGCACACTCCGGGAAACGACTGGTGCTTTTTGACCCCGAGTTACTGGCGTTAATTTCTGCAGTTCAGTCGAAGCTTGGAGACACGGAGACTTTTGGCAGTTTCACCAGACAAAACGATACGGCCAAAACGTTGACTTTGAATCAAGAACAGATTACTGACGGGCAAACTGAGGCAGAAGTCGGAACTCCCAGTAGACTCGCACAAAACCAAGACTTCAAGACTGGCAGCGCAAACAGGCGAGACAGTGACGACGTTAAACCTGAATCCCTGACAGTTACCGGGAATAATACGGATGGATCATCAGAAACTGTAGTCGATAAAGGCCCAAAAGTTGAAGAACGTGGACCGTTTAGTCGGGAGAGTTGGAAGAAAAGCTCCAAAGTCTTGAGGAGAAATCTAAACATGACACAGACGATGAGGTTGCAGCTGAAAATGTTGAGTACATTTTGATGGGCTCCACAAATGAGGACTGCCATTTAAAACATTTGGGGAAACCTGACCGGTTAGAACCCGAGCAGCGAAATCAGGAGTTGTCAAAGTTGGACAAAGCTGCGGCTGGTGTGCTTGAATCTGCATCCGGGGAGGAGGATGCTGAACTGTCAAGGTTTGCCTCTGACCTCACCAAGGGAGGTCTGATCATGGAAGACGGCGAAAGGTTGCTCCCGGATGAAGCGGTCGCACAGGGCATCCTTCCCGGTCGCACTGCGGTCAAATTAATGGCTCGCGTAGGGTTGTTTGGCGGTTTCCTCCACGGTAAAAGCGGTGAGTCGCTAAGCCTAGATGATGTCTTGCAGGGAGGTTTATTAGATGAGGATCTGATGTGGAGTGTCCTAAAAGCCGATAAAACACTGGCAGGGATCGTGGATGTGGAGAAAAAAATGATCTGTGGGGTGAGGCAGGCAGCCCAGGCTGGTTTGATTGACTCCAACACTGCAACTAGACTGCTCGAAGCTCAGGTGGCTTCCGGAGGTATCGTAGATCTTGTTAGGGACAGGAGAGTCTCAGTTGCTCTAGCGTCAAACCTTGGACTGATAGAGGACAACCAAAGAGCACAACTAATAGCACTAGAGAAGGCCTACAAAGGGAAGGTGACTGGGACTGAAGCGTCGCTTACCAAAGCCAGCTTACAGCTACAGATGGAAGGAGTTATTGATCCGGAGACCGAGTGTCCTGTTCCTCTGGACCAAGCCATTGTGAAGCGCTTGATAAACCCCAAACATGCACATCAGGTGTTGCTCAGACAGGTAGCCGAGGGCGGCATCGTCCACCATGCTTCAGGAATGAGGCTGTCGGTCTCTGATGCTGTCGACAGGGGTCTCGTGGATCGATCCCTCGCTCCTGGCTTGGAGGAGATGGAGTGGGCTTACCAAGGAGAAGGCAGCTCCCCAAGTGCAGAGGCTGTGGCTTTACAATTAGCAACTGGAGCAGTTTTTGACCCCCGCTCTGGCTGTAAAGTCACATTGAGTCAGGCTGTTGCTCGGGGTCTTCTGGACGAGGAGGTTGCAAGGGAAGCCGTGGCTCATGGTGCAGCAACACAAGGGGTGCTTGACCCCCAAACCGCTCTGATTGTGCCTTACTCGGACCTTGTAAGGAAAGGTAAGATAGATGTCGAGACGGGCAAGCGATTTTTGGAAGTGAAACCATTCAGCGGGATTGAGAACGCGCAAACAAGGAGCCGCATGACTTTTCCTGAAGCTTTGGCTGCTAAACAAGTTGACCCAATTCCAGCTCTTAGACTGCTCCAAAGCCAGGCAGACAGTGGTGGCATTGTCGATATCAACACTGGAGAAAGGCTTCCTCTACCTGAAGCTGCTAAAAATGGTTTGATCTCAGAGGATATGGTCTTAGAAATTGCCACCAACCAGATAACGAAAGGCGGCCTCGTCAATCCAGGAACTGGTCAGCGAGTCTTGAATCTCAGCGATGCGGTTGCTTTGCATCTGATCTCCGGTGATGTGGCTTCAGAAATCCAGAACAAATTGTGTCCTTTGGAGATAAAAATTGATGAAGACCGTTCACCTGCTTGGTCGCAAAGCACAACGAGCCCAGTTCGCCCTTTGGTGCCTTTATGGGACCATGGCGAAAGTTTGGCCTCTGCTGAACAAGTCACTGAAGTAGACCCGTCGCTGGGGCCAGACAAGTCCATTGACCTTTTGAGTAACTTTGCTTTAAATGTTGAAAAGAGAATCCAGCAAGCCATAGAAGAGGCCACACCCCAGATCAGGCCAGCAGAGAAGATTCAGAAACCAAAGACTGTAGATAAAATACAGACGAGCGCAGTTGAACAGAGAGAACGCGGAGCTGAATGTTTGTTAACGGTACCGATCCGAGCACATGAGACTGATTTTGACAATGCCGTCGAGGAAGAAGACAAGAAAAAGTCAGATGGGATACCAGTGAAGTTACAGTTTAAATACGGTGATGAGGAAAGTGTGTCGGTCCAAGACTTCCGTTTTTCACCGACGGACCCCGGAACAGCTGACAAGGAGGAAGGACGCACAAATCCAAGTGACGAAAGAACCGCGTTGGGGGAGGCGTTAGTGAGGAACGAGGGGGAACGAGGGAAGGTTTTGAAGTTAGAAACGGAGGGTCCTGGCATGGAGCAGCAGAAACTGGTGTTGGATGAGGCCTTCCTGCAAATTGGTAGCGCGGGAGAGGTTTACAAACCAACGGATGGACCAAAAGAAGCTACAGCTGAAGGTTTGGTTGCAGAATCGATTCAAACGTGTGACTCCAACATCCACAAACGTGTTGAGGAACAGGGCAGAGGTAAACCTGAGATGAGATCCAGTGATGAGAGCAGTACTTTGGCCCAAGACGTTGATGGATTGTTGACTGACTGTAGAACAACGGAGCGCACGTTTGGCAAAGACGAAGATCAAGTCGGACAAATTGACAAGGAACGTATGATGAGGGAAAGTGTCGAGGGGAACGACGGTAAAAGACGGAACACTTTGAGCGTTGAAACCGAAGCTCCTTCTGCCACGGAGCAGCAGCCACTGCGACGGATCAGTGGTGCAGGGAAGGTTGCAGATAAGTCGGAAGTAAGCCACCACCTTGAAACTGTAGGAAAAGAACGCAGGCCGGAAAGTTTGGTTGTACAATCAGTTCAGGTACATGATGAAGATAGCGACCGAGGTGTTCAGGAAAAGGACGGAGACAGTTCCAATGATAAGACCAGTACACCTGTCCAGGATGATGTTGATTTCAGAGCTGAACACATCGGTGACAAAGAAAAAGAACATATGAAACTTAGTGACCAGGAACATAGGTTAGGGAATATTGTGGAAGAGAGCAATGCCGAAAGTGGGAATGTTTTGAGATCTGAAAGTAAGGCTCCTTCTGCCGTAAGCCGGGAAGAGCCGCTTTTGGAGGCCTCTTTGACCAACAAAAGCAAAACCAAGGAAAAGAGGAGTAAAAAGAAGGCAAAAATGACAAACGATGAATGCGAAAGACGGCAAACGCAAACGAAACCTCCGCCTGAGACTTATCAGCCAGAGAGAGCTTTGGCAACTCCTGACGAGACGGCTGGAAGGCATCAAGTCGACGACACGGACTCACGGACCGAAGTAGTGGCTGAACCGCATGCCACAAAACGGCAACCCCAAGATGAAGAACTTCATCATGTGAGAGGTGCAGCCCCCTTACTTGAGAACACTGACGAGAGAAGCGGAGTTGAAAACCCTCCGTCGACCCTGTTTCATCTCGAACAATCGGTCAGCAATCAGGAGGAGGGCGGAAAGGGCGGGCAGCAGTCGAGTCCGCCGGACGAGCGGGCCTCGGTGAAGCTAAAAGCTCGAGACGGCAACCTCGAGAAGGCTGTCAATGAAGTCCAGAAGAGAGAGACCACAGAAACTCTCGAGAGTGCTGACAACACGAGACCGAGACGTGAGGAGGAGGGCCAGCTCGAACTGGCGGGTGACAAAGTCGATGCGGCTGTTTCTTTAAATGTGGCTTTCAGTAAGGATCAGCTTCCAGCTGTCAAGCCTGAGGAAAGTTTGACAACTCAGCCTGCCGATGACAAGTTACAGACTGATCAGGAAGAGGAGTCCAAGTTCACAACAGATATCAACGAAAAGACCACGGAAGTCGGTTCAAAAAGCTTGCGCGAGAGTCCGTCAACCGCCGGAGACGAGGAGATGACGCGAGCCTGCGCAATAAGTTCAAGTCTGCCAAAGAAACACACTCCTTACTTCACTCCTGAAGAAAACCCTTCAAACAAGACAAACGCTGGTCATTGTCATGAAGAAGTCAGCTGCCAACCACATGAGCAAATAAACACTCAAGGCCAGTCTGAGGCTTCCAGCACTCGAGCAGAACCAGACCAGAAGGAGCAGCGACCGTCTGAAAGTGCAACCGCCAAAGGGCTTGAAGTTAAGGCTCCGCAAACTGCGCAGCTCCTCTCCAAAGAGGCTTCTCCTGACTCTGGATCAGCCGGACTTCCTACGTCACCTCCAGCTTCTGACAGTCAAGCAGCAGATGTCGACGGAGTTGGAATTTCAAGCCGAGATGAAGCGGCCTCCACTTCTGGCAAGGTACGTCACGCCGCACACGTCGTCTCACATTATTCTAAACATTTCCCGTCTCCCACCGCTCCCAAAGTCATCCCGAGCGCGTCAGGAGTGCCTGGAGCACGACCAACGCATCGTAGCGTTGGTGTCCGTGGTCAGACGCACGGAGGCCCGACTCAAGCGGCGGCAGCAGCAAGCGGTCGGAAGCGGCCTCGTCGCCTTGGACGACATCATCAGGCATACGCAGGTGACAAGAGGCTGGCGGTCGACCGTCGGTCTGAACCTCGCGCGTTAGCGTTGCGCTGGACTGAACCACGTCCGTCCTGATTCAAGTCAATCTTGTCCGCGTTGTGTGGAATTTGGAATGAGCCGTGAGCACGCGTAAGATGACTTGCGTCACGGTTGGCGTGAATCCGAACGGAATTGGAATGATATGGAGTCAGACAGAACTGTGATCGCAGGCTAGCGTATCACGCTTCGGGTGGACGGCTGTAAATCTGGATCGAATTGTGTTGGAATTTGATCTAGTCGCAAAGTTATTGGCGTGGATCATTCCGTACCGTCTGTGAGCCGGATTTTATTCAGACTGAAGCTTGTCTTATGATCCGGTCTCGTATCTCGGTTTTGCGCTCCCGAGATCATTTCTTGACTCGCATCTGGTCGTCAGGATCTGGACGTGGAGCTCCGAGACCTGGAGGTGGAGATCGCCACGGAAGTGAAGGCTGCCCAGAAGCACCCCGGAGATGTTCCTCCTCAGCTCCTTGCAGCTCTGCAGAAAGACCAGCAGAGCTTGACACGAGCGTACCAGGCGGCCAGAACGCTTTCCGAGGAGATCCTGCGAAGCCTGCGAGCCCACAGGGATTCATACAAGGTAAATGGGGGACCTTTGGGGGGGTGGAAGGGGGTCCCCAAGATCCCGAGCATGGCCATCCCACTCTTCCCGGCCATGATCCTCAGCATCGCCGCTGGTCTCGTACTTGTCACCCTGCAATGTGGACGTGCATCCGTCATCAAAACCAGAAGTTAGCGGTTCTCTTGCTATCAAATCTGAACCGATGGACTTGTATTGATCTCAGGAGGAGGTGGAAGCCGAGCTGGAGTCACTCTCAGGACGAGTGGAGGGTCTGCTGTCCTGGTTGGGAGACACCGAGGCACTTGTGAATGAAGAAAGTGAAAATGCGGAGGTGGACTGTCAACTTTCAACCTCCCGTCACCCACAGAGCGAGTCCAGTTCTTGGCGTAGAAACGTGTCTGTGGCGTCTCCTCTCCTAGGAGCTTCATTCCAGGCTGACGTCCCGCTCGGGCGACGTGGCCCGGGCGGCCTCGGACGTCCAGGTCTTCGTGTCGGAGCGGGCCCGGGACCTGGCGCCGCATCAGAGCGGGCGCCTCCTGCTGCGGCTGCAGCGGCTGCGGATGGCCTCCCGCGGGGCGGCGGGGCGAGCTCGGGCTCGGGATCGGGCCCGGGCCCGCGCTTCGGACCGCGACCGTGACGACGGAGGCCGAGGCCACGTCGAGGAGGAGCTGAAGGAGGTTTGGAAAAGCTTTGCTTCGGTGGCTTTTTCTTAGCTACCTGCTTGTAACAAATTCATAAATCATCATCCGTCCCTTTTCTAACGACGACTCTCAAGGCCATCACTCTACATAAAAACATTTCAACGCATTAAGATCCGCTTTTGTACCGGCAGGACCCACAAGTCCAATATTCTATTATTCTTCTTATTTTTTGGGCCCTCTAAATCCGACAAATTGCCTGAAGCGTGGAAATGTTGATTCCTACCGCGCAAATCTTCCAGATGTCCCCACCGTTCCTACGCTCACAAGTGTAAAGCCTCTTCCAAAATGTCACTCCTTCAACTTGCATCGCTTCTTCTGTTTTCGTACACGTTTGCTCTGCTTCTTCTTGACATCACGTGTGTTCCTCGCCGGCGTCGTGCTACACGCGTGTCATTAACATGTTTGCCTTGCTCTTGCAGATGGCCGCCGACGGAGCCGCATGCGTCGCCGCGGTTACGTCTACCTCACGCCGTTTTTTTTTTTTTGGTTTTTTCCTCCTCCCCACGCCTTTGTGTGTGCAACGTGGGGAGTAATAAAGATATATTTTGGATCTGTGTGATCTTGGTGTTATTGTGCGTGTGCATCTGGACACAAAATGCTCATAAGTTGACTCGTCGGCGGTTGGAGTTAATGTTGTTAATGTTTCCATCAAGTGCGCTGACGTTGTTGCCGTCGGTCTCCTCAGGCGGTCCAGCAGCAGAAAAGGGAATGTTCTCGCGCGCTGGAAGGTCTCAGTTCCTGGTTGGCGGAGGCCGCCGCCGCCGCTCTGGCCCATCAGAGAGCGGAATCGGACGACGTCAACGTCCTGCGGGACAAGCAGAAGAAGTTACAAGTGCGACACCTGACAAAGACGGGGCCCGCTCGAAAGAAATAACCCGGCGAAGAATTTTGGATATTTCATCTTTGGATCATTTTTACAGACGCTACGTCGCCGTCCGTCTCTTTGCAGGAAGTGCAGAAGGACGTCCGGGCCAGAGCGCGGGACGCGGCCGAGGCCGCCCGCTCGGCGGAGGACTTGCTGGCCGAGCGGGGGCCGAGCTTGAGCGCGGAGGAGCGAGAGGGCCTGCGGGTGGCGCTGGAGGGGCTGAAGGAGCAGTACGCCGCCGTCGCGGAGGCGGCCGACGCGTCCGTGTCGGAGGTGGACGCCGCCCTGCGGCACAACGCGCAAAAGGTCGGCCCTTTTCTCACAGCTTAAACGTTCAGCGGCTGTCGAGAAACGCGAGACGATCAAATTCTTTGCTTCAAGTCCTTTTGTCAGTCCCACATGTAAGACGGAATGGGAAGAAAAAAAAAAAAAAAAAAAAAAAGTTCAACCCAATGAATGTAGCAAATGCCATGGATGGGCAAACTGCAATTAACTGTAACGAGAAACCTTCACGGTTGAAATTGTGAGCAAGTCCTGAACTGAGTGATTGTTTTTTGAGTTTTTGGGGGTTTGTTGGCGTAGCGTTAGGATCTTCGACTCATTCGTTAATTGTCCACACTAACCCCCAAACAAACAGGCGAAAGCTTTTGAGGATCTTCAGCAGACCCAAGACCAGATGGACTCCCTGCTGAAGGACTTGAGCGCCGCTCGCCAATCGCCACCCGGAGACGTCAGCGACCTGTCGTCCACGCAGCCCGACGCCGCCGTCACGTCCCACGCGGGGGCGCTGCAGGTCCGATCTTTTCCCGTCACGCCAACTTTTCCACGGGCGTCCGGTCTGAGATTTGTTTTCACGGCTCGGAACTTTTGCGAGTAGCGTATGTCACGTTCCGGGTGAGCAATGTAAGACCCCGTTGCGACGCAGGCCGAGCTCGGGCGACTGCAGGCTCAGCAGGCCCGGCTTCTCCAAATCGGCCAATCGGCGCGCACGCTTCTGGACCGGCCCGACTCCACGGTTCCTCCCGAGGAGAAGCGACGTCTGCGGGTCACGCTGGACCAGCTGCGGGCCGAGCACCAGCGGAAGCTGCACAGTTGCCAGGTAGCCCTCGGGGGGGCCAAAGGGAGGGCCGGGGATGAGTCGACTTTGGCCGGTGTCAGCGAAGGGAGGAACAAATGCAAAGCGGCGCGTTCCTCACCTCGCAGGAGCGACTGAGGAAGTCCGAGGCGCTGAAGGACGAGCTGTCCAAGTTCCTGCAGGAGCACGGCGCTCTGGGGGCTTGGCTGGAGCAGAGCGAGCTGGAGCTGAGATGTCTGGGCGACGGAGAGACGGACGCCCAGGAACTCAAGAGCAGACTGGACCAGCACAGAAAGGTAACCAAGCGCAGCTGCCCTCGGCGGCCTGCTCGCTCAGGATTTGCAAATCATGGCGTCGGCCCGTTTTTTTGGTGGCGTCGGGCAGCTGGCCGAGGACGTCGTCTGCCACAAGGCCGACCTGCGCTTCGTCTCCATCTCGGCTCAGAAGGTTCTGGACTCCTGCGCGGGCGCCGCCGCGGGCCTGGAGGCCACCGAGCGGCTGGTCACCCAAAAGCTGCACGACGCCAACCACAGATATACCTCGCTTCATGCCAAGGTGGGCGCTTCTTCAACAAAAAATTCAAAAGGAGGCTCCCGCCGGGTTTCTTTGGGTTTTTTTTTTTCCCCAGTTCCAATTTTTCGAAACATATTGTTGTCGGCTGATAATGCATAAGGGAGCAGAGATGTGACGTTCAATTGGCAACGCAGCAACTTTCCATCTGCGTTTGCCTGCAGTCGTCGGATTTGGGCGGCCGCCTGTCGGGCCTGCTGGAGCGCTACCAGCTCTACCGGGACGAGGTGGTCTCGCTCCACTCCTGGCTCAGCGCTCGGGAGCAGAACCAAAGCGCCGCCGAGCCCGGCGGGGACGCCGACGCCCGCGACCCGCAGGACGCCCTGCGCCAAGTCCAGGTAAAGCCTCGGCGCCGCTTCCCTTCCCTCCCCTGAGCGGTGTCGTCGCGTGAGGGGCCCGACAATTCTTTCTCCCTGTGCGCGTTCAGCTGCTGCAGGACCAACTGGCCGAGCGTTCGGTGCAGTTGGAGAAGGTGAAGCGAGCCGGGAAAGTTCTGGTCAGCGCGGACGAGTCGCCCTCCCTGAAGGCCGCGGACGTCCTGCGTGCCGCAGGTCAGGCCCGCCGCGTTCCCGTTCCCGACCGGAGTTGGGCTTCCGTGACGCGTTCCGCCGTCGTTCTCCTTCAGACGGCTTAGAGAAGAGGTTCTCGTCGCTGTCGGCGTCGGTGTCGGAGCGGGCCGAGCGGCTTCAGACGGCCGTGGCCCGTTCGGTGAGCGCGCAGGAGGGCTTGAAGGCGCTGCTGGCCTGGCTGGACACGCTGGATCTGGAGCCCGCGCCCGTGCAGCCCACGGTGCGGGCGCTCCAGGACGCCCTCACCCGCAACCAGGTAGACAGTGGTCCAAAGTCTTTGGAACCTTTGAAGTTCTGTTAGGAGGCCAGAGAAATGCCAGCAAACATGGTTTTGAAGGTGATTGATTGGCTGTCAACACAGGCACACAAGAGGGTGTGCACACTTGTGCAACCGCACTATCTCATCTGTTTGTGTGTAAGAATGTTTATCTTGGCCTCCTCTATTATTAATGACCCCAAATTGGGGCGTGTAGACTTTTGATATCCATGTCGTCAATGAAGCGCTACCAGAGTTTGCAAACTGGTTTGGAATTTGACTTGAACTTGTGGGAAATCCCTCGACGGGCTTGCAACGTTTGAGCGCTCCATTTTGACCCATTTCCCGCCCCTCCCATAGAAACTTCGTCAGGAGCTCCTTTCCCGCCAGGGCAGCGTGGAGGCCACGCGGGACTCCGTCTCCGAGCTGCTCCGGAGCCCCGGGGCCTCGGCGGCTTCGGGCCTGCAGGGGGCGCTGGACGAACTGACGCGGAGGTTCGCCGCCGCCCGGGTCGGCCAGGCCGGGCGGGAGGCCGAGCTGAAGACGCTGCTGCCCGGGCTGGAGACCTTCGAGCGGCTGGGGGCCGACCTGCGGGTCTTCGTCTGCGCTCGCGCCAAAGCTCTGAACCCGGCCGGGCGGCCCGACCGCAGCGTGGACGACTACAGGCAGACTGTGGAGGTCGGTCGGGTATCTTCTGCGTCTTTAGAACAGAGGGAGGTCCAAAAACTCGAGGCAGCCTCAAAATCGTGTCATTTCGGAGCAGCTTAATGCTACGACTGGACTGGAGGGCTTCATGGAAATCGTACGCAACAGTTTGGCACATACCTCGGGTCAAAGTATCCAACACGCCGTTTGGTAGTGGCCACGTTTTTGCGGCGGGGGGTCAACAATCCCGTGCCTTCGTCAAAGGGGGGGGGCTCTCAGTTTGCAGACAACAGAAGAGAAAGAAAGGTCAGCCGGATCAATTGCGTTGGGTTCAAAGATGCTTTGGCGGCGTTTTTTTTTTTTTTACAGGAAGTGAAGTCGGCGCTACAACAGGAAGCTCCTCAGCTCAAGTCCTTCCGCAGCCTGGCGGACGAAGTCTGCGCATCGCAAATTTTGGGTCCCACGCGGAACCTCCGCGAGCACGTCGAGGCCGCCTCGGACGACTTTCGGCGGCTGGAAGACGACGTTGACCGAAGGTGAGAAAATGGGGGGGGGGGGCCGCGTCAAAGTACCCCAAGAGTGAAGAATTCTGGCTTTCCGCAGGCCATTTCCTGTCTTGCTAACGATCGTTTTGAGGGACATGTGTCACGCAAGTCAGCCACGGGGGAAAAAAAGACAGCAAATGCATATTTGCTTGAAATTAATTTTGGCCTTTTTTCCACACTTAGAGAAAGATAATGACGTGAAGAAGCCTTGTCATGTTTTTGCAGTTGCTGATCCTCATCAGTCCCGACATTTGACAAAACCAGTGTTTTCCAAATTTGTCAAACATGAATCCGGCGAGAGACGTCTCGCGTCCAAAGTCTCCATTTAAGCGCACCTCATACGGTGCTAAAACTTTGACGCCAGCGAAACGTTTGGAACGTCTTTGGAGGGCTGAGGTCCCCCGAAAGCAAAATGTCAGACTTGCTGTTGAATGTTGGACGGGGTCTTTTTATGACAAACGTGCGCCCAACAGTCGAAACGGGGGGGGGGGGGGTGCTTTTAACACAACAGCTCAAACGGCGAGAAGCCGTCACGCCTAACCGCGTTCTCGTTACGCTGCAGACTGGAGGCCATCTTGGCCTGCGAGCAGCGGCTGCTCCACTTCCGTGGGCTCTGCGGCGCCCTCTTCAGGTGGCTGCAGGCGGCGCAGGAGCAGCTGCCCGCCAAGGAGCCGCCGCTGGACACGGAGGCGCTGCGGAGGCGAGTGCAGCAGCTCCAGGTGGGTTCGGCGAACGCGCCGCGTCCTCGCGTGCGCTGCCTTCGCTGACGACGTCGGCGGTGATGCCTTCAGGAGCTGGTGAAGGAGTGGGAGTCGCAGGCGTCCACGGTGCAGGAGCTGAACCGGAGCGGCTCCGAGCTGGAGGCGCGAGTCATCGACGTCACGGCGCCGCCGAGCCAAGGCGGTAAGAGCGGCTCCTCGTTTCAATTACCAGGCCGGGAAGGGGGGGGGGGGGGGAGTAACTTGAAAATATTTGAAGTTTTTGTGGTGGTGTGGCCACACCTGTGACATCCGCTGTCTGTTAAATCTCAAGGCCCGGTTAATCGAGGTTCCGTAGTAGCCATTCATAAATTTCTTCTTCTGCTTTCCAGGCGCTGCCCAAGCGAACGGCTCCGCAGGTCCCGGCAGCGTCAACGGCATCCACACTTGCAAAGGTCGGAACGGCCGAGCCAATCTGCTCGCATCTTTCTAAATATTAGATTTCATTTCCGTCCGAAATGCGTCCCGCCAGACCTGACGGAGATCCAGGTGGCCGTGTCGGACGTCAACGCGCGCCACGAGGCCCTGGGCGCCGACCTGAAGGAGCGGCTGTGCCGCCGGCGGGCCTCGCTGGAGCGGAGGCGGCGGGCCGAGCGCGGCGCCGACGAGCTGCGGCGCTGGCTGGAGGACAAAGAGGAGACCCTGGCGCGGGGTCACGCCGCCTCGCCGTCCAAGCCGGAGGTGGTGCGTGCGCAGGCCCAGGAGAACAAGGTCAGAACCCGGGAAAAAGCCGCCACAAGAGCGCTCGCGAACCTCGACGGTCCTCGTGACGACGCAGGCGCTGCTGTCGGAGTTGGCCGAGCGCTCGGCCCAGGTGGAGGACCTGAAGGGAACCCTGAGGAAGCTCATCGCCGACGACGCCGATTCCCCCGAGGCCGACGCCTGGAGGCAACAGCTGCGGGAGATCGGTACGTGACGCCCCACGCCGGCAAGCGCGCGCGATACCCGGCCGGCGTTGACGCCATCCGAGTCGTGCGCGTTGGCGCTGAGCGCATCTCGTCTGACTTCGTCGCGGGCGTTTGGTTGCCAGACGAAGCCTTCGGCGGACACGTTTGGTATTTACGACACTTGAGCTTGTTCACCTTCACGATAATCAGCAATGCAAATAGCATCAAGATTAGACGGCGGAGCAACTCATGCAGACAGGCGATGGGTTAGGAAAATACTCAAAGGCCAACGAGCTTTATCTTCTTCACTTGTTTCTTCAATTTCTTGACGTGTAAAAAAGGTACAGATTGTAGTGCCTCTGTGTGAAATACATGCAGGAACAATAAAGGACATTTCGGGAAGAAGGGTCAAAATAAGGCGGCCATTTTGGAAGGGTCTTTGCCTCTTGGGGTCAGTTTGAGTGCATTTAGCTAACAAAGGTAGAAGTTTTCTTTTTCTTTTTTTTTTTTTTTTTTTTCAAAATACTTCATCACACATGCTCATCACTCGCAACGTTTTAAGTCGTTGTCATTTATGAAGAAGCGCGATGGATGATTTTGTACGCACCGCTAAGTCGTTCCGCCCCCCCCCCCCCCCCAGACGCCCGCTGGCTCTCGGCCAATCAGACGGCGGCGCGGCGTCAGGCGGCGTTGGAGGAGAGCGCCGAGCGGCTGGGCAGCTTCGCGGCGGCGGCGGCTCAGCTGGGCCCGTGGCTGCGCGAGAAGGAGCTGATGATGAGCGTGCTGGGACCGCTCAGCATCGACCCAAACATGCTCGACACGCAGCAGCAGCAAGTGCAAGTACGTCGGGCCAAATAGCGAGAACGTCTCCCGCTTTGATGCCGTTGATGATGATATCATGCAAATATGTCACGCGATGTTGCCATAGTGACGATCGTATTGAGCCCAAACGGTCACGTAACCCTGACGTCGGCAGAACTCTAAAATGTGCTTGACTGTTTGGCTTTGAAATTAAACTTGACGGCGGCCGTTTTAAGCAGTAAAAGGCTGAACGAGGAAAATCGACTTCACGATTTAACTAAAATGTATTGCACGGAAAAGTGGGGGAAAAACAAAAATGTACGTAATGATTTGACCTTCAAAGGCAACTCCAACCGAACTGCATTCAGGCAGTAATTCTTTCACGGGCCACTAGAGGGAGCCTGCGTAGCACGCGGCGCCAATTTGAGCGCGTTTTTGTTTGTACGCGGCGTCGCCAACGTCAACTTGTTGTTTTTAGTTCATGCTCCGAGAGTTCGAGACCCGTCGGCCGCAGTTCGAGGAGCTCACCCGGTCCGCCGAGGGCATCCTATCGCAGACGCGGGACCCCGAGGAGCTGGAGGAGGTCCGCACCCAGCTGGACTCGGTCTCCCGGGGGTGGCGCGACCTGACGGGCGAGCTGGGCCGGCGCTCGGAGCACATCGGCCGGGCGCGCGCCGCCAGCGAGCGCTACTGCGCGCTGCTGCGGGAGCTCTCGGCCAGCGCGGCGGCGCTCGCCGATCGTCTGGACGGCCAGGCCGAGCTCAGCGCTTGTCCCGAGGCGCTGAGGCGGCGCCTGCGGGAAACGGGCCAGATCCGCTCGGAGCTGGAGAGGCGGCGAGGCGAGCTGGCCCGGGCCGAGCTGCTGTGCGAGGAGCTCGGCGCCGTTGTGGCCGAGCCTTACCTGAAGGACGAGCTGAAGAAGCGGCTGGCGGGCGTCAGCGTGCCGCTCAGGAACCTGGAGGAACGCGCGGGTGGGAAAATCCTCTGCCCAGCCGCGTCCGGTCGCCACGCAAAAGCGCTTTGAATGATTTTTCTCTCTCTGCAGCGGACGGTCTGTCTCAGCTGCAGGCCGCGCTGTCCTCCACGCAGCAGTTCCAGCAGATGTTCGAGGACGTGCGCCGGTGGCTGGACCAGCAGGCGGAGCCGAGGGAGCCGGCGCCCGACGCGCTGCCCTGTCGGCCCGAGGCCGTCCGCTCCCTCCTGTCCGCCGCCGACGAGCTCCGGAGCGCCGTCGCCGCCCAGCGCGGCTCCTACGAGCTGATCCAGGCCGAGGGCGCGTCGCTGCTCGCCGCCCTCCCCGCCGGCGGCGAGGACCGCGCCGGCCTGGAGTCGCGCCTGGCCCGCTTGCGGCGGGACTGGGAGGACGTCAACGGGAGACTCTCGGAGCGGGAAGACCGACTCAAAGGCACCCTGAGCAAGGCGGAAAGCTACCAGCGGAGCAAGGCCGACTTCGCTCCCTGGCTGGAGGAATGCGAGGAGAAAGACGGGGAGATCCGGCCGTCGCTGGACTCGACCGGTCTGGACGAGGCCCTGCAGAACGCCAGGGGGCTCGCCCTGGACCTGGAGAGGCGGCAGCCCCTTCTGGAAGCCTTCAACGCGGCCGCCGACAGCCTCCTGGAGCAGTGCCGCGTCGGAGACGACGAGGTACCTTACCTGAGTCTTGACTTTGCCAGTGAGTCGGGTCCGTTTTCGTGTTCTCCAACCGGACTCCTCATACCTTACGCCGGGCTCTTCCAAAAGTTGCTCTCCACTTTCATTGTACTTTTTTCTTTCAACGTTTTGCAAATTCTCCCCCCCAGCCGAAATGGCGCCAAAAAAAAAAAAAAAACAATTTTTTTTTTCTGTCCTTGACTGCAGTTCGGGATCAGTTTTAAGCTAAGCCGCGTTTAGCTGAAGCCGAATCATCGGCGAAATTGACTTTTGTTGTAGAGACAGACGATGGTGGAGAAAACAAGAAAGAGCGATTGAGTGACAGAGGGAGGGATGAGAGAACTACTCTAGAGGGCCACATACTGAAAAAGTTGGAGTAGAAGAATGAAAACCGACGCGTCTCTTCAGGTCCGAGACGAGAAGGCCCAGCTGAACCGACGTCTGGACGCGCTGGCCGAGCGTCTCCTCGGTCGCACGTCGCAGCTGGAGGAGCTCTCGGGCCGCCTGAAGGAGTTCGAGGAAGGTCGGCAGGCGGTGGAGAGACGCCTGGAGGCCGCCGACCACCAGCTGGAAGTCCAGGAGGCTTTAGGACCTCAGGTACGGCGGGATCGTATGATTCACGTAGCGCTGACTCGTGGTGACGGGGGTGAAGAATTCGACTGCTGCTCGGCACTGAAGTAAAAGTCGCTCTTTGAAGTTCTGGTCGGGAACACCCCCCCACCACCACTTGTCTCCGTTCCAGGCCTGCACCGCCAAAAGCCTGGAGAGGCTGAGGAACCAGCAGGAGTCCCTGGCGCGCCTGCGGCCCCAGGTGGTCTACCTGCGGGACCTGGCCCAGGGGCTGGCGCGGGACGCCCCCGACACGCCGGACGGCGCTCGGAGGCTCCTGGACCGGGCCGAACGCACCCAGAGCGACTTTGACCGCGTCGGTGACAAGGTGAGAACGTGCCAAAGTGGATTTGTGCTCACGGTGGCGTTTGCGCTGCAGAGTGGCGAGCCAAGAAAAGATTGGCTCAAGGTGCGAGCTCGACGGTAGCCGAATCAGTCGTGCTGCGCAGCGCGTGTGCGCGTCATTACCTTGAAAGAAAACAGAAGTTACTGAAGCCGTTTGACGTTTTCCACTTCCTGTGACCGTTTATGGTCGTTGTGGAGGGTCGTGAAGGGGCCATTTTACATCTCGACGGCCACTTTCTTGCGTGCGTGCGTGCGTGCGTGCGTGTACGCGCATCGCATTCCCTAATGATTTGGCCAACGTGCGCGATGATTGCGCGGACGGCGTCGTCGGCGTCGTCGTCGTCACCTTGCTTAGATAACGTTGCCGTTCGCCTATTTTGGGTTGCGTTGCCTGCGCCAAAACATTCCATGTTGTCCACGTCGGTCCTTTGCTTCGAGAGCGTCAAGCGTGTCAAAGGTTTGAAGGTCCGGGTCAAATGTCAAACATTGAAAACTTGGAAGGGGAGGGTGGGGGGGAATTGCATTTCTGCTCCTTTTTTTTTTTTTTTAATTTTTGGTCTGATCGTTTCCAGACTCGCCGGACGCGTAGAAAGTTGATTGGGCAATCGACTGACATTAACTTCAAGGAGATTGATTGGGTCAAAGGTCAAAAACATCAAATTCAAGCACCTGATGGAGGCCTTGTCGGATCTGTTATTACGTTAGTAAACACGGTCACGTTAACGTCACACACGTACAAAAAAAGTACAGTACTTTTTTCCCCTAAGAATAAAACTCAAAATGTAACTCATTTGGTTAAAAAATTGGAAATACAAAATTCGAAGCGGAATGACACTGCTTAAAAATAATATAATAATATAAGGTATGAAGCAAATTTATAAACCTGAAAAATGACCTATCATTTTCACGGCTGTGTGAAAAATACCAAATATGAAATACACAGTGACAAAATTCAAACCAAGTTTGCGAAAGTAAAAGTTTCCCCGTAAATGCATCCCAAAATGTATTGAATTACAAGACGATATGATTTAAAAAAAAAAAAAAAAAAATGCTGTCACTCACGTATGAAGTCGAACACGTACACGCGCCGATTCTGAAAGTGTCTTTTTTTGTCTCTCTCTCTCTCTCGTGGCTCCGTCAGCTGGAGCAGTGCCACTCGGCGCTGGAGTCGCGTCTGCGGGGCGTGGGCCAGGCGCAGTCGCACGTGCGCGACATCTTCTCGCGGCTGGCCGACCTGGACGACGAGCTGGACTCGCCGGGCCCCGTCGGGCGCGACGCCGACCTGCTGGCCTCGCAGGAGGACGCGCTGGGCCGCTTCCTGTCGCGGCTGGCGGGCCTGCGCGCCGAGCTGGAGGCGCGCGCCGCCGACTGCGCGGCCACGCTGCGCGGCGAGGGCTCCTCGCCCGACCTGCTGGGCCTCAGGCGCGAGACGGACGCGCTCGCTCGGCAGGCCGCTAAGGTGAGAGGCCGGACCGAGGACCTCGACGACAACGCCGAGGGGAGCGGTTAAAACCCGAGCCGCGCGGTCTGCGTTGCAGCTGAAGGAGCGCGGCCGGGCGCGTCTGGCGCAGATCCGGGACGCGTCCGAGCGGGTGGCCGACTTCTACCGGCTGGCGGGCGAGCTGCGAGGCCTGCTGGGGGCCGCCGAGGAGGCTCTGGACGCGCAGGGCGTGGTGGGCTCCGAGGTGGACGTCATCAAGAGGCAGCTGGACGACTTCAAGGTAGGACGATCCGGCGGGTCAGCTTGAAAGTTGCAGCTAAAATGGCCGACTTTGCGCCAATCTCGCCGCGTCCTCCCGCGCAGATGCCTAGCCGAGCTTTTGCCGAGCGCGTTTAATGGCCACGGCGTCACTTCCTGTCTGCGGGCGCGATCGACGTCTCCCGCGATCCCCAGAAAGCGCCGGCCTCCGTTTCCCAAGTCCCGTCTTTTCCCGTCGTTCCGCAGCGTTTTCGTACTCGCGCGAGATGCTGCGTATGAATAGATTTGTGTATTTTGCTCCCACCCCCCCCCCCAAAAAAGGCAATTGTAAAAACGTTTCCCAACTCTCATCAGTCTCGTTTGTTTGTTTCCAATTCCGTCGCTGAAATAAGCCTAAAATGGCAGCGTTGAACCAAAATGGCCGACTTTTTTTTTTCCCAACGTGCCCATTTATTGTTCTCATCATTTATTTGAGCATCGTCACGTTGCAGTAAGTTGGTTTTAAATTTGTGGCGATGTCCGCAAACTGTCACCGTAATCCTCCCACGTGTTGTTTTCCAATATGAGAATTTGAGGTTTTGTCAGTCAGCATCGAATTGACTGTGGCGGAGGGTCTTTTTTTTTTTTTTTTTTTTTTTATTTGGGGGGGGGGGGCGCTATTGCTAAGCAGGTTTTATGGCGAGATGTAGTTAAGAATAGCAGGCAAAATGTCACATTGTCAGGGCCAAAGTGCGACAAGTTTTAAAAGCGCTGTTAAAACTCTCCTATGTGCCGGAGTGACACCCCCCCCCCCCCATGTCACTCGCCAAGCGCATGTAAGCCATTTCCCCCCCCCCCCCTCCATTCCAAAGTCTTGTGTGGCCTGCCCTCCCCCAGCGGAGCCTTTCCCCGATCCACAGCCATGATGTCATCCTGATGCCTCAAAGAATTGGGGGGGGGGGGCTGCAGATGTTTTCATTAATGGGGTGGGGGTGGGGGGGGGGGGGGGTGTTCCTGTTTCTTCCCACCAGAATTTCTTTGAAACATGGCCGCCGCCGGAACGATAGCAATTGTGCCGTCTTTTTGTGGACCGCGAGGAATCTCAGCTGTCTGTGCGCACATTTTGGAGGGTTAGGGTGTGGCATGTGACCCCCCCCCCCCCCCCCCCCCGAGCACATGCGCAGCTGACAACGCGCGTTGTGTGTTGTCGACGCACTTGCGCATTTCCAGGACAAACTGCCGAGTGGGTTCATGTGAAATGATGTCTGTTTTTTGTGTATTTCTCTTTGTGGGGAACGATGACTTGTTCACCCCCCCCCCCCCCCCCGCTAACACGACTTCATCGTCCGCCTCCTTTTCGCCGATGAGTGACGGTGACGTTCATGATGATGATGACGAGTCAAAGTGGCGAACAAAACGGGGTCATCCGAGTTGAATCTGTAAATTCTGGCCCCAGACGTTGAAAAGTCATTGTTCTCTTTGTGCGTGCGCTGCACTTGTAGGCCCGTGCGTTGCCTCAGCTGTTGCGAGTTAGCTTCCTTTGGCCCAAACTCACTCAATTCTTTTGTCTCGGCTGGCGGCAGGTCAACTTTTGGGAAGGTCCGAGTACCGTCTCTTGATCGCTCGCCTCTTTGTCCGTCTTGCGCGCAAGCGACGCCCGGCAAAACGCACGCGATCGCTTGCGTGTTTATGACGTGAAAAGTTGTCACGGCAATATTCACGCGTGCGTATCAAGCTCGGTGTGCGTCCGCGGACGCGCAATCCGCGGAGTCGCGTGTCTGCGCGCAAAAGTTCAACGCGAGGCGAAGAAGTCGAGGAAGAGGATGTGGATAAAAATCCCGCCTCGAGTTTTCCGGCTTCCGGCAAAAGTTAGAAGAAGCGGGGCGCAAAAACTTGACGTAGTCACTGCACTTGCATTTCCAAAGTCTCGTACCTCAAAACTTCTTTCCCCATTGACATAAAAGCAATTCAAATATTTTGTTTTTTTTTTTTTTTATCCCTAAACAAAAAGTTGCATGTATAGTGTATAAAGACACATTTCTGAGATTTGGTCTATATATATATATATATGGTCTAAATACGATTACAAAACACAAGTGTACTTAATCCACAGCACAGATACTCTCTCTGCCCAGGAATATTGTCCTATGTGCAGTCTATGCGTGTTGCTGCTCTGTTTTTGTTCACGGAGTCGATTGACGGTTCCTTCTGAGCGCAACTTTCATGCTAATTTCTGTGAGCCCGTCTGTGACATTTCATACGTTGGGTCGGGCGAGAAGAAGGACGCTTCGTGGGAATTTGCAATCTTTGATCCTTTTTGTTGTTGTTGTTGTCCGTCACGCTCACAATGAGGTTTGGTTTGACTTGCACGCTCTCGTTTGTCTGCCGTGACCTTCGGGGACGGCGGAGGAATGAAGACAATTCAAGGGAAGTCGTCGGCTAATCGAATTTAAGTGTCGACGGGGGTGGGGTCAGCCGGGGGCACCGTCGGTTTAGTTTAAGCCCTGAAAGAGGCTTGCGAACCACCGAAACGTTTGCTTTTGTCACGCAGGCCACGGTTGCGGCACTTGTTGTTGTGATGGCGGCGGAGGTCCGAGGGGGACCCGCGTCCGTCTGGCGCTGGTCGGCGTCCGCCCAACTCGCCTGCGCGCTTGATAAAGACACGTCGACGTCAGCGTGCATCTAGTTATGTGATTGCGGGAAGCCGCATGTGTCAATGCGTACGCGAACGAATGCTGTTCTGTTGTGTCGAAAGCGCTTGTGGGTTTTCTTCCTTTGTTTCGGGCCACTTTGGTACAGTCTGGCAAGATGACGGGATTCGTTTGTTTGTTTTGGGGTGGATGATTATTTAGCACCCGTGTGTGTCTTCCTTTTATTTTCCTTTTTAAAAATGTGCCTTTCCACAGGTCACACCCGGGTACAGCAGTCAGCCCAGTTTGGTCGCTAGCTAAGCTAACGTAGGCGCGTCTTAACGGGCGTCCCCGGGAAGCCCGCGACGTCGGATAACGCGGCGAGAACAATGTGGCAGCGGTGCGGAATTCTGACGAGCCGGACCGCCGCGGCCCCTCCGGCCCCGCCCGGCCCCTCGGCCCCCCCCCCCCCCCCCCCTCCCTCCGACGCCCTCCCCCCGACGCCCTCCCTGGCCGGATTGAGTTTCAGGCGAGAATGCGCAAGTGGAGCCTGTGTGCGAATCGCCCACTTTTGTATCCGTCGGAGTCTTGAATGCGTTTAATCGGTCGATCCGAGGAGCTCAACAAAGGCCGGACTGTTGCTTTGCCGATGGAAAAGACGCGCGTCACTTCTTCTTCTTCTTCTTCTGCTGCTGCTGCTTTTTCGTGCTCCGCTACGGGCGGGCCAAGTGTCGTTTTTACGATTGTCGACGCTGTGCAGACGATCCTTGTTTTCCTCGACTTATTCATTCCTCCTCTAATTGTTCGGCGTGTTGCTCCTCCACGCAAAACTTTCTCTCCGCTCCGATCTGTTGTTACTTTTGTTGTTTTTGTGGTGAGACAGGAAACCGGCGTGATTGGAGCACTTCCTGTGTTTTAAAACCCGTGCAGGAAACAGAACAAACGGAGCTGAATTCAAATACAAACAGCCAGCAAGGGAGGGAGGGAGGGAGGGAGGGGGCGGGAGTTAGCGAGCGATAGAGCGAGAGTGAGATTTTTTTAGCAGCTGCAAACCATTTGAGTTGCTGTGCGGCGGCCCGAAAGGAGGCAGACGAGGCGTCTTGGCAGCGAGCACGGCAGAAAGCAAAGCAAAGGAAAGGAGGAGAAAAAGGGGAACTGCGTGGCACTTTGTTTCCCAGACGGCCAGAAGGACCAAGCGAGTCGGCGGGGGGAACAAGCGAGAGGACCGTCTCGGGATTTTGGTGCGCTCGAGGGTGGGGGGGGGGGGGGGGGGGGGGGGAACGGACGGACGGACGCCGCCTGCAACTCCAAAAAAACTGGCAGCGGGCCGGGAGGGCCGTCTGGGTCTTTGCCCTCTTGGATAGCGTCCTGACGCTCGCCGCCTGGATCGGGATTCAACACCCTCCTCGACTCCCCGGGGGAGAACCTGGCCTGCTCCGGACGATCCTGGGATGAGAGCGCTGCAACTGGCATTTACCTCCAAGGGGGACAGCAGATTTTCAGATTTTGGTCTTCTTTGTTCTGCGTTTTGCCCAAATGTGGGAGAGTTTTCTTCTGTCACTCTGGTGTTGACACGAATCGCAGATTGTTTGTGACGCGGGAAAGGCCGGACGGCAACTTCCTTTGACACTTTCCACAGCCGCCTCCATTGTGGATAATCTTGCGGCTTTTGTCCCCTTAAAAGGAGACTTGTACTCTCGTCTCCACGCTGCACTTTGCCGCCGGAGCTGTGGGAATGAGCCACACGTCGGCCACCCGATGACTTTTTGTTTTTAACCATGGGACACGCCGCCGCCGCCACGCCGTTCTCTCGTCAAGGCGACACAAAGGGACGTTATCTCCTCGCGGTGGACTTTGTACCTCGGAGAGGCGGAGGAGATGATGTCTCTTTCTCACTCGCTGAGCGCCGGCAGCCTTCTCTCCTCTTAAGTAAAGACGGCTTGTGATTAATATGGTGCCGAGAGGGAAGGCCGCCTGCGTCGCCGCCTCGCCGGTGCCACGCAGCATCGCACAAAGACCGCGGAAGCGCGCAGCCGTCGAGGTGACATAGCGAACGAGACTTGTCCGACTCCGAACGTACTTGGTGGTTTTGCAGATTTCTTCAGCGAGACCTCCTTTTTGTCTGTTGTTGTTTTTGATTTGCCATCTGCTGCACTTCAAAGTCAGCGGTCGCTCTTTGTGGTAGAAAATGGGGAAGCCCCTGAGTCGCCCGGACTGTCTCCAGGAGAGCCCTCGCTGCCTAGGCAAAGGCGACGAGGACGAGGCCTACATCGAGGACTGCTACGTCCCGCAGAGGTCCATATACGACACCATGCGTATCAATGAGCAGATCGACCAAGGGCCCAAACTGTGCCAGCCTTCACGGAGCACCCTGGGCTCCGGCGGGGAGATACGAGGCGAAGGGAGTACGCTGTCCAGCAACGGAACTATCGGAGCCGACCCCGGGGGCGTTCTTGTCTCGAGGGCTGCGGAAAACCCGGCTGGAGCCAGGAAACTGGACGAAAGGGTGATCTTTGATGCTTTAAAGCTGACCGGCGATGCTCAGACCATGTCCCCTCCCGTCGGCATCGTTGCTTCAGGTCTGACCAGCCCGGCTTCGGCATCTGCACCAGGAGTGTCTCTGGTGGCCAAGAGGCGGCACCAGGCCGGAGAAAAGCGGGACAACCCCAACCGTCGCTCTTGGAAAGCTTTTATTCCTCCGACTTTTCCAGAGTTTGCGGAGAGACCGGAGTTCGGGTCTGTCGAATGTTCCGAAAAGCGTCCGTCAGCGGCGGGGCTGCCTCACTCTCCTCTTCCCCCCGTTCCGCTGACTCAGCCATCCACGCCGACCTCCTCCACCTCTTCCTTGGCTGCTTACATGCCGTCGCCGTCCTCATCTGAGCTCCGCACGCCCCCCGTCTCCTCCTCGCCCGGCGTTTTCCCCGCGCCGTCGCATCCCGGCAAGCCGAAGCAGCCTTACCATTTATTGCACAAACGAGCTAAACATTGTGACGCAGTGGCCTCACCTTCCGAAGATCTGGGGCTTACATCGAGCCAGACCCACAAGACTTGTGAGCGCTCCCCTCGTCAGAGCCCCAGGAAAAACGCAGGGCACAGACGGACCACAGGCTCCTCGAAGAAAGCCACTAAGCAAATTCCAGAGGAAGCAGTTGAATTAATTAAGACCTCAGATTCCGAGAGGGATTCTCCTCTATTGGACCCGGACCAGGGCGATAATACGCCTCTCCTTCCGCCCAAACCGGTCTTCTGCCCTCCCACTAAGGCCCGCACATGGCCCCGTGGCATAGCACCAGGAAAAAAGGCCCCACTGGCCTTGAGGAACAACTTCCCTGTCCTCCCGCCTTTGCCTCCACTTCTAAGTCAGGAGAACAGCCAGGATGAGGAGGCGCTCTATCTGCTGGATCCTCCATCGCCATTCTTGAAGGAAGACGAAGGGCTGGTACACCGAGGTTTGCCCCTGTGCCCCTCCGTTGGTCAGCTGGGCGGTGACCAGGGTCTGCTCGGGTGGGAAGGCGACTTGAGAGAGCGCACAGCTTCTGAGCTCAAGTTTGAGGAGGATGAGCGTAGAATTTTGGAAGAGCTCGAGGAGCAAGAACAGCAAAAGGGCCTGGAGCTACTTGAGAGTGAGGACGTGTGGACCCTGGAAAGAGCGAAAGCAGAGGAAGAGCAAGCTGACCGAGAAGAGCGGGAGTGGGACGCGGTCCTGAAATTGGATAACCGGGAGGTGATGGACCAATCTTGGGAAACTTTGGAACCAGAGGGGTGGGATTTAACAGGTTCGCCCGGAGAGTGGCCGCTGTTGACCCCTCCCGTGGGCTTCGGAGAGCCCCAGGGCCCCTCGCCCTGCCCCAGTTCTGAGGCTGAATCGGATGACCTCTTCCTACAGCTGGAAAGACAATGTGAGGAGGAGGAGGAGGAGAGCGGTCACGAGGGAGTGGAAATGAGCGTAGACCCCGAGCCTCTTGATCCGTACTTCCGTCTTCCTTATGGAAAGGAAGATGAACCAGAGGAAGAGGCCAATTCTGACTGGGAAAGTTGTGAGGGGAGAGAGTCGCACGTTTGTGGATTTAAAGACTTTGACTCGAAGCGAGCGCAGGACTGCGAAAAGGAACACTGCTTCATCGATGACGACCAAGACGTCATCCTTTGTGATTATGAAGGCGTGGAAAAACAGATGAGTGTCCGCACAGACTCGGCTCTCGGCTACGAGCAAGAGTCAGGCTCCGGCGAACTGTGCGCCTTCCAACCGGACCTTGTCAAGGGAAGACCGGCACGGGCTGAGACACACCCGGACGGCGGGGCCTCACCCCAACGTGACTCTTCCTCTCCTCAGATCCCCGCGAAATCACTTGCACCTGAGGAGACGGAGCAAGGAGAGGATTTTAAGGGAGGTGTCTTTGAAGCCGACTCGGATGGCTTTGACGAGTCAAGTTTGGACGGTTGTGAGGGAGTTCTTGCGGATCACTCCCATGATCCTGTACAGACGGTTGAAGAGGAAAGCCACAAAGGGTCTAAACGGGATGTGGACCATGAAACCTCCTGCCAGGAAGACGCATTAGTCCCCTTCGAGGAGTCTGACGGGACTTCCTTAGAGGGGCAGATGCTACATTTGGTCCCTGCGGATGTTCTTGGACAAGATGTAGATTTGGAAAGTACA
This sequence comes from Syngnathoides biaculeatus, assembly GCF_019802595.1. Taxonomy (NCBI): domain Eukaryota; kingdom Metazoa; phylum Chordata; class Actinopteri; order Syngnathiformes; family Syngnathidae; genus Syngnathoides; species Syngnathoides biaculeatus. The sequence continues at coordinate 16,311,667 of NC_084640.1, read as the reverse complement.
ACAGAGTTGCGAGCAAGCACCCCAAAAGCAGCCTCTGCTCGTCCGTCTCCTCAACTCTCAGAATCTTCTCGTTGTCTACCTCTGTCCCCGTGTGAACCGGACTCAGTTCCTCAACCCAATGAGCTCGCGCACTCCCCTCCTGCAACTTCTTTATCTCAGTGCCTGATTAAATCGGACTCCTGTGCGGCTGCCTCGGACTGTAAAGGCCCAGAGGCCTTTGTGATATCGGATAGTTTTGTTTACCTGGCGGTGTCGGCGCCTTCGCAATTTTTAAACGAGTGCCCGCCTTCCCCGCTCGAAGATTCCGACACTTCCAGCCCCCTACCCGAATTCCCTTGCTGCTCGGGCCGAGGCGAGGACGAGGACGAGGAGGCTCCCGTCCTTTCCCCCGACAGCTTTGTTTATATGGCGGCGCCCGAGCCCGCCGGCCCTTCGGACGTCCGCGGTCTGGACTCGTACTCGGAGGGCTCCCAGTCCGGGATGGACGGGGGGGAGTTGGTGTCTGCGGAGTCCGTGACGGGAGAGGACAGCGACTGGGAGTCTGACGGATCCGCTCTCGACTCGCCGGCGTTAATGTCCGATGACCCCGCGTGGGACCACCTGGAACCGGGCCTGCTACGAGGTCTCTTTGGTCAGACCGGGAGCAGCCCAACGGAAAAGTGTTCCCGCAGGGGGTCCCCGGTCCGGCCCGCAGAATCCGCCTCCTCGTCAAGGCCCAGCTCCACGTCGGACGGCGCGTCGACGGGAGAATGTTCCGACGTCGAAACGGACGATGAGGTATGTCGTCTTTTCAATTTGGCGCCGAGGCCACCGTTAGCCGCTGGGCTTTTGTGACTTTGGGCCAAAGCCCGGCGGTGACCGCCTCAAGTCGTATGCGCATATTTGGGTGGGAGGTCAGCGCCAGTTATTTATTGTGGTGCAGCTAAAAGCAGTGCCCGCCTGCTTTTGATGCGCAAAACGTTTGGTCGTGTACGTTGGGCGTATTCTTAGCGTGTTGTGTGCGTCTGGTTCGCTGCCAATGAGTGTGAGGAGCACCTCAGTGTTTGTTTTGCGTCCGTGCGTGTCTCGAATAAGGTGAGCCGCTGCCCGTCCTTGCCGTGGTCTCCTCCTTTTTGCGCTAGTTTGGCAGAGGCCGGCCACGTCTTGTCCACTTTAGATGTCGACTCAAGCGTTTGATAACTACTACAGGCTGCAAGGTCTTTTTTTTTTTTTAAATCTGGCACCCGCCGATTTTCGGTCGTCGCCGTCTCGTCGGTCCCTGGGGCGCGTCTGTGAATTTTCTGAGGACGGACGGCGAGGCTTTGCCGGGTGACGAGGACGAGGATTAGAAATGAGATCGTTAGAGGGAGGCGCGGCCAGACTTTGGATGGTTTGGACGTGTCCAGAGGCAAAAGATGGAGAACAAGACCAAGCAGGTGGTTTTGATGGATGTTGTGAGGGCGAAGCTGGAGATAAGATGGGCCCACGTGGACTAGGACGACGCGCCGTGGTGACTCGGTACGGGACAAGAACGCAACTAACTCGTCTTGAGACTCTCCTGTGGGTTGGGTCCGCTCGCGAGTTGAGATGCGCCGAGCAAACCCAATTTTTCAAGTGGCTTTCTCGTTTATTAAGAAGTCGCTAAAAGGACTTCTTTGAAACCAAATATTTCTCATCAAGCTTGATTTTGTTTGGTGACTGGCAAATGTCATGTTGCTAAGTTGAAGTGCCTTTAGTGACTGAATGAACCCCCTCCCCTCAAAAATATGTTGACACGCATTCCACTGAATTCAAAGCTGCTCTCAAATGGAACGGAACCGCAGATAATAAAGTGGAAAAACGGCAAAAGATTTTTTTTTTTTTTGTCAACGGTGACTTTGTTCCGTTGGTGGCTCTCGTCAGCTGACACCTGTCAAACTCACGGTTGGATGCTTTTGTTTGGGAGATAACGAGGTGAGGGCGGCGAGATAAGCGCCAGCGGCGGGCGGGCGCGCCACAAGGCGCTCGTTTAAAGGGCCGCGGACCAGACGGACAGATGGACGTAGCTCTAGCGTGCCGTTTTCTTTGCTTGGAATACGCGTTTGGACTCTTCTTAAACATCAACACTGAATCGTCCTGCAGCAGTAACGTGAAAAATAATTGAAAAAAACAACAACAACACTTTTGATGAAGGCGTCACAAGTCTGTCATTATTTTGCTGCTATTGTCACACATGAGGCCAAATACTTTCAGATTTCCAATAAATGGATTTCAGCCCCCCAAAAATAGCGCTGTACAATATTGTGCTATATTTTCTGAGCCACTTATACTCATGAGGGTCACGGTGTTACATAACTGAATAAAATGCAAAGAATTTAACTTTTTTTTTTTTTTTAGCTTTAAATTAATGGCCATTGTGCCGCTCCTTCCGCTGTGTTTGCCTTGGCCACGTGGGGGCAGTATCATCCAGACACGCTGCAGATGGAGACGTCGCAGTATTGCTCCCTTTTTTTGGCAAATTTGGCACGCTGTGGATCTCAAGTCCGGCGCGTAGGGGAAGGGCGGAGCCTCTCAAAAGTGTTAGTTGGTCCCGGCGTCCGGAGTTGAACGAGCTCCAACGGAGAGAAAGTACTTTGCCATTTTTGCACGTTCTCGTGAGAAAACGCCACACGACGGGGTCGAAAGGGAGCGCTCGCGTTTCGTTCTTCCGAGCGTCGACGATTTTCCGGCGTTTTCCGGGCTCGGGGACGGCAGGAAGGATGGCGGGCCGAAAGGCGGGAAGTGAGCGAGGGCGACGAGGCCGAGGAAACAGTCGGCGTGACTTTGCAGATTGCCGAGGCAGCCCGAGAGGATCGTGGGAGGGGAAAAAAAAGGTCGTCAGTTGAAGTCCGCGCTGCCCGATGGCGTCGCGTCTCACTCCGTCACCACCAGGATGTCGTTTTGCTGGTTGGGGGGAAAAAAAGAAAAGAAAAAGAAAAAAGTCCATTCTCTAGACTGGTTCCCTCCTGACGGGTCAGGCAAGGGGGGTGGGGGGGGGGGGGGCTACACCCTCAACTCGTCGCTAGTCAATCGAAAACACATTTCTTGAGGTGGGGAAACGATACAAATAAGAAGTCATTACGTGTGTCACGTTCAGCCATTTTTGGACTGCACACGAACGAACGACTCCGACATAATCGTGAATCTCGGAGACTGGAACTAGCACCTCAAGCGCAGCACGGCGGCCCTTTAAGGGGGCTTTCCGTGGGAAAGTTGAGACGGTGGAAAAGTTTCCGCCGGCAAGCCGTCTGACTGAAAACTAAATGACCTGAAGTTGTGAAACGGGCCAGTTCTCGTCCTGGCCTCAAGTGCACAGAGGAGCCACGTGGGCGTCGCTATTTGTCCGCGTTGCAAAATGATGGCTTGGGGTTAGGCTCCTCCCTCGTAAAAATTCAGAAGTCGCGCCCGGCCCGTGACGACCGTCCTCAAACTGTGAACTTTTGGGGTGGGTCACGGAAGGCAGGATGACCGCGATACGGGGGGGGGGGGGGGGGGGGGGGTCGGAGGAATGAAGAATGACAAGCATGTGGAACTTTTTCCACAACGCCGCTTTGTGTGCGGAATGCGGCCAGAGAAGAGACTACAAAGTACACAAAGTGTGTACTTCAGCTAGCGCGAAGGCCTGTGCCGGCCGGGCGGGTCCCGACCTGCGGCTTTTGTTGTTTCCGGCGCACGGGGGTCGGCCCGATGTCGTCCGGGTAGGACCCGGTCCACTTCGCGGTTAGTCCGAAATGCGTGTGGGTCGCCCCCGCTGCGTTTTGGGGAGCGGCGTGTGTGTATTTTGTGGGACCTACGCAATGCCGACTCATCGTTTTCCAGACAAAACCCCCGTGACCCCCCCCCCCTCCCACCACCACCACCATGGCCCCCCCATTGCCTTTCTCGCCCTGTCCGTCCGCCATCTGGTTATGGACGCCTCATTTTTGCCTTTCAACCGAGGTGAGCGAGTCACGAGGGGGGTGGGGGGGTGTTAGGGTTCCACCCGCCCCCCCATCGCTTGACTTGACTGGGGTCGGACTCGAGATGCCAAAATTCCGGATCGGGGCTTGCTTTGGCCAAAGCGCAACTAGAAAGTGTGTCTAAAAGTTGCAAATGAGCGAGACTCTGAGCGATGACTTTGGGGGCACAAGCGGACCCCAGAAAAATGTTTTCAGATTTGGATCTCGGCTATATTTGTGTGTGTGTGTGTGTGTGTGTGTGTATGTATATAGATGTATGATATTTATAGATGTTTCCGTCTGTATATATAGAGTGTAGGAGGCCCACCTGTTGGGGTTTGCGTTACTTGACTGGACTTTTTTCACGGCTTGAATATCTGCAATGGATTTGGCGCCTCCGCTGACAGTCTCTCTCTCTCTCTCTCTCTCTACCCACCCCACCCCTTTTTTTTTTGGGGGGGGTATTTATTCGTTCCCGCGTCCGTCAGGCTCTGGAGCGAGACCAAGTGGACGCGGTCCAGGCCAAGCTGCAGCAGATCAACGCGGTGGGCCAGGGTCTGATCCAAAGCGCCGCCAAGAACACGGACACGCGGGCCCTGGAGCACGACCTGGACCAAACCAACCAGAGATGGAACTCGCTCAACAAGAGGGTAACGGGAGAGCCGGACGCCGAGCGACGCGACCGATCCTAACCGTGAGCTCCGCAGGTGGCGGAGAGGATTGCCCGGCTGCAGGAGGCCCTGTTGCATTGTGGGAAATTCCAGGACGCCCTGGAGCCGCTGCTCAGCTGGCTGAGCGACACGGAGGAGCTGGTGGCCAATCAGAAGCCGCCGTCGGCCGAGTACCGCGTGGTCAAAGCCCAGATCCAAGAGCAGAAGGTCTCACGCGCACGTTGGCGCTCCAACAACTATCTGACCCAGTTTAGATTTCGACTTTTCGTGGTCCATGGCGAGGCGCCCGCGCTTGCTCGCGATGGGCACGTTTTGGTGGACCCTTGATCCAAATGAATTGTTCCACATCCTGCTAAAACGAATCCTCCTCCAAACTTGTCTCGGTTCTCTTGGGCAAAGTTGCGAGCGCTCAAGTGCGGCAATCGATAGTTTACATTCCGACATTAGGATGGAGGATTTTAGGACAACGATTATGGCGCCGTTTGTCAGCAAAGTGCACTTTTTTTTTTTTTTTATCTCGTTTGGATCGGAAGCGGCGCAATTACGAGCTGACGTCCGTGTTTGTGGTCCAGCTGCTCCAGAGGCTGCTGGACGACCGGCGGCCCACCGTGGAGATGATCGGCGCCGAGGGCGAGCGCATCGCCGCCGCCGCCGCCGAGGCTCAGGACCGAGAGAAGATCCGGAGCCAGCTGCGCGCCCTGGCCCAGAGGTGGAGCGACCTCCTGGGCGAGGCCGGATCCAGGTACCGTCTCCTCTCGTGTCGTTTGCGGGGGCCGTCGACTCCTTTGTGAGCTCAATTTCCGACCGGGTCGGGTCCCGCTTCTGGACTCGCGTGAAATTGACCGTTTGTGTTCTGAGGCAAAGTCGCGCTCAGCACCGGGAAATCCGCTTTGCTTGCCTTTCGTCGACCCGCAAAAAGTCTCAAGACGCCGTTTCGCGTTGAAGCGGCCATCTCGGCATTCGTCGGTGTCAAAAGTAACGACGACCGCTTTTTTTTTTTGGGGGGGGGTGGGGGGGTGGGGGGGGTAGGGCCCTGGCAGGACAGGACTTCAGTTTCTTTCAACTTCTCTTTGAGAAAGGAAAATTCGTTTCGCCTTTGCGATCGGTTGGAATGGCAAGACGAGGTTCCGGACGCACCCGTCCGTCACCGGCTTTGTCATTGCCTCATAATACAGACGAGACCGAAAGACTTTCCGCGTGTACTCATTTGGACTGTCGGCCGGCCCTGGTTTTGGTCTGAGCCGAGCGATCTCCCCTCCTCCGTCGGGCGTCAGGCAGAGGCAGCTGGAGGAGCTGCGGGTGCTGGCGTTGGACTTCCACGAGACTTTGGAGCCGCTGGCCGAGTGGCTGAGCGCCACCGAGAGGCGCCTGAGCTCCGCCGAGCCGACGGGAACCCAGACGGCCAAGATCAGCCAGCAGATCGCCGGGCACAAGGTTAGCCGGGTTATTGATCGATTGCCTCGAACGCCGTTGTCCCCACAAAATTGGGCAAAAAAATAGAAGAATCAACATGATGCAGTTTGACGCTCGTCAGGCCGTTTTAAGTGTGACCTCGGCTCACGTTGGCTCATTTCTCCCTGATTTTAGCCGAAATCCTGATGAAAATGGATATCGATTGAAAAGTCCTAAAAAGACATTTGAGCCTGGCAATCCGGACTTGGGCGGAAGCACAAAGAGAGAAATAAAGAAAAAAGGTTTTAGCTTGTCGCGGTCGCGCTCGCCAACGACGAACGACGACTTCCCGATTCTGACATTTTTCATTCGTAAAATTGTTGACATCCATCATCTTGTGCCCCACTTTTGCTGTTGAATGATTTGATTTTTTTTTTTTTTCTTCATTTGTCACCCACTTTATGATTTGTCACCAACGTTTTCATGTTGACGTTTGTGTCCATCTTGTGTTCTCTCTTCCATTTTTGCGTCGGCCGCTCGCTCGCCCGCTCGCTCGCGCGCGGACGCCCCCGCAGACCTTCCAAGACGACGTTCGCGAGCGCGAGTCGGACGTGGCCCGCCTGCGTTCCCTCAGCCAATCGCTGGCCCCGCTCAGCTGCGCGTCGGACCGCGATTGGCTGGGCGAGCGCGTGGAGGCGGCGCGCTCCGGCCACGCCCGGCTCTCCGAGCGCTGCTCGCGGCGGGCGGCGCTGCTGGAGCGGGCGCTGGCCGACGCGAGGCTCTTCGGCGAGGACGAGGTGGAGGTGCTCAACTGGCTGGCCGAGGCGGGCCAGAGGCTGGCGCTGGCCGAGGTGCGGAGCTACCGGCCCGAGGTTCTGGCCGAGCAGCACGAGCGCACGCTGGTACGAACGCAGAAAAGCGTAGAGCAGAAAAAACAGTGCACGGCGAGTCCGTCTCAAAATGCGGGACGCTCCGTCTGCCGTTATGTTGTTGCTTTATTTTGGTGACGTTTCTAACTGGACTTTGAATTTGAATTGAAGCGGACCAAGGTTCCAACTGCGTTATCGTGACCAACGACGGCGAACGTCGTCATTGTCGTACAAACGTTCCGGTTTGTTGTGTTACCCACTTCAGCAACTGAACGAGGAGATCGTGAGCAGGAAGGCGACGGTGGACCAGGCCGTCAGGAACGGACAAGCGCTGCTCAAGCGGACCACGGGTGAGTTCTGGCTCGCTGGTGCCGTTACCGTTTGGGTTCTGCTGGATTCACGGAGCCACTCCTTCAAGGGGTCTTCTTTGCCCGCACGCTCCTTTGATCACGCTTTCAACGGTCCTCGGCCGCTCCCTTCGGTGCCGTCGGTTCTTTTGAAGGTGAGGAGGTTCTGCTGATCCAGGAGAAGCTCGACGGCATCAAGTCTCGCTACGCCGAGATGACGGCGGGCAGCGGCAAAGCTCTGCGCACCCTCGAGCAGGCCCTGCAGCTGTCCACGCGATTCGCCGGCGCCCACCAAGACCTCAGCCGGTGGCTCGACGCCGCGGAAGCCGAGCTCGACGGAGCCGAGCCCGACGCCGAGCCCGCCTACCGGGAACGACAGAAGGTACGCCGGTGCCCGCGCAAGAATTAAAAGTTAAAAGAAAGACGACCGCCATCCGGTAGGAGCTGAAGAACGTGTCGGCCGAGAAGCGGCTGGTGTTGGACACCCTCAACGAGGTGGGCGGCGCCCTGCTGGATCTGGTGCCGTGGCGAGCGCGGGAGGGCCTGGACCGGCTGATGGCCGACGCCAACCAGCGCTACCGCCAGGTGGACGACACCGTCGCGCAGAGGCTGCGGCTGGTGCAGGCCGCCGTCCAGAGGTCGCAGCAGGTACTGCCGCCCTCGTCGCCGTGGACTTTGTTCCGGTTGGTGTCGATGGCCAAACGCGCTCGCTCCCTGACAGTACGAGGAGGCGGTGGACGCGGAGCTGGCCTGGGTGGGCGAGACGGAGCGCAAGCTGGCGTCGCTGGGCCCGCTGAGCCTGGAGCCCGACGTGACCGTGGCCCAGCTGCGGGTCCAGAAGGCCTTCAACGTCGACATCATCCGCCACAAGGACGCCGTGGACCAGCTGCTGGCCGCCAGGGACGACATCCTGGAGACGTGCGGCCACGCCCAGAAGGAGGCGCTGACGGTCAGCGAGTAGGAAAAGCGGACGAGAAAAAAAAAAAAAAAAAAGACGACTGAAAGCGCTTCCTCCAGACTTAGCCTCACTTTGCCAGTTTCCCTTTTTTTTTTTTTTTTTTAATAGGACATTTGGCTTTCTTTTCACTTCATATATAACTTCCTAATATTACGGCTTCAACATTTTTTTCTGCTGTAACTTTTTCAGGTTTCTCATTCCAAAAGCATTTTTTTTACATTCGTTACGTCGAAGTGAAGTTCGTTCGGTTTGTTGACGAACGTCGACCTCATCTCGCCTCGCAGGCCAAGACGGAGTCGCTGAGCGGCCGCTACGACGCCGTCAACCGGCGCCACGGCGAGCGCTTGGCGGCGCTGGAGCGGGCTCAGGCGCTGGCGGCCCGCTTCTGGGAGACCCACGAGGAGCTGGAGCCGTGGCTGGGCGAGACGGAGACCCTCGTCGCCCGGCTGCCGCCGCCCGCCGTCGACGCGGACGCCCTGCGCCTGCAGCAGGACCAGATGAGGGTAACGGAAAATCCGAAGCAGTTCCGACGGCGGAGCTCCACATTTGTCCGTTTGCGTCCAGCTGCTGAGAGAATCCGTCGCCGAGCACAAGCCGCACGTCGACAAGCTCCTGAAAATCGGACCGGCGCTGGCCGAGCTGAGCGCGACGGAGGGCCCGCGGGTGACGCGGTGCCACGCCGAGGCCGAGCGCCGCTACCTGGCCGTCAAGGAGGAGGTGAAAGGTCGCGCGGCGCTGCTGGACGAGGCCGTGTCGCAGTCGGCTCAGGTAGGTCCGAGGTCCGTCCGGCTGCTGTCGGAGTTCTTTTGGGACTGGATGGTTTGGCTCGGTTTGTGCTTGACTTCATAAGTTGCTGCCAGAGGCGGGGGGGCGGGGGGGGGTGTCGCCCGCCAATTGAGGACAAAAACCTCATTTGACAAGCTTGAAATTGAAAATGGGTGGAAGGAATCGGGAACCTTCAGGTGTCTGCTAAAAAGCCCTCGAGAACAACTTGCAATGGTGGCGTCCACGTCCACGGCCAAAAGATAAAAGTCAACGTGTTTTTTTATTTTGACCGTTGTCTTTGAAATGATTTTAAAGGGGGTGTGAGGACTTTTCCTCCCCGCGCCCGCCTCTGGCCACGACTGCACTGCGAGGGCACGTTTCAGTCGCGTTAACGCCTTGTGTTGTGTCTCCACCCTCCGTCCGTCCGTCCGTCCGTCCGCATCCGCCACACCCTAACCCTCGTCGTGGTCTTCTAACCGTTCGTCTCCACTTCGGCTTTTGTGCCGTCACGCCTGGCCGGTTGTGTGTTGTCGCCGTCAGCTGGTGGAGGTAAGACGCGGCGCTTCCTCCTCGCACGCACGCACGCACGCACGCCTTCTCCTGCACATTTTTGGGATTTCATCTCTAAAAACGATTTCATTCTCCACCTTGCACAAAATGCACTGTGTGCGCTCGTTTTAGTTTTACTGCAAGACCGCGAGCATGCGCGCAATACTTTATCATCCCGATGTTGTAAATATTCAACATCGGGATGATATTTTTTTGTAAAATGATTTTTTTAGAAGGCTGCAAATGGCGCAGGTGGTGACATTTTCAAAATGAAACATAACGTCGGGTCGCATCTCATTAACGGTAAACTTAAGCATGGGAATGGGGGGGTCGGGGGGGGCCATCATGGCGAGTCTTCACACGTTGCATCGTCAAAAGTTCTCAACCTTTTAACCAATAATAAAGTGTCGATTTGTCCAAAAAAAACCTACCACGTGATGATGCCCTACGGCAACATGAGTAATCCTCGTCCAAATGCAGTTTTTGTTTTTTACGTTAGTTGAGTGGTTCTGCTCCAGGCCCGTTTGGGAATGACTCCTTTTTGCTCCAACCGCCCGTTAGGGTTGCAAAAGAGCGCCCTCCGCTGGCGGCTCTCTGGTTTTTTTTTTTTTGTTTCACCACCGAGCGTCATAAACGGACGAACGTTAACCGACGGGCTCCTCGCCCTCACCTCTGCTCCGATTGGCTCCCCCCCCGGGCAGTTCCACGACAAGATGGACCCCCTGCTGGAGACGCTGGAGGCGGCGGCGCAGCGCCTGCGTCAGCCCCCGCCGGCGGCGGCCGAGGTGGACAAGATCCGCGAGCAGCTGGCCGAGCATCGGGCGCAGGGCCTGGAACTGGACAAACTGCTGCCCGGCTTCTCCGCCCTCTGCGCCCGAGGAGAAGAACTGGTGGGCCGGGCGGCCCGCGACGACCCGGCTGCCCGAGGTGAGCCCGTGGGACCTCGGAAAGCGGTTGGTAAATGATGGAATAGGGATTGTTGCCAGAGGTCAGGGGTCGAAAACTGCTCCGAATCGAGTGGTGGGTGCGTAGATGCCACTAGATGGCAGCAAAGCACCAAAGCGTCAAAGCTGTGCTTCGAGGCTAACCCGAACCCTTCACGTCAACATCTGTGTTTGACCTTTGGTGATAGCAGCAACACTCTGGTTGAATACATTTCTGCCCTGCCATCATTTAATAAGTCGCATCCTCCCTCGGCCCCTCCAGCCGTCCACTCCCGCTTGCTACGACTGCGCTCGCTCTGGGACGAGATCCGGCAGCGGGCCGAGGAGCGCGAGAGCAAACTCAACGACGTGCTGGACCTGGCCGGCAAGTTCTGGGCCGACGTGGCGGCGCTGCTGAGCACGCTGCGCGACTCGCAGGACATCGTCAAGGAGCTGGAGGACCCCGGCGTGGACCCCTCGCTCATCAAGCAGCAGATCGAGGCCGCCGAGGTAGCGCAAAAAGTCGCCGCTCGCGACAAAAAGTTCTTTGAACCGACGACCGGCGGTGCGCTCCAGGCCATCAAGGCGGAAACGGACGGTCTCAGAGAGGAACTGGAGTTCGTCAGGACCCTCGGCGCAGACCTCATCTTTGCCTGCGGAGAAACCGAGAAACCCGAAGTCAAGAAGACCATCGACGAGGTGAGCGAACGGGCCGCCGTGGAGGTTTTCCCCGACTTGGTTTTTGCCGATTGGAGCCGTCGTGTGCGGAGCTGTAGCCGAGAAGCGGCGCGACGCCCGTTTGCTTGGAGCAAAGACAGAGCTAAGTTTAGCCCGGGTTGTTAGTGGAAGTTTTTTCGCTACGTCCGTTTAGATGTGCACATCTGCTGCGTTTTCCCCTCAAAATGAAATCCACGTGAGGGCATTTCTTTTTCGGAGGGATGTCGTCAGATCGGGGTCTTCTCCGCGCCCCGCCGCCCCCCCCCCTTTTTTTTTTTTTTTTCCCCCATCTTTTGTTGTTTTTCCAACTCCTCAGATGAACAACGCCTGGGAAGGCCTGAACCGCACGTGGAGGGAGCGCATGGAGAGGCTGGACGAGGCCATGAGCGCCTCGGTGCAGTACCAGGACGCGCTGCAGGTGACTGAAAACGCCCGCGAGGCGAAGTTTCCTTGTGGGGTCCAATTCCGACGTTGCCGCTTTTGCTTGCAGTCCATGTTCGACTACCTGGACAACGCGCTCATCAAACTGTGCGAAATGTCGGCGGTGGGCACCGACCTGGGAACCGTCAAGCAGCAGATTGAAGAGCTCAAGGTCGGCCCCTTCCGGATGAAGTTCCACCGAAATATTCCATTGCGACTCGTTCCTAAACAAATTTGATAATAATACATTAATAAGACAATGAGGAGTTGAAAGGCTCCATTTTTGGATGAGTTGATTGATTTCATTTTTCTGCTTTTCAGGATGAATCGCATGACTTTTCTTTGTTGTATCTTAATTGAATTTGGAATGAAGATGCTAATTTGGAAGCAAAAAAAAAAAAATTTTTTTTACATCACTTTATTGCAAAATCAGGAAAAGAAAAAAAAAAAAAGGGAAAACGTGGTGAACAGCCAAAGTTCTCCTGCAAATTGCGAACGCAGAAGCGCAAATTGGCCAAAGTCATCCAATAATATTTTTCTGGAATTCACGTTTGTGTCGAGGAGCAGCAGTACAAAGTGGACGTGTACCAGCAGCAGATCGACATGGAGAAGCTCTGCCACCAGGGGGAGCTGCTGCTGAAGAAAGTGTCGGACCAGACGGACCGGGACATGATCCAGGAGCCGCTGACCGAGCTGCGCCACCTGTGGGACAACCTGGGCGACAAGATCACGCAGAGACAGGTACGCCGGTCTCGGGCACTCGGGGGAGGGGGGGGGGGGCGGTCGGTCTTCGGTCTCTCAACGTCTGTCTCGTCTTTTCCTGCCGCGCCTTCCGCAGCACAAGCTGGAGGCGGCCCTGCTGGCCCTGGGTCAGTTCCAGCACGCCCTGTCGGAGCTGCAGGCCTGGCTGAGCCACACGTACGCCACGCTGGACACGCAGCGGCCCGTCGGCGCCGACCCCAAGGCCGTCGAGATCGAGCTGGCCAAGCACCACGTACGTACGTCCGTCCCGCTCCGACGTCGTACTTCCGTCTTTAGCTCACCGCGTGTCGCCGTCCGCGCTCGCAGGTTTTGCGCAACGACGTGCTGGCCCACCGCGCCACGGTGGAGGCGGTCAACGCGGCGGCGGCCGAGCTCCTGGAGTCGTCCCCCGGGGACGAGGCCGGACACCTCAGGGAGCAGCTGGACCGGCTGGACCGCAGCTGGCAGAACCTTCTGCTCAAGACGCAGGAGCGGCAGAAGCTGCTGGAGGCCGCTTTGCAGCAGGTAACGTGCGTGCGTGCGTGCGTGCGTGCGGCCGGGGAAAAAAAAAAAAAACAAGTCAACCTGACGCGCTTTGGCCTTTTGACCTGCAGGCGGAGGGCTTCCACGGCGAGCTGGACGAGTTCCTGCAGTGGATGAGGCGCACGGAGAGCCAGCTGTCCGCGGCCAAACCCACCGGCGGCCTCCCCGAGACGGCCCGGGAGCAGCTGGAGCAGCACATGGTGAGACTAAGCGACACCTAACGGGATTTTTTGTTTTTTTTTGTTTTTTTTTGGACGCGCTCACTGAAGGAGGCGGCGTCCCTCTCGCTCACCTTTTCGGACCCGTCGTCGCCAGGAGCTCCAAGCCCAGCTGAGCCAGCGGGAGGACCAGTACCGCCGGCTGCTGGACGCCGGAGAGTCCATGCTTCTGGCTCGCGGCGAGGAGGACGCCGGGCCGGGAACCGCGCAGACCCAGCAGAACCTGGCCGCGCTGCAGAACAAGTGGGCCGGCCTCAACGCCAAGATGGACGATCGACGGGTGAGCGGGAGTCTGTCTTTCGACGTCCGACCGTGGCGGGGCGAGTTAAACGCGCGCGTCGACCCTCGGCAGGCCAAACTGGACGAGGCGCTGGCCCTGGCGAGCGCTTTCCAGACTTGCCTGCAGGACACCATCAACTGGCTGACCCAGGCCGAGCAGACCCTCAACACGGCGCAGCCCCCCAGCCTCCTCCTGGACACGGTCCTCTTCCAGATCGACGAGCACAAGGTGGGTCTGTCCTTCGGCGTTTCAACCGCAGTCGTCATCTTTGAAATGCGTTCCGGACCGGCGTGCGTTCAGGTTTTCGTCAACGAAGTCAACGGCCACCGCGAGCAGGTTCTGGCCCTGGAGAAGTCCGGTTCCCAGCTGCGCTTCGCCAGCCTGAAGCAGGACGTGGTCCTCATCAAGAACCTACTGCTGAGTGTCCAGGCCCGCTGGGACAAGCTGGTCCAGAGGTCTCTGGACCGGGGCCGCCACCTGGACGAGGCTCGCAAGCGGGCCAAGCAGGTACTTTTTTTTTTTTTTGACCTTTTTCACGTCGCAGGGAATGACGCGATCATTTCCTCGCTGGATTTTGAAATGATTCCCTCATCGCTGAAGTGAAAAAAATTTGTTTGCCACAAGATGGGAGCGACTAAACGAAGTGCCTCAATTCATTTCAACGTCCAAAATGAGCAGACGGGGCCCTCGACACGTCGGCTCACGTGAAGAGTGGGCGGCTTCAAACAAAAAGCTGCTTTTGTGGCGCTAGGAGGAGTAAAAGTTGGAATTTCGTCTCGTGTTCAGCTCGTGATCCGAATCTCAAACGTCAATAATGAAATGGACCGACCGGATGTGGCAGAGAACCACTTGAGTAGTGCTGGCCTTGGGACCAGGACTTTGTTACGATTAATCATGGTCTCGATGGTGTTCAGTTCCATGAGGCCTGGAGGAAGCTGAGCGACTGGCTGGAGGAGGCCGAAAACCGTCTGGACTCGGAGTCGGAGATCCCCAACGAACCGGACAAGATCAAAGTCCAGCTGAGCAAACACAAAGTAAGACGAGACGCGTCCCGATGCCGAGCTCGGCCTTCGGCTCGGGCGCTTCACGTCCCGCCGGGGTTTCCGTCTCGCAGGAGTTCCAGAAGGCGCTGGGCTCCAAGCAGCCGGTCTACGACACCACGGTGAGGTCGGGCCGGGCCATGCGCGACAAAGCTCAGCTGCCGGCCGACGCCCAGAAGCTGGACCACCTGGTGGGCGAAGTCCGCGACAAGTGGGACACCGTCTGCGGGAAGAGCGTGGAGAGGTAAAAAGTCTACTTTGTTCTTTTCATCCCTTCAAGAGTCGCGTTTGCCGTCACCCCAGTGTGAACATCGTTTGGCTTTTGTCCATTTGTTGCCCCCCCCCCGACTTGGCGCCAGGCAACACAAGCTGGAGGAGGCCCTGCTCTTCTCGGGTCAGTTCGCCGAGGCCCTCCAGGCCCTGGTGGACTGGCTGTACCGCGTGGAGCCGCAGCTGGCCGAGGATTTGCCCGTGCACGGCGACCTGGACCTGGTCTCCAACCTGGTGGACTCCCACAAGGTGACAACCTCGTTCCTCTAAGCCGCGGCGGTCGGAGCTCGGCTTGAGGTTCCTCGAGTGCCCGTTGAGCTCCCGCTAACACGGCCGTCCGAAATGCGCCGCAGGCCTTCCAGAAGGAAATGGGCAAGAGGACGGGCAGCGTTCAGGCCCTGAAGCGCTCGGCCCGAGACCTGATGGAGACGGGGCGGGACGACACGGCCTGGGTCAAAGTTCAGCTGCAGGAGCTGAGCAACCGCTGGGAGACGGTTTGCGCTCTGTCCGTCACCAAGCAGACGCGGCTGCAGCGGGCGCTCACGCAGGTACGCCAAACCCGAGCGAGCGCACAAAACCGGAAGACGAGATTGGCGGCTTCGTGGCAGCGCCGCAACGCCAACGGGTGGCCTTTTTCTCCCGCGCGGCAGGCGGAAGAGTTCCGCACGGCGGTGCAGATGCTGCTGGAGTGGCTGTCGGAGGCCGAGCAGAACCTTCGCTTCCGAGGAGTCCTTCCCGAGGAGGCGGAGACCTTGCAGGCGCTGCTGCGCACCCACCGCCACTTCATGGGCACCGTGGAGGAGAAGAGGGCCGAGGTCACCCGGGCGGCGGGCATGGGCGAGGCCATTCTCGCCCTGTGCCACCCGGACTCCATCACCACCATCAAGCACTGGATCACCATCATCCGGGCGCGTTTTGAGGAGGTGAGCCGGAGGGTTCTGTTCGGCTGGTGCGTCAGGAGCCGCTTTTGGGGGGGGGGGGTCGCGGACGGGCAAGTTCCAGGCCAACTCGGGGGGCCAGACGGCGTAACAAATGCGCACACGCGAAGTATTTGTTGTAATTGGAGGGTTTTGTCACAAATTGCAATCAACCACGGCGTTCCCCAGGGGTCGATCCTCCGACCCGTACGCAGCTTCTTCAATTCCTCGGGCTATTTATGTTTCAATGAAGATTCGCGGGGTCGCGCGCAGGTGCTGACGTGGGCCAAGCAGCACGAGCAGCGTCTGGAGGCGGCGCTGACGGAGGTTCTGAACAACGCCAACCTGCTGGAGGAGCTGCTGTCGTGGCTCCGGTGGGCCGAGACGGCGTTGGCGCAGAGAGACACTGAGCCCCTCCCCCAGGACATCCCCCAAGTCAAAGGACTCATCGCGGAACACCAGGTCAGCGCGGCGTTCGGTTCTCCGTTCATTTGAAATTTCAAATGTTTTCTTCAATCCGTTATCCTTCATTTTTGGATTTGGATTCCTTTGAATTTTTTCTCAATGTCGTGCGTGCGTGTCAGATGTTCATGGAGGAGATGACGAGGAAGCAGCCGGACGTGGACAAAGTGACCAAAAGTTACAAACGGAAACCCGCCGAGGCTCCCGGCGGCCTGGCAGAGAGGAGAGGAGGCCGTGAGTCGCTGGCGTTTCCACGCGGGAGGCGTCTCGGAGTCGCTGCGGTCCGTTGACGTTATCGGTGGCCGGTCTTTAGGTCGACACCAGCAGCAGACGTCCGTGCAGGTGCCGGGGACCAACCCGCGACTCAACCAACTGTGTGCCCGCTGGCAGCAGGTTTGGCTTCTGGCACTGGACCGCCAGCGGAAACTCAACGACGCTCTGGACAGGCTGGAGGAGGTACGCGGTGCCCGTCCTTTCCGGGCCCTCGCCCGTTTTGATTGTCCTGGTTTGCGCCCGTCGCAGCTGAAAGAGTTTGCCAACTTCGACTTTGACGTGTGGCGCAAGAAGTACATGCGCTGGATGAACCACAAGAAGTCCCGCGTCATGGACTTCTTCCGGCGCATCGACAAGGACCAGGACGGGAAAATCACCCGGCAGGAGTTCATCGACGGCATCCTGGCGTCAAGTGCGTTGACTTCGCCGGGCGCCGGCGCTCCAATTTTGGGCTCTGTCCGCATTTTGTCCCTTTTCGGCCTTTTTTTTTTTTTTAATTTTTCTTCGCCGTTTGATTTTCGCTCTCCAGAGTTCCCCACCAGCAAGCTGGAGATGACGGCGGTGGCGGACATCTTCGACCGAGACGGCGACGGCTACATCGACTACTACGAGTTTGTGGCCGCCCTGCACCCCAACAAGGACGCCTACAGACCCACCACGGACGCCGACAAGATCGAGGACGAGGTGAGGCCGCCCGGCGCGTCTTGGTTGGCGAGCGCGAATAAAGGCTGACGGGGTTTTCCTCTTGCGCCACGGCGTGCAGGTGACTCGGCAGGTGGCGCAGTGCAAGTGTGCCAAGAGGTTCCAGGTGGAGCAGATCGGGGAGAACAAATACCGGGTAAGCCCGACCCCGAACCAGCTAACTTGGGGGGGGAAACGACAAAAAAACAAAAAACCTTTCCGACGCTCTCATCTCGTTGTGCGAGATGAGCTCAGGTGGGCGCTTCCTCGGCACTCGCGTTTTCGTCGCCTGGCCGCTCACGTTTGGGCGTCACTCGCGAATCTCCTTCAGGGGCGGCGCCGGCGCTCACGAGACGTCTTTCCGTGTACGGGATTCACGGGCAAAAAACTATTACCGCAGCTGACTGAAATGTGCTTTACTTTGGATCGGATTGAATCTCATTCTGCTGTTTTTCTAAAGTACGATACCGTCTCCTGCAATTTTTCTTCCTGAAAACACGTTCCAAGGTATTTTTTTGAACGCTTTAACGGCACTTGCACTCGTTTCAACGGGGAACGGTGATTTGAAATGCAAACAACTCGAAGTCGGCCCGGCCCGGGAAGTCTTCGCGGCCTCGTTGTCACCTTTCTTCCTTTGTCTTTGTGTTTTTGTGCTCCATCCAGTTCTTCCTGGGAAATCAGGTAACGTCGCTTCCGATGCTGTCGTCGGACGCCTGAAATTTGCTTCCTCGCCGTCACTGACAATGTTAAAAGTGCTATAAGAGGAGCGCAAAAGGGGGGTCGGGGGGGGGGGGGGGTGCAAACAATTTTTTTCATGTCAGCTTTAAAAAAAAAAAAAAAAAAAAATCCATTCCGACTGGAAGCAGATTTCAGCGTCTTCGTGTTGCGAGTTCTAATCCCGTCGAGCGGTTTCTGGGCTGTGGACTGACGCCGGTGAAGGACTCGGGCCAACGTTCTTCTTCTCTGGTGTGCGTGTGTGTGTGCGTATCTTATTTGTATTCAAATTGTTTGAAATCATCTATAAAAAAAATAACAAATAAAACAAACCGACTGTAAGGATTTGTTTACAAGATATCACGGATTTTTTTTAATTGATTTTAATGCATTTTTTTAAATGTAATGGACCCTTTTGAAATACTTTTGGAAAAATGTAATATCTATTTTGTTTTATCAATTTAAAATGATTTTATTTGCAACTATTAATGCATTGTAGAAAAATGTACCAGTTTTCACCGTTTTTTTCTTACAATCGTAAATGCATTTCCAAAATCGCAAATTAGACGATATCACGCTTAAAAAAAAAAAAAAAAAAAAGCCATGGTGTTGGTTTTATTTAAAAATTGGAAAGTTAGACAATATCGTTGCTGTTAATGTTGATTGGATTTTGACATCATTTTTTCATTGACTATATCGCACAAATGTTTGCTTGGTCGTCATTTCTTGAGCATGTTTTGTGCACACGAGGTGAAGTGTGCGTCCCCCCCCCCCCCCCCACCCCGACCCCCACCCCCACCAAGCTTGTCTCACCGGCTCCTGATGGGCCACAAAGCGCATGAAGCCCCCCCCACCCCACCAGTGCATGTTTACCCGCTTTGCCGTCGTCGTCGTCGTCCCTACAATGACGCCTTCTCTCCCCCCCCGCGGACGCAGTTCGGCGACTCTCAGCAGCTCCGTCTGGTTCGCATCCTGCGCAGCACCGTCATGGTGCGGGTGGGCGGCGGCTGGATGGCTCTGGACGAGTTCCTGGTCAAGAACGACCCGTGTCGAGGTGAGTCTCCCCGAAAAAGACGACAGATGGCAGAAACGTGAAAGATCTTGATACTCGCCCGACGTCGGCGCCATTGAGAATGTTTGGGCAGACCTTAAGCGGGATGTCGTGCGTCTCAGCGGGGAAGTCCGAATCCGACGGCAGCCAATAAAACAACAAAATGGACGTCATGAAAGCTAAACTGAAATCATTTTGGCCATCCAAAAGCACGACAAGTTTCCTTTTTTTTTTTTTTGGGGGGGGGGGGGGGGCGTGTCAAGATCCGCTTTGGAGCGCATGCGGGTAGATGGCAGATTTTTCATTTTCCATCTTGCGGCGGTGCGGACTCTCCCCCTTCCTACTTTGCGGTATTTGCCGAGTGGTGCGTGAGTACTGCATGATGCATGCCCCCCCCCCCCCCCCCCCTTCTTCCTCCAGTTCAGCATCCCGGACTTAAGATCCTTCGCTCCGACTCCGGTAGCTCCATCTCGCCTCGTATAGGTTGGACTTCTTCTCTGGCTTTTGCGGCCCTTTGTCTTTTTTTTTTTGCCGTTTTGCGAGCTTGACCTGGCGCCCTTTTCGTGCCCGCCGTCGTCGTCGTCTTTTGACTTTGTGTGCGTGTGTCTCTCCCGTTTCTCTCAGTGGCAGCCACTCCGGGCTTTTTCTGCTGCAGAGGTATCAAACCTTCTTCTGCTCGTCCGCCACCTCGTCACTCGCCACCGTGCGCGGAACCGCTTTGCGTGTGTCGTTTGCTCGCTCGACGGGCCGCCGGGACTTCAGTTCTAGAGTTGAACTCGGGTCACCGCCCCGCAGTGGTTACGCGCGAGTACTCCCAAGTACCTGTACGCGTTTGTCAGCCACGATGAGATCAGAAGCAGCGCCAAAGCTGAGATCTGAGATGGCCGCCGCTGCATCTTGTTGACCTTCCTCCTGCGCCTTCATTTTCTCCTCGCTGTGCTTTGAATTCTTTTTGTTGCCGCTCGCGCAGGCTCGCCGCGTGGCAAACGGCGCTCGACGACGACGAGAAACGCGCCGAATGTTGCGGGCGCGCTTTTCTGCCCCCCCTGGAAACGAGCCCGCCCGCCAAAGCGCGTGCCGTTCTGCTAAACGAGCATCCGCCGCCGATTGCTGCCATCTTTTCATTTAGATTGTGAAAGTGGACGACTTGCCCATGACAGCTTATTCAATTTTTTCTTTCCTATTGACTTTTGTCTCTCTTGCTTTTATTTGAAAGGTTTTGTTAATTTTGCTTTTGCAATCATTTCTGGCCACTTTTTTTGGGGGGGGTCTGGTATTTGTCCTCCTCGTTTGACGTCGGGTCTGCGTTTGCAGCGCGCGGGCGCACCAACCTGGAGCTGCGCGAGAGGTTCATCCTCCCCGAGGGGACGCCGCAGGGCTCGTGCGCCTTCCGCTCGCGAGGCCGCCGCTCCAAGCCGGGCTCCCGCAACGCCTCGCCCACCCGCTCGTCGTCCTCGGCCTCGCACAGCGGCGCCTCGGCGCCCGCCACGCCCACCGCCTCTGCGTCGTCCAGGGTGAGTCGCCCGTTTAGCGTCCGACCTGCGCGATTGGCTTCCTTTTCTTTTCCCGTAATTGTTTTTGTTTCGCCTCTTGTCACTTTTGGTGATTTGACCATAAAAGGGCTTTCTAAACAAGGGCTTGGTGTCAATCCAATCGGTTTCCCGATGTGCCTTTAAGGGGCGTGGCCCAGTAATGATGTGACACGTCCCCCCCCCCCCCCGCCCTCCTTCCTGTTTGTTCGTTGGCATCCGCCGCACGTTTTCGCTCCACGTTAGCTGAAGTGCGGCAGGAACGTAAATGTTGGCCCGCGACACAAAGCAAAAAATCGGGAATAGCGATGAAATATGCTTTTAATGATCGAAACGTGGTAATTGTACCTTTTGTCATCTACCGGAAAAATTGCAAAGTTAGTTTACCTTCCTTTTGATGCCGTGTTGTTGTTGTTGTGGTGGTTTTTTTTTTTTTTGGTCTTTGTCTTGTTTTTGTCCCGTCGTCATCGTTAAAATCTACCTTCACGCTTTTTTTTTTTTTTTTTTTTTTCAAAACCAAAAAATCAAAGACTCGCAAATGACTCGCTGGCCTCCACGTCTGCACGCCATCTTTCTTTGCTTCCCTCCCTCCCCCTCCCCCCTCGGGATTGATTTGCTTCCTTCCTTCCTTCCTGGCGTCATTCCCTCGTTCCCCCCTCAGCCGTCTCACAATCACTCTCGTGACTACGCCAAGCCGTGGTTGGCACACAGTAAAAGCCCGCCGGCCAACGAGTGCCCGTCCTGCCCGGACGTCGGAAGCGACGAGGTAACAACCCAACAAGACAACCCGCACCAAAACAACCCCCCCCCCCCCCCAACACAACACAGTAGCGGTTCATTGGTTAACCTTTTAGTCCAATGCAATGTTGGATTTGCTCATTGTTTGTATTTCATGTTTTCATTTGACGTGTGTGACGTGACGCGACGCGGTACCCTCAACCGACCACGCAGCATATTTGTATTTACGTATGTATTCGGGAACGACACTTGTGGTTTGTTCCCGCAGGGGGCGTCGTCGGGCTCCAAGCTGAAGCGTCCGACCTTCCACTCGAGTCGCGGCTCGCTAACGGGAGAGAACGGCGGGACGACGCACGCCGGCAAACGCAGCGGTGAGTTCGCGCGCAAACGGACTTTGATTTGCTCGGTCGGACGGGTTCCAAACAACGCACGTTGCGCGACGTTTCAGTTCAGTTCAGGTCCTCGACCTTCAAATTGCAAATTGGGTCCCTCGTGTGTTTTCCCGTCTCACGGCAGATCCGAAGCGAGCGGGGTCGACGGCCGGGGCCGCCGCCGGGCGCGCGGGGAGCCGGCGGGGAAGCGACGCGTCCGACGCCTCGGAGCTGCAGGACGCCCGCTCCGTCTGCTCCGACGCCTCCGACACGCCGCGGAGGCCCGGCGGCTCCAAACCCTCCAAGATCCCCACCATCGCCAAGAAGTCACCCAGTCCCAAAACGCCCGCGCCCGCCAAGAAGTAACGCCAGAAGGCAAAATCCGTGCTCCGCTTTGGAAGCTCCCCAGCGTGCGAGTCGAGAAGACGAGACTCCTCCCACTCCGCCTTGCAGCTCCGCCGTCCTTCCCGCCCAACGCGACGCGCGTACTGCGCGCTGCTCCAACCTGGGAAAAAAAAATCCGGCTCGTGGGTCAACAAATATGCAACACGTGACGCCACGTGCGGAACGCTCAGGAGAGGCGGGGCCCGCCGCCCGGATCTTTTGGCCTCCCAAAATTCCGTCCTCCGGCTGGCGCCAGCGAGTCGCTTTTCCCCGGACAAAATGGCCGCCGTAACAAAAGCGAGACCTCAGGACGGATGTAGAAAAATCCAGAAAATGTCGCTTCTTCTTTGGCGGGACATTTCCTCGGAAACCAAGCCGTCTTCCTTGTGAGAGCCCTTTGCCACCCGGGTGGCGCTAGTGAGTCAGTGCACACGGTTTTTCTTGCGCGCGCCCCCCCCCCCCCCCCCCAACTCAACGCCATCAAATCGAGTCAACGCGGCCATTTTTTCTTTCCGCCGTAACAGAGGCAGGCGCCACCGCCTGCGTGTTAAAATGATTCCGCCCTGCCTTCTTACTTCATTTTTTTTTTCCCCTCTTAATTTACAATCTTAAATCTTGCAATGAAAACGAAATCCGTTTAGCTCCGTTGTTGGCAGAAGACGAATTGTACACGCGAGCAGAGCAGCCAATCGTGTGAGGACTGCAAGTTGATTGGCGGCGACATTTTTTCCAGACATTTATAAGAAAAAGACATCGTATGGATTTGTATTTATTTATTTGTCTCTCATAAGATGCTGCGTTATCGTGTGAACACAAAAGGGGCAAGTTGTGTAAAATGAAGCAAAAAAATATATATACAAAACTTTTGTTTGTTTTGGGGTTTTGTTTTTTTTTTTGTATTAAAATGATGGTTGCAGAAGAAAAATATCTCTTTGCATTTGTGGACAAAATATCGATATTGTGAAGAAGAAAAAATGTAAGCCACGTCGGGAGGGTCGTAGTTGCAACGAAGGCAACGGCGGGCCACTCGTGTTCGACCCGACGAAAACAAGAACCTTGGCGTATTTGTCTGCCCATTCGAGCTCGCAGTAAATTGCAGACGTTTAGTTGTTGGGGATGTGCAGATTAGCCCGCTCAAAGTCACCCATTTCCTCTGGACTTGCACTGAGTACGTGTTACTCTTCAGTAATCGTAAATGGAGGACGATGTTTTCCGTTTCGCTAAGTGATAAAAGTCAAAGTACTCTTCCGTGAGTAGAATATTTGGCTATTTTGAGGCATTGTACTTTAATGTTGGTCATGATGGTACTTGGAGGACCAACGTGCAAAAAGGTTCAACCGCAACCGAGATGGACAAAGACTTTCCTGCTCGCTAACCAATTCTACGGAACACGGTCGCCGCTTTTCCCCACTTGTTGTTTTCAAGCAAGCGCCGCAGCAAGGTCGGGTCCCGGATTGAAACCCGAACCGTTGAGGCGGGCAGCCGTTTCCGAGTAACTCTCCCGTCGAGAGAAGGACCCGCCCGGCCGGTTGTTGTAATCTTTGTCTGATGGCGTGGCGGTCGTTTGTCTTTGAAGGACGGCGCACACAAACAAGCTAAGCCTGACTCACGGGTAAAAAAAAAAAAAAAAAAGTCAACACAACTAAGTGCAACTTTTCAAGTGTTGCGTTTCCAATCTGGCTGGCGTAGTTCACCGAGTAGTTTGCGCGTCTTCGACTACTTTTGCACTCCCGGCACACAAAACAATGAATTGACGACCGTCTGTCGAAACAAACGCAGCCGTCTCCGCTGACGGGTTGGCGGAAATGAGAATCTTCCTGCCTTTGAACCCGCACGGGGCACCAACGGGTGCAAACGGGACGCACGCCGACAGACGTTTGGATACAAGCCGAGCCGTGGGCCGAAGTGCGAGTCGCGAGCAAACGGCGTTAAAAGGGGGCCGGCCGGGGTGGAGGTTTCGGGACCCGAATGAAAGGAAGCCGTCGCGACGAAGAGGAGGAGGCGCCCGGGGATAAACTCCTCCCCTCGCTTCGGGGGGGCTGTGACGTGGGCGGAGCTGGAGACCAGCGCTCCCCTCCTGAGCGAGCTGAGCTCAGACGCGCGCACTCCCGAGACTGCACAAGCCCCCCCCCCCCCCCCCCAGGCTTTGCTCAAATTCAACTCCGGAACACCAAATAGGAGCGTTCAGCCCCCCCCCCCCCCCCCGTCTGAAGGACATCGGACTGGACAAGCCGCTTGAAAGCCGCGAGGACCAGCTTGCGGAGCACCTGGAACGCCACAAAGTTGGACGAAGGGCGACGTCGCCTCCTTCACACTCCAGCTAGAGAAGACTCACTTGTGGAAGTCGGAATCTGAAGAGTCCAGACTAGGGAACATTTTGACGCTTGGTCTTGGGCAGAGAAAAGGAACGTACACAACTGTGAGGAGGATCCTGACTGGGGTTTAGGGTTGTGGAGAAAATTAACCTGGGTTTTTTTTCCACTTCAATTCAGGGACTTGAGGTTCAGTTGATGTTCAGCAACAACATTTGGCATTTCCAGCAGACAGTTTAGGAACCAAATTAGGTTGACTAATTGGCTAACCAGAGAAACGTCTTCCTCGGAGTCCGAGCTGTCGAGGACCCAACACCAGCTCGAAAGAAAGGAGCTGAAGTCTTCTTCAGGGTCCAGACTCTGAGGCTTGGAGTGGAGAGAGAAATTGAGCAAGTCGACCAGACTGGAGAAGATTGGAGTAACGGTTCTTCAGGTTCCATCTTGCGGACAAGACTGCCAGGAGGGGGAAGTCAAGATCTTCTTCGGTGAACCCGAAAGAAGAAGCCAGAGCAGAATGGTGACGTTTCCATGCCGAAGGAGCAGCCCCCAAAGAGGTGCGCGAGTCCCGCCCGGGAACCTCGTCCTGGTTCTGATCCTGCTGCTGCCGCTGGCCCAGCAGGCCCAGGCGGCGCTCCACTCCAGCTTCCGGCGTCTGAGCGGCCGCGAGAAGAAGGAGATGCAAAAGGAGATCTTGTCCATCTTGGGCCTGCCGGGGAGGCCCAGGCCCCACCCGCCGCTCAGGCCGCCCTCGTCCGCGCCGCTCTTCATGCTGGACCTGTACCACGCCATGGCGGCGGACGGCGAGGACGACTCGGCCTCCGCCGACGACGTCGTCCGGCCGAGGGGGGCCGCCGGCCAACGGAGGGCGGCCGTCCGCCGCCCGGCGCTGCCCGCCCTCAGCGCGCACACGCCGCCGCTCGGCACGGTCGTCAGCGAGGCCGACACCGTCATGAGCTTTGTCAACTTGGGTGAGTGCGAACAAAAGGACGCAATATTTTGCTAACGCATCACGGGATCGCCGTCACCCGCGACTCTTTCTCGATATTTTTGCCAACCGTGACAAAGACAACAGGAAAACATCTGAGTTACTGAACACGACGTCACACTTTTGCTCGTATACAGAGTCCAAGTGATTTTTTTGGTTTTTGTCTGTCTGGAGCAAGAAAATAAATAATGTATTCACGCAAAAGGACACACTTACAACAACAAAAAATACACAAGTACACAATAACAACACAAATGAGATTTTCTCGATTTAGAAAATGTGCTATGAGTCGTATTTTAAAACGTGGGGGATAAAGTACACACATTTGCCTCATCTTAAAATACGACTTTGTTCTTTCAACAGTTTTCTCGGGAAGTCGTGGAAAATTAGATCGAAAGTCAAAACGGTGCTCACGTGTTACTTACTTTGTTGTCGAAAATACGTAAGTGAGGAAATCGTAACCATGTATAGTTGCGATTGGTCGGCAACCGGTTCAGGGAGGACCCGCCTCCTGCCCGACGGGCTCCGGCGCGCCCGCGACCCTCGTGAGGATAAGCGGCTCAGAAAAATGGATTGATATGAATGGGGACAGCTTGGGAGGAGGCGGGACAAATATCTTTCACGAGACCGTTTTGTGACATTTGAGCGAGCGCCGAGGCGCCCCCGATGCCCATCTTTCGCAGCATAAATATTTGCACGCCCCTCGAGATTGCCTCCTTCCTGCGACGGGACAGCTTCAAGTGTTGTATAAAGCAAAGTAATGAAGGGTTTCCCTTTTCTCCCCCACCAAGCGCGTACACGCTGGAATTTATCAGTCAAGGCTGCAGGAAAAACCTCATTTGACGGTACCGAGCGGGCCAGCTAGCGGGCGGGGCCGCTCGAGGGAGGGCCTCCGTCCGTCGAAGCCGCAAACGCTTCTCACCTGTGCCGACTTTTTGTTTGTGCGCGTCGTGACCTCATCCGAGCGTGACCCCCGCACGCACGTCAGGGAAGACGCAGCTGCGCTCGATTAAAGGGCCCGAATGACACGCGTCGGCGCAGGAGCCGGCCGGGCCCGGCGAGATGAAAACGGGCCGGCGGAGGCCGCGGCTAAAAATACCCAAAGGACGAGGCAGCCCTGCAATTTGCGGCTTTTGTGTGCGCAGCAGCTGCTGTGGTGGGCGCCGTCTGTAATTACGGCGCTCGGGTGTGTTTGAGATGCTCCGACCGGCCAAACTCCAGCGTCTCTATTTAACATCCAGCCGACGCGTGTGGTGCCTCTTGAGGAAGGTTTTGCTGCGTGTCGCGTTAACGTCAGCCCTTGAGGTTTCTGTCCACACGTCGGCAATCTTGGGGTGAGAGGCCGCAACTGGTCGCCAGCCAATCACAGGGCGCACACAGCCAACCTAACGCAGGTTTGGGCCGGCGACTATGCAAACGCCACACACACAAGCGGGGCTGGATTTGGACCCGCGAGTTCAGAACTGTGAGGCGCGAGTGCTCAGCAGTTGGCCACCGTTAAAATGTGCGTCATTTACATACAGAAAGGGTTATTTCTATGCAAATAATGGAAACGTTTTGTGGGTTTTTTTTTTTTTTTTTTTTTTAAGCCTCTACTTTTAGAAGACGATTTTGAGAGACTTTTCATCTCTTTTCCGTATTCGCACGAGGCCCCAAAGTTCCGTGTCCGGTACCGCCGGGCTTAACAAATACACGATAAACCTCCCGTGAGGTTAAAATAACTTTTCGCTAGCGTTCCGTAAAGATGTGCCATTCTCCATCTTGCCTACTTATTTTTAATCTCTTGTCATCCATGCAAAAAAAAAATGTGCAGCTCCTCTAATTGGTCAACGCCCCCGCCCACTCGGGCAGCGCGTTTCGTCGGGCTTCCTGTACGAGCACCCTTTGTTTACTTTGTCTGTGACGTCGCAGTGGAGCAGGAGCGGGACCTGCTGCAGCCTCGTCCTTACTGGAAGGAGTTCCGCTTCGACCTGACTCCGCTGCCGCAAGGCGAGACGGTGACGGCCGCCGAGTTCCGCATCTACAAGACGCTGACGCTCGGGCAGCGGGCCAACAGGACCCTGCACATCTCCGTGTACGAGATCCAGAAGGACAGCAGACACAGGTCGACAATCTTTTTTTTGTTTCTGTGGCGGTTGAGGCTGTTTGCTGGGAGCGGCTCCGAAAAATGCGCGATGTTTTTCAGGGAGCCCGAGCTGGCGCTGCTGGACATGCAGTCGGTGCCCGCGGGTCAAGAAGGTTGGCTGGCCTTCGACGTCACGTCGGCCTCCAACCACTGGCTCGTACGTCCCCGGAGCAACCTGGGCATCCGCCTCTACGTGGAGACGGAGGAAGGTCTGCCCACGCGCGCTCTCCTTCGACGCGCTTTCTCGCTCGTGTCAGCCTTCCTAAAGCTCGTTTTTCAGACCGCTCGCTGTCGGCCCCCTGGATCGGGCTGGTGGGCCGCAGGGGTCCTCGCTCCAAGCAGCCCTTCATGGTGACCTTCTTCCGGGAGAGTCAGATCCCCTGTCGGCCGCCCCGCGCCGTCAAGACGCACCCGCGCAGGAAGAAGCCCAAATACGACCTGCCCCTACCCAGCATCCACAGTTGAGTCGCCCCTCGGCGCACTTCCGATCGATCGATCGATCGATCGATCTTGGTGACTGAAGCGCTTCTCTCTCCCGCTCAGATCAAACTCCCGTCGACGGTGGTGGGCAGCCGTGTAAAAAACACGAACTCTACGTCAGCTTCAGTGACCTCGGCTGGAAGGTCCGTTCTTTTGCTTCAACTATCAAACCGTACTTTGTCCATCATGTTCTGAACAAGAATGGCCAAAAAAAAAAAAAAAAAAAAGGGAACTTTTCAGTTTAGGTTATAGTCTATTATTTTTTAAAAAGTACTAAGAAATAACAAAAAGGATATTTCTCTCAAGAGGAAAGTTTCCTTGGGCTTGTCCCGTCGGGGGTCACCACAGCGTGACATCTCCGACGATCGCTCATATTTGTTTGGCGCCGAATGCCCTTCCCGACGACAGTGGGATATGAACTCACAACCCCTGGCTCACCAAACCAACGCTCTAACCACTGAGCTACTTCGGCAAAAAGTAGTCTTGCGAAAATCCAAATTGCAGCAGGGTGAATTATGTTTTCCCAAGCGATACTCATCCGTCGGAAACGATGCCGCTTGTGTATCGGATCCTGCGACAGCCGAAGCGTTTGCTGTAATGTGGACTTTGTTGTTCAGGACTGGGTTCTGGCCCCCACGGGCTACTCGGCCTACTACTGCGACGGCGAGTGCTTCTACCCGCTGGGTGCCTGCATGAACGCCACCAACCACGCCCTCATCCAGCAAGTGGTCAGTACCGCTGTGTTCTTCAGCCATTTGTGAGCATACAATAATTCTTCGCATTGCAGATTTCACAAATCCGGGACCGTGGTCCAAAGTCGGAAAAAGGGGGTTGGGGACGAGGTCCTCCCCCAAGTGGAGGACTTCAAGTATCTTGTTCACGAGTCAGGGAAGAACGACAGCCGCGTCGGTGCAGCGTCTGCGGTCAAGGAGGAGCTAAGTCGAAAGGCGACGCTCCCGACTTACGTCCCTACCCTCAGCGACCCGAGGGACAAGGTCCCACGTACAAGCGGCCGAACAGAGTTCCCCCCGCAGGGTGTCCGGCCTCGGTCAGTGTCGACCTGTTGCTCCTCCGCGTTGAGAGCGGCCAAATGAGGTGCACACCGGCACAAGTTCACAATCATTCGCTAAACTAATCACATCCGGTCAGGACTAATTTGCAGAAAATCTACTCGGTAATCTCAACTCATAAAAATCACAGAATCGCTTGAGGAGACAAAGAAAGGACCTGAACGCCACGCCAAGCCAAGCCAAGACCCGAGCCACAGTCACTTTCATGACAATGTCACAAATGCCAACTGAAGCCCACCGTATATGTCATCCAAAATGGACCAGAACAAATGCAAGTAAAGAGCAACACTTAGCTGAACTTCCGGCAAGTAATGTATTATTAGTTGAAAACATGACCGCAAAGAATTCAGGGAAAGCAGCAGGAGCTGCCGGCCCGACCTCTTATCTTCTGCACTAATGCAGAGCGCCTAACGGATTAGCCAAGAAATCGAGCGCCTGCGTGGACTGACACTCAAGCAGAGCACACCCGCCTTTTAAAGACATTTGCCCGTGCGGATGCACTTTTGAGATTTGCATATACGAAACTTTGAAATGGGAGAGATTTTGTCGATTCGAGGAATTTTCTGGCACGCAATAAATAAGGGATCACTGTATCCTGCGTTTGGCTGAAATTTCAAAATGAATCGAAAAGGTGAACTTCATTTGACCGGAGAAAGGTTCCAATGAATTTTTGTTTGGCAGGTGCACTTGCTGAAGCCCGACGAGGTGCCCAAGGCGTGCTGCGCGCCCACCAAACTGAGCCCCATCTCGGTGCTCTTCTACGACGACAACAACAACGTCATCCTCAAAAAGCATCGCAACATGGTGGTCAAGACCTGCGGCTGCCTATGAGACGTGCGGCGGCTGCCAAACCAACCAGAATCAGAAGGAAGTGGACTTTGATTTTTATTACAAGATACACAGCTGTTAGTTATTTGGTCACATAACTTTCTAAATAGTCCTTTTGAAAAGATGAAGACTTTCAATACAATGTTGGTGTACATTTAAAGTCGAGTTTGAAGCCACAACAGTCGAGCATGAAACACGATTTGTGCTTATTAAAGTTGGGGATGTCAGCAGTCCAAACCAATGAAAAATATATTCAGTAAGTTATTGCCAGGTGGGGAGGGAAAAAAAAAAAAAAAAAAAAAGGAGGGGGGGGGGGCTGAGGCGCTGTTGCTACGCACCGAAAGATATTTAGTGGCCTATTGTTTTTTTAAGTTTTGTTTTTTCACTTCTCACCGCAGCTTGCTTCACTCAGGTAAGATTAATAAAAGCCAATTAAAGGATGAAAAAAGTTGAAATGTGTGGCCTTGTCTTTCCTTTGCACGCAATCCTGACAGTTTATAAGCACGTTGCTTGTATGCAATAAATATTTTTTTTTTTTTTTTTTTTTTTCTCTAAACGGGACGCTGCCGGCAAACTTTTTGTCACGGTCTTCTTCCCACTCACACACACACGCGCGTCACCTCCAAGCGGTTAGATGGACTTCCCGGTCTACGTCATCCCGGCCGTCGAGTCGGGTCTGCAAGAAAAGACACGTGAGGCCACGCACGTGCTGGACAGCAAAAACGGGGCGCGAGCGGCTCCTACCGGCTCCTTCAAGCCTGAACGTCGGCCAGCTCAGGAGGCATCGGAGACTTGGGGTGTTTGCTCTCAAAGTGTTGCTTGAAGGTCTTGGGATCAGGCATCTGGGTCTGCAACAATAAACAACAAAAGAGGTTTTTTTTTTTTTTCTGGGGGGGGAGGGGGGGGACATTTCAAAACAATTCTAAAACGTGAGTAAAAGGCATTTTACCCTCCAGAAAAAAAGTGTGAACTTGACAAAGTTTCTTTTATACGAGAAAAGATTTCCCTAGAAATTTTGTTTTTCAGCCCCCCCCCTCCTTTATACATACATTTGCTCACCTACTGATCCTCACAAGGGTCAAAAAGTATTAAAATGTTTAAAAAAAAAAAAAAAAAACGCACTAATAGTAGGTGCGGGAGAAAAAGCATATTTTCTTTATCAAAGTTTTTGGGGGAGAGAATTCTGAAAAATATACTTTGGACGACAAAAGGGGTTGGAGCCAGATGAGGGAATTTAAGGAGGGTTTATTGCTAGGCATAGCAATATGATATTGCACAATATGAGCGTTTGATCTGAGGTGACACGCTTTGCCGACCCCTAACGCGACAAGCCAAAAGAAACTCGCTCACTTTCTTATTGCTAGGCAGAGGTCATACACGGGAAGACAGTACAAAAATCACAAGGCAACAGGCTTGGTCCCAAAAACATGAAACAATGTCAAAAATCGGACATGGCAAAACATGAAAATCTAACTCGACTTGATACGGCTCCGTACCGCTATGACATGGAACGACGCTCGCGAATACATATCCATACGCGCACAAAACATTTTGCATGAATGCGCGCGAGGCCGTGGAGAACCACGCTCCCGGCATATTACGTAGTGTAAAAATGTTCGGTGGGCAGGAATTTTTAGGGTCGGTCGGGAAATCGGACCCGCAAGCTTTTTTTTTAAACGCCTAATCGTTCGATGTGTATGTACAGTAGATACATTTGGCAATAGACAAAGCCCTCGTGGGTATTTGTGGTCGTACCCTGCAGACGGGACAGGTGTGGACCAGAGCCACCTTGGCCGCCGTCTTCTGGTCGGCCGCCTGCCCCTTCTTCTTCTCGGCGGCCTTCTTAGCGTTCTTCTGCTGGGACTGAATCTTCTGCTGCCCGCGAGCCATGGCCCTCACATGCAACCTGAAAACACAACACTTCTTCTTAGCACCTTTATGTCTTGCTTTTTTTTTTTTTTTTTTTTACGTTTAACCCATTATTGTACACATTTTTTTCATCTTTAAATCTAAACACATCTAATATAAGCCGCTGTGCCATACTGGGGGAAAAAAAAAAAAAAAGAAACACCACGGGCAAATAAATGATCACGGCGATCTTATTTATGTATGACAGATGATTTATAAAGTTACGAAAATTCCAATAACTTAACATTACATGTAGCGTCGCATGGCGGCTACTAGCATGGAAAAGCGTCGGCTTCTCGCACGAACAAGCATATTAAATACAGGTGTTACGTAAAACGTCAGATTAAACCGCCGAAATTGGATTTATTATCTAAAAACAAATAACCGTGACGACGCGAGTGCACGTTCGTCTCGCAATTTTCGGGGGCAACTTGCTAACAGAATTAGCCTGCTTGGAAAGCAAAAGACGCCAAGACCTACATAAAAAACGATTTGCGCGAGACCCATTGGAAAATTAAACACGCCAATGAATAACGAAGACGTGTTTCGATAGGTAAAAGACGAGAAAAAGCAACACTTCGAAGCCAAGTTTACCTTGAAGGTTTTGCCACTCGCTCGCTCTTTTGTCGTTCTCGTATTTGAACGCTACCGGAAGTCGGTCATGACTTGGCAAAGTGTCAACGTCTTGGGCTTGGGAGCGCCGGAAACAGCGCCGCTTCTGGCCTGGAGACGGAAGACAGCATCACGTCACCTTTTGTTTTCACGGAAAGTTCACAGTAGCAGCCAAGCTGAAATCTCAGAATGACACATTCGAGACGTTCCCCTAAAAACAAACGTCATTTGCACACTTTTCAATCAACACGCGCAACCAACGTGGGTGTTCAAAGGAAGTCAATTCAAAGGACTCGTGACGTGAGTATTCAGATAATAAATGGGGTCATCAAACAGGAGTCCAAGTTGTTGACATCCTCTTTGATGTGCTAACGTGCTTCTATACGAATTGACGAGATTTATTGCGAATCCCGTCCTTCCAACATTTGCGCATTGGAACTGAGTGCATGAAGTGAAATGCATCGACCTCGTGGGGGCGACGAGGGAGACCGCAGCGAAAATTCGGCGGTGGGCATCGGGTCCACTTTCGTGCTTGGTTCGGATTTCCACAGCGTGTTTCTTCTTCTTCGTGACCCGATCACGCAGCGATGGGAATCTCAGGCGTGGACGGAGGTGGGCCACGATTGGGACGCACGAAGGGATGCGGGGAGCGTCAAATTTGACGGTAGGCCGTGTTTTCAGTAGGACATCTTGGTACATGAAGCCCCTGGTCTTTCGAGCTTAGTGTACCACCGCATCATTAAAGATGCCTCTTTGAAATCCTTTCCTTTCCTTACTACGGTATGATTTTTAAATTGTACATTCGACTAACGAGAGGCACGGAGAAGAAGCGGGGAGCAGGTCTGCCTCAATTTTGACGTGCTTTCAAACTCAAGTCTTCCTGTGTGGAATTTCTCCCCACATTGCCGGTACGTGTGAACGGTTGCTTCTCAATTGCCCTGCGACCAGTTCAGGGCGTACGCCCGCCTCTCACCCAGTCTGCCGGCACGGCCCACAAAACAAACCAGTTATTCTACCAACGCAGGCCTTTCGACGCAATAATCGGCGCCGGTTCCCCGTCGATCGGCAAGAACGTGCATGCGAGTTCAACACAGTTTCATCATCACTTTATTACAGTCAATGAGTTCACATACACAGAACCGAGACAAACAGCTTGGCTTTTCTTTCTCTCTCCTTCTCCGGCAGAACTAAACGGATTCAAAGTGGCAAATGAAGGAAACGGGCAAGAACACACTGGAGGCTTTTGTTTGCGGTGGTAGCGCAAAACGTCACTTCCTGTCCTTAACGCTGGCCGTCGCTGCGTTGACTCCCGAGTGACACGATGCAACTTTTGCTTTTTGCTTCTCTTCCTCCCTAAATACTGCACAGGAGTCCTAAGATTGAAGTCGACGCACAAACCGACGAGCGGCTCTGTCGGCAAATCGAGTGGAGCCGGCGGCTGCGAACTTCCCGCCGGTATTTGTTTGGGGGAAAAAAAAATAAAGAGACTAAGACAGAGAGAAAGACGAAAAAGAAAGAAAGAAAAAAGGTGCTGGACAAACAGGACACGCTTTTCCTTCTTCTTTTCTCCTTTGCAATATTTACATGGCGACACAAAGGTGTATTTACAGAATAAACAAGCACAGACATATGGACAGAACGAGTGGCAGGAGATATAAACAGCTCTGTAATATATTAAAAAAAAAAAAAAGTGGGGGTGGAATAAAATGTAAAAAAAAAATAATAATATTTACACATGTCATGGCAGCGGGAGGATTGAAACCTGCAGTTACTACATGAAAAAGTATGAATGGCAAAATACTTTGAAGAAGTGAGCCTCTCTGTCACTGGAAGAAAGTTCATCAAGATAAGAGAATAAAGAGAGAGAAACGTAAAAAGAGATGACGCGCGTGCTGCTGCTGCTGCTGCTGCTGCTACATGAAGACCAGCGACGTTCACTCCGCCCGCATATTTACTTCGTTCGAAAGATGGCGCCATGGGACAGGAGCCATTGGCGTCAAGGAACTTTGTCCAAGTGACGCATCTTGACCGTTTCAGACCTTCCTACGGCAGGGTGGAACTACGTTTAGCTCGGGTTGTTCCTGAGAGTCTTTCCCGCAGGTGTACAATTTTGCTCTGCTAAAATGATACTTCTCTGATATATGTACATCTTAACTCATTCACCGCCGAGGATATTTATATTAACCTCAACCGGAATCCAACCGTTGACTGCCACAAAAATACAAAGTAAAAATTTTCCCGCTCGTCTGAAATTCTAGCTTGTGCGCAACTGGAATGACGAACGAACGCCTGCAGACGGCAGCGTCGCGTCTCTTTGGATTTGAGCTCAGCGACGCTTCTAAACTGGAGTTTAAGATTAGGAGCGGACTCTCGGCTCGTCGCGCCAATTCTAAAGGAGACAAACGGAAACGGCTTGAAAGTCGGACAAGTTTCGGCGCCCGACACTCAACAAACGTGAATCGATTACTTGCGCTGTTGGCAGAGGGATGACTGTCACCTTTTGTTTTTCCAGCCAGCATTTAACTCGACATGATGAGTCTATTTCGACTAGTGTGAAACGCTCGCGGGAAAGAAACCACAAGCACGACTCGAGGCTTTAAAAAGAAAAAGAAACAGTCTTAAAAACATGACAATGTTCAATAAAATTCTCTAAAAGGGATTTTTCTTTTTTTTTTTTGTCTGTGAAGAAAATAAAGACTGAAGCAAAACGTGGCCGTGGTGAGAAACATAATAAAAATCTGAATCATAATAATAATCCTGATAAAAAAATGCTTGCGGGAAAAAGATGGGAGCGTCTCCCGAGCGAACGTCTCCTCCGGCCCGAGGTCGGCCAACATTCCGGAGACCTCGCAACCGTTTCAAACCTCAATAAAAACGAAAAACGAGCCAAAGAAAGTCCGTGAGGAAACAGGTGTCAGGTGTGTTCAAATAAATAAGGAAAAATGGCTGAAGAAGGGAGGGGGGGGGGGGTCAATTGGGGAAAAAAAAAAAAAAATTATATTACAGAGGACCAGCCCCCACGTTTGAGCCTTCACATACCACTGGAGCAGCAGTCAGACAGTGCGCGTGTTGTGCGTGTACGACAATCTCCAGCTGCGATGACGTCGGCTGCGTCCGCCGTACCAAAACGTCATCTACGGCGTGGGGGGGGGGGGGGGGGACGCGCACGCGAGCGGGTAAGGATTCCACGTATGCGCGTGTCTGTCTGGTTGAGGGAGGGATGGAGGGAGAGTGAAGAGAAAGAGAGAAAAAGACAGAAAGAGGGGGCGGGGCTGGTCGGGCAGGTGGCGAGGCAGCCCATTGGCCGCTTCAGATGCTGTTAAGAGTTCCCGGTACCGGTCCCACCTGGGAGGCGTCCGGGCCGGTCCCATCTACGACGGACAAAACAACACAATCAACTCGGGCCGCCTCCATCAAATATTTCCAATCGGCTAATTGATTAAACTGGTTATGGTTGTTAATGCAATATTCCTCATGCAAACAAAGGCCTGCTAGTTTGACGTTCACTTCAGGTTCAAATACTTTCACGCAAATAATGATTTTTTTTTTTTTTTTTTTTTTTGGGTGTGTGTCAGACATTAAACTGACTGACTGAATTATTTTTGGAATATATTGAAATCAGGCAAATCAGTTGATGAGTTTTCCGAACTAAAAGCTGGTGTTAATAAATGTCTTCTTTCGATTGAACAGCAAAAATGATAATTCGAGATGTCTGAAATCAGACGAATTGGACAATTTAAGTTGAATTCATTAATTTTGCACAGCAGCTGTCGATTCATCTGATCAGCTGTCAATGTTGCGACTTGGATGTCGATCCAAGACGGGACCGGAGAAGAAGAAGAAGCCGTCGCGTACCGTGGGAGGAAGCAGCCGAGTGAGCGCGAGCGTGCGGCGGGACGAGCGTGGAGTTCAGCTGAGGCTGGATGGACAATTCTGCGTACACACAAAACACACACACAAGCTTTGTTTGTGGACAGTACCACCACGCAACACTAAAACCAGGCTCATAACGCCGATTCTCTTTTCAGCTTTCTTTCATAATTAATTAATGGCACAAAAGCGCTTCCCCCCCCCCCAAGAACCGATCCTCAAGCGTTGACAAGCAAAACTGCTATTTGTGCTTTCTCGGCCGTTCTAAGATGATGCTAGGAAAATAGTCATCGGTGTCAAGGAAGTATGTTGAAGCGATGCATCTCCACTGAGAGCGCAAGCGCCTCGCATGTCGAAAGGGGAGCCAAGTTTAGCTGGGGGTTGTTGGTGCAAGTTCTTTGCGGTCTTTTAGTGCAAGTTTCAAAATTCAATCATCAGCAAGCAAGCCAGCCACTGACTTTGAGCTGCGGTTCTGGACGGGGACGGCGCGGCGTACCTGTAGTGCTGAAGTTGAAGAGGACGGGCAGCTCCCGCCCGCTGGGCAGCCGAGCGTTGGGCTGCCGCAGCTCGTCGAAGAAGGTGTGCGAACACGCCTCCAGCGGCGAGAGGCGCGAGGCCGGCGTGTACTCCAGCAGGCGGGAGCACAGCGCGATGGCCTCAGGCGGCGTGCGAGGCTTGAACACCTCAACGGCGTTTTGGAGGGGGGGGGGGGGGGGGACGACGACGACACACTTTTAGAACAAATAAGACCGCGCGGCAGCGATCGTCATCGACTCCGATTACCTTGGTCCAAGGATGAGCTTTTATCTGCGGGAACTTGAACTCTGTGTAGTTGGGGTTCATCTCGCGGATCTGCTCCCTGGTCGGGGTGCCGAGGACCTGGAGAGACGAGTCGAGAGGCCGGCCGTGCCTTTGTCACATCGCAGTCGAATTACCGCCATTCACTTCACTTTGGCCAGCCAGCCCTCCGTCATACGTCCAAATACGGCTTTTGGTCAGGATGATGGTCCGAGGTTGAATTCTGGCAACTCCTGCTTTTTGCCCCTTTGCGGCGCTCAACGAACACCTCAAAGCGACAGTCGCTCTGACGTTTTTGTCCCCATTTGCGGAGCGCTTGCCGGCAATGTCGCCCAAGCAAACAATCCCCCCGCACGTTTTCACACTCTCTCGACGCCGCTCCGACGTTGATCACGGTCGCCGCGCTCACCTTGATGATCTCCACCAACTGGTCCACGCCGCTGTCGCCGGGGAAGATGGGCTGGCCCAGCAGCAGCTCGGCCAGGACGCAGCCCGCCGACCAGATGTCGATGTTGGCCGTGTAGTCGGTGGCGCCGAAGATGAGCTCGGGCGCTCGGTAGTAGCGCGAGCAGATGTACGACACGTTGGGCTCGCCGCGCACCAGCTGCTTGGCGCTGAGGGGAGCGAGACGCGCCGCGCGGTCATTGAATCGAGCGCGCGGTGGAATCGCAGTCAAAACGGGAACATGCCGAGCCTCCACACCTTGGGAAGCTTTCGAATTGGCGAACTCGATCTCGATCTGAACCCTTGAACGTAATTGACCCCCCAAGGCGGCTCACCTGCCAAAGTCGCACAGCTTGAGGACGGCCGTTTCGGGGTCCACCAGCAGGTTCTGCGGCTTGATGTCTCGGTGGCACACGCCTTGCGAGTGGATGTAAGCCAAACTGCGAAACAGCTGGTACATGTACACCTGAGGAAAGGAGGGCGACGTCACGGGCGCCGCCTTCCAAGCAAGGGGGAGCCGCTTCCCGAAGGGACCGACCGTTACCTTGACGTAGATGATGGGAATGATGCTCTTGTTTTTGTTGAAATGCCGGGCCACCCTGTAGACCGTCTCGGGGACAAAATCCAGCACCAAGTTGAGGTACACTTCATCCTTCTAGATGACAAAAGAGCTTTGAGCGCCGCGTTGGAATCGGCGCGGATCTGCAAAAGCTCAAGACTCGACCTTCTCTCCGCTGGAGTAGAAGAAGAAACGTAGTCTGACGATGTTGCAGTGGTCCAACTTCCTCATGATCTGCAGCTCACGATTCTACAAGACGCACGGCACAAAGTTGCGGCTCATTTTCAGATTAACGCCCTCTCAATTTGCTTCTGAAAACAAATTCATTTGCGTGATCGGCAGCTGGCATCGTTGGAAATATCAGAATTCCTTGTAGGAACAAAAAAAAAAAAAAAACCCAAATCTCTCGTATTTTGCAAACTTTTACTCCATGATGTCCTTATAGTGCGTGTAAGTGTCGCAAATGAAGTTTTGTGACTAATGTCTACCAGTGACATTTTGGGATATTTCGTCAAATGCATCGGAGTGCGCAAAGACTTTTTTGCTTCTTTTCATGTTGTCGCAATGCACCAGAGGGATCTGCGAGCGGCAGCCATTTTGTAGTTAGACAATAGGAGACAGGAATAAGTAGGAGTTTATGAAAATGTTGCAACGACTTCATTTCCTTAGTGTCCTTCTGATTGTAAAAAGACGAGCGTGTTTGGGATCATTTTGGACCTGTAGGGTTCTAAGGCCTGCACATGTGCAAGGTACCCCCTTTTTTTTTTTTTTAAATCAAGCAGTTTGCGTCTTTTACCGTTCAGCCCTTTTGTACTGAAGTGTATTTCAGCGGCAGGAAGGACGGCCTTTACTATGAATATCTCCAATGTGAAATCAATATCTTTTGAAAGCATGGCCGACGTACGAAAAAGGCAGCATTGAAAAAAAATGTTGAAATGGATTTTTGCTTTTGACAAGCGTCGTTGCGTCATGGACCAAACGCTGCGAACGCAAACGTCCCCCACCTTGAACCTCTTATCCTGGAGAACCTTCTTGATGGCCACCATCTCCTGGCTGTCGATGAGGCGCGCCTGGTAGACCACCCCGAACGAGCCGTTGCCGATCACCTGAGGAGACAGCGGCGCCGTCAAAGGTCGCGTTTGGACACGGCGGCGTCTAATCCCACCTTGATGTCAGTGTAGGACACTTCTTGTGGGCGGTCCGGGCCCTGACCCGGCGTGGCCACGACCGTCGTCACCTTGCCGCTGTCTCCTAGGAAACGCACGAGATGACAAAGTTACGATGAAGGCCGTTTCCCGTCCCATCATATTGGCCACGTCTCCGCTTGACCTTTTTTCTTTTTCTCAATCATTCAAAATGAGCATTATCGCCTCGGGTCGAGGGCGGATGGATTCAGGACTCGTATAAACGGGCACCATCCGAAATCCAAGACAGTCATCTCAGTCAAGCTTTTAAAAATTACGGCTTTC
This sequence comes from Syngnathoides biaculeatus, assembly GCF_019802595.1. Taxonomy (NCBI): domain Eukaryota; kingdom Metazoa; phylum Chordata; class Actinopteri; order Syngnathiformes; family Syngnathidae; genus Syngnathoides; species Syngnathoides biaculeatus. The sequence continues at coordinate 16,272,449 of NC_084640.1, read as the reverse complement.
GCATTTATCGCGGACTTTAATGAGAGCATATTTTCAAGAATGCGCGTGTATTTTGGGAGCTAAGAATGCAGCGGAGCCGCTACTCGGAGGGAGGGCTGTGCGTGCACGCCCGATTGCCATTTACAAAAACCTAGACTACACCCTGAACTGCTCATCATTTTACAAAATAATATTTAGAAGAATAAAGGAGCATAGTTTTTTTTTTTTTTTTTTCCCCAGGTCGATATGACAAGAAGAAATGTGTATATTTTGGAGTTTGAACTCATTCAACCACATGAAATTGTACTTCTGTTGAAAATGTGTGGGTACAATCTTGGAATTTAGTTTGTAATCTTTGGCTCTACTATTGTGTCATGTACTGTAGTAGTTGGCAATTTTTCTGATGAACATGGCAAACGGACATCTGACCAATGGCAGCCCATTTTGCCAGGATGCAAAAACATCGACCATGGAACCGCATCCGCGGATAACGAACGTGCAATCACATTCTTCAGAGAAGAAGCACACAAACTAGAAAAAAAGCATTTCAAATGTCCTCGCTGTCTAAATGGAATCTAACGTCAATGACAGCCACATTTCAGCGGCGTAGCAACAAGGCGGCTAGCACCCAAGCAGCCCTGGACGTCAATCAGATGTCGGCCGGACACGCGCGGCGTCTTCCGCGAGCCTTCGGAACCGACACGGGTGACCTTGCGAGCGGCAGACTTTCCGTTCGGGAGCCCCGCGAGCCTGATGCCTGCTGGCCGGCGAGCGGACAGGCGGGCGGGCGGGCGAGCGAGCGAGCGAGCGAGCGAGCGAGCGACTCACACGAACAATGACCGCTTCTTAGCTCGGGAGTTTTAGCCACCCGGGATACAGCCCATCTCGGCGCTCGGACAAACACGCGGCGGCTTTCGTCGACGGTGACAAACACGACGACCAGAAGACGCTTTGGGGGGGGGGGGTTGAACGAGGGTCTCCGCGGTCGACTGGGCGGCGAACTGGTAACGTACAAAACAAGCGGCTAACGTTAGCATGCTAACCAGCGGAGGCGACAGTCTTGACTCCGAATAGTGACGGCGAAAAGTCAAGGCGGTGCCGCTCGTGTGGAACATAATCCCGAAAAACGCATCATACTGAATATAATCGGTGGCATCTTACTGCCGAGCTTGAGGTTCGAGCATCCCGACAAACTGCCGCCGGAGGCCTGCGGGACCCCGGACTTTCCTGTGCTGCTCCCCACGACAGCGACGGCCGCGGCGGCGGCGGCTGCTGAAAGTCCCGGCGGCTCAGCAAACGAGCTGGTCCTGGGCCGCCCGCTGCCGCTCATATCTTTGCGCAGGGGTCGCGGTTGTCTTCCCGCTCTCCTTTCCTTGCCAGCTACGCGCCTCGGTCCCGACGAAATGCGGAAAGAAAAAAAAAAAAAAAAAAAACCCCGACGGCGAGCAATTTGGAGGAAGATCGCCGCCGCCGCTGCTGCTGCTGCTGCCTCTGCTGCTGGCTGCTGGCGGCTGGCGTCCGCCTGGCGGGGCTGCTTAGCTTTTGCTACGGCGAGACCCTCAGAAGCAGCGCGTGCGCACAGAATTGTGGGAAATGGAGTTCAAGGCAGATGTGGCTCAGGCTCAAACAGTACAAAATATGTGATGGACACTCGAGTCACGCGTAAATACACATTTTCCAAAGGGGGAGGAAAAAACAAGTCGATAACGTTTAGACAAACGTATTTTCACTTTCGTCTTCTTTGTGACTTTTGTGGTGCCAAATTTATTCTTCAATTAAAACCCGTCTGAAAGGTTTCATCAATTTAAAATGGAACATTATCATTAAATGTGCCGGGTGTTTATAATTTGTGTAAAAATAAACATCTCAAGTCCTGTGGTTGCAGAAGTGTGCACACTAGAATCAAGACATCGTTCACAATTGCAAATTCATCACATTCACTGATTTTAAAGGGGGGTTGGGGGGTTCAGCACACACGCGCTACAATTTCAACAGGCAAAGGACCTTTCATCGACCCCCCCCCCCCCGTAAAAAAGTTCAGCCGTTCTAGTACAAATGAAAACTGGGAAAAAAAAAAAAAACAAGCTAATTTATGATTATAGGTGTCAGAATCCATTGATGAAACGGGGATGTTGAATCAAGTCAAAAACAATCAGCTTTGTGTTAGATCTTTAATATTTTCAATATTTAGTTTTTCTTTTGTCATTGTTTGGAAATATTGCACATGGTCAACATGCCTGCCTATGACATCGCACTCGCCTCATTCATCCTATAACATTCCTTCTCCAGCTCGAGGACAATTCATTTTTCACGCACAATCATACGGTACACGCCTACATACAAACGTACGTTCCGTCTGCGGGGAGGGGGGGGGGGGGGGTCGTCGGGCGGGCCCGGCCGCGGGGTCGTCTTCTTTGACCTGTGCGTGTCGGATACTTCCTGTATATCCTGAATATGTAACTGATAACAGTCAACATGGTGGACAAAATAGTCATGGCGACTATAAAAATACTGTCTTGCATGAAAAATAGACTATTGTCCTCGTGGGTGCTGTTTGACGACAAAACGTTGACTTACTACTTGTGTGCGCGTGCGCCAAACACACACACGTGCTTGGAAAAACGCTCAATGTGTGAGGCTCTGTGTGCATATGTGCACACAGACCCCCACACGTGTACAGAACACTGCGTATGTATATACACACATGTGCTTTGTCATTCTCTTTCCATACATCCAACATTGACAAAAAAAATAAAAGCTCCCCCCATAAGAATCACAATCAGGAGCCCACCAAACTCTCGAGCAAAGGAAGCCAAGAGCCACAAAGTGCTATTCCATTTTTTGACTTTGAGTAAAGTTACGCGGTAATCTCTTCAACAACAACAATCGTGCCATTCGTTTGTCTTCCCTCCCACATGACCGAGGAGCATTAGGGCCACACTCGAAAAGAAAATAAATAATATACCGTGGCGAATAGAAAAGATACCAGTTGTCAAAACTGGGATATTTTGGGGAGAAAAACAGTGGTCCTCGTACAAGAAGAATACGTCTTTAGCCTTCTCCAAAATTCAAGGAAAATGTTGCAACACTATCAGAACCAATTTTTCAGGATGGTCACAATTTTTGAGAAAAAAGTTGGAACATGAAAGTCAAGCGTTTTTTATTTGTGCTTGAGGTCACATTTTGGGTCAAAAAAAAAAAAAAAAAAGTCAGGCAAGGATAAAGGCGTGATGTTATGAAAGTGTTTTTTTTTTTTTTTTTAAACGAGAATAAACTCACACTTTTTCAAGATTAAAAGATGCTATTACGGAAATAAAGTCCTTTCTTCAAATAGTCACTTTTTTAGATAAATTTTGGAATATGAAAAAGTATTTGTTTTTTTTTTTAGTAAAAACTATTCGAGATTAAAAAAAAATCATAACCTAAAATACAATCTTTTAATCTTTGGATCATAACATTATTAAAAAAAAAAAAAAGATGAACTGTTTTGAGTATTTTGAGATGAAAAGTGGATTAAAAAAATCTATAAATATTTCCGGACTCAAGTCAGTTGTTTGTCGGATTAGTTATTATGCTCCCGGTATCGGCGGCCTTGTGCAACAAATTCCAACTTTATTCTCAAAACGTGACCGCTTTTTTTGCTTTGTGTCATATTTTGCTTTCTTTTTTTTTTTTTTTTTTGCCGTGGCGCTAATACTGCTTCGCTTGCTAAGTTCCGCTCGCCCACTCGAGTGCAGCGCTCGTCGTCCTCTATGGCACTGAGCTTTTTCCCCCCACCCTGCAAAAAAAAAAAATAAAAAGAAAAGAAAACAACCCTCCCAAAATTCCCCGGAAAAAAAAATGAAATAAAAGTCCTATTGCACCATTTGATGGGAAAGGATAAAGTGTCGACAAGAGAGGGAAGAGGGGAGGGCTTCGGAGACTGCCCCCCAGGGCTGGTCGAGGATCTGCTTTTCCCTGAACTGAACCCGAACCAAATCCATCCTGAGCTACATCGCGCTTGACCCGTGACCAGTGCTTAAGGGCACTTTCTAACAACGCTTGAGCGAGAGGGGGGAGGGGGTGGGGTCGAAGGTCGGGGTTAAAAGGTGATCGATTACACGGGCTCTACTAAAACAATCTCTAAAAACAATACTTTCCTGATTTAACTTGCGGCGGCGGGCCGCGCAGATTGTGCAAACACCTGATTTCAACATTTTACAAAGAGACACGACGAGGTGGGGGGTGGGGGGGGGGGGGGAGAGCCGCCCCTTCCCCCAACGAGTACATTTAAAACCACGGTTGGGCCGAGGGGACGGATAACATTCTCTCACCCTTTTTTTTTTTTTTTTCTCCAAGTCCAAAGAAGAAAGACAAGCCGCGAGAGAAAAGCGGGCCACGGGAAAACCGCCCCAAAGAAACGGCGGAGGTTCCGACAACAAGTCGTTTGCTCTCTCCGTCGCAGAGCCCGACATCTTCTTGCCGCTTTGCATAAGAACTTTTTGGGATTCGACCTTCCGTCCGGCGTCCGCTTTCTCAAGTCAGACACGCCATCTCTTGAGGATTTCTGCGTGTGCGCGCCGCCTCCGAGCACACGCGCACAATCAGACGACGGTTCGGTTCCCGACGCAAAGAATCGAATCGGGAATCGAACATTTTGTGGTTATAATCGCTGAGCGAACTGTGGTGGTGGTGGTGGTGGTGGGGGGGGGGGGGGGCATGGCTTGGCGACGTGCGCGGGCGGCACGGAGGGGCCGCGGAACGTCGGCGGAGGTCGTCGGGGTGGCGCTCTCGCGTCCGGAGCCACCGTGCTGAGGGGCGGACGGACGACGAGGCCGAGTCGACGGCTGAACTGCACCTGCACGCTTCCAAGTGACAAAAGTGGCTTTTTCGTCCGTCCAAGGGTAACAGTCGGATTTGCTCAGGGTGCGTCGGCGTCACGCCGGACGTGACATCCGCACCACCACCGTGCATGCGTGCGTGGAGATATTGGCGTATTGGCGCACCCGCGCGTGTACCACAGACTACAAACTACTGTACACACGTGCTGAGGCCGAACTCGGACTTGTTTTGGGAATCTTTTCTCTTTGTGAATGTTGTCGCCACGAGAGCGCCTTCCACCACTTCTCAGAAACCTTCGCTTTTGGGCTCCTCCGGGTTCCGGCCTTTGTCGTCGGCCTGTTCGGCTCCTCCTCCTCCTCCTCCGTCTTCCCGCGGCGACGCGTCGAAGGCGGAGGAGCTCTGCGGGACCGGCGGCGCGCCGCCCTCGACCGAGAAGCCCCCGCCGCCGCCGTCGGCGGCCCCCGGCGTGGCGGCCTGCATGATCTTCTGGCGGACTTCGCGGATCTTCAACTGCAGGCAGACCTTGGTGGGGAAGGTGTCGGCGTAGCGAGCCTGGAAGGCCGCCGTGGCCTGAGCTGCGAGGAAGGAACCCAGCAAAGATTTCAACAACTAGCTGGAGTTTATCTGTCAGAATGACTTTTTTTTTTTTTAAATCCATTTTCTCGGAGGGTTAAAAAGACGCCAGAAGGTTCCGGAGCTCTCTCTATTTGGGCCGCAGTACTCTGGAATGGCCGTTCCACTCTAACTAGCTCGTTCCAAATGTTTCAACCGAAAGTTGAGAGATTCAAACCGCGTCTGCAATTTGGCCCGTTTTTCGCCGTTGGCGCGATGGATTCTGGATCCACAGACCCCGCCAACATCAGAGGAGGCCCGCTTCCCCGCAGACGTGGCCGCGGAGGACTCGGCGTCGACCCAAGTCCCGAGGAGCGCGTTCTCGAGTCGGGCTTTTTCACTCAAGCAGCGGAAATGGGAGCCGCTAAACCTTTTGGAACAATGCTCAGATCTTGACTCAAGACTTATTTCTACACTCTCGCATTCGGCCAAAGCTCAATTAGTCTCTTGGCATTTCTTGCGTCCGGACATTTGGGTTGTGGGCGCTTCCCATCCATAACCGTAATAATTTTCCAAGCGGCTTATCCTCACAAGGGTCGTACCAGATCCAAATATTCGTAGCCAGGAATACCAAGAGGGCCTCCGACTTGTCTCTTCGGCGAGGGCTCACCTGAGGGGAAGAAGCCGTGTTCCTGAAAGAGTTGCATGACCAGCGCCCGCCGCTGGTCCAGAGTTCGACGCAGGGATGAGAAGGGCACCCGGTCCAGGTCTCCGAGGAGATCCTCCCCCTCCGTACCTGGCGGGACAGCGACGGATGGGAACGGAGGTGAGTTGTGAGCCGCCCGCCCGCCCGCCGGCCGCCGCCGCGGTCCCACCTGCTCTGTCGAAGGTGAAGATGTCCCCCTCGCACTTGGCGGCGCTTTTCGGGGTGTTGGGCTCCGAACTGCAGCTGGAGAGGCGGCGGGTCTTCCTCCTGGGCGAGCCGGGGTCTTCCGCGGCCGGCTCCAGCTCTTGATGGACCACCCGAGGGAGCGGAGGAACGCCACCGGAGACGACCCAAGTTGCAAAAATAATCAGGGAACCTCGCCCGATTTGAAACGTCCGTCGTTTTGAAAATGGGCGCCGTTTACCCGTGGAGTTGCGCCTCTTCTTGCGGTAGCTGCCCAGGATGGCTCGAGGCGACGTGGCCAAGCTCTGCAGGGTGGGCGAGGGCAGGACCTCCGCCGGGTTGAACTCGGGAAGCTCGGCAAAACGCTCCTCGAAGTACGTCTCCGACAAAAGCCTGCGCCCAGGGGAGGGTCAGCGTCGGCCGCCCGCAGGGCTCTCGCCCGCTTCCCGTGGCCCGCACTCACTTGTCGTGAGAGTCGGGCGTCTTTTTGAGGGGCGGCGGCCGCCACTTGGTCCTCTTGGACGCCGGCTCTCTTTCGGCGGAGGGCGGCGGCGGGCGAGGGGGAGGAGAACAACGAGCCCCGGCCTGCGACCACGACAAGGCGCTTCGTAGTTTCTGACTTGTTTCACATTTGCAACTGATCTGACCTCTCGGTCCTTGTCCGTCTGGCGTCCTCGTCGCTGGTCGTCCCTGCTCTCCTTCGTCTTCTCCTCTTCCTCCTCCGCTTCGACATCAACCGCTTCCTCCTTGACCGACACGTCGACTTCTTCGGCTTCTCGTTTCTCTGCGGAAGACGGAAGACGTCCGATCTGACGTCCCGGCACGACGCCTGACGCGCTTTTACCTGCCGCGTCGTCGACGTCTCGATCGCGCTGCTCCTCGACGTCGATCCGGCCGAGCTCGTTCTTCGTCTCGACCTCCATCGCCAGGTTCGCGGCGGGCGATGGGGTCGTCACGGCAACCACGCCGGGCGCCAACGGGGCGGCGGGCCCGGCGGGGTAGACGGAGGTGAGAACCTGGTTGAGGGAGACAATTTGAATATTAACACACACACACACACACGGGAAAAAAACTGTGCTGAAATAATGATCCCATTCAAAGGTAAAAAAAAACGACGCTCCCCATTTTGTCACCTTGCCCGAGTGCCCTTGAGCAAGGCGGCGCCCCCTCACTTTACCTGCCGGGTCACGCCGGCGGGAGAGGCGGTCTTGGTGTTGTGGTTCTGGCCGGTCAGCGCGGGAGCCAGCAGAGTGTGCCCGGCGGGCGCCACGGCGGCGAAGCCCAACGTGGTCAAGGGAGACGAGAGATAGGAAGAAGCTTGTTGGGGCATCGCCGTGGTAACGCCCAGACCGGATTGCACGTAGGTGATCCTGCAGACGAGATGCTCGTGTTAAAATCAATGTTGAAATGAATATCAAAAACGTTAAAAAAAAAAAAGTCACAATTGAAATGAATTTCGTTCCAGTACCGTTTTGGGTGTTAGCGTCTACATATTAGCGCGCTTCTCAGCTAATTATGCTAACGCGTAAAAAAATGATCGTTATGGTCTGTCGCAATTTCAGATTTTCATCTATCCTTGCTGAGTGCGGCGCATATTTGCTACCGTGTAGTTGCACAATAAAGAGGTTCTGGTCGTCTGGACCTGGTGGGCGGCGCGGTCAGGAGAAGCGTTTGCGGGGGGGCAGCGCCCGGAGCTAGCACCGTTGTCATGGAAACGGGAAAGGGGCTCCCACGGCTCATCGCTGCGGCGTGAACGCTGCTCGGGACCGTCGGCGCGGGGGCGATCTGCACCATCTGTGGACGGGGATGACGCGGCACAACAATAACAACGTACGTCGGTCGTCATCATCATCATCATATCGCGTGCGACGAATGCAGGAGGAGATATTACTTCAACGATATGCGAGGCAATTGCAGTTTTCCCCAACTTTATAAATTCATATTCCAATTATGTTCCAGCCCACCATGAGCAAAAGTGCGGCAAAATTCAACGCATTCTTAAAAAGAAACTACATAAATTGATTTATTCTGAAAATCACATTCTACAAAAACATTTTTGTTTTAAAACGATTGCTTCGTTAATTCTTATTGTTGTTATTATTTTTACCTTTAAAGTGTTCACCATTGGGTAAATTGGACATTTTTTTTTTTTTTTTTTTTTCACGTCGCAGTGTCACCGTTCGCAGACGCCCACCTTGTTTCCTGCGGCGGCGCCGTTTTGCACAGGAAGAGGCGGCGGCACCAAGGCGACGGGCGCACGTGGAGGAGCGGACCCGGCTCGGAGCGTTGCCATGGGAACCGCCATCTTACTCCGCACCTGCGTTTGAACTGATGAACGAGAGGGGAAGACATGAACGGCACTTATTTGGGCATTGGCCTGACAATTGTGAGGACCGGGGTTTGAATCCCGGCCCCGCCCGTGTCGGTGTTTGCGTGGCTTTTTTTCCGGGCGGGCGCTCCGCTTTCCTCCCACATCCCTAAAACATGCTGGCTGGCGTCTTGCTGCCATCTTGCGGCCTCCGGGTGTCAATTCCCAACGGATGACCAATTTCACTCTGCGGCGTCGCCGTTTCCGCCAATTCGTCCAAGGGAGCGTCCACCGACATTGAGCCGTTCCGGGCCGCGATCAAATATCAACGTAACAACTGTGAGGTATTTTCCCAATCAGAAAAACTTCAAATACGCGTTTGTTCGTCATCATCTTAATACGTCTTCTGGTTTGTGCATCCTGCCCACAAGGGGGCAGAATAACTACATCATACTGGAGACCTGTACACAGGTCCAGGTACCGCTCTCCTTTGAAAAGAACTTTATTTTGAAAGGCCTCACCTCCGCTTCCCGTCACAGCCGTCACTCCCGCCCCCGGGTGCGGCGCGCCGTCGGCCGACGGGGGGGAGTCACCGGGCGCCGGGCCCGCTCGCCGGTAGGAGGGGCTCCGGGGGTCCGGCGGCATGTACTCGGGGGAGGCGGCGCGGGGGCTGATTCCGGCGAGGGTGCGGCGTGGCGAGCCCCCGAAAAGTGAGCCAGGACCGGGAGAGGCGGAGGATGTGTACCCGCCTTCCGGTGGGCCTCCAATCGGGGTGGAGGATTTCTTATCTTGAGGCGGGTGGCCCTCGGCGGAGAGCGCGGGGCCCCCCGCGGGCGGGGAGGCCGCCCCCCCGGAGCCGCCCTTGCCGTCCTCCTCTGCGGCGTCGCGCTGGAGGTGAGGAAGTCAGAGCCAAAGTTGAAGATGAAATTGGGAATTTGGCTTGCATCAAGTTGATGGAAACTGCGGCATCTTAATTATGCTTTCTGCTGGAGCTGGCCGATACGGCCTTCAAATAAAAATTGGGGATATTTTGTTCCCCTTCTTTGAAGTAAAATGCAAATTTTGGGAAATTGTTGGACCGCTTTTATCTTGCGATTAATTTGCATCCGATCAAGTCACGGAACTATAAATCGCTCATTCGTGTTTGTTCGTCAGAACCGTTGATGACGTCATCGATTAGTTCACGACGACAAAGTCCATTTCAATGATTTATTTTTGCCGTTAAATCAAGTAAAATCTTGACATTGTTCACGTGTCGGGCGTAAAACGTCCAAATGGCAACATCGCAGAAGAAAATCGGCGCGACGCCACCGACGGGCCGCACCTGTCCGTCGGGCTGGTCTTGGTCGCTGTCCGTCACTCTCTCCTTGCACTTGAGGTCGACGGAGCCTTCGGGACACGAGTCCTCTGGACACAAACGCGCGAGACGCTCAGTTGGGCCGGCACGTCCACGACGCGTCAAACCAGGTTGTCGGCGTGCGGACTTGAAATTCTTCAATTTCAACTGGCTGATGACGGATGAACGTTCAAAATAAACACGCCCGCGTGTTTTTTTGAGTAATTCCCAAAAATCCCTCGGAGGCAAATATGTACAAGTGACGAAAACACGAGGAAGTCGTTTCCGAGGAAACGCGTGGCGAGTGGAGGGAAAGACGGGGCAACTTTCACGCTCGACCATCCTGTGCGATACCAAGCGTGAAAAAACGCAAAGAACAAAAACGTGGAACATTTTACGCGTGGCTGGAATCTTAAAACTTTAAACTTTGGCAAACGCATTCCGACATTTGGAATGTGATCATTTTGTCCATTTTCATATCGTGACCGTATGCAATTTCGGGTCACCCATTCGGGACGAAGACTCGGCGATCCCCGACCGGGTTCTTTTGGCATTCCGGTCCGGTCCGGTCCGGTGCGGAGGAGGAGCGCTCACCCATGACGTCGTCGTCCCCCTCTTCCTCGCAGATGACCATGCGTTCCTCGTCGCTGGTGACGTCATCGCAGGCGCCGCCCTGGTGGCGCGAGGACGGCGGCGGCGGCGGCCGGCCCCGGAAGAACCCGGTCCCGTCCTCCTGGCCCAAAAGAAATCAAACCCGGAGACGTCAGCATGGTGAGGTGCATTTCTCCAAATGGAATTACTTTTTTTTTTTTTTTTTTTTTACATCATCTGCATCTCAGCCATATTTCTTATTTCTGTTGATGCACGTTCAAGGAGGCAAAAAAAAAAAATGAGATAAATGCGTATTAAATAAATTGACTTGAAGTGCAAAATTGTTGATTTTAAGGCCATATCACTGAACTGTGTTTTGTGCTCCAACTAATATTACAAAATGTCAATATCCCACATCTCTTAAAATTTATAGTATCTTAATATCATCGTGTAAGTATTGCAATTTTCACCTCTACATCTGACCATGAATGTAATTTTTTTTTTTTTTAATAAAGGGAATACATATTCCGTGCAATTTGCTTCAACCACTTCTTTTTCCTCAAAAACGATGAATGAAATTTTGTCGTTGAGTTGTTGTTTAATTGTTTTACAATTTCATCTTCAATTTTTTCTTTTTTTTTGCATTTGGGTGTACGCTTTAGTGTTTCGACCCCCCCCAGATAAAGAGACACGATGAACTTTAGCGGCGCCGAGGACACAAAGCGGCTGCGCCCACGTCGGTTTCCGGCGGGGGCTACTTAATCGCGCGTCGGCGTCGGTTAACGACCTCCCACCTTCTCTGCGTCTCGGCGGCGCTCCAGGGCGTGCACGGCGCTGTGAGAAAACGCTCTGGGACGGGGGCGCCGCCCGTCCGACGGCTCCCCCGCCTGGCGCTCGCCTCCGCCGGTCCACGGCGAGCTCGCCGGCTTGCCCTCCGGCGCCTGAGACTCGGAATACGCGTCTGGGGAGACGGAAGAGGGCATCCAAATATTCAGCGTGAACGTCTCTGCTGTTTTTATCCCTGCAAATGTGAATTTGGAGCTGCGCGGCCAAAATGTGGAGTAGCACGTCGGACCGCGACGTGTCTGGCAGCAAGAGGAAGAGGCCACGCGGCGCTAGCAAGAAAGCAGAGAAAATCCATCGTTGCGAGTGTTGCGGTGTTGCTGTTCTCGTCAGCTTTGCTACTCCGCCTGCGTGCGTGTGTGTGTTCAAGGAGACGTCGCTTGAAGCCGTGAAAAGTTCTTCTTCTTCTGTGGTGTTTCGCATCATGTTAGCATTAAGCTGGCGCACGTCACTTGTTGAAATAAAAACGCATTGACGGTAATTATCTTTTTCTTTGTGTGTCAGTTTCAAGTGAAGGAACAGTTGGAAGCGAGCACGCCTTGCCTCTATTTCGGAGAGCGTTTCTTGATGGGGGAGTTGGGGGGCAGTTAAGGTGTTCATTTGTTAAAGCACGCAGGGATGGGAAAAGCAAGAACGTTAAGCCATCAAGTGTGTGGCGGCGTGGCCATTTCGCCCCCACCTGCGGTTTCCGACATGCTCCTCTCCCGCGGATCCTTGGGGGCCCCCCGGCCGTCCGACAGGGACTTCCTGCGGTCCTTGTTGCACCACTTCCAGTCGGGATGCGCTCGGAAGTGGGCCTCCTTCACCTGCCATCACAAATACATACGTTGGCAATAAATAACATGGTCGTCCATCTCTCACCCCCCCATCTGGCCCCGGGGTCCGGTTTCAGCCCAAGTAGAGAAACTGTTTTGACTGCAGCCATGTCGTTGTTTTGGTGATAAACAGTGTTGGGTTTGAAATGGCAACGAAAAGGTTCAAGCAATGTGAAAAATGACCGATTTCCACCATCGGGTCGGGGGGGGGGGGGGGTGTCATTCTAATCAGGAAATCTGCTTCGGAAGTCCACGTCCCATCCGAGCAAGGCCGAAGCCCGAACCCGGCCGGTGCCAAGAGTACCGACCTGGAAGGCCAAGTCGTGGTACTGCTGCTTCTCGTTGGCGCCCAGCGCGTACCACCACTCGCCCAGGATCTTGCTGACGGTGCGGTTGTCCTGGTTGGGGTGGCGCTGGTGGACCAGGGCTCGGTGGCGCTTGCTGAAGATCATGAAGGCGTTCATGGGCCGGCGGATGTGCTCCTTCTCCCTCTGCACGCACAAATACGCCACTGATGAATTTCGCTCACTCGCCGTCCTGCTCGCTTCGGATTTGAGGTACGAGTTGGCTGACTTCAAATTGTCCAAATCCAAAAGTATTTCCAATTTTCAGAATGAATACATTGTAACAATAAAGGCAGAATGATTCTTTTTGTTTATTGCAATTTGCGCAAAACTGCTTAAAACAATCATCAGATGATTTTTGATGTTTTTCCTTCTTTTTCGATATTTTACAGACCGTGTATTGCCCCGATTTTGAATAAAGCAATTTAAAAAACAATTCTTTAGGTAATTCGTTAAAAAAAAAAAAAAAATCATCGACATGATGAAAACACTTAATCGCAAATTGTGGGTAGAATGTGGAACTGTGGCTCCCTCTGGTGGGACGTAAAAAATTCTCTGAACGTAATGATTTGACTGTGCAGAATGATTCACTGCCCCCCCCTCCTTTTTTTTTTTTTTTTTTTGGTCAAATCCGGTCCATTAAATTTGCAGAGTACGTTTAAGAAGAACACTCGGAACCGACCTTCCTGTCGCCGTCTTTGGGGAGGGCGCCGAGGGACTGCGTGCGTCTCTTGGCGGGGCCGCACGAGGGCGCCGCGTCGTTGGCGGCCTCGCCGGGGGAGAACCTGCGGCGGTTGGACCATCGTCATCAAAAATATGAGAACCATATTTGCAGGATTTTCATCTTCACTTCATCGATCATAAATACGACACGATGATCTCTTAGCAGCTCGTTTTCAACGCCGGGAGGCGGTTCGGTACTCACGGGTCGTCGGCGTCGCTCTCCGTCTCGCTGTCGGCCCCGCCCGTCTCGGCGGGGGCGCTGTTGTTGTTGGTCGGGGGCGGACGTGAAGGCGACGCCCTCTCCGGGTCACCCGGCGGGGTCGCGCCGCGACGGGGATCTGAACAACAACAACAACAACAACACAGCCAAATTCATCTTCGGTGCTGCTTATCCTCACGAGGCCAATTGCAGGACAATTTGCGAGCATGCTTTAGGGATGTGGGAGGGAAGCGCAGTGGGCGCCCACCCGGAGAGAAGCCACGTAGGCGGGCACGGGGAGGACATGCAAACTCAGCACAGGGGGAGGGTGGGATTTGAACCTCGGCCCTCACAGCTGTGAGGCAGAACCTCTTAACCACTCACCCACCGTACCCTTTCACAACATGAGCCGATTAAATTTCTACTTTACCGCAACAAGTACGCCGTAAGTATGACGATTTTTTTTTTTTTTTTTTTTTTAAGACAATAAAGTGTGCAACTTGATTGCGGTCAATGATTAAGAATTCATTTTTTTCTCCCGGTACCTTGGATGTGAGCGGCGGGGGGCCGGGCGTCCCCTCCCGATTGGCCGGGCTCCAGGAAGGGGACCAGCGAGTGCCAAGGGAAGACGGGCACCGAGCGCGGCTCCACGTTGGTCCACACTTTGCATGGGGAGGGGGCACACAAGAAAAAAAAAATAAATAAACGGCAAAGGCCGACTCTTTCGTGACAGGAAAAATCTCATCAAATCAAATTTACACTTGTAACATTCAGATATTTTGAAGGGAAAAAAAAAAAAAAACTATTTTGGTGAATGTTCTCTTTTCCCGATTCTCAAGTAGAAGAAGTGATGGATGATTTTGGTACTCAGAATTGTTGCTATCTTTTATGATGATTTATGAAACAACATTTGTATATTTTTGTACCCGCGTGCACGGCACAAGTTTGGGGGAGGAAAACTGACTTTGAATTAAAATGTAATTTTGGATTTTTGTTCTCAAATCTATTCTCATAAGATTAGGTTTTTTTTGTTGTTGAAAAAAAATAAAACACATTTTGTTCCTGTGACATAATGAGTGAGTGAATGAATGACATTTGCTGTCCTTATTCAACTGTACGTGTATGAAAATGGAGAGCCTCTCCTGAGTCAGTGCATAAAATTAATCTAAAAAAAAAAAAAAACAAATCAATCCCAATAAATAAAAATACACATGTAAAACAGATAAAGATATCGAAATCAGAGGAAAAATGAGAGTAACGGCTAAAAAAAAATTTTTTTTCTGGGTAATATTAAATTGAGGAAAAGAATAAAATGTTATGATTGTGACATGAAGACTTCTTAAAAATACCAAAATCTTTTGGTTGGAGACGGCAGACGCGGCCTCGAGGTGCCGCCTCACTTCCTGCCGACGCCAATGCGGCTGCTCTAATTTTAGATTGTGGAGGAATCGCGGCCGCTTCGGGTTTGGGTGAAGCCCACAATGTCGCAGTTGAGCAATCGGGGGGGGGGGGGGGGGGAACAGGAAACGGGCAAGCCGGAATCTACGGATGTGCCGGTTGAGCGCAGTACCGCATTATGCCTCAACATGGAGGGCAGTGCTGAGTTTCTTTAGAACAGACGTAGCGGAATTAGGGGCAAGAAGAAAAATACCCCAAAGCAGTTTTAATATTCATTTCAAAATGAATACATTACCCGAAAGTATGTTCCGCTTGTGTGTGCGAGAATAGCAATTTGTTTGAAGGTTAATAATCACCCCAATATCTATGCTAATTTTCATTAGCTCGTCTGTGTCGTTTTCCATCAGGAATTTCATTCTCTTGTTGGGCTTGACACGGCGGTTCTCCAGTGAACTTCAGCTGGGGCTGAAGCAAGCACGCTCGGCCTCTTATTGAGAAAAACTGACGAGAGTTTGTTTTGTTTCATTCGCTGAGGAGCTCTTAAATAAGTGTGTTTGAATCCCTTCTGAATATGTTGAAATGAAAGCGTGGTGGCTTTTTACCCAATCAGCTGCGATAAACGGGGGTTGCCTGCACCAATTTTTTTTTTTTTTTTTTTTTAAATTCCCTTTAGAAATGCAGAGCGGAGGCGACGCCACGGTCCAAAGGCAGCCGGCCGGCGGCGGGCGGGCGGGCGGGCGGCCGTGCGAAGGACGCGTGCGAGGGCGTTAGCGCGAGGCTAATCAGCTAGTGTGCTAATTCTTCCAGTGGAAGGCGCGTAACCATGACAACGCGCCAGCCAGCCATACCGCAGCAGCTCTTTTTTTTTTTTTTTTGTGCGCGCGCGCGTACGTCAACGTCCTCGTTGAACTCTGTTCTGCACGTCTAGACGTGTCAATATTTTCACCCTTTGAGAGTCACGCTGCTTATCTGTTACACGCACGCACACACACGAGTATTAAAAAAGGGCAACGCCCCAAGCGCACACGCCGGGACGTTTCAGGAAAACCTCACGCGACAGGATCTGTAGCAAAGAAGGGCAAAAAAAATAACTTCAGATTTTTAAAAATGCAAAGCAAGCAATGACATTATCTTTTCCTAATAATATAACGATGTGGGCGGGGGCAAAAAAACTCTCGATGAATAAGTTCCATCAGAAGTCGGAAAATGAAAATCCAACCGAGCTGATTCACACCCAAGATTCAGAAGATCAAAGGAAACTGAAGCATCAAAATCCGTGATGACAAAGAATCAATAAAAGCTGACATCATTTCTACCTAGAAATTGAAATCAAATCCAAGATGGCAGCATAAAACACTTTGAATGACCACAAAATACATGAATGCAATTCATCGTTACCTTCTTTCTCGTTGTATCATAGGTATAAAATTCCCATTGCGCGTTTTAGAAGCGCTTTTGACAAATGGACTGCGGCCAAACAAAACTCGACGAGGAGCCCAAATGGAGACAAAAATCACGTCAAAGTTTTAACGTCTGCATTTGCCCATCGTGGACGGGTTGTCGTGGCAACGGCACGCAGCGACGCCTCCCTTTTCTTGGCTGCGAAGTACGAGCCGCGGCAGATCCGCAAAACGCGTACCAACGAAAGGCAGCCGCGAGTTTCGGAGTCAAACAATAAGAAAGACGCAAAATAAGATGGCCGACGCATCGAAGTGGTCGACGTGTGCGATGACAAAACGCGTGCAAGACAATTCCTTACCCGTGCCGGGACGTCCCATGATGATTTGCTTCCGGGGGGTCGGGTGCGAGGACTCGGCGGGCAGAATGAGCGGCAGGAGCGCCGTGGGTGTCGGGTGGCACGCCACCGGCTGCGGCAGGCCCCCGCCGGCGGCCTCCCGGTGACCCTCGGGCTTCGTCTCCCTGCCCCCGGACCCCGACGAGGACGGGACGGGGCCGGCGGTAGCCGACGTCGATCCCGACGTGGACGAACTGGAGAGGGCGGCGTAGCCTGCTGAGGTCGGGGTGAGGGACTGTGGGGGTGGGGGCCGGGTCAGGACAGGGGAGCGCGTTTCGATACCGTTAGTCGTACACAATTTCCAACGGGACAAAGTCACCACGGCAAAAACGAGAAACGGGACTTTTTCTTACCGAGCTAGACGTGACCAGGACCAGAGCAGATGCGGGGTTGCGCAGGAGAACGGCGCCGTTGGTGGCGGCTCCGTTGATGGGAACGGGCGCCTGCAGGCCCGGCGTGACCGCGTGTTGGGCCTGAGTGAGCTCCCTGGATCGGCTCCTCTCCCGCCTCGCCAGGGGCCCGTCCGAGAACTTGGCCAGGGGGACGTCGGGGTTGCGGACGATGACCGGAGAATCGCGCAGGGGAACGACGCGGCGCGGTGAAGGTTCCTGGGGAAGCGGGGAGGCCGGCGTGGGAGAGACCAGCATCGGCGGCGGCGTGGAGGCGGCAGAGGACGGGGGCCGGCTGGTGGCGCTACGTGGCCGCGGGAAGGTCAGCGAGGAAGGTGTCGGCGGTTGACTTTGGGGCGAAAGGACTCTGAAGGCAGCGGGGCCGAGATTCAGATCACCGACCACTCCTCCCCCGACACTTACCATTTGCTGTTGCTCCGGTTTGGTCTGATAGTCGTGGACTGCTGCCAGCGGAGGAGGAGGATGGCTCTCCAGCTTCCTTTTGCCAGGACTCATGGGCACCGTAAAAGTGAGGTTGGTCTGAAAAGTGGGCACAATCCCCGAGAGGTGGCGTTCGCGTTCGGCGCCCAGAGGGCCCAGTTTGGTGCCGCTCAGCTGGCGATGATGCCGCGAGGAGGGGGCGGTGATGGGGCTGAAGTTTGCCGGACGGAAGCCGAAGAGCGGCGAGGGGGAGGGTGACGGAGTCGGGGAGAAGGGGGACTGGTTGGAGATGGGCGAGTACGAGGGCGTGCCCGAACGGGAACCCCCCAAGGAGACCAGCATGGTCGCCGCTTCGCACTCGTCAAAGTCAAAGCGAGAAAGGTCCTGGGGAAGCAGGGAGGGCAGGACCAGGCGAGGCCGGGAGTCTCCTCCGCGGCTGCTGGCCTCACTGCTTTCTCGGGAAGTTTCGTCCCAGTCGAACTCCGAGCTGGTCCGGCCTCCGCTATGTCGCAAGTCAGACGGCGTCAAGGTTCCCGTGCTGCTGGCCCCTCCTCGCTCCCGGATGCCTCCGCTGGCTTCCATTTCCTTGGTCCTCATGGAGAGGTGTCTGGAGCAGTATCCTCGGCGCTGAGACTCTTTGGAGCATCCCTCGCGAGAGCAAAGCCTCCTCCACTGCTTCCCGTTGAACTTCTTGCGGATGCCCGTTGGGGTGCACACCACGTCTCCCTTCTTGTACTTCTGCTGGGCAGCCGTCAGTGGGGTGCGCGAACGTGAAGATGAGGAGGGAGTGGAAACGGATCCAGAAGCGCCACCTCCACCGGAGGAGCCACCTCCTGATGCTTTCTCCATTCTGGAGGAGATGGGGGGCAGGGGCGGGAGCTGGGCAGTGGAAATGACAGCAGTACTAGATGCCACGGCTGCGACAGCCGGGTCCAGACCGAGCAGGACCGGGGAGGGAGGCGGGTGAGGGTTTAGGGCGAGGTGGCCAGAGGGAATTCCAATGCCCTGCACCACAGACATATGAGGGTTGAGGTAGCCAGGTGGGGGCTTGGAGACGATGTGGCGGTGTTGAGGAACTGCCATGGGTTTCGGCCCCGGTCTTAGCGCTCCCATGGGGACCATGTTGAAGTGGGACACCTCCATGTCTTCCTCAGGGTTGAGTGGCATGTACGAATGGTGTTGTTGCTGTTGCTTTGCAATATTCTCCCTTTCTAGTTCCTGTTTTCGCTGGAGAGCCCGTTCTCTTCCGAGGTCTTTTTCAATGTCCCACTCCGGGGCAGGAGCCAGGCTGAGGACTGAGGCCGGCGTGACTGGAGTGGTAATATTGCGTCCCGGCGCGGAGGAGACAGGGATCACGCAAGGGTACACCCTCCCCAAGACAGACCCGACACCCGGTGTCATCCCACGGCTGAGACGGCACACCTCTTGCTCGACGTCCACTTCGTCCCTGTCTTCCTGTTCCATTTCATTTTCTCGAGCGTCCTCCTCCACTTCTCTTGCTGGTAGGTCCAGGTCCCAGGGTGGCACCAGGAGGCGGAGTGTTTGCCTGGACACCCAAACAGCCTGGGGGCCGCTGGCTGCGACCCTGTCATCTACATCTTCGTTCGGAGACGAAGCTCTCTCATCAGACAGCAGGACACGGTAGCGATTGGCCACCGCTGGGTGAGTATCCACCTGAGTCACGACGCCTTCCCGGTACCACCGGCCCTCCCTGCCTTCCTCGTCGCTGAAGGGCACACAGACGTGGGTGCCGAGAGGTATGGGGTGGACACCGGGTGGCGGGGCATCCAGGATGATGTCTACAACCCCTTGGGGGCTCATGTGTCGATAAGGATAACGGCAGAGTGTCTTCTCCCCGTTCAGTTGCACCTCCAGGCTTCCGTATTCCCCGTTGACTCTACGGACTACACCGGCACAGAAAACCAAGTCAGAACCCTTCCTGTCATTCCTCCTTTCAGTACCTCCATCTCCGTCACTTCGTCTCTGGGGCTGGCGGGCCAGGACTCGCTGATTTTTCAGCCCTTTGGCTAGGGCGTCCGTGAGTGCGTCGGGGAGACTGCAGGGCGGGCGCGAGGAAACGCCTGCGACCACCTCCAGGTCTGCCGAGTGCTCGCTGGCCGTGTCTGTGGAGGAGCAGCGGGGCAGAGGGCTCGGTGACACTCGCTCGGGATCCCTGACTACGTCTTCTCCTCCTGGCCTTTCCGTTTCCCCTCGCAGCGAAAGGACAGGCGGTCCGGGGGAACCACCCTGACGTGGCTCTTTGCCGTCGGGCATAATGCTCCGAGTTTGACCGGGATGCGAAACATTTACGGGAGCACCTGGACATGCCGACACCTGGTTCAGGGACCCGCCACTCACAAGGAGAGGAGGGGGAGTACTGGATGCGAGGTTGTTAGGGTTACCACCGGTAGTCACGGAGCAGTGTTCGGATGTGTACTTCTTCTTGGGAACGCGAGCCTTAAAGGTGGCGGTTTTGCGACTGGACGTGGGGTTGGGGCTGCCGTTGGCGCTCGGTGTGCTGCTGTTACTGCAGCTGCTCGCATTGCTGTCACTGTGGCTCCCGCCGCTCAACGCCGAATGTCCGGATCGATCATCCGACGGGGCGAGCAACTTCCCGGAGTCGATGAAAAGCGATTCTGCGTCGGAAGAGTCTCGGGCTCTGACCGGGTCGGAGGACTCCGACTGAGATGAGAAAGAGAGTTGATGTTGGACTTGAGCGGTTCTGTCTCGGTTCTCATCGGAGTCTCTCTTCTCGCCTCCTTCCGGGGCCTCGCAGGCCCCGCGCCGCTTTCCCCCTTTGGCCCGGGTGGTGGGGGGGGAACGCCGGCCCTGCTTTTTGATGGGCTTCATCTTGTCATGAAGCGAGGCCCGGCCTGCTCGTGGTTTTGTCCCGGTTCTGTTCTCCTCCTCCCCCCCCTCCTCCTCCTCCTTCACACTCTGGTAATGTCTTTCATCTCTTCTCGTCCGGGCGACTTCTTCACTTGCCACCGTTTGATTTCAGAGATGCTGGAAGACAGGAATAAAAAGTCACAATTTTAACAATTACCCATAAGAACAAAACAAGGAAGGGGTCTGCAAATGTTAGCAATGTGAGCAAAGTCATGCCGGTTGCAGTTGTTCTCAGGGGAAACCTGGAAAGACTTTCCTACGAAGACGTCGGAAGACTTTTGCGCATCCATTCCGCAGGGATTTGTCCAGCGCAAATAATGATCATCCATCTGGACCAATGACGCATCGTGACAGGCAGAACAAGAAGATGCCGGTTCACCAGGCGGCCAAAGGTCCGATGAACCTGTCTGGTGCCGTTCCTACAGAACAATCCTCGCTTCGACGGGCCCAGAAAACGCGCTGCGCGAGCTCAATTTGTGGGTAGATAAGAGACGAGATGCTGATTACGGCGGCATAGCTCCTCTTTGGTGCCGCGCTGTAAGATTGGAGATTTTTTTTTTGTTTAGCGCCTGAGCTCAATCAAGATGGGGACTTTTTTCCCCACTTTCGGGTGCTTGTAAATGTAAATGTCGCTGCGAGAGTTCCGAGCACCTCTCGCTCACTGTCGCAGACAAAGAAAGCGCGTCCGGCCGGCAGGCCTTCCCCCCCACCAAAACTTGGAAGACGTCTTCACCTCCGGTTAATGTTTTGGCGGCTCTTGGTGAATTGACGAAGTCACGAATGGGACTCCTCGACTTGGGCGTCTTCCATATTGTGGCAACAAGACGGCTGGCGGGCTAAACGCGTCGAAGCAAAAGACGGACGAGCTCTTTGCAGTTTGCCCCGACAAGTCTTTCTACTTTCTCTCTCTCTCTTTCTCTTTCACACACTCGGCATTTTATCCGGGGACGTAGAGGCGGGGGAATTCCTCGTGCGCTCGCTGGCACGCTCGAAGCCTCCCTTTCGAACACCCTCGTCCTCTCTCCTTCCTTCTCTTCTGCGGCGACCTTTTATCTGTTTACTGTATTTCGCAGCCGAGTCGATCCGCCCCGACTAAGCCATTTCCTGTGGAAGGGCATTACCTAACTTCCCTTTTTACCTTATTCCTCCTTTTCTCAGCCGGTCGATTTGGACTCGTCTCTCTCGGGTTCGGAAGGGACCGGTCGCCATCGGCCCGATTGGAAAAACGATCAAATGGACTGACTGGTTTAGCGTGTATACTCCATTTTTTTTCCACTCCTCCAACACTGCCAATGTTAACGTTTCTCTGCATTATCTTGAGTTACTTCAACATTACAGTCAGTAAAAAAAAAAAAAAAAAACAACAACAACAGCAACAATATTAGCTTCAGACATTGGAACCAATGTTAGCTTCCAAGGTTAGCTCCACTATTTGCTTTCCATCCAGTCACCAACTTCAGCTTCCATCTTAAGCCTCCGATGTTTATCAGAAGGTTGCTTTTGACAATAACAACAACAATAACAATAACTGATTTTCCAACTTTTTCGCCAACATTAGCATCCGGCGTTAGGTTTCAAAGTTAGCATTGGAGTTTAGCTGCGGTAGTTAACGTCCACCATCACCATCATGGCTAACGTTAGCCTCCAGTGTCAACTTCCAACATGGTCACCGATGTTAGCATCCAACAAGATCCCACCAACAGCGGGTGAAAATCGGGTGAGGCCCCCAACAATCGCCCCCCCCCACCACCCGCTGTGAATCCCGAATCGCAAATATTGGGCATATAACGACGCTCACAGGCATAGATTCTTAATCCTCAGCATAAAGCAAACTTGCGAAAGTCTTCTGGGCGCGCAACTTTTCTGTCTTTGCATTATTACTGAACGGTTTGACAAACTTGAATCATGGGTGTACTATTTTTCTTTTTCGAAAAAAAAAAAAGGTTTTGTAATAGTTTTTTTTTTTTTTTCAAGTTTCCAAGTTGAATTTCAAGCGGTCTTTAGAATGAAGAGCACTGGAAAGCGCTTCCTTATCCTCTTGCAATATAGATCGGAGGCATCTGTGAGCTGAAGTGCCAGGATGAGGCGACCATTTTGCGTCTACAAAGTAGCACATGAGATATGAATGAAGACGAACGCGTTTGCAAACGTGTCACAACGACAACAACGACGACAAAAAAAAGTCACTCAGTTACAGTGGCTTGTCTGAGGCTGCAGTTGCTTAAGCAAATCTCTCAAATAAGGCCTGACAAGTTTTGGGCCAGCCACAATTCCCAAAGGCGTGTTTTGGTGCAAACACAAACCTGCACTTGACCAAAACAACACCGCGGAGCCTGCGACGCGTGCTGGCGGCGGCGGTGTCACTAACCGTGACTGGGATTTATTATTATTATTATCTTTTTTTTTTTCCTTTAGCTGGAACTGGGGCACTCGTCAAGGTGGAGGGAATTATCAACACTTCCTTCCTCAAGGCGGTCAGTAGCAGAACAGAACAGAAATAAAATGTCAGCAAAGGCCTACTTGAAGATCAGAACTTTCTGTGTAGTTTATCAGAGGCCCTCGACCCGAGTTTGACAATGACAACCATCGATTGTGAACAGCCACCTGTCCGTTATAAGAGGGTGTGCACACTTGTGTCATTTCTCAAGTGACGTCGGACAACGACATCTGAGCGGCGCGCTGAGATCTGAAGTTCATCCAAATCCACTTCAGCCTCTCCCCAAAAATTGCAAACATCTTTGGAATGAATGACACCAAACAATACTCAAGTCAAAATTAAAAACAACTGAAATATTTCAACAGTTTTTGCTCCAAATCAATGGCCGTGGGGCCCCTCTTTGTAGTGTGCAGACCTTGGCCACCGGGGGCACTACCATACAGACACCCACATACGCAGTACGTGCGTGAGGTAGCGGTCGCCGTTGCTCAATAAGTTGCAAAGACGGCAACCCCACTGCTAGCAGTTAGCGCGTCTATGGCGTTCAGCATTGTTTAGCATCAAGCTAGGTGGACCGGGTTGAATTGTGCCACGTGTAATTGTCTTTGTTTAATGTTTAGCTGACAATTAAAATGGTCAAAGAGCCGCTTTTCATATTTTGGGGGGGTTATTATTTTGGAGATGACCGGATCGAAGATGCGCCTCACAGATCTGAGGGCCGGCCGGGGTTCAAATCCCGCCGGTTTTCCCTCCACGTCAGAACAGAACAGAGCTGGGACAGGCTCCGGCATGCCCGTGACCCTTGTGAGGATAAGCGAGACAGAAAATGGATGGGTGGGTGAATTTTGGAGCATTTTAGGGGGGGGGGTGTGCAACCAGTGGGTCCCGACCCCCGCAAGGGTCTCCTTTCTCCTTCTGCTGTGGCTCTCTGTGACTTTTGAAACCAATATGGAGTATTTCACTGTTTTCTGTTTTCATTTGAATTGTTTCAGTTTTCAGATGTAACTCTTGATGATTGTGCTTTCGCAACATTATAATAAACCGCCTGTATTTCATTTTTTTTTTGCGGTGACCGCCACCGATTGGCTGAGCTGTTCCACGAGAGTTATAAATCCAAGAAAAGGTCACGTCCTGGTAACATTTAATAGTACGTGCTCGTGAAATGTTACATGCAGAATACACCCACGTGGAAGTAAACAAAAAACATTGCAGTTGTTTCCTCACTTTAGAAAAGGAAGTTTTGTGGTTGGCGGTATTTTCTTTATTTTTTGGGTCCAAATGCCTCTTTTGAGTATTTGATGTTGCCGAGGCCCGATTTAACCTCTTATGTCAAACATCGTAGTCACCGGCGCGAGTTTGTTAAAATCCTAAAACATCTCGAGAAAGGGACTTCAAGTACTGAAGGTTTTGCTCCTTAAAAATCAAAAAATCTTCATAGGGAGCGATTGATGAAAAGTGATTTTGAGCAGTTCGGTTGGCCAAGCTTGCGAAGAAGCTCTTTGCGAGCCCTTTTTGTTTATATCCCAAACCAAAATCCGCGAGTGAGTGAGTGCGTGCACGTTTGTGGCCTTCAACAACAACAACAACAACAACAAGACCGGCACCGGCACCAAATTGGCCATGCAAGGCCGCCTTCCCGGCCGAGCAGGCCCAGGCCTCGAGCGCTCACACAAGGCCGCAAGCCGCAAGCGAGTCCCGCTCTCCCGAGGACTTCGTCGGCCTCCCCTCGTCGACGCAACCGAAGAAGAAGACGAGCTCAGCAAGAAGAAAAAGAAGCCATCGAGTGGGCCCGTCGAGAGTGACAGCTGTGTCAAAAGACAGCTGAGGCCTCCTGCACAACTTTGCACGCACTCGCGTCGTCACCGGCCCGATTGGAAATGTCTTTTGCTTTGTTTTGGGGTTTG
This sequence comes from Syngnathoides biaculeatus, assembly GCF_019802595.1. NCBI lineage: Eukaryota > Metazoa > Chordata > Actinopteri > Syngnathiformes > Syngnathidae > Syngnathoides > Syngnathoides biaculeatus. The sequence goes on along the minus strand of NC_084640.1, from coordinate 16,247,796 downwards.
GTTTTTTTTTTTTTTGTTTGTTTTGTTCCTCCCCCCCCCTTCCCTTCCCTTCCCTTCCCTTCCCGTGGACGAAGAGGCCGCTCGACCCCCACCCCGTCCGCCTCTTGCAGACGGTCGTGATGACGATGCCGAGACCGAACAGCCCTCGATGCAGTTTTGTCAGTTATGACGCCGGATCGGATACTAGTGGAAAACTTCCGAGGGAGGCTCACTATGTCGAGACGCACCGCTCCCTTTTTCTCGAGCCCCGCACTCCACCCCCCCCCCCACACACACACACACACACACAGACACAGACACGACACGCTAGTAAATGGCCGTAAATGAGCACGTCCGGCAAGAAGGAAGACTCGGACCGAACCTTCGCATCTCGCCGCGGCGGCTTTTTTTCGTCGGCTTCCACTCACCCCGCTCGCGGAACGTGGACGAGAGCTTCGCCGAGGGGGGGGAGGGGGGGAATAGGGCGAGCTCGCAGGCCGCTCCGGTCAGTCGCCGCTCATGTTTCTTCAAATGTCGAGAGGAGGAAGGAGAAGGAGAAGAAGAAGAAGAAGGGGGGAAAACAACCCACTAGTGGCCGTGTACATTCTACGCTACAGTCGCAAAATGGTGAATGGAGACGTCGAAGCCTTGACAACCAGCTGGCTCGGCCAATGGCCGCGCGCCGAAGGTTACAGTAGCCAATAGGAGCGCCGGAAGACGAAACGGGGGCGGGACGAACCCGGAAAGCGAACTTGATTGAGGGGAAAACGCGGCCAATGGCGGTGTGGGAAAACACAAAACAGCTGTTGGGAGACCGAGGCGGCGACGGCCAATCGGGTGCCTCTGTGGGCGTGACTATGCGGAAGTGAAGGCGATGTCTCTCTTTTTTTTTTTATTTTCCTTTCAATTAAAAAAAAAAAAAAGATTTTAAACTTGCTAGCAACACTCGAACAGTTTTTCCAAAGGCTGGAGGAATACCGGTTAGTGTTTTAGCTTCAGGCTAAAACTAATGCATGGCGTCCTTTGCCCAAAACAGTTGAAATACTTTCACCCACCCAAACGAGTTAAATTCTTTTTTTTTTTTTTTTTTTTTTTTTAACCTGTCTGTTGCTTCTCACGTCACGCAAGAATCCACAAGTTGATTTGAGCCCAACAAACAACATTTAACTCCCGACTCAACGTACCGGGTCGTTGACCGGGCCAATCGGAGGCGTTCAAAAGGGCGGAGCTGCCCGACTTCCGCCTCCCCGGCCAATCGGTACGGCGGCTGCGCGGCCGTACGTCAGCGAAGCTCCCTCGCGATTGGCCGAGAGCGACGGGAAGGGCGCGGGCCAATGGGCGAGCGCGGCGATGAGGTCATGAGAAGCTTGTTGCAGTCAAATCGACCAAAAGAGAAAAGCCCGTAAAGTACTCCAAAGGCGGGATTAAGCTTCCTTTTAAGACACTGAGCCGCTCCAATCACGCAACTATTACAGTACTCGACAACGCGCGTGTATGCGAGATGAATTCTTGTCATAAAATGTGCATGGTGCATAAATCTGAAGCGCACATTTTCCTTCGCCTCAGAGAAACCGAGACGGGAGTTTTCTTCTCGGGTCTTCACAAACTGACACTTTCTGCCCGCCAGGTGGCGCCATCGCGTCAATACAACTTGCAGAGAAGTTGCTGGAACGAGCACGCAAGAATGGATTGAAGGGAGGGGGAGGGGGGGGGACTCATTTCATATGCAAAATCAAAAGAAATTTTCAAAGAGTTTGATTTCACTGAATGGGTTTGCTGTTGGGATCCTCAGGAAAAAAAAAAAATTTGCATGAGAGCCCCCCCCCCCCCCCCCCAACGTTATGTGTGTGTTTTGCAGTTTTTCTTTGGGGTGGCCTACTTTTGTATCAGGTGAAACGTTTCTTTTTGGGAGGTTTTTTTTTTTTTTAATGATGTTTAGTTATGGAGTTGTGCGAGAGGTGAAAGTGATTTGGGGGTTCCAAGCAGGGCCCCCAACATTGTGTGATCATTAGCTGTGTTGCGTGACCCGGCGGCGCCCCACGACCCTTCGCCTCTCACCCGCCTCCGGCGCGTGACCTTTGACCTGGCCTCTCGGCCGGAGGCCAAACAGGCCGTCAATCACGTCGCGGCGGACGCTTCAAAACCGACGACGACAACAACAGAGAAAAAAAAAAAAAAAAAAACACAGAGAGATTAATGAACAAGATTGTTTTGAAAGGACAATTAAATAACGTCACGGGAGAAACTTTTAGCGTATCGTCGCTCAAATACACAACTCAAAAAAGTGTTTCTATGCAACTACAAATAAGGAAAGAAGTTAGTGTAATGGCTAAAATAATTTTAAAATCTTATTTATTTTTAATGGACAAGTAACATTAAGTGTTGGGAAGTAACTAACTGGAAAAAGTTGATGGCATTTAATCGCCAAATGTAATTGTGAGCCATTCAATTACAGGGAGAAAATGCGTAATTAGGGTTGATTTGGGAGATTTCCATGACTACAATTTTAGTTGCACTGGAAAAATAGTCAGAACCACCCCGGCCGGCCCCCGCTCTCCCCACCTCCAAAACCCAATAATTGTGATTGGTTCTCTGGTCATGCGTCGTCTCAAACGTGACATTTTTCCAAACATGAGTTGCTGCTCGATGTACAAATATCCAAATGCAAATATGATCCACTTATACTAGCACAAACATTGAAACATTATGATCAGAAACAATTTTTTTTTTTTTTTTTTTAGCAAATTTTGAGCAAGCTTTGCAGTCCCAATGGCAGCTCTCCTTACCTTTGAACCTTGACCTGACGGCGCTTGTGGTGCTGTTTTTTTTTTTTTTTTGGGGGGGAGGGGTACTACTACCTACGTATTTTGTCCTTGCTTGGTTGCCATACCTATTAGTGCACTCACGTCTGGCTCGCTAATATTAGCATTTAGCTTCGTGAAATGAACCTTACAGTGAGTTATTACGTACATTTGCAGTCGATGAGATGCCAATGCTGCTTCAACACAAAACAGCAAACAACAAATCCATGTTTTTTTTTTTAATGAACCCAGATTATTGTATTAATTACACGTGAAAATGAAAAAAAAAAAACTTCAAGCGGTCGCTAGCAAGATGCCAATCAGGTGAACTGACAGCAGCTGAGGAGACGCCCACGAGTGGAATAATAACAGTTCAAGATTACAATGCATTTTTTTTTAAACATTTTCCTTACAGAAGCCTCCAAATACAAAAAAATAAAAAAATATTATACACACACACATAGCATTTATGACAGTAATAATAAAAGTTTCCTGGGTTACACACGTGGTAAAAAATAAAAAAAAAGACAAATTACAAAAAAAGGTTCACTAGAAAGAGAAAGAAAAGAGTGCAAATTGGAACCCCAAAAATTAATTCAACGAAAAACAAAGAAGCAAAAAGCAGCTGAACAAAAAGTACGTACGAAATAAATTGGTTAATATTGCAATACAATATCAATACTATAGTAACAGTAATGTGTGTGCGCGCGCGCGCGTGGGGAGGTCTGGTGTTTTGTTGACCCGACACAGGTGGCGCTATCTGCTACTATTAAAAAAAAAAAAAATACGCAAGTACGAGGATTCCTCTGCTTTGTTTAAAAAATAGATTTTCAAGAGTCAAAATGGTGAAAATGTGCAAGACCGCAGCCGTGTGGAACTGTGGAAAGCGCGCGCACGCACTCACAAAGGCCAACACACAGCAAGCCAGCCCGCTCGCCACCGAGGGTTAGTGATGTCATTTCCGGCGCCTGTTTGTCGTTTCGATGGCGACCTTGTCTGTGATGTCATCTCACGAGCGTGCGCGTGTCCATTGGCAGTCCGAGTTTCAGCCAATGAGAGCGCGGCGCAGCTTTTGGTTGGTCGCGGTGACGCGCGCTCCCAACTTGGGGATTCAATTCGGAACAATTTCAATATAAACTCTGATGCGCGAGAAGGCAAAAGTGTGGGCTAATACTCATAATTATATGCGGGTGTGTATATGTACATAACATCTTCAGCATGAAAAATAGGCTTTGTTTCCCAATCTGTATCAAAAGAGCATATTGAAATAGAACTTCTTTTGACCCAAAAAAAATAATATATATATATATATATATATAGCATGTGTAGTTTGATGTTTAAAAACAGAAGGCATGATGGCACACGGTGCTTCGAAAGGCACGCTCGATTGGATTGAAATTGGAAATATCATTTTTGGAAATCATGAAAAATAAGCTCTCTGCCTGAGTTTCTCTTTTGACATTCACAGCGGCGGCGGCGGCGCCCCCCCGAAGCCGTGTCGGTCGTTGCCGGTACAAAAAAAACAAAGAAGAGAAGGGGGGAAAAAAAAAAATAATAATAATAAAAAAAAAATTCCGCAAAGCAGAATGAACCCCCCCCCCCAACACGCTAAGCCGGGAGTCTTTGGAAACGACGACGAGATTCGCCAAAGCTCCAAAAAAAAAAAAAAAAACCAACAACAACGCCCGTTTCTAAGTCAGCAGAAAGAACAAAATGTCCGCCCGGCCAGCTCAACATGGCCGCCGGCGAGTCTGAGTCACTTCCTGCCCGTCTTCAAACGTCCAGGAAGAAGCCATCCCGTAAAGTGCGGAACGTTCCTGGCCGTCACGCCGGAGCTTCCTCTTCGCTCTGGAAGCCATCTTGAAAAACGCCACCGAGTCCACAAAATGGAGAGCTCAAAGACCCCCCCCAAGGGTCCGTCCCATGACGCCCGCTGCTCGTGACTGGCGGCCATCTTTTGCAGGAAAAGTCCCAACGTGTTGCCCCCTCCCCCGCCCCAGGAGTGTGCCACATGACACCAAAAAAGTTGCAGATACGACGCACGCACAAAATCGTGAAAAGTAGTCATTACAATTAATAATGAGGGGAAAATGGATTTTTTTTTCATGGGTGAACAACATGAATTGATTACAAAATATGTAACTAGCATACAAATTGAAATCTAAAAAAAATGATGATTATAGCAGTTGCACCAAGTTGCAGGATTTTTTACCCTCCAAAAAGCACCATGAAAATGTACTTTTCCAGACGTTTTGGATCACCCCCAAAAATGTCATAATTCAAATTCGAAAAAGCGGGAGGAAGCTTTTTTTTTGTACATTGAACTCAAATTGACGAGTCAGGAGGGTGAAATACGGAGACAGAGTCTGATTTGGACTCAATTTTGTAGGATTTTGTTCCCCCCGACCCCAATTGTATTATTATTATTATTATTATTATTTATTTATTTTTTTTCAATTAATGAAAGCTGATGAATCAAGCGGATGGAATCAATTCCACCAAGAACCGCCCAAGCCAACGGAGCGCACCGACTTTGTCATTTTTTTTCCCGAAATTCAAATTGTTTGACTCGCTAACTCTGGGTCGGGTCCCGACAATTTGCTTCGTTCGTTGCGTTTGGTGGCCGCAAAAACGGCGGTTTTGTGCGCGTATTCCGTTTACAGTACTTTTTTTTTTTTTTTTTTTGGGGGGGGGGGGGCGCTCCGGGGATGGGGGGGGGGGTGTGGCGCCCTCTCAGCAGCTGGCGTTCTCCAGGGACAACTGAGCGGTGGCCCTCTGCAGCTCGGAGCTGGCCCGGCGCCGGCCGGGCGGCGGGGGCATCATCAGGCCCAAAATGAGGCCCCGCGGGTCCCCGTTGTCCAGCGGGCCCCCCCCCTCGGCCCTCACCTTCTTGTCCTCGGCTTCGTCCCGCTCGCCGTCCGCCTCCATCTTTTGGTCCTCGCTCCAGCGTCGCTTGAAGCGCAGTTTGAGCGGGATGCAGCGGGTGCCGCCGGGGCCGACGGGCGCCGCCGGCGCCGGCTCCGCCTCCGCCTTGGGGCTGAGGAGCGGGAACGCCGAGTGGCCGGCGCCCAGAGGCGGGGTGGCCGGCGTCTTGAAGACCTCCTCGTCGTCGTCGTCGTCGTCGGCGTCGGGGCGGGGGCCCCCGTTGGCCCTGGAATGATCGTAGAGCGGGCGGCGGGGCAAAGGCGCGAAGATGTCGTCCTCCTCGTCTTCCTCGCTGATGTCGGTCACTTCCACCTCCTCCTCCTCGGACTCGATGTCGGATACGGGCTCCACCTGCGGCACCAAACCCGGCTTGATGACCGTCTCGCCGCTGAGCGTTTGCATACATTGCGGCATAAAATATTCGGCGCATCTTCACCGCTCAGATCGAGACAGCCGAGTACCGATAATCGGGTTAGCGTACAAGTGAGAGCTGTCGATGTGCCCCCCCCCCCCAAAAAAAAAACAAAACAAAAAAAAAAGTCGTGCTCGCCAGTAGTTGTAACGACACTGCGGCGAAAAATCTTTGTTCTGAATAATAGGAAGTTGAAATGAAACGCGGAAGGCGCTCAACTGCTCAACCGTGGTGGGTCTTACCTTGATCTTGGGCGCCGCCGCCGCCGCAGCCAACAAGGAGGACTTTCCCGCCGAAGAGGAAGAGGAAGAGGAAGAGGACGCCTCCGCCGCCAGAGAGCTTCCCGCTTCCCTCTGCTTGCGCCCGAGAGGCGGCGGCTGCAGCTTGAACTCGAAGCCCTCCTCGCCGCCGGGCTGCCCCCCCAGCGGATGGGAGAGCGGCAGGGGAGGAGGGCCGTGCAGGTGACGGGGGGGCGGCTTCTCCGGGGCGGGGCGGTGGGGCTGCGGGATGATGATGTTGGGGTAGTGCAGGAAGGCGCGGGGGCTGAGGTGGTAGTTGTACACGGACTGGGTGTGGGCCTGAAGGTAGTGCTTCATGTCCTCCGGGTTGAAGGAGAAGTGGGAGCCCATCATGGGGGAGGCCAAGGACGGGGAGGGGGTGTAAGGCAGGTGCGGGGTGGGCGTCACCGAGAGGGCCGGGGACAGGGTCGGGGCCAGGAGCCCTCCGGGGCCCGGCAGCGGGGACACCGGGAAAGGCGACAGCGGCTCCGGGTGGACCCTGTGGGGTCTGGGGAGGCCCGCCGGGTTGGGGGCGGCGCCGTAGAGCCTGAAGAGAGACTCGTGGGGCAGGCGGGGCGGGAGGAGGCCCCTGAAGGCCCTCTCCGGCCCCGCCCCCCGCTCCTCGGCCCCCGTCGCCTCCTCCAGCTCCGAGTTGGTGGAGGTGCCGTCGCTGCAGTCGCTGACGGACCCGCGGGCCATGCGCCGCGCCACGCTGCTGAAGACGCCCGGACTGCGGAGCTCCTCGCTGGACGACAGCACGTCCGACGGGGTGGAGGGGGGGAAGCGGAAGTGGGTGCCCCCCGTGGGCACCGGCGGGGCGCTCTGCGGGACGCCGCGACCTGCAACGAGAGCGCCGGCAACTATTGAGCGCTGTGGGTCATCGCCGTCCTTTCGCGGCGTCTCACCGCTGCAGTTTAATTAATTCTTTTCCGGCGGCGGGGGGCGGGGGCGGGGGGAAATCGGACAAATTAATTAATTTTAGCCCCGCACGGACAAAACTTTTCTTTTTAGTCAATTTGGGGGTGAGAATTAAAAAAAAAAAAAAACTGCATCCGACGCCGAGGCGAGCCCCCCCCCACCCCCACCCTTCAAGAAATCAACTTCTTCCCTCTCTGCTGGTGAAAACAAATTTTTTTTTGCCCTTCAGGGTTTCTCCTGATCTTAAAAACAAGCTTTGAAAATCTCTTCATTTGCGTCAATTGGGACCAATGCAAACGTTTATTTTTAATTGACAGATAATGTGAATAATGTCGCATTGTGGGTCACGACTGACGACGGGCGCCAAGCGCCGCCACTTTGCGGCTCGTGCCCCCCCCCCCACGCTAGAATTCAAGCATCGTGCCGCACTTAAGTCGGCTCCGTACGGGCCTGTTTACACTGGAACAGAACACGGAGAGACCACTTGAGGGGGGAGGGGGGCTCGTCACGATGACATCACGCACATCACGACGCGGCGCCGCCTGACCTCCTTCGCCGCGCTGCTAATTAGCCTCGTGACCGTGCCGAGGCGGCGCACGGGAGCGCCCGCTCGGAACCAAAAGGAGGACACGTGTCCAGAAAGAAAATACCGACCAAGCTTCGTTGGCGAAGGGAGATGGCGGACGTGGCAAAGCCGCAGCCGCGCTCACGAGACGTTCGTCGTACGAGGCCGACGCGCCCGTTTCGGGACTGCCCGCGAGGTCACGTGACTTGATGTCAAACAACTTGCGTTCTTTTTTTTTTGTTAGCATGCCGCGCTAGCAGCCACTGCCACTGTTTGCCATTTGTGTCGGTGGAGCTGAATGACAAGATTCAATTCACAAATTATCATTTGTTGGCGTTTGCAGGACTCTTTTTATGGCCGACAACCAACAAATCGCTTCAACCTGTCGGATCTTGCTCGATTAGGAAAATCTCACTCTCCATCAAAAACATGCCAAAAATGCCCAAGACGCAAATATGTTCTTCCCCAAAATGATATTATTGGTCTCCCCCCCACGCAATTGTGATTTTGACGGGTTATTAATGAATCCCATTTATTATCATAATGAGATAGGAGAGCTTCTCCTCTATCAGCGCATACGTAAAAAAATCATAAACCCAAAAATAAAGTTCCGAAGAAGAAGAAACGGATGAACTTCCTTGAAGCGAACACGCCGCCTCTTGCCTCACTTTGCAGGGGTTGTGCGGCGCTCCGACGCCCCAAAGATTCAACTTTTTTTTTTTTTTTTTGGGGGGGGGGGGGATTATAGCAAGTGGAAATCTGATGCGGTTAAGGAGTGGGAGATGAATTTCTGCTCATCCTTGAAATCGTTTGAATTGTGGCCGAGTCGCTTGTTTTGGAGACTGCCGTAATTTGAGGACTACCGGCGTCGTGTACGAAGTCAGCGATGTTGCGTTTACGGCGGTGCGATTCAAATTGAATGAGGCGCTCCCTTTTTTTTTTTTTTTTGGGGGGGGGGGGGTGATTTTGGATTTGGATTTGGACGGGACGCCACCAGTCAGCGACAATCATCACAAATGAGGCCGCGCGGCACGTACCGGAGCCCATGTCGATGAAGGGGTAGTTGACCAGCACCAGTTTGTTGAAGTTGAACTTGTAGGTGAACCTTTTGCCTTTGGTCTTGTGGAGGATCCTCTTGTTGTAGTAGTACCTGCGGGGGCGACGCCACAAAGGTTACCGCGGCGGCCGCCGGCCGACCGATTCTCGCCGCCTTCGGTTCCGCACGTGAAGGAAGTGACGGGCTGTGAGTCATCATCAGAAGAAGGCGGAGGAGTGAAGAGCGAGCGGCCGACGGCTGATCGAAAACGATGAACCGCCGGCCCCGCGTGAGTCACGCGAGCGAGCGAGCGAGCCTCCGGACGGCCTTTTGATTCACCGTCTCTGGCTTCATTGTGAAAGGCGAAGGCTTTATTCACATTTTCCACACGCTGGCTGCATTCACGCTCACTTTCTGATGTCAACAACTGCATGACAGCTTTTTTCTTTTTTTTTTTTAAATCTCATTCTTATGATGTCGCCCTGACTGGACAATTCTTTAGGGACACCATCTAATGCGATCCAATCCCCTTTATTTCCGGGAGGGGCTCATATCGCAATTGAATTTGTTTCCCTGCGGCTGTTCATCATACACCCAAAAATGGCACAGTAGAACCCCTCCAATTTGGGGGGGGGGGATTAAGCCCCCAAAGCCAATTGCACATTCAATTTGGTGGGGAAGGGCCGCAATTGGCAAACATTCTGCTGATTATCTCAACGAGTAATCGGATACTAATTGATTTATGCGTTGCAAAAAAGGGATGTGTCTGCGACTTTAAAAGGCGGGGCCTGGCCCGCTGAGTGACGCGGGAGTCGCCAAACGAGTGCGCAGAGTTGGCTTGACCAAATTTGGTTGCCTAACCCTGTCGCGAGTAGACCCACAAAAAACGAGCCATGCCACAGGAAGTCAGCCATTTTGCTTTCAAGTGGACATTTTAGGGGATTTGACCAATAGGTGACTTTGTCCACCTGCTACCAAATTTGCAGCATGTTTACCGTACGGCTAGCTGACGCTCATGACTTTCATTGCGTGAGGGCATGATGCGGAAGTTTGATGGCTCACAAAAAAAATGCTACGAAAATTTTGGGAAAATTCTGCCCCCAAAAAGCAGCTTGACGGAGCAACGTCAAGTTTTCCAAATTTGCAGCCCGTATCCTAGCTAGACGTCCGATTGGTCCTTAGCGTCGATGCGGGTCGGCTCTTTTTACACAGTGAAGGTGTACCTAATCGAGCGTCCGCTGAGCGTATCCAGGCGACGAGCGCTCCAAATAAAAGCCAGACGTGGGCGGCGGGACCGCCGTACGGCTCCTGGAAAGCGTCGCGGAAAAGTCTGACACGTCCGCGCGAAAGAAGACGCGCGCGCCGCCGGATGACCCCCGTCTGGCTTTGGAAACCGCACGACCTCTCCCGAAAAGTCGCCGGCGGCCGCGACGTTCCCGCTCGGCGCGAAAAATAGGAAGAGCGCAAAATGAGGCGCAGATGGGCCGGAGGAGGGCTGACGTATAAACAAGGTGTGAAGTGCACGCGCGTAACGCGAAAGCGAACCGACAACGCGGGCGTGCTAGTGTGTCACGCACGGCGAGAGAACACACCGGCCGCTATATTAAAACCGCGACGACGTCGTGCACGTGCGCCGCGAAGCCAAGCGAGAACCTTTCCAAAACGTCAGAAATGAAAAATAGGAGCAGGAGCAGCCCGACAAAATGAGAAACAGAATTCGGGATGGCCACGCCGTTGTTTGCCAGGAGTCTCACGTCATCTTAGGAACCAAATTTTAGCTTCTAAACTTCTTTTCCATCCGAAGAAAAGTCTGCCGTCGCTCTTCAGGGCTTTTCCACACGGTCATAAAAAAAATGGAGCTTTTTTTTTGGAGGGGTGGGGGGGGGGGGGCATGCAAGCGTACACACCGTACAGCTCCAAAGTAGTCGCATGTCAAAATGTTTCATGATGAACATCAAAATGGCGCTGCAAGGTCTACTAGTGCAAGAAAAGTACCCCAAGACCTCAGCTCGAGGTTGCTTGCTTCACGTGTACTTTTGTGTTTTTAAACGTGTACAAAATGCGTCCGGTACACAAGTCGCGCACTTTGGCCTCCCGGCCCACGCGAGCGACCATCCAGCAAGAACACGGGACAAAAGTCCAGTTTGTCCGGCATCATTTAATTCCGAGAAATGTCGCCGGCTTGACGCTCACCCACCGTCGCGATCCGAGCTCGGCGGTCTGACCTGAGGGCGCGACTCAGCTTGTCGTAGTTCATCTGCGGCTTGCACTTGCGGGCGCCCCAGAGGCGGGCCACCTCGTCCGGGTCCTTGATGACAAACTCGCCGTAGTCGCCCTGCCAGGCGATGACGTCGTGGTACTCCTCCTTGCGCAGCAGCTCCAGGATGAAGTGCCACAGCTGGATCTGGCGCGAGCCCGGGCTGGACTCGGGCTTGTAGGCCCACTCGGGGAAGGCGAAACCTGCCGTTGGTTGGAAGAGACGCAGACAAAGACGGCGGACGCGTCAGAAAAAGCGGCTGCGTGGCTCCATTTTCTCTCTCTGTTGCAATGACGTGTGGCGCTAATGCCACTGTTTGACGCTGGACGCATTGTTGTCAATATTCACGTCGTTTAAAAGCAACATCAAACTCAGAAGATTTTCTTCAGCACGACGCCGCAAGATGCATCGCTCCCTCTTGTGCCCAATTTGGGGTTTTTTTGCTACAGTTTATTTATCAAACATTTGCGCTTAGTTGGGTATTCAATTTGCAATATACATTTGTGCAAAACCATCTGCATCGGTTTTGATTGATGATCAAAGATAAAAAAAAAAAAAAAAAAAGATTTGATCAGCACAGGCTGAATTGATTTTTTTGCTCAGTGATGCTCCAAGAGGCCACAAGGTGGCGCCAAATCCTCGGAAAAAGGAAAATAGTAATCGCTCTTCATAAGAAAACATGAGATTCTAAAAATGTAAGTCGAGAGGGACGTGACAGAGGATGAGAAAAGGAAGCTCGTTGAACGACAGCCAATCAGGAAGGTCGGTGAAGCCGGCGCTGTTGACGAAAACAAAACCAAAACCAAAAAGAGGAGAAACTTTGAAAGATGGCAGCCACCGCAATGTGCTTAGCCCGAGATGAGCGTTGGCCTGGCACCTTCCATTTCTCCGGCCACTCTTCTTTCCCCAACGCCCGACAGCGCCTCCCACGCTTTATTTTCATGTCTGAAGACAAATTTGATTTGTGCTCTTTTTAGTGTCACGTCTGCGTACTTCTGCGCTTCCCGCGGCGCCTTCCTTGACATAGTACGTGAACAACCGAGTGAGAAACTCGTTCATTGATTGACTTTTGTTTTACGAGCGTGAGACTTCGGCTCGGCTGCCGGGAAAAAGCCGAGAAGTCCGCCGCCGCTATCGCCGCGGGTTGGGCGGCGTTCAAACGGGCCGCCCTCGCCGAAGGTGCGGACGAAATACAAATGCGGGGGCGCCGCGGACGGCGGTAAAAGACTCGAAATACGACCTCAGTGTCACACACGCACGTATTAAAAGCAGATGTGCTGGGCAACCGGGCTTAGCGCTGAGGTCGGGGAACATATGGGCACAATATAGCCATACGGCTCGCCCTCCGTGCCGGCGTGCGGAAGAAAAAGCCCGACGGCGAGCGCCAGGGTCGCAGTCGGTTTCCCACACTTGACTAACGCGGCCGCTCACACGACAACAGAGCGACGAGTAGATTTAAAAAAAAGAAAGACACACCTGGCAAAAAAAAAAAAAAAAGGTATGGCAATATGGAGCCCAGATGGCCGTTAAAACAATTATGACTTTGTTCCACGCGCACATAAAATTGCTTTCGTGTCCCGCTTGTCATTTATGACCATGTCGGGAAATGCCCGGAAGAAGCGGCGAGGAGCCGGCAGGGTGGCCGCGGCTGGGGCGCATTTTGGGGCCCCACACGGATCCCGTTGCGCGCGTCGGCCCGCAAATACATATTCCATCGAGCGTGAGTCAACGTAACGAGCGACCGTAAAAAAAAGAATGAACACAAACTGTAACACAAGAAAAGTGATAAAACCTCTGCCATGATCAATAAAGTTTTGTTTTCTTTCATAGAGAACGAAAAACATTTGTCAAAATATCAATATTCCGTCTCCAACTTGTACGCCACTTGCGCATTACAGTATTAGTTTCTGCGCAAGCGCCGAGTCGGCACATTCTGCCTCGCACCGCTCGGATTTCGGCGGCGGTTCGTTTCCAGCCCGGCCGAGCGAGCGAGCGAGCGAGCGGCCACGGGACCGACCGACGTCTTCCTTCTCGAAACGGCCACGTCACAGACGTCCTCTCGCCCGGGCGGGCGGCGCGAGCCCGGTTAGCGGCGCACGTCGTTCGCGAGCGACGACGTCAGCAAAAATAAAAGTGAAAGCTCAGGAGGAGGCCTCAAATTCACCTTGAATAAGATTTGGCGCGTTCCCGGCAAGCCGTGGAAAATTCAACACTGGAAGAAAAGTAAGCGACGCCGTCCTGCGTCCGGGCATCAGCGCTTCCACGCCGACTCTCAACAGAAATGAGGAATTCAACCAAAACGATCTTTTTGGGTTCCACAGAAGATATGAATCACTATGAAAAACATCGGAATTGCATCCACGTGCAGGTGCTCATGGATATTTAGGACGGATTCCCTTCCCATAATTGTGATGTCACATGACCTAAATCAGAAAAATAATCATAATCATAATCATAATCTGGACCTAAAGACATTGCCACTTGGGGCTGACGTGACTTACGGCAACTTTTTCCACAGCGTAACGCCCACACGCCGCTTCACCACGTTTGCTTTGGACTGTGCGGTTCTCAGTGGCTGTCAGGCTGAAAAACGCTCTTAAGGGGGAGTCCGGGCAGAAGACCGTCACAATAGTCAAGCGTACTGGAGATAAAAGCATTTGCCGACGAAAGCGAGGAGGGAAGGCACATCCCGGGACCGTCCCTCGGCAGACGAGCGGAGGGGAGGCACATCCCGGGACCGTCCCTCGGCAGACGAGGGGAGGGAAGGAACATCCCGGGACCGTCCCTCGGCAGACGAGCGGAGGGGAGGCACATCCCGGGACCGTCCCTCGGCAGACGAGCGGAGGGGAGGCACATCCCGGGACCGTCCCTCGGCAGACGAGGGGAGGGAAGGAACATCCCGGGACCGTCCCTCGGCAGACGAGCGGAGGGGAGGCACATCCCGGGACCGTCCCTCGGCAGACGAGCGGAGGGGAGGCACATCCCGGGACCGTCCCTCGGCAGACGAGCGGAGGGGAGGCACATCCCGGGACCGTCCCTCGGCAGACGAGGGGAGGGAAGGCACATCCCGGGACCGTCCCTCGGCAGACGAGCGGAGGGGAGGCACATCCCGGGACCGTCCCTCGGCAGACGAGCGGAGGGGAGGCACATCCGGGACCGTCCCTCGGCAGACGAGCGGAGGGGAGGCACATCCCGGGACCGTCCCTCGGCAGACGAGGGGAGGGAAGGCACATCCCGGGACCGTCCCTCGGCAGACGAGCGGAGGGGAGGCACATCCCGGGACCGTCCCTCGGCAGACGAGGGGAGGGAAGGCACATCCCGGGACCGTCCCTCGGCAGACGAGCGGAGGGGAGGCACATCCCGGGACCGTCCCTCGGCAGACGAGCGGAGGGAAGGCACATCCCGGGACCGTCCCTCGGCAGACGAGGGGAGGGAAGGCACATCCCGGGACCGTCCCTCGGCAGACGAGGGGAGGGGAGGCACATCCCGGGACCGTCCCTCGGCAGACGAGCGGAGGGGAGGCACATCCCGGGACCGTCCCTCGGCAGACGAGGGGCTTCGGCGACGGAAATCCATCCATCTCTATCCGTCCGTCATCTTTCGACCGCGATTCAGCCCGCACACCATCAGGTCCTCGGAAAACCCGCCAACCACGCGCGCGCTTAGGTGGGCCGCGCACGTACGGCAGGTTAGCGGGCGAGGTGAGTGGGTTCGCGCGTGGGCGCGGCGAGCACGTGCCCGAAGAACGCAGGAATAGCGATCACGCCCACGGCCACGCACGTACGTGACTCACGGCGTGTTGGCTTTTGTCGTCCGCCCGTGGCGCCCCCCTCCCTCGCCGGCATCTCTCTTTTCCCTTTCACGGCGGCCCGCCCTCGCGCCCGCTCGCCGCCGCCGCCTCCCCGGGACGCAGTCGCCTGGCAACACAAGCTTTTAAACGCTAAAAATAAGCAGCTGACTCACGACTAGATGGGATTCAATTACAAAAAAAAAAAAAAAAAAAGTTGTCGAAGGAGTTTGCGGTGTTTTGGGCAAC
Organism: Syngnathoides biaculeatus; assembly: GCF_019802595.1. Classification (NCBI taxonomy): domain Eukaryota; kingdom Metazoa; phylum Chordata; class Actinopteri; order Syngnathiformes; family Syngnathidae; genus Syngnathoides; species Syngnathoides biaculeatus. Next base: position 16,232,589 of record NC_084640.1, on the reverse strand, counting down.
GAGCCGGCGGATCGAGCGCACATCTGGACCACGACTCGACGCCGAGACGTCCGGAAAACTCGCGTGGCATTCACGACGCTTTTATTTGTACACGACGGGCTCTTTCGAGGCTGTCGAAACAAAGCGTCGTGCTAGCAAAATGGAGGTAGGAGGAGACTTGTGGCCTGTGGAAAAGTCAAATTGTTTATTATCAAACGCTAAAGTGTTTTTCGAGATCTGACTACTTGCGAAAAGGGTGATCAGCGGCGAGCCCTTCTCAATTTTTTTTCCCCAAGCGACCTTCTTGTGTGACGCCATCGAGACGAAGTCAAATGGTAAGCAGAGCTGCACGGTGTTCTGTGGAGGAACAGAGGAGCGTCCCGTTTCACAAGAGCGGCTCGGACTCGAATGCGAGGCCGCGGTTGGAGGGACGGACGGACGGGGCCGGCGAACGAAGTGCCGCTTCCGCAAGTGAAAATGCCGAGAAGGTTGAGAATACCGCCGTTGTCATGGCAACAAAAGTTGTGCTTGCGAGGCCAAGACAAACATCGGCCACGTAAATATGGAAGCCTTCATACGTTGGTGCTCCTCTTTTGGTTCTTTTCGCACCGAAGAACGGTTGTAAATTGCTCGAAAGATCGTTTGGGCCACTCAAAAGTATACAAAAAAAAAAAAAAGTCACAACACGAATGTCGTCTTTGCGTGAGCATGAATTTATTTTTATGAAAAGGGTCCTTATCTTTAAGCAAATGTGTTTTTATGTTGATAAACCAGTTCAAGTCGACAAGTGGAATGTTGTAGGCCCCCCCCCTCCCCCCTCGATAAAAGGGACGGCACATCGAGCTCCAGGTTGGGGGTTTAAATCCCGCCGTGCTTTTTCTTGTCTTTGTTCGTCTCCGCCGAATTCGCCGCAAACTTCCTGCGGGGCTGCCGCGGCGCATCACCGCTTAGGTCGTCCGCCCGGACCCGAGCGTGCGCCGCTCGCCGCCGGCGCCAATCCGACTGCGACGCTCTCTGACGACAGATGCTGGATTTGGAGATATTTCTGATCGCTCCCCGCCAGTCACAAATTGAGCTGAGAAAAACCATTTGTACATTTTGGTCCGAGGCTGCGGCAACAAGTTTGTGTGGCGCGCCGCCCACTCTGCGCATCCACCCCTCCCTTCCTCCTATTCTTCGCAAAGTCTATTTTTAGCCCCGGCAAAAAGGTCGGCCGTGACTCAGGGGCGAGCGGGCCGCTAATCGGCGACGCCGTCGGGCCTGCGCGCAAAAAGGCAGGAAGTCCGTTGCCGCCGACGACAAGAGGGAAAAGGGGAAAGGGGGGAATCTCCCTGGCGCGGAAAGTTCAGGAAAACTCAATCCGAGCGGGTGGCTGCTTTTTTTTTCTTCTTTTTTTCCCCTCTCCGATTTACAGGTGCCCCCCCCCCGCACCTGAACAATTTCAGCCAATCACAAAACGGAAGAAAGAAAAGGCGAAAAACAACGAAAAATGGAAAAGTTAGGAGGGGGGAAAGCACACCAAACCCCTGGACGGGACGCGTCAAAGTGGAGTCAAGCGAACGGCGCAAAACGTCCTCCCGGAATGATGAACGCGCTCGCAACGACGACAACCAGCGGCTCGCGCGTCCTCGCTTACGTGGGGAAAAATGAGCCAACGCTAACTTCGTAGGCCTCATTGAGGCACGAGCCCTGCCTGGAACTTCCCCAAAGTGGCTGCTTGGGGGCAACGCAGACTTTTCCATGCATCCCGTTGAGACATTCATTACGTGTCCGCCTACTTTCGCCTTGATCCGTGAAGCCGCGAACGTTGATTGAGTTTGATCATTTTCATACACACACACACACACACACACAAGTGGCAATAACATCGCAAAGTCTTCTTTTCACGGCAGACGTCCTCGGCTCGCCGCCCTCATCAGACATAAAACAATTTGCGCATTTCACTTTTTAACCGTCACAAAAGATCAAACCCCGCAAAGTCAAGTCGGCGCACCGGCGCCCGCGTGGATCACACGGGTTCAGAGTCTGACTCCCGAGCTCATAATTACCCTTTCAAGGACGGGCATCGGGCAGCTCCGAGTCCAAAACCCAGCGGGAGCGGACCGGAAGGATTAGCCCGGGGAGAGGAAGATGAAAGCGGGAGAAGCGGGCCAGCCGGGAGCCTCGCCTGACCCGCCTCACTCGTGACTGGCGGCTTTCATCAGGACAGCAAAAAAAAACAAAAACCTGATCCGCACTAGAGACCTTCGACTTCTGCCGCCGACTGACTTGGTTCCGCTCACCCCGAGGAGCACGTTGTTGACTTTTTGGTGCGATGATAACGTCAGAGAAACGGACACATTTTTGCGCCGGTGTCATCTCACAAGTTGAGATTTGAGTCGCGGTTCGATTTCCGACCCGCAGTCCGCGGTTGATGGGACTCGGGGACGTTTTTGGACAGACTTACGGGAGATAAAAACCTCTTGCCGATCGCACCATTTCCATCTCCGTTCTTGACCCGCAAGCCAGAACGCTCCGATGCCAAATGAGTTTGGAGGTGCTGCAATTTTAGGGTGATTCGCACCAGCCGTGTTTGCTTGCGTTGTCCAAGTCGGTTTCGATGAGCGTCACCGGCGCCAGAGGTCACGTGACGCGCAATGCTACCTAATCATGGACCAACAGGTTTTTTTTTTTATTTATTATTACACTAAACACTGATAAGGAGAGGCTACGTTGGACAGAACCAAACCAGAATCACAAAGAACTTTACCGCAAAGCCAAAAGCGTAAATGGGCAAGTTTAAAGGAGGTCAGAGACAACGCAAACAAAATCCCGGTGGCGCTCCGCAGGGCACCGTCAAAGGTGGCAGGCAAAAGCCAATTATCAACAATTCAATGACGCAAGCGGCAAGACGAGCGGAATCCGGACGCAGGAGTCGGGCCCGACAGTCGTGTCTGAACGGGTCGTCGGCGGCACGTTCCGAGAAAACGACGAGCCTGTGAAAACGCGCTCACCTGAGGCCGGCTGGGGGGTTGAATGGCCGTGAGATGAAATAAGAGAAACAAACGAGACGCGTGAGTCACCGTCGGGAGGACGAGGCAAGCGCTGCAGAAGAATCGCACTCCAACTGCAGTCCTTTGAAAGCCATCAACGTTGTCGTGTTGGCGTCGCGTTTTTTTAATACGTACACCTTTTAATCACGATTGGGACGTCTTCAATTTTAGGAAAGCTTCAAACGCTTCCACCTTGCGTGACCGTTTGACCGCCGTTGCAGAGGCGAGAGAGTGAGTACATTGGTAGAAGGATGCTGAGGATGGAGCTGTCAAGGAAGAGAGAGCGAGAGAGAGGAAGACCAAAGAGAAGGTTGACGGATGTGGTGAGGGAAGACGTGAGGGCGGTTGGGGTGTTGAGAGAGGAAGATGCAGGAGAAGGTTCGGCTTAGATGGCAAAAGATGACACGCTGTGGCGACCCCGTACGGGACAAGCCGAAAGGAAAAGAAGAAGAAGCTGTGCTAACGAGCGCCAACATTTATTTTTTAACACAGCACAAAGTTTTCAAATAGCATCTGAATGCAAATCAACCAAGTTCACTACGGCGCTAGACTATTTTTAGAATCCAGTACCCCCAATAATTAATTGGAAAAAAAAAAAAATGATGCATTGGTAAGAGAACCACGGAGATGGTCCCACTCACGTCGAGTTGGTACAACTTTAAAAAGTCCAAACTCACCCTGGCGGTCGGCAAGCGAGCTTATTCGATTAATCGGCCTTAATGAGCCTCTCACAATTCCGAGCCGTTCTGGACCCAATTCCCTTTTGCTTGCATTCCGAGCGACCGGACTGGCAAGAGAACAGGAGCCGATAATCGAGTACAGTTTCTGGATCCTTTTCAAGCACATCCAGGCCAAGCCCAGATAAAAAGCGCCGCTCGGCGGAATCCAGAAAAAGCCGAGCGAGGCCGCGCCGCAGCCGGAGTCGTTTGTAGCGCGGCGGTGCTGGGAGAAATTTAGAACTGGCTCCCGTGTTGCGGTTTCGCTCACCAGACGACTTTCATTTTCCTCCAGTACGCGCACGCGTACGCGTACGCACAAACACACGCGCGTGCGGCCGCGGCCCAGAATAGGACCGGCGGGCGAGCGCCGCATCCGGGAGGCTCGCGCCGCCCGCCGCTGACTCACCCCTCGACCGGCTGCCAATCAAAGCTCGGCGAGGCGCGCGTCGGACGCGCCCCGAGACGGGCCGGGAAGAACGTTCGACGCAAGTGAGATGAGCTCCTGGAAGCTCGTCAGGAATACGAGTCGAGCTTCTGATCGGCTCCACGTGTCGTCGGCGGTTCTGCTGAGAAGACGTTTCTTCCATGCGTGTCAGCGCCGACGGCCCCCGTCCAACAAAGTTTCAGATTCAACGAGTGGCAGCAAAAAATTAACAGAAAGTGCCAGCCCTCGACAATATTAGTCACCGTGGAAAAGACTTTTGACAACTTTGTGTTACGACGACGACGCGCAGGGCCTAAGATTGCATTTTAGTCGTTGAAAAACGCCACGTCACAAAATCCTACCTTAGCAAAAATTCGCGGGACGCTAATGCTAATCTGTGCCACAGGGCCACGGGTGGGAGATCAAACCGAGGCGGGGGACGAGTCGAGCCGGCCTTCGGGCCCACCACACCGCAAGCCGCGCAAGTTACGACCGAGATGACAGAATACACAATACAAAGCAAAGCGTGGAGAGTCTTCGTCGCAAAAGGCTGCAATCAGTGGGCGGCCCCTCAAAATATCGACACCCTCCCTTTGTGGCAATCTGTTGTCGTTGACTGCATGGGGAGCCTCAAAACCTGAGAAAGGCTTGCAGTTTTTCAGATGATGTGCGTGACGAGAGGCATGGTCAAGATCTCATTTCATCTGTCGCTGGAAACCCACATGAAGTTGTACTCCAGTGGCGCTAACGGTTAGCGATCGAGAAGGTGTCCCAACGGCTAACTCAAAAAAAGTTTAGCTTTGGATTGCCACGAAACCCTCGCGGTCTAAAACTCAGGTGTCAAAGGGCCAGATCCAGTCCGCCAGATGATGTTATGCGGCCCGTGAAGGCAACTTCCATCATTCCTATGAACATCTGGACCAAAATGTCAAATTGTCACATGATAAATGATAACGAGATGAGCACGTTTGCGTTACCGTGCACGGACAACGGTTGAAAAACCAAAAACCGTTGGCTTCTGATTCCAAAACTAGTTCATAAAGATAAAAAATATAGATGAGGCGATGGTTTCACAGTCATAACGGACTGCAACCACAACGGAGTTTGACGCCCCTGTTCCAAGTCTTCACTTTTGACTTGCTTAAAACGAGTCCCGACTTGCCCTTGTTCGGGACTTTAGAAATTTCCCCTTTCGGATTTGAGACTCGAGACTTGCTCGTTTGTTCGCTTCGGCGGCCGACTCCTTCTCACTTCCAATATTTTGTTGCACGCGGCGCTCGTGTGCCGAACGGCGACGTTTGCTTTTCCTTGCAGGGAAGCGCCCATTGCAAGTCAGCTTGCGTGTTTGATTCCCCATCCGGGGGGGGGGAGAAATATTAAAAAATAACGGGGGGGGGGGGTGGGCGCGCTTTCTCCCAAAGGCGACGTCTGGCCGCGTTAGTCAGCCTTTCCTCAGCCGCCGCCTTAATTCCCCCCGTCGACGGCCTGAAAGCTGGATCTTCCCGCCCGTAGACTGAGCGGCTCGCGCCTGGCGTAAAAAACATGAAAGGCGGAGGCGCGGCGGCGTCACCGCAGGGAAACGGCGGCATTCGCCAGCCCGGGCGGGAATATTAAACGAGCGTGCGCGCGCTAATGCGAGACAGGCCACGCGCCGCTTGGGGGGGGGGTGTCCAAGCCTCGACTTCCAATGGGACTCCCGACCGGTTGCCCCCACCGAGGACGTTGTCGGGCTTTTTTCTCCTTTCCGCAAAACTTGGCGGCGGGGTCGCGCAGGGGTCAACAGGGCGACATATTAAGGAAAACTGACTTTGAAGCGCTTGAATCGGCCCCATCGAGGACGCTCACCATATTTTCCGGACTCGTCAACTTCAACAGGAGGAGGTGGAATCTTTTTTTTTTTTTTTTTTTTCTATTACGTTTGAGCCATTTTGCTGTTGTGTTACACTCACTTTGGAATCAAGGTATGAAAATAAACATTTACATATCTATTTTCACAAGGTATTGGTATGTACGGAACGCATCAGTGCAGCGCGGCTTATTAAACGCTGCGCGCCGTCTGTAAACTACGCTAATTCCAAAATCTTGAGAAGTGCCGATGACGAGTTTTCGAGCGTGGGTGACAATTATTTAACGCCGCAAAACAACGGCAGTGTGACTTCCCGCGTGGACCCGGAACCACTGTAAGACTTTCTCCGGCGTTTTAAAGTCGCAGAAGTGATTTATGGAAACGGCCGTCATTATCTAACAGCCTAAAACAAAACGCGTTAAAGCTGCGTAAATTAGCGTTGCGGGCTAAACAAAAGACATTTGCAAGAATTCCGACATCCACGACGATCGACCGTGAGACCTCGACCTCGACGCGTCTTACAGTCACTTTTCTGCACATCTTCGTCTTGAATCTTTTTGGGGGTATTGTAAGCATTTGTGCTCTTGTACCGCGTATCTTGATGTTTTTATTTCCCATATCGGGCATCATAATCAGCCTCGACCCCCCAAAATACACGTGGGTTGGCCTTGAGTACAAATCCATCAATCACTTTCGCTTTTCACTAAAGACCACCACGAGACACCTGGGAAGCAAATTTGACATTGTCAGAAAAAAAAAAAAAATAAACACGCATAATCCTTCTCGTCCTCCGTTTTTCATCAGGCCGCCGCCGTCCGAGTTAATGATTGGAGGCTCCACGTCGAAGAACGCGAGCCGGCGCCGATAAGGCCAAAGCGCAAAGGTGAGCGGGCGGCAACCCCGTCAAACGCCGCTTATCGCTAATGCAATTTACGAGCCGCCTGCGAAGCGGCCGACGACGTCGCAGGGACGCGGAAGCCTCGCTGCGGCCGAATGGATTCGTCAAGAGAGCTGATCAAAAAGATGAGCGCTGGCAATCAATCACCTGACGCCATCTGTGTGGGGAGCGACTTCAAACGCACACCAAAATAAAAATAAAAAGACGGGCGGAGACAAGACTTGGTTGCGTTTTTGAAGGTCTTCAAGAGAGCAGGAGAAAAACCTTCCCTTGGCGCGTTAGTCAAAACATGACATCATCGTTCAAGAAGGTCGAGACCGGCAAACGCCGGAGCGCTTCTTTCTCTCGGCCGCCGAGCAGTTCGCGCTCAAAGCAAACCTGCCGTCTAAGATTTTCCAGTCCGGGTAGGGAGCGGCCCGCGCCCGGCCCGTCCGACCCGACGCGAAACGCTCGTCAAGTGCTTCTCGTCGGCTTTTCCTACAGTTGAAGAATCTGTCCCGTCCCCGGAGGACGGGATGCTTTATCAGACAGGAATTCTGGTGAGAATACTTTTTTCTCGTCGCGCGAGGAAATTCCGAGGGGTCGCCTTGACACGTCCTTGCCGCGCGGCGGCCTCAATCTGAAAGTACACCAAAATATTGAAGACCTTTGGCGCTGGGAAACCAATTCCAAATGCTGCAAAATCTCACGCAAAGAATCATCTTGAATACTTTCTTCAAGCATCGCTACGATTTATCATATTGTGGATATTTGGCATTACAAAGGGTTAGAAACCGCCAAGCAAACGATATGCGAACCAACACTGCGCAGCAACACCTGTAGACAGCCACTCGTGTCTTGTTCATCCTCTGCAGTATTTCTTTCCTCAGTTGAAGTGAGCAGTACGCAGCCGTGCGTCGGTATCACGCCATTTCCATTCGTTGCACTATTTGGAGTTGCAAACGTCCTCGTGACTCCAAATCCATTTCGGGGTCTTTTGAGCCTTTACTTGAGAAACTCCACATTTCTCTTCCACCTTTGGACAACGTCTGGAATAAGCCTCATTTTAGGATGACGGCGCCGTCGGAGGTCAGCGTCAAGACCTCCGGTCGGATCCCAGACGTGCGGACGGCTCCAAACAAAACGCGTCACCTGTTTTCTGCGCGGCGAACGGGTGGCCCCGACCGTTTGAAAGACGAGTCGGCGGTCGAGCGGTTTGACCGCGGCGGACGCGGGGCGACAAATAAAAACTAATAATTGACGCCAGGTGCCGGAGGGAGCGCTTCAAAGGAGCCGGCAGCAAGTGGACGCGCTCGGGACGAGTCTGGGACAGATCGAGCGAATCCAGCGGCCACAAAACCAAAACTGGCCTCTTTTGATTTGATTTGATTTATTGCCCCCCCCCCCCCCCCCCCCCTTCGTGGAGTTTCTCGGCTCAGGCGGTGGTCGCCTGTGAGATTTTTTTTCCCCCCGCTCCAGACTTTCCACTCGCACGCCGCCGCCAACAGATGCCACACTTTGGCCGCCTGAAAGCGGCCATTTAGGGGAAGAAAAAACAACATTCTGGATCGCTCTAATTACGACAACGGGGGCTGGCGGGCTCCGCTGCAACGACGCGAGGTGCTGCCCGCCGCCGCCGCCGCCGCGTTTGGCTCGCCGTGCGTCAGACGGCAGTCATAACACGGAGCGCCTCTTTCGGTTCGGACGAGCCCAGTCAAAACACCGGCGCCCTGCGGAACGCGGCGGCTTCTGAAGTTCATGTCCAGTCCTGCGACGCGCTCATGTTTGGGGTTTACTGTGGATTTCTTAGTTATGAGTATCTTTTTTTTTTTTTTATTTATTTAACAAAACCTTCACCTGTGATTGGAAACTGTCGACTTATTCGAAGCGAATCAGCGCAAGCTTTTGTGGACTTGCTTGCGGCCCGCACGCTGAAGTAACGGCAACAGAATTCTCAATGGCGACGCTCAAAGCTGCTATCAAACCTGTTATGTATAAAAAATAATAACTGAGTTTTCATTACTCCTCTCGTTTGTCAACAGCGCATCGTCGGCATTTTCTGCATTCTCCTTGAAACGACGCGTGACTTTCGGGGAAGCAAATTCAGGCTTAGACAGGAAGCGGTCACCGTCGGCAAGTCAACAACAACCGCGTCAACCGAAAGAAATTGCAAATAGGTGAATTTGTGACTCGTGGAGAACGACAGCATCTCTTTGATCTTTCAACAGAAACGAGAGTTTCAAACTATTAAGGCCTCAAATTTGTCAGGTGAAGAATTTTTTTTTTTTTTTTTACAAATGACGTAAGTGGACGTCACGCAAAAGCGGCCTCTTGTAAACAAGCCATCAATTTGGTCATTTCCTCCCAACAGCGTATAATCGCCATTTTCTTCATTCCCTTGGAAGTGACACATGACTCTCGGGGGCCAAATTCAGGCGTTGGCAGGAAACGGTCACCAGCAGCATGTGATGCGTCATCTTCACAAAAAAAAAAAAAAAAAAATCACAGCCGGGGACTCGAATTCAAGCGACACCTCCGCTAAGTCATTCGGCGGCGCGACGAGACGCCAAAACGACAGCGAGCAACCGACGGGGCTCGAAAGGGGTTGGACCCGTTCTTCCTGCCCCGGAACAGACGCGTCCCCTCGTCCCGCAAAAAAACTACGAGGCTAACTGGTCAACTTGGACGACGTGCGCTTCGTTTTGTTTGGAGACCTTTGATGAAGTCGGATTTTCAAGGATCATTAAGGTTGCCATTTTGGAAGAGGCTGAAAATTGGACTGAACGGCGGCGCGTACGAGCCGTCTTGCGTAAACCAGCCGTAAATTTGCTCATTTACTTAAACCGTGTCATCGACGTTTCGAAGGCGACGACGCAAGGAGCAAATTCAACAACAGCTCGTGATACAACAACAACAACAACAACTGTGGAAAACATCAAAAAGTCAACCGCGTCATCGTTCGGCGTCGTAAAAAAACGGCCGCCGTGACTCGAGTCGGGCTCGCTCGTGCCGAAGTCAAACGGCAACACGTCAACGTCACGCGGCGCCAGACGGAGCGACACATGCCCGCCGTCGCACGCGCGCACGTACAAAAATACGGCCGCTAATTGCTCATGTATGGCCCCTTTCACACGCGCCCACCAAGCACAACAAAGCGCGCCGGCCGTGTTGATGGAAGGAGCAAAACACCAGTGGAAAAATTGGACCTGCCAGCGGCCAGACTGACGACTTCCCGATAGGAAGAGTTTGACCCCTTTATTTTTTTGCCCGTAAGTGCGTGAAGTCACACAGGAAACGCGCGCACAAAAGGCCCGTCGTGCGCTTGCGGGTCACACGCGACGCCGACAGAAATGCTTTGCGTGGCAAGAGCCGTTTTATTCTGCTTCGCTCACACACGGCACAGCAAATCAACAACCTGAACGTGCGTGTCAACAATCGAGCGAGCTGAGCAAACTTTCAAGCGATCGGCCATCCTGGTCCCGGCAGGGCTGATCCAATCAGGCTTTTTCGGTCCTAATCTCGCGCCCGTCTACCGGCCAGCGTCAGCCGATACCCAATCGGGGGGCGGGGGGGGGGGGCGCGTCTCTTTTGCTAAACCGGCCGACGCGCCGCCGATGCAACGACTTCCTCGGGGCGAAAGAAAACCAACGCCACGTTTGGCCGAGGACCAACTCGGGACGCAGCGCTAGCGATTCCGGGACTGATTTTTCCACACCGCGAGACCGATAGCAATCGGGCGGCGCGGACGGAACCACTTCGGATGCGTGGACCCGTTCCACAGAATGGGAAGATACCGTGACGGGACTAATGTTCTGTTACACCGTTGTGCTAACGTTTGGCTCCGCAGACCGCAGCACTTCGGTTGTCATTTGTAACTACTTTCAAGAAGCGCGCCTGGTATTCCGATTGACTCTTTGTGTAGCGAAAACAGATTCTAAACATGGCACTCTGGGACACTTGGTCGTAATGACGGGAGAAATTTGGTAGAGGGCCCCCTTGTGTCAGGACTGAGATGCCTCGTGCAAGTCTGTTGGGAGAACAGCACTTGGATGCTCAAAACGCAACGGGGACCAGTTCTTACTCCGAATACGGTTTGAGTCCGACTTCAGAAAACACGACTTTCTTTCCTAACAACGTGATCGGAATGAAAGATTTTCATCACAAATACGAGCGAGGACCGGTACTCGCAGGGAGCGTGAAAACGCAACACCCCCCACTAGGACCTTTTCAATTGGCTTTTGAGGGGCTGCGACAAACTGCAGGGTGGCCCCAAAGTCATTCGTCGCCAATGCGGTGCGTTTTGCATCGCAAATCATATGAAAGAGTTTACATGTAAATATTCCAATTGTTGTAGAACCCCCCCCCCCCGCGTGCCGAGATCGATTGGCCTTCCTCGCCGACCACGCTCGAACCTTGAAGCCCAGAAAAGAGGGGACGGTGTCACCTCGACATGAGCGCTTTATCAAGACGTGTACATTGAATTGCAAATCAGCGAGCACGTCTCTCGGCACGGGGGGGGGGGGGGGGGGCCGCCTCGATTTCTGGGTCGCTCCAGGAACGAGTCGGACATTCGGGGGGGGGGACGTGCCCCCCCCCCCGCCCCCGGGGGTCGCCCGGGTCTGGCTCGGAGCCGTTCGCGGCCACTCGCTTGCTAGCGCCGCTTAGCCTCCGATGCTAAGCGCTCCTCCTGCTTACTTTTCTTTTCTCGTTCCTCAACAAGCAACAAGTGCGTTCAAATAAGTGTCGGAAGTTGAGCAAAAGAAGAGCGAAACTCACCCGGCTCGCCCGGGGTCTTCATGGCGGCGGTCGGGCGGCTTCTCGGCTGACTTTTGCCCGTCGACTGCAACTTTTTCCTCTCTTCTTTTTTTTTTTTTCTTCTCCTCCTGGCTGTGCTTTTAGCTGCTTAGCCGCGTTAGCCTGTCGGTCGCGCCGTGTCGGTTCTCCCCGAAATTGTCACCCAGAATCGAGGGCAGCGGCGGCGGCGGCAGCTCGTCGGCTCGGATCCCCGCTCGGAACACTTTGCAACTTTTGACGAGCCGCCTCGACTTGTTTTCATGCGGCCAAAAGTTGGGCTGGCTAGGCCGAAGTTGGGGGCGGCTGGCGACCGCTCGCTCGACGGGAGCCCTGAAAGGAACCGACAAGAAGTGGCGGCGAGGCTACGCTTGCGCGCGGCCGCTCGGGACGACGTCGCGCGGTCCACTCGAGCTCCACATCGCCGCCGCCGTCGCCATCTTCTTCGTCTTCTTCTCGGGAGGAACAAAAGTGGCCGAGCCGAGTCTAGTTTCTGTGCGCCGCTTTCTCCGGCACGCACTTTTTCTTTTTCCACTCAGTGGAGCGCCCCGTCCCTCCCCCCCCCCTCCTTCCTCCGCCCTCTCCTCCGCCGGGGGTGTCGTGTTTCGCTCTCCCCTCCTGCCACACGGGGCCGCCCACGCTCACCCACGAAAGGGAAGGGAGGAGGGGGGGGGGGCGTGGGGGTACGCAAGGCGACCCGACGCCCACCCGTTGCCAAAGATCGTCTATGCGATCGCGGGCCGGGTTCCGAACGGGAACCCGGTCCGCGTTCCCCTTGAAATCGTCCAAGTCGTTTCGACTTTGTTGTGGAATCCAATCGTCTATTGCGAGCGGCGTGGCCGACGCGGGGCCGCATTCTCCACAAAGGGCGGATTGTGCGAGGGAACGCCGAGTGACGAAACCGGCGTGAAACCCAATTAACGAGTCATCAAAAAGAAGAAGAGCCATGCGGCAAGTCTGTCCCGCCCGGTGGCGTCGCGGCGGGCGGGCGGGCGGGCCTCCGTTTTGGGGGGGGGGGGCTGGAAGCCATCTTCGGACACCCGAAGATAAATTTCAGTTTCCACAAAGCGCCGCTGTCAACAAGTTTTGTTTTTTGTGTGTGTGAAAACATTAAATGCTGAAGCAAAAAGCGTTTCTGGCCAAAAGTTCAACAAGTGTTGGCGACCCAGTCGTCCCGCTTTGGACCCGGGCCGTGGCGTTTCCACGGAAACCATGGACGGATGGCCGGGTGAGGCGCGACGATCCGACGGGCGACCGTGAATCACGAGGAGCGTGCCGGCGCCGCGTGGCCGCGGTCGCCGAGACGAGCGGAAAAAAAAAAAAAACACTTCGATGAAGTGTCCCCCCCCCCCCAGCGGAGGTGGCCCCGCGCCTCCCACGTTCTCGTGCTTCTTTTCAGCACACTTTGTCTCGTTCTTCACCTTTTCTCACTTCCTTTCTCATCCCACGCTCCTTTTCTTCCCCTGCTTCTTTGGTCGGCCGGGACCTCCGTCTGCTTCTGACCTCCTCTTAAGAGAAAGAAACGGAAAGCAGGTTGAGTAAGTTGACACAAACAAGTTCCGACGTGCTCGCCGCCGCCCCCCCCCCCCCCCCCGTTTTTCCCTTCAAAGGACGAAAACCTCCCGAGCGCGACGCGACCGCTGTGAAAGTTTTCCTCCAAACAGGAGGGGGAAGACAATTTCTGACAACATCCACATTTTTTTTTATGTCAATATTGAATCAAATTGTCTGTTGCAAGTAAAACTCGATCGACAGGAAACACAGCAGAGTTCTGGAAATGATCACCATCGCCTGTCCCCCCCACCCCTAAAAAAAAAAAAATCAGCATGCAAATTTGAAAATATTTACTTTTATTGCCAAGGAGATCTCACGCAGGCGCCACGCCGCCGCCGTCTCGTCCGCGTCACGCTAGCGTTGGGAATCTCTGGCGTGGGGGCCAAATCCATACATAAGAGACACGCGCCGCCATTGGCTTCCAAAACAATATCATACGATTCCATATTTTGATACGATTCAATTTGGTGGGGGAAAAGGCCACAGTTGGCATTATGATGAAAACGTTCATCGGAAAGAACCTTGAGTGGACTTGACTCAATGATACAAAACAACATTTGTCCAAAAGGTAAAAAAAAGACCACTTGTCAATGAGAATTGATTTATGGCAACAAGAAAATCTATTATATATCTATCTATATTTTCACATACCGATTGAACTAGACCACAAAAATTTATTTGGGAGAGAAAATAATCTGCACAAACCAAGTTAATTCAGGTCCTAGCTGACAGCACCACTGAACATATGCAACCCCCCCCCGCCCCCCCATAGTTTCTTTCGGGGGTCACAAAGTATCGACAGTGGCGCGAAGAACTGGACCGAGCGGGCTCGAGTAGAAGCAAAAGTGCGCAACTGCTGGCACGTAGCCGCCCATGCTGCAATTTCTCCATGTTTACAATCTGCGGCGAAATTTGCTCTTGACGCGTAACGTGACGTCGCGTGCTAACAGAGCGTGCGCGAACGCTGCTTTGCTAACGCCGCGACCACAGAAGCAGCTTCGCGACTGAAAAACATTTGGTGGGGAAATTGTGACGCTTCAGAGAAATGCGGTTCGACCCGTCGCGTCGCTAGCGCCCGCCGCCGCTTTCGGTCGTAAGCGTGACGTTACGTCACCGGCGCAATCGCGAGAGCCGTCGCGCTGGTTTGAAGACTGCAAAGTCTCTGGCGAGCGATTCCTAACCCCGCCGGAAGCGGTCCAGGGCCTTCCGGCCGACGTATCCGAGGATCGCTGGCGCGTTTTGGACCGATTCTGCCGTTGGCGCTCGGCGTTCACGCACAAACGTCCGGTTTATTGTTTTCGCACACTCAACGGACGCTTTATTAGGTACGTGGGCTCCGGCAGTTGGACTGCTGACCTTTGGCCAACTAATGTGACAACTTTTTCTTTTGTTTTAACAAAGATGCTCCTTGTACTAAATTTATCAACTTGTCTTTGGGCAAAACACAAAGACATTTACAACAAACGGCAGAAAAATCAATCAGACTTTTTCGGTGAGTGCAAAGTAGTTTTGGCGGAGAAAAGTTCGGAACGTGTGCGTGGACCCCCGCCGGCGGCCGCGTCAATCAAGCCGCAAACAGTTTGGGACGAGGCAAACGCGCAAAGGACAAAAGTTGAGGTTTAATATCGGCCGGTCCTCCGCACTGCCGACGACTTTGTGTTTTTTTCCGTACTTCCAATGAAGTCTTTTTCTTCACTCCCCCCCCCCCCCCGAATCGGGCCCGAGGGCAAACGGTGCCACGCCCGAGCGGGGTGTGGAGGGTGGTGGGGGGTGGGGGCTTTTTACTCCCGCCCACATTTGCACGGAGACGGCAAGACACGCGCTCACACCTTAACGCACGCACGCACGCACGCACACGCGACGACGTTGTTTTGTGCTTCTTGCGGACCACGACGTCCCCCGGGAACCCCCCGCCGGTTGATGACATGTTTGCGAAGAAGGAGCCCCCTTGTCTGTCTCTCGTCAGGTCACGTGATCAGATGATATGGGTTGGGGGGGGGGCGGGGGGATGACGGCAAGGCCAAGTGGAACGAGGGGAGGGGGGGGTGAGTGGGGGGGCTTTGAGGGCAGTCAAAGGGTCCTTTGTGATCAAAGAGGTTTGTTTATTTTCTCAGTTGCGATGGCGAGTTGGCGTCCGGCGCCGGACGTCACGTGACCCGAACGGCCTTCGAGTCGACCGGAAAGCGCCGGTAAGCGGCTGAGCTACGCCGCCGCGCGGCCCAGTCGGCCGTGTTTGAAGACCAATTTTGGGAATCACGAGTTGGCCTCCAGTGGAGCCATCGCAAAGACTTTGGCGGATGCCAGTTTGGAGGACCTTTAGATGGTTCCTCAAAAGAATTTCATCCAGAGCACAGATTACTTTTGGAATTGACCACATATTTGTCCTTCACACAAACAAATACGTTGAGAATAAAAGACCATGAAATATAAACCTGTAATAAAAGTGCTTTGCTTGCATTTTTATGTGTGTGTGCAGCCTGCCAAAAAGGTGATCATAACATGTTGACCTAATGACAAACGTGCACCATTAAGACAATATGACAACTACAGAAGTGAATCTGCAATCAGGCCCAAACTAACAAAGATGAAAGCGTCGGCTGGGTCGCCGCATACCACGACAGTCCCCGCCCACGAACCCGACGACCACGACCGCGCGTGACGTCGCAACCCGGGGCGCAAAGGCACCACGCTGCGGATCCTGACGAGAAGAAAGATCTAGGTACTTAAAAGTCACAAAGGGGGGGGTGGGGGGGGACATACTCTGATGAGATGAGTGACATTTTATGTCAAGTATGAATAGGACCAAAAAAAAAAAAAAAAAAAAAAAAGCATCAACAAAAAACCAAAGTTGGATGGTGGTGCGGGGGCGCCCCCTGGCGGACACAGAGCACATTTCAACAGCTTTCAGATATTGCCAAGAAATTCGACATTAGCTTCAAAATGATATAACTTTGCATTTTATGAGGAATGCCTCCTTTTCTAAGATCTTGAGCACAATAATATCGAATAGAAGATATCGAAGTTTTCGTTTTAAATACTACACTATGTTTATTTGAAAATACATGAAAAAAAATCTAACAAAAATAAATGTTTACTTTTGATCAAATAACCAAATCAATAACCTTTTATGAGTTTTAATATTTTCAATTCTTCTTCTTCGGTTCTAAAAAAAATCAGATGGAGATTTGATTGATAACGTCAAATGTTCTGATACTGAGAAACGCAATAGACACGGAGCTTCGGAAGGCGACGGGACGACGGCGTCAGCTTACTGCGGTGACGACGTCTGCCTCGCAGTCAAAAGGTCGCGGGTTCGAATCCTTTTCGCCCGGCGCGCTCACACGTTCCAGGAACGCGTCGGCTTCCCCGTATCGGCCAAAAGTATGAATGCTCGTTTTACCCTGATGAGGATGAGCAGGACAAATAATGGACAGGTGAAGTTAGCGTGTCAAGTCAGCAATTTCTCTCGCACGCCATCTTGCTGAGCGTTCCTTGAGGATTAGCATCATTAGCTTAGCATTGAGCTAAAGGAACAAACTTGTGGGCACACGAGGTCTTTGGTCTAAATCCGCACTTTATTCCTAACACTTACACGTTGGCTTGGAAGCCCCCCCCCCCCCCATCCCGGAAACAACAGGCACACAAACCGGGCGATGCAGAAACTCAAGACAGAACAACATCCGGGTTTACAAAATTCAACAAAAAGCAACAACAACATTCAAAGATCCGGAGTGGCCTTTGTCACATCATCAATAGAAAGGCGGGAATCTACGTCACAAGAAACTAAAGGTGGAGGGAGGTGAGTGACTTCTTTGGTTTGGACTATTGAGGTTTTGGTTTTTGGTTTTCTTGGGGGTTTTTTTTCTTTTTCGCCGTCTACTTCATTGAACTTTGGATTGAAGCTGCAAAAATACTCAAAGCAAACCGAGTCAGATTGAAAAGAATAAAAGATGAAACAAAAAGCCCAAAAATTATAAACCCATTCTGAAGGTTCTACGACTGCGGACCTCCCGAGTTGACGCTCGTCATTAACGCGCGCACGTTTGATTTGGGAGAATGCGAAAACTTTCCGACGCACCAAAGTCCACGAAACGGACGCCGAGCAAAAGTCCGACCGGTCCAAATGTTCAGCGGGCCGCTTTCTTCGTTTCACAATTTAGGATTTGGAAAAAAATGATGTTTTTAGCGTAGCCGCTGCAGACATTTTGGAGAAATATGATTTTTTTTTTTTTTGTTTTGTTTTAAACTTTGCTTATTTGTTTGTTTGCACTTTTTTTTTTTTTTTTACATTTCCTACTACATACATATTTGCAAAACATTTTTTACTACATTTCTCTACTAATTTATTTTGAGTACTGTTCCAAATGCGACTCAATCGTGAAGTAAAGAAAAACGCGAAAAAGTGACTCAACTCGTTGGACAAGAATTTCCCACGTTGGACTTGAAAGTTTGCAGCGATTTTGTACAAAATCCTTCGGTGGAATGAAATATTTGGAAAACAATTTTCATCTCACTTTTGTACAATTTCTTACTAAATGCTCAGAAGATGCTGTTTGAATGCAAAAAAAAAATGATAAAAAAATTGTCTGGAGACGAGTACTGAAAAATAATCTTAAGGCCTTTGAAACACAACAATAAATACATAAATAAATAGGGTGCAAAGGGACATTTTGTACAATAAATACAACAAGTTTTCCGTGTAAAGCTTTTTGGTTCTTAAATGTAGTTTTTCCTCCCACCGACACTGTGATTATTATTCTAAGTTTGACTATTACGCCAATAAATGTAGACGTGAAAATAGGAGGGAAATGATCAATTAATATCGTATCTATCAAATGATATACAAGCACTACCAACCACATCATTTAATAGAATGTACACAAATCAAATCGTCACAGTGATGAAGAGGATGACCACCGGCTCGTACGTGTTATCGGTCATTATGAATTATTGTATTTTGGCACACACGTCCAATCTTGCGGTTTGGCTTCGACGTTGAAAAAAAACTTTGGGTTTGTTTGGCATTTGGCTTTTTTTTTTTTTTTGGTCGCCGTCGTCTTCTTTTTGCGCCAAGCGACGACTTCAGCTCGGAAAGAAATGAGCAGCAAACGATATGAAAATACATCCCAAGCCCCGCCCCCGCTGCATAAGTAATGAGGCAGATCCCGTACGTCATCTTCATCATCTTTTTGTTTTGTTTTTTTTCCCCCTCTCTGAGAGTCACAACAAGTCCAGGAAGGAAAACTTCAAAAAAAAGGGGGGAGGGGGGGGAAACCATGGCAGGCCTTCACGGGCATACGAGCCCCCCCCACCCCCGTTGCCATCCTCTTTGTTCCTTTTTTTTTTTTTTTTTGGTTTCAGGGTGTCAGCCCTCACTTTTGCTTCTTTTTCTCGTCTTTTGGGCTCCCAGTGCGTCTCCTCCCTCCTCGAGCACCTGAAGCACCTCCTCCTTCCTCATCTTTTGGTCCTTTGATGCGAAGACAAAATGATGGAGGGAGGGAAGGAGGAAAGGATGGAGGGCAGGGCAGCGCTTCAGCCCTTCCTCCTCCTCCTCCTCTTCTTCTTCTTCTTCTTCTTCAGTCAATGCGGTCTCAGGTGCGACCGCGGCTGCCACGGGCCAGACTTTGGTATCCGAGAGTGACGGTCATCTGGGAGAGGGAATGGAGACGGTGATGAAGTATGGAGGCCGTTGCCGCGAAATAAATAATGAATCCTAAATAAATAAATCAATCAATGAAAAGGTTTGGCCGTCGGGCGCGTGAAAACTTTGGTTTGAGCAAACTTTCAGCTTCCTGCTGCTGGTGATGAAGACGATGAAGATGAAAAAAACTTCCTGATAGACTGGGAGATGTTTTGTTGCTGGTTTTGCAGGGTCGGGGGGTTGGCACAGCAAATATAAGGCAAGCATATAGACGAACGAGCGGGCGAACGAGCGGGCGGGCGTTTGATAAACGCATCCAATCGAGGCGTCCCTCATTTCAAATGTCGCCGCGTGGACATTCTGGAGTTGATCTTTAAGTGGGTGTCCGTGAACACCTCCAAAACGTTTCTAATCGTCCGCTGGAATGTAAACTTTTTTTTTTTTTTTTACCACCACTGACGTTTATATCCGTCAAATACATTTTCGGTAGACCCGTCGTCCTGACCAAGAGCTCCCTGTAGATGGCGGCGCGTAAAGATTTGAAGTCAGCGCATCTTTGGGAGAAGGGAAGCGCCAACCTCGGGTCGTGCCGTCGGTTGGACGTTACTAGACAAGTTTAAGCACCTCACACTGCGCTAGGGAGTAGAGCGTGTGCGCCGCCATCGCGAGTAAAGATGACGGTCGTGGAGCGGAAAAAAATAAAGTGAAAGAACGGAATCTCCTCTCTTTGGGTAGCTTCGACGCTCATATTGTCCCAAACAATATTGTGTGGGTCTCGAAATCCTGCTCAAAATGCTCTAAACTCGGCTTCACAACTTCTGACTGTTGTCCTGCTTTCATCGGGCAACATGAACAAGTCCCCCACCCCCCCCCGAATCCCCGATAAGGGCCCCGAAGTCTGCGTCAAAGTCGGCCCGCCAGCCCGCCTGGCCGCCTGCCTGCTCCTCCTGATGGCTGGCGAGGTAGAGCGGTCGCACGTGACCGTCACACTGCGATGAGGAAACAAAAACATGAAAAAATGGAATGAATTTGCCCTGAGTGAAATGGGAATGCGTGAAAATGGCGTCGAGGAAAGTCGATCCCAGATGGATCGGAATGCGAACGTCTAAAGCTTTTCTCTCCGTTTTTTTTTTTTTTTTGTCTTTCTCTATTTGGTTTTGAGTTTTTGGTATTTGTAGATTTTGGTTTTTGGTGTCATCGTGGTCGCCTCCCGTCATGCACTTGGTCTACTTCCTGCCACTTCCCAGCTCCACAGTTTTTGTTGTTGTTGTTTTTTGGTTTCGAGTCGCTTCTCCGCCGCCTCGCCGGCCCTCCTCTCATCCTTTGGGTACATTTTTTGGCTCGGGAGGACAAGCGATGGCTTCCGCCGAAAGGCGACATTTTTAAAGCATCCGTTCCCGTCCCCCGCCTTCCCCGATCGGCCGTCACTCGGCCGTGGCCCCCCCCAGGGGCGGCGGCGAGGCCTCGCCGAAAGAACAGAAAGAGGCGGGGCTGGAGCACGGGGAGTCGTCGGGGCAGGAGGGGGGGCCCGGGAGGCGGAGGGCGCCGGCGGGAGGAGAGCGGGCGAAAGCCGAACGGAAGGCGCCCCCAGCCGGCCCCGCGGCGGGCGGGGACGCTGTCGCCATGGAGATGGAGCCCGTCACCATGGGCAGAAGCGCCGGGCGGTTGAGGAAGAGCGAGGAGCGCAGCGAGGGCGGCACCCCGCCGGGCCCGGCGCCCAGAATCATGCGACCCGCTCCCGTCTCCATGATTGACAGCTGACCGCCGCTCGCTGCCAGCACTGGGGGGGGGGTGGTGGGGGGGGTACAGAAGGAAAGAAGGGGGGAGGATAGGAAGGAAAAATTGAACAGAAGAAAGGAAAGAGGGAGGCAGGAATATAGTGAAGGGAAGGAAAGACAGACGGAAGTAAAAAGATGAGTCAACCTTTAAGAGAAATCTCAACAGTGATGAGAAAAAAAGAAAAGTCGAGTTATGAACACACACACACACACACACACAAAAT
Organism: Syngnathoides biaculeatus; assembly: GCF_019802595.1. Lineage (NCBI taxonomy): Eukaryota > Metazoa > Chordata > Actinopteri > Syngnathiformes > Syngnathidae > Syngnathoides > Syngnathoides biaculeatus. The sequence goes on along the minus strand of NC_084640.1, from coordinate 16,211,724 downwards.
ACAGAAATCGATACGAAGCAGTCACTACACAAGCTAACCAAAGCGGGCATGCGTGACAGCCCCCCGCATAATCCCATCATCTGGCTTTCCCTCCACGAGGTCACTTGAAAAGCAAACGCGACGTCCGGCGGCAAAGAGAAGGATTTCTTTCGCCGGCGGCGTTGGCATTTTCAGACCGACTCGGAACGCGACATTCAATGCGGGCGCACTGGACGAAGGCGCAACGACGCACAACAACAACAACAACACACAAAGGTCCGTTGTTGCAAGAAGATAGCAAAAGAAGTCTTTCTACCACTTTTTGACAGTAAAAGGTCCATTCAACATCTGTGCCACACTAATATTGGGGCACGAGAATAAAGAATATTTTTTTTTCCCGGCTATAGCTGTACTGCCTGCCTAAACGTTTTCAAATATGAATTATTTCAACGGAGAAACCAATGCTAGTTTCACGAGCCCTTCTACTGCCTTTTGCTCGCACACATTTTGAAGTCGGCGCGTATTTCTGTGCTATGTTTCGTTTGACAGTCAACATCAAGTAAGTGGCGGCGGCCATAAACAACTTGAAGACTTTTTGTTACTTGGACTGGTTTGGTTTTACAAAGAAACATTCTTTGAAAGACTTTTTTCAAATTTGTGATTTTTTTTTTTTTTTTTGGTCCAAATTAAATTTAAAAAAAAAAAAAAATAAAAAAAATAAATAAATAAATATGAACTTTAACTTGAAACTAGAGATGATTTTGGTCAATTGGCACAGTGGTTTGAAATGTTCGACCCGCCCACCTTGCATGGTAGCCAGCGGACTGCTGCCCATGAACGCTTGGTTCATTCCTGTGCTTACTCCCATCATCGTGTTCCTAACACAAGAGAAAAGATATTCATTGTGTATTATTTTGATTAAACGTCTTCTGTTGTTTGCCTTCTTTTTGGGCAGCCGTCAGTCTGACACGTTTGAAGGCGGCATTTAGCGGTTGACGACAAGCGTGACGTGTTTGGGACTCACCCGGCGTTGAGCCCGTGAGCCCCCAGAGCCGGAGGGGCGGGGCTAGCTGTGCTGTGAGGGGGCGGAGTTAAAGAAGAGGACGTGGACCCCGCTGCCACGGAGCTGACGGGCGACGGCGACAGAGCGGCGGCTAGGAGGCGGACAACCACAAGAGGCATTAGGACCTCGTGCAGAGACGTTACACAATATGGCGACTTCTCGGAAATCAACGTGGGTATTGTTCTTCCAAGACCAAAACGGAGAACGGTTGGCCTCTATTCACGCGACCGCCGTAAATCGACCACGTCGGCGTGCCGGCGCATCACGCGTCGCACTTGCACAGAAAGCAAGATAGGTCCAAGTTTTGGCTCCGTTGTGTTGGACTCCAGGAAATACACGCGCCATCGTCTAATAAAGCAAAATGTCGTCTTCTGTGTGGCTCACAACACAATCGATGTTTACTCGCGCTCTGCTCGGGATTTCGTCGAGCCACACAATCACATTTTTCATCTCGTTGACGGACTCCTGTGGGCGCAGCTTTAATAAGAACGCACAAACGTGGATTAGCGCTCGCTTCCAGTCAGACTCAAGTTGGCAAATTGAGGAGTTGGGCCTCACTTGGTCAAACTCACGAAAGTCAAGATTTGACTGGGGACTTCCTGGCCAATCTCGACTTGCAGCGCAACACAATTGAATGGGACAATCGCAAAAAAATGCAGTTTGCGATTCACACATCTGGCGAAGGACCCTCACAAACTTGCCGCAACACAAATACCGGACTTATCGGGAAAAACGTTTGAGGTAAAGCCCGCCCACAGCCGGCTGGATCTCGTTTTGTGCCCTGACACGCAACTGACGCGACATTCCCGAGTGGCCGTCACGTCGGCGATGTCCTACGAGTCAGAAAATGACTCGACTTGTGACTTGCAAATGAAAGCAGGTGCTGCTCACCTGTTGTGCTGAGGCCGCCGCCGCCGCCGCCGCCCTGGGGCACACCCGGACTGGAAATCTGCGGGCAGAAAGCGAGAGAGAAAGGTTGAAAAGAGGAGAGTTGGGGGAGCCCGGCCAAGGGCGAGGGGCGAGGGGCCGTACCACATGGGGGCCGTAGGAGGGGGCTTTGTGCGTGACGGCCGGCGAGACCCGGCCGGGCGGCGGCGGCGGCGTGCCGCTGCTGCTCGGGTTAATCCGCTTCTCCTTCTGCCGCCGGTTGCAGAACCACACTCGGATCACCTCCTTCTCCATGTTGAGCTGCTCGGCCATCAGCAGGATCTCCTCCGAGGTGGGCTTCTGGTTCTGATGTCGCATCGCAAACGCAATTTAAAAATTGATATATTGGCTTCCCTCCCAAAAGTTTGAAAACCACTGCACTCGACGGAGTGCGTATACCCCACTTGGAGAAACGGATCTCGTGGTGATTTTCAGGATTTTCTTGAACAATTTGTCAGCCTTACAGTCATGTAAGAATGCGGCAAATTTCCTTACTGCGCTAAAGTTGCGTTCGAGCGCCACGCGCACGTTGGTCTCGATGCTGGTGCGCTTCTTCCGGCGCCGGCCCGCCAGACCCTCCAAGCCCAGCAGCGGGGATGAGATGGACGAGGGGCTGGGCAGCATGCTGTCAACTGCCATGCTCTCTGAATTAAAAAAAAAAAAAAAAAAAAAAGTTATGTCATAATCATACAACCTGACCAATAATAAAATTCTAAAACTACATTCATATTTCTTTTATTTTTTATTTTTTTTTTTTGATACCGTCTTTGTTTTTCTATGACTAAATGTCTCACATGCTGAAACATCTCCACTTAAAAGTCGTCTATGAACAAACATTTTGAGGATTTCAAATTTGAGCCACTGAAGGTGGCCCACACACATCATCACAATTCCTTTTGGTCAAAAAACGGAAAAGACATTTAGTCATAAAAAGGTGGAAAAATATGACCTGAGAACAATTTGGAAGCTTTTGATGGCTAACAACTGACAATAATTCAAAGACTCATGTCAGGAAATCCGAGCGTGAGCAACGTTTTTTCTGTTACTGATCAAACGATACCTCCACTGCGGTGTTCACGACAACCTTTCGGGCCAGTCCTCAAAACCGGTCCACGTTCGATGCCTGGAACTGATCGCTTGCAACCAAAAGACTTCCTGCATCTTTTGGGCCAGGGCTATTTGAGTCGTAGCCAAATTTTCAGTAGCTAAGTGCGCGAGTGAGCGCCGTGCCGGGAAAAGCGCACGAGTGTTTTACCCGCGTCCCCGAGCCACTTCTCCAGCAGGGGCTTGAGCTTGCACATGTTCTTGAAGCTCAGGTTGAGGGCCTCGAAGCGCGAGATGGTCGTTTGGCTGAAGTCGTTGCCGTACAGTTTGCCCATGGCGACGCCCACGTCGCCCTGGCGGGAAGATGTAAACCGACGCCGTTTCACATCACTCCGCTCACACCACACGTAAACACGCACGACAGTCGCAGACGAACAAAAGATGCTCATAAATGCAGTCAACGCGCAGTGGGCTTAAGGTTGACCTGTGTGAATCCCAGCTTGATGCGTCGCTGCTTGAACGTGCGAGCAAACTGCTCCAGCTCCTCCAGATCGCTGGGCTCCTCTCCCAGGTGCCCGACGTGACCCCCCGGGGTCAACGCGGAGTTCAAGGAAGCCACCGTCGTGCCGCCCGAGGCGGACGAGGAGCCCACCGCCGAGGCCGCCGCGCCGCCGCCCGTGGGTGCCACCGAGGCACCGACGCTCCCGCTGAACTCGCTGCTCTTCTCTCTCTGGAGGATGAAACGCGGTTGTGAATAAATGCCGTACTAGTATGCGCCTTTCCTCCCTAGTAAGACAACTACATCTTACTCGTGTGCCAAAACTGTGCATTCTACTAGCAGTACTCTAGCGTTTCACTAGCAGTCCTCATTGTGCATGGATGTCATCAAGTGGCCACTTTTGACTCACTAGTAACATGTTGCCCCACTAGCATCCTAAAGTTGGCCTATGTAATGATGGGAAAAGGGGGAAAAAAAAAAAAAACATTTCTGTAGTTGTTTTTGAGTAAGGTAAATAACAGCCTTAACGCGCTTAAACCAGTCACTGTAAGTGGGGGGAAAAAAATGTCACGAGTAGGACCACCAGTATGGCCTCATTGGGATGCTGGCAAGCGCAAAGAGCGTACTACTACTACTACTACTACTACCCGGTCCTTAAACTGACTAAATTCAAAGAAAAGCCCAAACAGCTTTCAGTATGCATCTGCCGTGTCTGGCCAAGGAATTTGAATGCAAAGAGCCTGGCGGACCTCACACATCGAGCGCTAAAGCGGCGTCCGAATGCGCCGGCACACGTCGGCGGAGCCGCAGCACGCCTTTACAATCTGTCGACGCAAGCGGAGAATCTTAAGGAGCGTCAACGAGTGACGCTCGACGTGCCTTAAACCAATCCTCCGGGACGGACGTGGTTGCGGCCACGAACGCCTGACGGCCGGCTGCAAATTCAAGGGTGAACGTGTTGAAATTCTCCCAAATGCTTGCGCGTAACAAGTCGTGCAGACTGCAGAACCGAGCAGCCCAACACCACGCGGTCAAAATCATAAGTTGAAGTTCAGAATTTACGGATTTGTTTGTTTTATTCTTTCGTGTGGACCATAGACTTGACTACAAAAGGGGCAGGAAAAGCCAACAAGAACATCTGCACTTGACTTTCCACGCTGGCGGGTGTGCGTCGACTCCCATTTCACGAGTTTGAATGCAAAGAGGGGTGTGTAGACTTTCACTTTTCAACTTTAGATGAACAAAATGCACAAAAAAATCTCAAGGAAGTCAAACGGTTTTGGTTTGAAGACGCTCACACTTGACTAGATGAAACGTTGAATCCCCCAAAAATTCAATTAAAAAAAGTAATAAAAAATGTAACACCTGCACACGGGGGGCCGGGCGGGGCGACGGCGTTGTCAGCGCGCCCGCCGAGCTTTGCTGAGGTAGCTGGATTAGATTTTGGGTGGAGAAAGCTGTGACGGGATGAAGAAGAAGAAAAAAAACAAAAACAAAGTGAGGATTCTTTATTCCTAAAGAGGAAATATGAGCAGCGCTTAGCGTGGCCTTCGTTACCTTGTTGCTGTTGTTGCTGAGCGCGGGGGGGCGGCTGCGACAGGAGGAACTGGGCCGGGGACGGGAGCGGGTGGCCCGGCATGAGAACCAGCTGCTGGAGCTGGAGCAGCTGCTGGATGTCCTGCAGCGACGACAGCGACATTGCACAGTGAAAAAAGTGTCGCATTTCATGAAGCACACACCTGCATTGTGTAAAAACAATAATCATGCATCTCATCATTTGTGGACTGAATCTGAAATGCCATGAATTCATTTCAGGCCCCCCAAAAAAACAAGACAATTCATGAGAATGTGAAGCAATAAAAACATTTTCTTGAGAGTGGAGTTATTGTTGGCACTACCGTATTCGGGTGTTGGATGTGTGCCTTTAAGGGGCGTGGCCTAGGGAGCGCTATCAAGAGCTGTGTTAGGGGGAAGAGAGTGAGCCTGCGTGTGAGTGTCTGGCCGTGAGCCGCGGCCCACAACAGCTCCTCGTGATGTGTAGAAAACAGATTTTTTTTTTTTTTTTTTTTTATTGCGTAGGAGCCACGCGAACGGCCGCCGGTACCTGCGCCGTGAGCTGGATTGGCTGCGAGAGGGCCAGCTGAGGCGGTGGCGGAGGAGGAGGAGGAGGAGGAGCTTGAACGGTCACGTCCTGCTTGGCGCTCTGCTGAAAGTGCAACTGCTGCTGAGCCGTTTGGTTCTGCTGGTGCTGGACGGCGGCGGCCAAGAGCTGAGCCTGCGCCTGTTGGAGGAGAAGCTGCTGCTGGGCCGGCAGGAGCGCCGCCAGCTGAGCAGAGAAAAAGGCACCAAATGAAGGCGCTGCGCGACGGTCGGGCGGAATATTCTTCGTTGAAAAAAAAATATAAAAGGGCACTTTTAGAAAAAGAGTCGTGAGAGGGGTCGAAAAAGGTTGCCAAGTTCTAAACGAGCTCCACTTTGTTTGCTGTTATGTTGTTTGTAAAAGCAGCGCACATCAGCGGAGAAGCGCTTTAAAGTGCAGAAGCCAGTAAAAACGAGCGGAACGCTCCCAATCTTGCAACGGGACAACGCACTCACCCCTGCCAACTGGCTCCCGGCCAGCATCAGTTGCGCCTGCTGCTGCGAAGACGGCGGCGGCGGCGCGTCGCTGCGGCTCATCTCGCAACTCTCCTCCGCCTTTGCCCGGACACACAAAAACAACTCTTTCAATGTGACAAACGGGCACAAAGACACCACAATTTTCCAATTGATGCCAGCGAACATCAACGACCATTTCTCATGTTGATGTTTTTCGGGCCAACTTTGGGCTTTTGCAAGATCAAGGGCCAACTTTGATTTGGAAAAGGGGAAAATAGGGAAAGAAAACTATATATATATATATATATATATATATATATATACACATGTAAGCATGTAAATCACTTCAATTTAAAAAATGGTTATGATTTATAATTCATTTATTACTCAGAAATCAAATTTGAATAAATTCAAATGTTTCATCTATATGTAAAATTGTTTATCTTACCAGTGATTTTCATTTTATTTACAACTAAAAAAAACATGTTACTTAAGTAAATAAAATATTTTGGGGGAAAAAAAAAAAAAAAAATTGGGTAAATGAATGCAACAAATATTCAAGACGATGATTTCAGAAAGCACCATTTGAGGGATGCTGACGAGACGCGCGCTCACCTTGCCGGCTGTTGCGGGCGAGAGGCCGAACGGGCCGCCCTCCGTCGACGGAAACTTGTGGAAGATGAAAAAAAAATATGTGGGAAAGAGACGATTATTCATTTTCCTTTCATTCCCAATAACTTTGAAGCAAAAATATCATGTTGGTATTCAAATTGGAATCTGTGGAAGAAAAGCTCATCAAGTGGTTGACGGTCACGTTTCTTGAAAAGTATATTACGATTATACGGCATTATCGCCATACGCAGGAGTGGAAAAACTGCCGAGTAAGCGAGACTAACCTGGCCGTCGGGACTGCTACTCTCGGAGTCTGGAAGACGAAAAGAAAAAGAAGAAAGTTCAAGGAAAGGAGACACGGAAGGAAAACTGCAAAAGCAGCAAAGTACCTGAGCCGTCGCCGGGAAAGTCCGACCCGGCCTTCTCCTCCTCTGCTTTGGACATCCTGATCTCTGCAAAGGGACGCCCGAATGTGAGGATGGGAGAGGAAAGATGAAAAGAAAAAAACGAGTGCGCTTCACGTGGGTTTGCTTTACGCCGAACGGCGGCCATTCACTTCATCAGTGATGACCATTTTCCGTGACAAAACCATTTTTTGGAAACTTGGTTTGACCTGCTTCTACAGTTCAAAGTGCGTCTCCGCTAATGCGCACCCCTTACACTGACGTTAACGCTGTTGACGACACGTGCCGATAGCGTTGACGGCTTTGGCGCTTCGTGTTAGGGACATAGGACGAACAGATAGGATATTCCTTATTATTCATTTCGGGAGAAATAACAGAAGCCCAAAATGAGGGTGAAAACAAATATGAAAATGAGAAATACAAATTTGGGGGATGGGGTCAGTGTTCCAATGAAATACAAGCAAATCAGACATTTTTATTTTGGACGGCTCCAAGTTGATTTCTCAGCTGTAACGCTTCAAAGAAAAAGCAAGGAAGCCCTCTGGACCTGAGCGTCGGCACGAGCACGCCGCCTGACGCCATTTTGCCTCAAAGGCTCTCCACTTCCGTCAACCGGTTCTTACCCGATGTGACGTCCAAGACAATTATACGAAGTTGCCTTTTGATATCATTTTATTTCTGAACCAGAGAAGGGGAGAGGGGCGGGGGGACGAGCGCTGCAATTGCACAATCGGGCCAAAAGGCGGCAGCACCGTCCAGCGCAAAAGGAGAACGGGACGCTGACGGGCCACTTCATCAGCGTTCTGGTCCCAAGCGATAGCGAGAGCAAACATTCTCCATCAAATATTGCAGTCAAGTAAGATATCAGAAACACGCACGCACACAATGACAACCAAAAAAAAATGCTCGAACGGTCACATAGCGGAGGGCTCGGAGGTGTAACGGGACGGCCCGGCCCGGCCCGGCCCGGGGGCTCCTCTTTTGTTGCCCAACCGCCCGCCCGCCCTCGGTTACGCCTGTCAGGGGCCCGCGACAGACGGCGCGTGGGTCCCCTTTGTGTGCGCGTGTGGTCGAGGGGCGGGGGGCGTTCAGCGCCGTTTGGCGTGTGAAGGTCAAAGTTCAGCCACACAGGAGCAGCCGTGTCCCGCAGGCGCGCGCTCAAGCTGCTCGCCGCCTGCCTTGCACAACCAAAAAAAAAAAAAAAAAAAAAATCGCACGCAGATTTTACAACATTGGCGACTTGGCTAACGTAAACTGCGCACTTTTGGCTCAGCTCAACTATTGATTATTAATCCAGTGTCGTATCATCGTATTATCGCTGGCAAAATAGTGCGGGATCAGCCCGTGAAGAGAATTTAAGTGAACAAGAGACAAATATGCAATCGACATCTCAAGCCAGAATCTGCATCAAAATGTCTCCAGAACTTTCTTGGCCTGGAACACACTTACCTAACCCTCAACAAATGTGTGTATTTTTTATTTTTAATTCAATGAGTAATGTGTTTTTTTGGGGTTTTTTTTTTTTGTTTTGTTTTGTTTTTCCATTTTTGGTTGGATATTGTGATTACTTACTTGTCTTTTCGTCCCAAAGTCGACCTCCTGGATGCCGGAACTTTACTTTGAACACATGAAAGGCTGAATAATGAAACAAATCCTGTGCAATAGACGGAAAATCCTTGATAATCGTCGTGATCTGGATTACCACCAAAATGGAATTGTTCAACCCTGCGACAAAGTTTCTTGTCGCCAATATTTTCTACCATATATACTGACAGCTAACTGGTTTCAAAACAATTCAACTGAATTATTATAAAAAGATGAATAACAATAACTATATAATCATGCAAACCCTTGAAAACTTCTTGACCGAACCTTTGTTTACTTCCTAGTTTTTCCTCAACGCTTCTTCCCAGGTAGGCCGGGACTTGACACACACACACACACACAAAAGTGGTTGCGAGGCAACAGCCGGAAAGATCAGTGTGTGTGTGTGTGCGCGCGCGTGTGTGTGTGCGAGTGAGCAAGACAAGAGTGTGTGTGTTGATCATACAGAGGCATCCTTGCTAGCTGCAGAATGCTAACACGTGGAGATGCTTCTCAGACACATAAACAATCAGGCACACACACTCATATCCACACACACACACACACACATCCTTAGAAACACACACACAAAATATAAACATATACACACACACACACAAACCTTACAAACGCTTATGCACACAAAACAACATAGACACACGTACAAAATATGAACACACACACACACACACTAAGTTTAAGACTGTGTAAAAGTGTCCAGAGGCCATGCACACACGTCCCCGGAGTGTTTATTATATCCGATGCGGTGGCGGCGGTTTCTCGCACCACATATTTCCGCGCCGATCGATCCCTCGGCCTCCCGACAAGACAATAATGGCGGTGGGAAGGCGCCGCCATTATTGTCGGCCCTCCCGGAGGGGAACGCGGGATAAAAAGGAAAAAAGGAGGAGGAGGAAGAAGAAGGGAGCCGGGCCGCCACCCCCGCCTTCAAACTTCCCGCCTCGGCCGTAAGGGAGGACGCCGGGAAATCGGCAGCGGCTGTGCGACAAAATGGCGGCGACGGGGGCCAAACCAACAGGAAAGGCGGCATCGAGGTCGGACGCCGTCGGGACCGCTAACAAGGCCATTTGTCTGTCACGTGTTGTTTTTTTTGCCGACTGGCAATCCAAAATTCCAAACTGCAAAAAGTGACAAATTATTTTCAATTTTGGCGGATTTTTTTTTTTTTTTTTTTTTGGCATGTGCACCCTGCCCCGCTGCGACGTGATTGGCGCATCATATTTACCTGTGTGTCACATTTGCAAAAAAAAACCAAAAAACAAAACTATGATTTATGATGGTTTTGGTGGCAGTTAGCGGGATTCGTACAAACGCCGCCACACTCAAGCCCGGAAGCAGAAAGGGCTTGTCCTAGAAAATACAGCAGCCAATCATATTGCAGCACGCAACTATTTCAAACGTCGTCCGATTTCATCGGTGACCCGCTCGGGTCAAAGCGCTACAAAGGTCCTCCCTGTCGTTACCGGAGGCCTTCCTGGCCCCCCAACCTTCGTTCGCTGCGTTTGTTAGGAAAAGGAAGGAAGGGAAAGCAAGGTGGAGGTGGGTGGGGACCACTTGGAAGAGGAGGAGGGGTGAATGGTGGCGCGGGGGGGCTCAGAAATTGGTTTGGCTAGCGGAACAGAAGCCCAAATCTCCACACCCCCTCCTTGCTCTCTCTGCTTTGTATTCCACGGAGATGACAGGGGGAAGCTTTATTGCTCGGAGTCGGTATCGATCGGGGCCCCTCCAAGGGGGGACCCGGACCCACGCGTGCGCCAGGTTCTTTTGCAGCCCGCCCGCGTCCGAGCCAACGCTTTGATTGCGCTCGTCTGCAATTACTGTCAACGCTCACGTTCGCCGGTTGGAGAAAAAGATTCCGCTACGGCGTGCAGTTAGCGCGTCTGCTTCACGCGTCCGAGACTGGGTTCAAATCCTTCGTCTCGGGCGGGTTCCGAATTCTGAGGGGTTGACCCTCGTGGATCAGACGGTCGGGAAGGTAAGCAACACGTACACGCGCAGTTGCGTGGTACGCAGGCTGGCCTCCATTTAGAGCTAAAACGTGCCCCCCCCCCCCCCCCCCCCATCTTTCTCTGTTGTAAGCGACAGAAATGCCATCAATCCATCCCGGCGTCCCAAAACGCACACAAAAAAAATAAAAATAAATCAACAGTACTTAAATAAAAAAACAGTCCTAATGACGGAATTACATAAATGCTAAGACACACTTTTTGCTTCAATGCAACGGATATTGTGTGTCTCCTTTTGATGAAACATTTTAAGCTTTAAAAAATAGAATGAACCTACTTTTGATTTAGTATCATGAATTTAATCATTATTAAAAATGTGTAGAATGTGTAAAATGTTTGTTTATCATGCAATAATAATTCACAAAGCTTTTGAAAACTATTGATAACTAAATGCAATGCATTTAATGAAAATTAGAAAGGTGTAAAAAAAAAAAAATTTAAACATGTCATATGTAAAATTGTTCATAAAAAAAGATGACTCACTCATTGTTGACATATATACAAACATTCATTAAAATTGATTAACCAATTTATGGAAAAGACGTATTTTTTTTCTTATTTAAAATAAATGAATCCCTCAAAATGAATAAAATCTATTTAGAAAAATGAATAAATACAGCCATTTTAGTGCAAACAAAGCAAATATCGTTCCAATGTTGTAACCAATATTATGGAAGATGGACACTTCCTAATAAAAATGCTCAGCGGGCCGTGCTTTGCGCCACCCGTGAGTTGGATACAGTTGAAAAGCTGTGCTTAGTAGGCCAGGAAATACAATCGAAATATTACCAACTACACACACACACAAAAGTGTGTGAAGGTAATTTGTAAGCTCACAGGAAGAAAAGATGTGTGAGATTGTATGGATGACATCGGTTGGGGGCGGATGACAATAACGAGCAATTTAATGGAAGTCTGTGTCTTGATGCTTTTTAGTGTGCGTGCACACATGCACGAGGAGGCAGCAGGAGACAACACAATATGCGTCTTACCGTTACATTTTCCTTTGCACAATGCCTCTTTATCAGCCAGACCATAATCACTACCTACCGGGTGTGTGCACGCGCAGGGGATTCACACACACAGACACACAGCCGGTAAGTGACCTGGCGCCATTTCGCACTAGTGACCAGTACAAATGAGATAAGGGGCCATTCACCGGAACACTCCCCCCCCCCCCCCACACACACACGCACACAAGAACACAACGTGCGCTGCTTCATCAAACTAGTACACACTCCGGCACATACAAACCATGCACAACAAACTCGAATTGGCTGAAAATGGCCGAAAATGGCCACTGAGATGAAGATAACCGTCATGGTTGCGAACGACACGAATGCATACGGTGGGGCGGAAAAGTATTGATTCAGCTGCCAATTGTGCAAGTTCTCCCACTTAAAAAGATGAATGAGAGAGGCCCGGAATCTTCATCAGAAGGTATCGAGGGGGGAGGTATGAGGAAAAAGAAAAAAAAAAAAAAAAAATCACTGCAAATTTATTAGCAACCGATGTTTGGGGGTGTGGGGGGGGGGGGATTTGTTCAGCTCCAAAAAAAAAAAAAAAAAAAACCCTCACAGAGCTTGAAGAGGCGACCCTGTCCCCCACACTCATTACCTGTAATTATGGCAATGGGAAAGACACCCGTCCCCAATCTCAAACAGTCAGACTCCAAGATCCGCTACGGCCAAGACCAAAGAGCTGGCAAAGGACACGGCAAACAAAATTGTAGACCTGCACCAGGCTGGGAAGACTCAATCTGCAATGGCTAAGCAGCTCGCCAATGTGAAGAAGAACAACTCAACGGCGGGAGCAATTATTCCAAAACGCAAGCTGTACAAGACCACTGACTGATAATCTCCCTCCATCTGGGGGCCCACGCAAAATCTCAGCCCGTGGGGTCAAAATGATCACAAGGACGGTGGGCAAGAATCCCGCAACCGAATGAATGACCTGCAGAGAAATGGGACCAAGCAGACAAAGGCTACCGTCAGCAACACACTACGTCGCCGGGGACTGAAACCCTGGAGGGCCGTTAGGATGATCCAGAAGAGGACTGACTGGGAGAGTGCTGTGCATATGGTCAGATGAAACCACAATAGAATACTCAACTTGTGGGGTTTGGAGCCGAAAGAACGCAGAGTTGTTTCCTATCCAAAGGACACCCTAGCCACTGAAGCCTGAGGGGGGACATCACGTTTTTGGGCAGTTTTTCCCCCCTCCAAAGGGACCAGCACGACTGAGCAGTGGAAAGAAATGTATGAATGGGCCCGTGTATGATGAGATTTGGAGCGAAAAAAAAACGTCCTTCCAACAGCCAATGGCAGTGAAGATGAAACACGGCATTGGTAATGATCCCAAACCCATGACAGAGCCAGTCTCCAAGATCGCGACCCCAAAGAAATTTTTTGGAGGGAGTTGAAAGAAAGCCTGCGCTGCCAGGTGACAGCCCCAAAATATCACCGCGACATGGAGGAACGGACCAAAATACTAGCAGCAGTGAGCGGAAACCTTGGCAAAGACTTCATCAAAAGGTTTGTGCTCAACAAAGGGGATCGAACAAAGTCTTGAGATGAACGTTTCTTATTGACCAAATACTTGTTTCCTACCATAGTTTGCTAACAAATTTGTTCAAGGTCCAACAATGAGGATTACTTTTTTTCCCATCATTTTGTCTCTTAGGTGGACTATACCTATGATGAAATGACAGGCCTCTTTCATCTCTGTAGGTTGGAGAACCTGCACAATTGGCGGCTGAATAAATACAGTCGATGTCCTTGAATACAAAAATAAGCACAAGAAAAGGGAGGCGGGAACAAAAAAAAAAAAAACAAGCTGCGCGAGCGTAGCACAGAGTACAACATGGACGCCAGTCAGTTCCGTGTCCTAGCCATCGCGATGATCTCGAGCAAATCCAAAATCAAAACGAAAACTGCGTAGAATTTGAAATAACTGCAAAGAAACAAACCAAGAAGAGCGTAAAACAAAAACATCTATGGAAAAGAGTTGAGGGCGACCTGCTGCCCTTACGACAAACAAGTACCGAGATGCTAACGTTAGCATCTTACACGCCATCTCACGCCCGTGTCGCGTACACGTCAGTGAGGATGTTTGTTCGCACTGCGACGTCTGGACCGACGCCGCCGTTTACACGGGCTGTCGGGGGCGGGCGGGGTGATATCTCACGCTAATCGATAACCTGGGGAACCAGCGGAGAGGGAGGGTGGAGATCGGTAAGGAAAGCCGCTTAGCTTCTGCCATTAACGGAGGGATTCCCGCATGCCAAGGGTAGGGGGGTGGGAGCAAAGGGGGCGGGGGCGGGGAAAGACCGGCAGCGCTCATTGAGAAAAACAGCGTGTTTGGCATGAAGAGAAAGCCGACAATTATCTGTATTGATTAAAGGCAGCCAGCCAGCACGGCCGAGGCAGAAAACTACGCCCGGATCAATACAGATGCAAGAGGAGGAGGAGGAGGAGGACGAGGACGAGGACGAGGAAGAGACGGGGAGGGAGACGGCCAGGCCCGAGGAAAGCCGGATCGTCTGCCAAAAGTCAGCAGTGACATCGGCAATTTCTGCGGGACGAAGGCAAAGTTGACAGTGTCTAAAACAAAAAGAAAAAATAACTGCAGGAACCAAAACTTCCTTCAAAGAAAGCTCGACAAAACAGACAATTGTTTTTGGCCGTGGAGAAAAAGAGGAGAGCACTTTGTAAATATCTGGAGTCTCTCTCTTAAAATCCACAGAGAAAGTCCGAAACCTCGGCACGCTGACCTGCCTTCTAGCAATGGTATCGAATGCCTTCTAATCTAGAGTCAAGACTTGCATGCGCCAAGTAGACCCAGAGAAGCTCAACCATGATTTTGGCTCAAGTTGAAGGGAACGTGTACACAGCATACTTTGCATGTAAACTGACTGGACTCACTCCAAAAAAAAAAAAAAAACACTCAACAACTGCAGCTCAGGTTTAGACCAGGACAAACAAGTCACCACATATGACTCCAGTACGAAAGTCTTCACACTAGCTCCACATCAGCTTTCAAACAGGCTTGTAAAGTTCTGCTACTGGTCTAGAAATGATGAAATAGTTCAGGTCCCAAATACACGAAGGCAAACAAATTAATCACTAAATGCTTTCAATTGTATATACACACAAAAGAAAAGCTCATGGTTACACCCCGTTATATGAAATATGCTATAGACATCAATTTGCTTTCCCTTAAACCGTTGAACGCGAAAACGGAGCTCGGATTATGTTGACGTATTTGATAAAAGGGACAAATTATCAGAGAATGGTCTTATTTTCCATTAATTGTGAAGATATTTGTTTCTATTACTTAGGTAACTTAACAGTTGCCATTTTTGCCTCATCATTTTCACGTACCGTTACGATAATGCTAAAAATGACAAACGTCTTTGCTTCAGTATCTTTTTGTTTCGTTTAATGTCTGTGCTGATTCGCTTGTCGTCCAAACGATGCGAACGTGCAAAATTTGAAACCGGGCAACCTTGACTCTTCTTGTGTTCTCCGAAAATGTCGATTATGCCATTTAGGCTAACGATTTCTGCGGAAATTGACGTGAGCTCAGGTTGGGGAATCGGGCTGAAAAGAAAACGAGAAAAAAAAAAAAAAAAAAACACTTTCATACCTCCTTTGTTATTAGGAAAAATCTTACAGGGGACACGGAACAAAGCAAAACTTATTTTGATGAATGACGAACTATTTGTATTTGTATTTGTTCTAAAAGCAAAGAGCAAGGGAAATAGTTGCTATACAGTGGAAGACATTTTTACAGATTTCCTTACCTACACTTGCAACAATCCACACGCGCGCACGCGCACACACACACACACACACACACACACACACACACACTCTCTCCTCCGCGGTGAGCTTCTGCAGTGAGCAGGATGGAGGATTGTCGGTCTCGGACCGAACGGGACTTCCGACGCCTCCCTCTCAAACTCACGCCGGCTTTATTTGTGCTTCGGATGCACGCTACACTGCGTCGGCATACGCGCGGGCACGCGTGCCGATGGCCACGTTGGACGAGACCCAACGGTCTGAGAAGCTTCTTGCTTCAAACGCTGGACGGCAGGAAGATGGAGGCAAACGCCGCGATGGCTTCCGCTCGCTTCTGAAGGGTCGCTGACAACTATATACGTACCGTTTATACTGTGTATGTATATATATATATATATATATATATATATATATATAATGTTTTTTGTTGTTGTTTTTTTTTTTTTTTTTTAAAACGACCTTTGGGTAGGGGGCAGTTGGGCTGGAGTCAACAACGGACCGGTTGCCAGGCAACGTCAGGGCCGATAGAAAACACACAACGGGCCACTAATGAGGACAAGCATTTTATATAAACGATGATTGACGGATGGTATTTTGGAGGTTGTTACTGGAAAAATGTAGAAATTGTGCTTGTATGCAAACAACAAAAAAACCCATTTCATACTGTAACTTGGTACAACCCGAAGAGCGGCGGTTGTGTGGAAACGCGTCAAGCTGCAAAAGCCCAAGTGTGGGAATGTTGTGTTACTGCATACAACTCTACACACGCCGTAGCCATATATGAGCAGCTGTGCTAAGTCACGTCCACATTCCGGCGCAATGTCCAGCTTTCTTTCTTTCTTTTTCTGTTTGTTTCCTGCAGCTGGCTGTGGCATGTTACTTCACACACAAACACACAAAACACTAATGATAGCGCTCAAAGTAACGTGTACGACTGAAATTGTTCCACTGGAGATAAAGATGTCAAAAATGTCAAATGGGGGATGCTGTGCGCAGGCCTCATTAGAAACTCATTTCAACAGAAAATACACACTCTTTGTGTGCATGTGTGTGTACCCAATTGTTTCCAAAATATGGATGCAATGTGGCCACAAAATGTTATCTTGTGGGTAGAACATAGGTATTAACATCCACATGAAATACTAATTCCAACTAGATCAGCGCCCCTGAACTGGATTTGCTTACCCAACAATCCAAAAATGATATTGACAATTTGTATTTTGTGTGCACATTATACATATTTCGTTTTGTGGCAACAAACGTGTATTTTGTGGCTACAATTTGGTGGAGTGGTACCTTGAGTTCCAAGTAGCCTGGATGATTTTCTTTTTGTAAGTTACTTGTGCCGGTTTTGATGACAGGAAAATTCACATTAAGCAGCTAGTTTGCTAGTTTAATGCTTGCACACCGTGCACAAACATGGTAACAAAACTACGAGTCTTTATCCTCTGTGAAAATTGGACTACTGCTGGGGCATTGTCCATCCAGGTTTCACGTGTACATTAATATCTATGTATCACACTGCTACAATTGTATGTTTTAGAAAGTACATTACTATAAAATGCTTAATTAACAACACATTCCAAAAACTGTTTGTTAAAGCGACTTTTCATCTATTATTGTGACTAAAATCATCTAATCATTTTTTTCCCCACGTCACGTCGGCATGGGAGATTACGGCACGCGACGACGCTCGTGGCCGCCTCGGGTTCGAAACACGACGAGCTGAAGCGTTTGCATTTCAATGACAGTTGCAGCCTCCATTATTTATGGCGCTTTACACCTCAAAAGCAGCACAGCACCCCCTCGCTCGCCCGCTACCTGCAAGCATCGCTCTCTCTCTCTCTCTCCAGCCACCTGCCTCGTCACCGTGGCAACCGGCATCACAAACACTGCACAGAGCTGACAAGCAAAACTCCTGCTGGCTAAACAACATGCTCAATAAAGCAATGAAGTGAATTTTTGAAATAAAACACAAAGTTGTCAATAGAAAATATATTTGCAATGAATAATTCTTGATTGAATAATGTCAAATTTGGACAATGGAGAATTTTGTACGATTTGCTGTGTAAAGTCCCATCCTTCGTCACGATACCGATTTCACGTGAGAACATATTTGACGCGCAATGAAAAGTATAAATAAAAATCAAATGTAAATATGGTACATTGGAGGCATGGAAAGATCGCTGAATAAACAAACCAAATGTGAACGCTGCACGTTGTCCAGAGACGCTTGCATTTCACGCGTAAAAAAAACAAAAACAAAAGAGCAATTATAAAGGGGAGGAGGGGGGGGGGGGCGGAAGGGACAGGGGGAAGATTCATCAGAAGAATCTCCATCTCCAGAATCAGAAGCTGCCTGACCTCGGCCCCGTCACGACACTAAAACGGTGAGCGAGACGGCGGCCCCGCATCTGCCAGACATGAAGTCAAAGACTCGTCGTCCGCTGGCTAAATGACGACGATCGGGACGCGGGCAAATATCCATCGGGGCGTCCGTCTCCGAGCGGGCGTGAGCGTGACAGTGCTCGGACAACGGCCCGCTGCCGCGACGCTGCCGCTGGTCAGACTTAATGAACCTTAGCCGACACACTGCGCCCCTCATCCCCCCCCCCTCATCCCCCCCCAATCCAGTTCTACCTTGGCCCGCAGTGGTGGTGCCGCTGCTACTATTGACGACAAGCCTCCCTCCTCGCGCGCACACCGCTGTTGTCCACATCTCACCTCATCCATAGTAGACAGTATTGATTCTCTGCACAGAAAATAAAAAAGGCCATGAATTTTAATGCCTCACTGTCTGTCCGTGTGTGCGTGCCCCCCCCAGTCAACTCTTTATTCTTTGAGCCATCCCGTTGTCAGTCCGTGCTTCCTGGCCGACTCAGATTCTCTCCGGTTTATCCGGGCTAGCTTTCCGGACGCCGCGCTCTGCCTTGGGAAAGAAAGGCCTGCGTCTCATTTGGGCGATGGCCGGCGCCAGCGGCATCCCGAAAGGACGACAAAGAGAGAAAAGAAACAAAATGCCAAA
Source organism: Syngnathoides biaculeatus (assembly GCF_019802595.1). Classification (NCBI taxonomy): domain Eukaryota; kingdom Metazoa; phylum Chordata; class Actinopteri; order Syngnathiformes; family Syngnathidae; genus Syngnathoides; species Syngnathoides biaculeatus. The sequence continues at coordinate 16,193,163 of NC_084640.1, read as the reverse complement.
AGTCCACTTTTTGATTATCTCTCACAACAACAGCTTCCTTCATACTTAAAACCTAAACAAAAACTAAAAACGCCAACAAAAAGCAGCAGAATCTTCACTGGCCATTATTGCGTGGAACCCCGCAAGCCAATTAAAGTCAAGGACAATTTAACATTATTGTGAAAATGATCCAGATACATAAACTGTAGGATGCCAAACTTATTTTGCTTCCCAAACTAAAAGTTTCGTTTACAAAAAAAAAAAGCAACAACTTGCTGAACTCACAGCAAAACAAAATATTTGCACTTTGAGGCAAAAGGACAAATTTGTCTCTGAACTGCGAAGCCCAAAATAAATCTGCCACATGCAAGATATATATATATATATATATTTTTTTTTTTTTTAGAAGTGTTGCCCTAAGACCAACACCGCAGCTAAACACAAAAATGAGCCTCACAATCAACACTAATGAAATACCAACTGCTCACAAGCAGCACCGGACACCAATTTTGGATCAATTTTTTCGACACGTGCGATTGTCTTGGAAATGGAGCTGAGCAATCTGCTCATCGTCAAAGTCCATCGAGCTTGTCGACAAGCGCCGAGACTTCAAGGTGGAGGAAAATGAAAGGATGCTTTCGTTCTCCGGCCAGCTCTTTGGTGACGTGATTTCCAACCCGGGACGCTTCGGAAACGGCTACCGCTTGATCAGAGCCTCCAGAACCGATCCGCACTCGTCCTGAACAGATTTTCATTGACATTGCATTTTACAGACAAAAACATCTCTGCGCCACGAGCTCGCCGCTCTCCTCCAACTTTGAACTCTTTTCCGGGACCAGTCCCAAGTCAGGACGTGGATTCAAATCAAAGGCCAAAAAGTGCGAGCCTCTCCGTTATTCGCGGTCTACCACGAAGAGCTGATAACGTTCCAGTCGCTTTGCGGACCAAAGAGACAGAACACAGAAACGTGAGGGAAGACCTCCAAACCTCTTCTTATCCCTGCTGGTCATTTGCACAAAGTGGGTCCAACCAAGTCCAGAAGGGACCGGAGCAAGGTGGGTGAGAAAGAATAGAGTGACACACGCAACAATATTCTGATTCCAAATGTATCAGGTCTGCATGAGAACATTTGCAAGCGAGACAAAATTGTGGTACCCTGCAAAGCCGGTGACAAAGCTGCTGCACGCCAAAGACTAGACGAGACCACCCCAGTTTTCCACTCAACGGCTTGATCTGGAACGAGCGCAGGCGCAGTGTCGCTCGGGCCGCAAGACCTCGGAACCCGCGGAAGCAGCGCTCGCGCCTCGCCCATTAGCGTCGGCCGCGGGCGCCGCAGGTCTTTCTTCGTTTGCAGCGCAAACTCCAGAACCGGCTCAATCGGGCATCGCTCGGGATGATTTCCCCGAGCCGTTACGTGGGAGGAGGCCGCCGGGTTCAAATGTCACCCGGGAGAGGAGAAAAAAAAAGATAAAAATAAAGGAAAGGATTTGCACTTCATGTATTCTGGGGGCAGCGCGCCCGTGTGACCGCCCCACAAAGCGTTTGCGACAGAGTCTGACTTTTGCTTGTTTGCTTCTCACACGCACAACGGAGGCACTTTGCCGGCAACAAAAGCGCATTGTTGGGACTCGGAGCTTCAATTAGCCCACACAAACGCAACCAAGGATGATGCGTGTGCGTGTGCTTGGGGGTGGGAGGTGTTTGCCCCCCCCCCCCCCCACTAAATATGTTTATGTTACAATGCATGTCTATGTGAGAGGCCAATTCAGATTAAATGTCTGATTTAGTTTCTTTTGAAATACATTTTTTTCCCGATAAGATGTAATGTAGCATACTCGGATCATATTTCGGGTTTGCCACCTTTAATGTCCCGCCTGTATGTCCAGACTTAATGCTTGTACCTCCACCATTTCAAATTGGATCAACCTTTCATTGACCATATTTACAGCGTATATAATCTCCACACAAATTTCATGGAAAATATTACATTGTATCCAACTCTATAGTTATAATCAAATGCACACTTTTGAACTCCTCGAATGTGCAATATTTACATCATATTTCAGGTTTCACACACTTTTTTGTAATGTGCCGCATTTATATTCTGATCAAATATATGGACAATATTAAATAATGCATTTCATGCCTACCAAGTGCTATTGTATAGCACATTTGTTTTATAATTACACACGACTGGCGATTGGTTAGATCTGCCTCAAAATTGTGAGGTTGTGGGTTCTAATCCAGGCTCTGTGGAGTTTGCCTGTCGTCCCCGCACCTGCGTGGCTTTTCTGCGGGCACGCCGCCACCCCCCCCCCCCCCATATCCCCAAAAACATGCATCCTAGCTTGATTGAAAACTCTATTTTGCCGTAGGTGTGAATATGACTCCCGCTGGTTTTATGCTTATACTTCTATATGTGCCTTGCAACGGGACGGCCTGCCTCTCGCCCGAAGATGGCGCCGGCACGCCCGTGACCAAAATGACGTACGCACACGTGTACACAAATACACACACACACACACACACACTTGACTTTCATGCATTTGGTTTCCAAGTTGCTCATCCCCTCAAAGTCAAGTCTGGCCTCTCCACACACGTCTGGTCAGCGAACCCCCCCAGTCCCGCCCACTGACCCCCGACCCCGTAGCCCTCTCTCACTTGAACTTGAGACGTGACGCCACAACGGGCCGGCCGGCCGGCCGTAGAAGAAGAAGAAGAAGAAGAATGGCCCTAATGACGTCTTGCTTGCATATGAATGGGCGGGGTCAACTGTGAGTGGAGGGCTGAGGTCAGGGGGGAAAGGGTGAAGGTTAACCCCCTCTCTAACCAACCCCAACATCACACACACACCCTAACTGACGAGAACACAAAGGGTGTAATGGGGGGGGGGGGGCGGTTGCAAGATGAAGGCACACATGGGCAGGTGCACTACACACACACACACACACACACACACACACACACACACAACCCATTTGACACGAACACACACTCAAGCACACACGCCTATTCACATAAATAATGGAAGCGAGCAAAATTATTTTTCCAAATAAGCAAAGTGGCTCGCGAGCTATTTTCACATCATATTTGCAATGTTCATCACGTGAGATGTTAGTGGGCAGGAAGAAGCTTGGACATGGACGCCACGTACCAGAAATTAGCCGCGATGGAGGACGAAGGAAGATTATCGTCGCATGGCGGACGTGACCTGTACTTGTCAGAAATTAGTCCAGACGTATGAAGAAGATGGAGGTCTAGATATTAACCCGGAGATATGAAGGAGCTAATTATTGGCACTTATGAGCAGAAACGGCGACAAAGTGGCAGAAATCAGCTTGGTGATATGAAGAAGACGCTCACATCAAGGACCAGAAATGAGCACAGATGTAAACGTTACACCAAGAGATTGCACATGCCAGCAATTGCGGTCCGGACATACAGTAGGGATGAAGAAGTTGCAATGTTGTCGTCATATTAGGCCAGAGGAGAGAAAAAGACAGAGATTGTTGTCACACATAAGACCCAAGAAGTATTTGGCAGAAATGAGCCCAGTTGATCAAGAAGACGGAGGAATGTTGTCACATATCGGACCGCAAATGAACCCGGACAGAATGATGACGCACCCTTGCCAGAAATTAGCCAGGATGCAGAAGATTGCTGCCACGTCATCCAAAAGCTCTTTGATTTTTGTATTAGGATGATTATTTTTCTCTATGCAGTGTTAAGTGTGTGGGTGCCGACGGAGATCCTGCGCGCGTGTCGCTAAACGCCACGGAAGAGCTTCGCTTGTCGGCACGCGGCTTCCCAACCGGATGCGCGTAGGCCGCCGCCGGGCTGCGAGCCACATAAGGGAAGGACTGAGCAAAGGGGCGGTGGGAGGTGCTAGCGGGACCCTTTCAAGCCCCCGAGAGAGCGCAGAAGGACTGAAGTGCCGGGCCTAAATGCAGAATCTTCTTAGCGCGCACCCCCGAGGGAACCTCGATACGGGGGCCATTTTACTGCCAGAGAATCATGCTGCCAAGCGGACGCCGCCTTTACCATATTCATGTCGCTTCTTTTGGGGGGGGGGGGGGGGGGGGTCACCTGTCCTATTTCGCCGCACCGGCTCGCGTGGCCGCTAAAACCCCCGAGGGGGAACCATTAAGGGCAACTGTGCGCATTCTCCCCCACGTACGCCCCCCCCCCCCCCTTTCTGAGTGCCCCTTGCAGCCTTTTTCATATGACGATCCTTTCATTCACTCCATAGCCACAATAATAAAGAATTTCGAAGCCACAAACGCGATCAGGTGAATTTGTGAATCGCGACGTATGAAAATGGAAGCTTTACGATGCCTTCATTTACGAGGGGCCCCAACTTGGGTTTTTACACTCGGCCCAGTTTTGGTTTTGTTTTCAACACAATAAATTAGAGTGGCGTGAAACGGTGTTGCCTGCCCTTCTCAAATTCTTTGCATTTCTAATATTTAAGATCTTAAATCTTTGAAAAGTGGGGAAACTACACAAAAATATAACACCTTGAGAAGGCGTTGCCAATACTTTTTCACGAGACTGAATTATTTCCCAAAAAGATGCAAGTCGGTAGGCGGATGTTGAAATGTTTTTGACGATCATACAGTTGTTTGCAACTGGAATAATAAAGTGTACCAAGGCTAAATTCTCCCAAAATTGCCCATGTGACTCGATCTCTACGTTGAACTAAAAAGTGTGTGTTCAGACAGTTGCTTTGCAGCCGCTAAAAAAACGGCCACCGCGGAACAGACTGATGTCAATGTGCTGGTTTGAAGCGTTCTGCGACATCAACACCCCCCTCGTGCAAGTTGTGAACTTGTCAAAGAGTGGACACTTCAGCATGCTTACACGCTCACCAACAACTCCACGTGAAGAGGGAACAATTTGCTTTAAATCACACTAAAATCACGGGCAAGATGCTCTGGGGACTTGGACCCGTGTGTGTGTGTGTTTAAGTCAGCCCGCTTCCATTTATTCATTTAAAAATAACCATGAACCCGAGTCCTCTTTTAATCAGTGCAGGATGACAATCGCCTTATAAACGTGTGTGTGTGTGGGTGTGTGGGTGTGTGTACAGCATGCCGCCCACATTAACAAGAGGGCACCAACGGATTGGCCGGAGGTTAAAGCGACGAGTCAAAGTCGCGAAGAGATTGAGACGCGGCAGGAACAAGAAGAAGAAGACGAGGAGGAGGAGGAAGAGGAGGATGGCGGGGTGCGCCACGACAGATTCATTTCATTTGTGGTAAAGAAGTGGCGGATAATAAAAGGGGATAAAAAAAAAAAAAAAAAACAGAGGAGAGGAGGACGGTGATAAGGACGAGAGCGGCGAGCCGGTTTTCCTGCTTTTATCTGATGTGTGTGTGAGGGGTTAAGTTGTGATTTAAAATCAAGGAGAAGGGGGGGGGGGGCATTGCAAAAGCAGCTCCTCTTTATTTCTTCTGATGTGATATTTCAAAAATTCTGTTTTGTTCCATAAATACCCATAAAAAAGATTGACATTCACTGACGTTAGTTAGTTTTTTTGCATTGGATTGCTTTACGTTGTGTACCTTATGACGTGTCCAGTGGGTGCGGCCAATACTCAGCTGTATTGTACAATATGTATTGTTGTAATGTAGACCACATTGGAAATATGGGACGTATCCAGCGGCAACACATTTGTCATTCAGCATGACATCATTATGAGTTCCACAAGTTCAAATGCCGATCGAGCGGGGCTTCGACATTATCGCAGACCGGCAAACTCAATCCATTTTTCCCCTTTTTGCACCCCACTTGTTATTCTTGGGGGGGGGGGGGGGGGGGGGGAGACAAAAATGCTGACTGTTGATTTTTCCTCACTAATTTCAGAGTTTGGGGAGTTTAACGTCACAACAGTCATATTGGGGTCAAATATCGACAGATTTTCCTGGTCACTGTACTCATATAAAACTTAAAAAAAAAAAAAAAGTATTTAGCCAAACAGAATCATTTTCATACAAAAAAAACTTACATTTAACCTTCAACATAACGAGTTGCTGGACGTTTTAAGTGCAATTTGGAATAATTTTATGGGATTCATATGTATGTGTATGTGTGTGAGGTTAGTTGAGCAGACTGAAGCACTAAGCAAAGCACTCCAATTTATTAAAAAGATTGTGCAACCCCCCCCCCCCCCACCACTCAATCTTCCATTGTTGTCACTTGACTTTCTTTTCATACGTACACGGGAGACCACCCAAACACATTCATACATACAAAGCCCCTTCCCAGTATATTATTACATTTTTCACCAAAAAACAAACCAGAACAACCAAAAAACCTTCCGTCACCATCTCCAGCACAAAAGAAGGGGGAGGGACGGTGTCACCCCAAGGCCCCCCCCCCCCCCTCCCCACTCCTTCTCTGACCTTCATTAGCATAAATCCTGTTTGCTCAATTAAATTGGGGGGTTGAGTAGCCCGTCGTCGCCCCCAAAACTGACTGCTGACCAGCGGCCGAGAAGACACAAAGGATCCAACTGGACTAACGACCGCGTGCGTCGGCCGACATTATTCCCTAAATGTGAACGCGCCGCGCACACACCCACGGTTGGAAAACATGGCGGTTCACAGCCATATAAGAAAAAGCACATCAGCAGTTTGACGCAGTTTGAACGACAAAAGCTGCCAAAAGCACACATCCTGAGTGACAAACTTGAATAAACTGATGACCAATGACCTGATTTAAAAGTTTGCATTGTCTTCCAGACGCTTTTTTGTTCGATTGCTTTGACTTGCGACAAACATTTGCGATATGAACACTGGGTGGACATGAAATTCAATTTGCGTTTCACAACAAGTGGCAGATTCGCGGGTGGGGGGGTCTCCTTTTTTCTAAATAAATATGAGAGACTTCAAGGTGTTTAAAGTCAAAGTAAACAACAATCTGCTAGCTTAATGCTAACACACAATGCAAAAAAAAAAAAAAAAAATCAGATGGGCTAACTGATAGCATCGGTGTAGGTTGATGCTTTCAGTAACACAAACGGTAGAGAAACATGGAGACAAATATATCATTTTGTTTATCTTCTGCAAAAAAAAAAAACATGAATATTACTGCAGTTTACCGAGTCACTTACCCTGGCTGTTTAACTCTATTTTCGATTGTGTGACTCTATCATCCTGCCCGATGGTGGCCAAGTTTCACGTACCAAACGCGGTCGGAATGAAATAATCATGATGGAAAAACTGTTTGATTCTTTACATTCCGTTTTGTTATTTATTATGTTATTGGTGTACTTATTAAATTATCTAAATAGCTGCTTTTTCGTAATAAAAAAAAAAAAAAACTACAAATTTTGAGTATTTCTGCAAGGCTGGAACAAATTATTGTCATTTTCATTCATTTTAATGCATGCTCAGAGAAAAATTAAAATCTTATCTCGATCCCCCATAGTGCCAAATAAGCGCAACGTGTCCACAAAGTGAGCTTTTCAAATTTTTTTTAAATGAACTTCATCGTCGGCATCCCGTGGAGTCAACTCGGGCTCACGCAGAGTCTCGGCGGGGGATCGAACCCCGCGTTCGTTACGACGGCCCCCCGGTGGGAGAGCTACCGCACAAGCTAACGACGACGACGCCGCCACCCTCGCACACCTGTGGACAAGTCCGACACCGAGCATATTTTCCTTTGTGGCGGACGGTACAATGTGTGCAAAGTGAGCGCGAGAGAGGCTCGCCGGGGAAGACTTCACGACGACATAGCGGCGGTTATCTGGGATTATAGCGACGTAAGACTCTTATCGTCGAACCGGCTCCGACCGCGGAATTTAAGAATTGACAAAATAATAATAATCCGGGAATGAGGGCGTGTGGGCGGAGAAAGCAATGGGTGTACGTCTATAATGTTCTCCCACATGTCATTAAGGGCGCGGCTAGCGAGTATAGGCTAGCGAATCATTATCCTGTTGAGAGACGTGCGATTGTGACCAAGCTTTTTTGACACTTGGCAGCACATTTCGCTCCAGATTAGATCGGAGACGATCCGAGGTGAGGTGCTTGCGATCCTGTGGCCGTTTGGCGTTTGAATGGGAAATGACATTTGTGCTTTTGATCAAGCCGGGAACGCCAACGCACGCGCACACACACAAACACACGCACTACGAGTGCGTTCGATTTGGGAATTGCATCGACATTGAATCAAAGAAAGGTGGGCCCCCCGTGGCACGCAGGGGTCATTATCTGGTGGGGGTACAGCACAACAGGGAGCAAAGTAAATACAGTAAGTGCAAGGTTACAGACACTTCTTCCACAAAAGGCAGCAACAAATGGCGACAAATGCACACTAGCACATAATTGTCTTCACACACACACACACACACACACGAGGGCTGTCAAATATAACCCGAGTGCAGCCAATTTAGCCGCTAATGCTTTCTGCGCCCATCAGGACAAAGATGGCTGCTCTGCGTGTGTGTGTGTATGTGTGTGTTTACCTTGACTTCACCGCTTGCGTGTTTGTGTCTCTAATGGCTAAGCAATGTGTCCACGGTAACAACGGGGGTGAGGCTGAGTTCAAATGCGAGCGGCGGGTAGAGGCCATATTGGCACGCCAATTCCTCTTTTATGTTATTTGGAAGTACCGTGTCTGGGCATATATATATATATATATATATATGTATATAAAAACACTGAAGGGCGAGTGTTTTTCAGATTCTCCGTTTCAATATTTATATTTATTTTAACATTAGCACGCCAAATCTTGTGGAAAAAATAAGTCCAACATCTGTGGCACGGTCAAGCTTTTGAAATTTTGCCATTCAAGCTGTCTCTCTCCATGGATGTCAAAGATGACTTGAAATGGCAAAAACAAATGAGCGAAAACATCACAACGCGTGTGTCTGTGTGTGTGTAGAGCCCCGCATGGGCGCGCGAGGCATCTTAACGCAATAAAGCATGTTGTATTGACATCTGTGTTGTGTCTATTGATTCCCCATTATGAGGCTAACAAACCCGCCCGGACGCTTTGTCATTGGCAATCACGTTAGCACCGCGGCTCGCCAACAACGCTCCTTCCCGCCACCCCCACCCCTTTTTTTTTTTTTTTTTTTAATAAATCTGATCCATACACACGTTTTGCCTCTCTCTCACACACACACACACACATTCCTTTACATCCACAGCGCACAGCGGCGGCAGGAGGTGAGTCAATGGTGCTGATCAATAGTCGTGGAAGGTTAAAACCAATTGCAAAATGGGCCGCTGTGAGCTGCTGGCGTTTCCACATCCATAAATTGCGCGTGACCTTAACGTGCGGTTATTGAATCGTCAACCTGCGTGCATCTACCGAGCGTGCGCGCGCACACACACACACACACACACCCACGTGCAGTAGTAGTAGTAGGTGTGCGTGGCAGTTTTGTGACTTAACCGTATTGGCCAAACTAGTCATACGGTGCTTTTGATGGTGAAATGTTAATTCACCCATCCCAGTCCCAATCAAATGGGGGCGTGGCCTACCACCTGACATCCCGAGCTAGAGTCGAGTCGGCCGGTTGGTCTGCGTGTCAGCGTCCGGGCGATGGTTGCAAGTGTTGTCATTTTGAATTTGCCTGTTTTGAGTCCGGCTAGCCTTCGCATCCCTGCGGAAGCGTCCCGCCGTTTCCCTCCGACCGTTCCCCGGGATTCAAAGGCAGACAGCTGAATGAGAGCGCTACAAAAAGCAACCACAAAAAAGTTGTGGTTGGGGAAACAAAACGGATCGCAGACTTTAGAAAGCAAAAAATACAAACGAGGAATAAGAGACAAATGAGAAACGGGAGCATGAATTAAAAATAAGGGGGAAAGATACGGGCGGGTGGACGCCAACAAACAGACGAGCAAGTAAAAAAAAAGAATCTAAAAAGAATGTATGGTGAGCTATATATAATTGACTTTAGAGTTCTGCTACTGGCTATAAATCACTAAACGGTTGAAGGTCTGTACGGACAAAAGAAATGCTAATGGCATATAAACCCAGTCGGGCTGCGAGATCCGCGGACTCCGATCCGATAACGAGGAAAACGTGTTGGGTGAGTCAGCTTTTAACTTTGGTGCCGCACACAAATGTAAAACGTTGCCGGCGGAAGTCGAGCCATCCCACATTAAAAGTTATTCCTTTGTTTCCCCTCATTCTTATGATTTTATTTGATATTGTTTTCAATTTTCCATCATCATATCTTTCTTGCGCTACACATTTTTTGTCATTTTAATCTCATTTTGATATGGTTTCACTTTTACTTCATTTTCAGCTCGTATACACTTTAAACCATGTAAAACATCTATGAAATATATTCGTTTCAATTAATTTGCTTTTCCTTAAGAAGAAGACACGTTTTTATTATTTATTAATATTTGATGCATTTTTCTAACGACTAAAAAGCAGGTTGTGCCCAAGAGATCCGGGATGTCCCCGACCGCAGCCAATTAGTCCGGACCTTTGCTCGGGCAGTTCCCTGCAGAGGGTGCCACCTCCCTTCTGGGCACGGCGAGGGTAAAAAAAAAAAAAAAATGAATCCAGAACGGCGTGAGACGGAGGTTGTTATTATCTGACAGCGCGTTCGGGACTTTCACAAGAAAGCGACGCGGTCTCGCCGGTTCCTGCGGGAGAGCCGCTCCGTTTGGACGCCGGTGGCCGGGCTGGAGCCCAAATGAGAGCGTTCAGATCACCAGGATGAATTTCAAAGCAACTCGCCGCAGGGGGGGAGTGTCATCAGGAAACTTTTTCAGGCGCTACATATAAAACTGTATTGTAAAATTGAACCATAAACAACATAGCGTAATTGTCAAGGAATAAGCGAATTGCCGTGGCTGCCGCTGCAGCTATCTTATAATAAGAATGAAAGAGGAAAAGTGTGGACATCCATTTATTGGCTGCACTGATGTATTTCAGCAACAGTCACGCTTTGCTTTTTAGCCTCAAGCACACGAATATGCCGGATTTTTCCAAATCTTGGATGGCAGTCGACGGTTTGCCGCTTTTATAAACTAGAAGCAGAATCCCGCACACTGCGCAACATTTAGGTGGTCGTAAAATCCCGATTGGAAAGTGAAGTCCGAGATTTGTATATCAAACTATAACGTTCCAAGAAAATTGCTTCAAATGGGCAAAACGTGACTCTTATTGAATTGTGGTATTAGACCATTTTTGGAGCGTGGCTAAAATGGCGGCCAATGACGCATTTGGCGTCCCGCTCCGAATAAATAAGAACTTGAATGCCTTCATTGGCATAAGGGGTTAACCAGCGCCTTTGCGAGCGACTACTTATTATAACTACACCCAAAACTGCTAGCTCGTGAGCTAGTAGGTGAGTAGCGCCTCTGGCCTCCCGGAAAAATGGATATACACCATGTTTGAGGCTCAAACATCCAGTGATAAGCAGGCAGATGCTAAAGCTAGTCGCATCTATTGTACCACAGGGTGTGGTTTTACACCCAACAGCATTTGAATGATTTTCAAGCCCAGTTTTATACTCTTGAGTTTAAATCTAGCACTTATTTTTACTTTATTAGGACTTAAATGCAACTAAAAATAAACATTTGGAGGGGAAATCTTTAAAAACATCATTTCACCTTCACTTATAGAAAACTCTTCAGTTCACGATTTTTGGAACTCAGTCATTTGCCAGACGGCTGAACAATTTGTTGCCGTTCTTGTTTCCTGTTCTGTGAAGCACTTTGGTGCTTTTTTTTTTTTTAAAGTATGAAACGTGCTGTATAAATAAAGTATTGATTGAATTCCAGTTGTAGCGGTAGCACCCAACAGCAAGAAGCAAGTCCAAGTAAATTCAGTTAGGAGAAAGCGCAACAGGACTGGAATCAGGAGGAATGGGATCCCGTCAGAAAGACGGCGTTGAGGCGACGCAACGCAACTCAGTGCCCCCGGCCGAGCCCAGAAAACCCCGTAAGATGCCGGCTCGGGTTATCGTCTGCCAAACGCGGGCGGCTTCGTATTTCGTCGCCTTCGCGGCGCTCACCGAGAGAGAGGCCGCCTGTCCGGGCAGAGGTCCAGATCGCAGCCAGGCGGACTCGCGGCTAACAGACTCGACCATGGTGGCTTTCGGGGGCCCGGCCCGCAGCGGGATAATCCCATCTGACGTCGGGCGGCGAAACTCGACAGCGCCGGGGTTTGTTTGTAGTGTCCACCCAACCGGCGGCACAAACCCGAGCGCCGTCGAGGACGGCGTCGCAGGGGAGACGGGATTCTACAGGAAGAGCAGACGAGGATGAGGAGGGATGACCTTTTCCTCCACATTTTACTTCCTCTCCACACGTTGACGTTTATGTACCAACTGGGAAGATGAAACAATTCATTGACCTTTACGAGGAGAAATTGGGACCTTTTACAGTTATTAGTTTACGTATCTGTGTGTCGGGTGTGTGCCTTTAAGAGGTGTGGCCTAAAGAGTGACTTCGGAAGCACTTTGTGAGTGTTCTCAATTTGCATTTGTCTTTCTTTCTCATGCAATAAACGCAGTGCTGACTCAGCTGTTTACTGGGCAGACGCGAATCCCTACACAGAGTTCGCTTCACAGCTGACCTGTTCCTTTTGTACTGAAGCGTTACGCGGATCGGTTTTTAGAGAAGTGGGCTTACTCGAATGTGCAGTTTCCAAACAAACAGTTTTCTGTCATTAGAAGAAAAAAAAAAAGCCAGACTTTTAATCTTGAGGCGACATGATGTCACACGACTTCCCGCTGAGTGAAGCTATTTACATTTATAACTCTTCTCTGTTATTTCAAGAGAGTTAACTAACGTATTTCAACACTTCAATTTGGTTCATAATGATTTAAGAATTCACAACAACTTGGGAGACAGGTCAAGAGCACTAATTTGCGAGAAAATGTGAACAAAATATCAACTTGATCATATTTAGGCATTTTTTATAATTGCCAAACAGCAACAAAGTAAAGACAAATAAAAACCAGGTCTTGTTTTGCAGCCATTTTGCAGGATCTCAATGTGAAAAGACACATAGTTGCTTCACCGGGTTCTGTCCAATAAAATGTGACAAACATTTTACAAAATTTTACAAAGTTTGTGAAAGTGTCAATACAAAAACGCAGAATATTTTCCTAGTGGATGTCATCAGGTGTACCTAATATAATGCATTAGGTCCTCCCCGCTCACTCTTGGTGGACACGCCTCATTTATTATTCATCTTTTCTTTGACTTTCATTTCTTAAAGTGACACGCGCCCCCGTCCCCCACCCGCCCCAAACAGTGATTACGCGTCGCCCGTCAAACGTCCACGAGCGGCTCTCATTAAACCCGACGCCATTTTTTTTCCACTGCCGCTGACACGTACTAAGATGATAGGCTGAATTTACACCCCCCCCCCCCCCAACACAAACACATCAAATCCACCAGTGAGCCCCCCGCCCCATGCACACATACCATCCCACCCCCATGGCGGCCATTAGATATTTCCGCCTGGATGGCCTTCGCCAGTATGGTGGGGATGGGGACAGCGCCGGTGGGTGGGGGGTTAGGGGTGGGGGGGGGGCACTTTCACCTCCTGTCTCACTTGAACACACACACATTTGGAACAAGAGTAGTTTTAAAGGAACACGGGTCGAAAGACACACACACACACACACACACACACACACACACACTGATAACGGACAGAAGGGGAACCAAAATTTGACCACATTTAGTCCGATTTTGTACAATAGTACAAAACAATCTTTGTACGGGGAAACCACAAATGTGTATTTCTTCCATGCCAAATGAATTAAAGTCAACTTAAAAATACGCCCCAGTAATTAATATACACTGGAAATAAGGATCATAACAGGTAGAATTTGATCTACGGAGACTTTAGGAGTATTTTGTACCCCCACCCACAAAAAAAAGCACTGGAATTGGGGGGAACTGATGTTTTTTTTAGGGTAATAAAACCATACTAAATAAACCAAAAGAATTAAAAATGATAAACACGGACTGGAAATAATAATAATAATAGCAGATGGAGTCGAGTCTACCGAGAATTTAGTAGGATATTATTTTTGGGGGGAATAAAAAAAATAAAATAAAAAATATCAGGGGTGACCCCCAAAAGTCACTTGCTTCTCCAAATGATTAACCACCGGTCAAAATTTTTTTTATGGAGAAGATATGATATTAGTAGGATTTTGTTCCAAAAAGCAATCCAATTAGTGAAAGAGGGATCATTTGGAGGATTTTGGAATGTCGATTAAAAGATGCACCCGAGAAAACTGTTCCACATGCTGGAAAGATGTGCCAATGCAGCATCAATCTTTTTTGCCAACAAGTCGAGTCTTCCCGCTGCTCGTGGCATCGCTTTCGTAAAATGCAACATATCCGATCCTGCACGCGGGCACAAAGAACCGAGTGGAGTTTGAACGTCAGACAGGTGGAAATGAGACGCATGGGAAAACGTTGCACAACGAGCCACGACGGGAGCTCGCCTCTTATTTAAAGCGCCTTAACACTTACTCACTCTGCTTACGTTGTGGCAAGAATATCGCTTTCTGACAGCCACAGGCGAGGAAACTTTCTCCTGAGCAGGCCGCCCCCCCCCCCCCCCCCCTTGGCCCCCCAAGCTTCCCCAGACCAGGATCAATATACGCTAATCGAGAGAGGACCACGAACCGGACCGGAGGAACGATGCGGGAACGACCTCATTGACAAGCAAGCTGATGAGCGAACATTTCAACTCATGGACCGACGTGATTCTTATTTTCTGATCATTGATCAAATGCTTCTGCGGTTGAGCTTCAAAAAACTGTACTTGGAGTATCATTTGATTTTGTTTCAGGTGAAGACAAAAGTTTTCTTTTATGCTGTCAAGTTCTTTCTTTGTGAATAAATCCACATGAAATAAATATCGGAGTAACGGCCACCCCGAGGAGTGAGCTCGTATCTATTTGGTATGAGTGAAAGTAACAAGATGACACGACACGATCCAAAAGCCACCTTCCGTCGCTGGTGTCGGTCACGCCAATTTTTTTTTTTTTTTTTTTTTTGCGAGTTCTAAAGGCCGACGGCGAGGTCTTACCGGGGCTGGCCCGCGGAGCCGGCGACGTCTTGAGTCTCCAGGCGCTGAAGTCGGACGCGGTTCTCTGAAAGACGAAGGGCAGCGGCAGGGGGACAAACATGGTCCTCCGTCGACCTGGGACCTGCGCCGTCCTCTCGGCTTTCGCTCTCCGGCAGATCTTCTGCTCAGAGGAGAAAAGGAGATTTGGGTTTTTTTGGAGGGCTTGGGGGGTGTGGGTGGGGGGTTTTGAACGTGATCTCTTCTGCTCTTTAGTTTGGTCTCTTTTGGGTTCTTTTCTTTCAGCGTTTCTCTTTGGCTGTGTGAATTAAAGCTGCAGGTGAACTGCTAAGATCCCGCTCTCGCGCGTAAAGACGGGCGGCGCTCGGCTCCCGCGGTACCACCCCCCGGGCCCCCGATCGGAGGCAAAGTGTCCATTTCCCGGCTTGACTCGATCGCATGGAAAACAAAAGTGGAGAAAGCGATCCTTCCGCCCACCAACGTCGACGGCCGCTCAATCGGCGCGTAAATAATCCATGACAATGCGACTCTCCGTTCGGCGATGCTCGGCGGGCCCCCCCCCCCCAATGACGGCGGTCGCGCTCCGTAGCCGCGCAGCCTCAACGCGTTCTGGTGCTCGCCGGGCGCCGCGGCTGGGATACAAGAGACAGGAGACACCCCCCACCCCCCTCCAGCGTTTTTACACACACCCCCAAGGCCCCCCTTTCCCTCTTTATCCACTCATCTCCTCGTCCCCCCCACCCCACACGCGCACACACACACACGCACATATTAAACTGCTATTTTTGAAGCGCTTAAACGTATGGAAGTGCGAAATAAATTTTTGAATTTTATTTCGGCGGGAGTTCCAAAAAGTTCTCCATAAAAAAAAAAATAGAATTTTAGCGGTTCAATTTCTTTCTTCTTTGGCATTTTCAGTGTAATTAAATTCAACCTCAAAAATTGAAATTTAAAATGTGAAATCTAAATTTAAAATCGATTGGCACAGATATGTCTGAACTTTGACATTTAATTTTCACCATTGATAAATATTTTTTTTTTTTATTGGTTAAAAAAAGTCAGTTGGAAATTCAAATTAAAACCTATGAATTTCCATTTTTAAAAGGAAAAAGAAGATTCTAAATGGACACTTGGCGGGCAAGTCTCATGTGGCTGATGCGGCTTTCACAGCGGACGCGTACGAGCGGCGGTCCGGCGTCATTACAACCGAGCCGATCGACGCCATCGATCGCCTCCGCTCGCAGCGCACACGCCTTTGATGTATATTTCAACAGGTGCATCTCACTCATGTTTACATCCATCCATCCATTTTCTCAGCCGCTTATCCTCACAAGGATCGCCGGAGCCTATCCTGGCTATTTTCGGGCAGGAAAAGCCAGTCAAAACTTTCATGCAAAAAAAAAAAAAAAAGAAAAAAAAAATGGGAGCCCAAAAGAGATTTGTCAGCTTTGACATCAGTGTAAACCTCTTGTTGAGTTTTCTTGAATGGATTTGATTGCATTCTACTGGATCAACTTCCTGCGTTCAATCAGCCGCAGTCACTTTGTCCAGCGACGCTTGCTCCTTTTCGGCTTTGTTTTTCCGCTGGCCTTTCGGCTGTTTTTGCCGCTGTAGTTTTTTTTCCCCAAACAAACTATACTGCCATGAAGCTACAACGCATACATGCGCGACATGAAAATGGGTGTGAAACCAAAAATATTTTATTCCTTGACACGTTTTCAGGATTCCCCCCCCCCCCCCCCCCACAGGCAATCTGAATCACCACTGATTCTAATCGGCATACAATTATCAAAAGGCACTCATTTCTTATGTATTTATTTCTACCTAAATGTGATGCCAACATATGTTTGATAATGCAAACTTCCAAAGATTTCCATTGGTGGTTTTAACAACATTTTGGTTCATTTCACTGGCAAAGATCATTTTTATTTTCCCGGAATGACTTCAACTCGTAAGCAAAGATTTCAGACAGGATTTGGAAGAGATGCCAGCCGCGTCAATAGCGAGCAGAAACGTCCGCTGAGCGGTGTGAGTAAACGCCACAGATCATCATTGCCGCAGATAAGGATTCTTACAAATACACTAATCAATACTGTAAATATGGCAGTCAATAATCAAGCGCGCCGCTCTCCTCCGCGCGCACTGCTGAGGGGACGACGTGTTAATAAAATATTGATCCGGCAGCCCCCCCACCACCACCAAACGGGATCTTAACACTTGGACGGATACGCGGGACGGCTAGCTACGGCGCTGCTCGGCGGACGCGCACGCCGTGTGACCCGCAGAAGGTCGAGCAGGCTGGAACAAACGATAAACGCTACTTTTGATTTGTTCAAGAGGCCGAATGGAATTTATTGTAACGACGATAATAAGTCATGCAATTAAACATGGCAATGTGTTATTTCATTATTTAAATCAACAATTTTATGGAAACGTAACATTTTTTTGGTTGTATTTTCCTAAAATTTTTGTTGTGTGAATTTATTAAAGTTAAGTTTATTTTCATTGTATTTTATTTAATTAGCTATTACACAATTACGGATGAAATAAAAAGGAATTAAGTTAATAAAATTACATTTAAATACTTTTTTATATTTTCATTTGAATTTTTTATTTTATTTGAAATTATCAGTAATATACATTAAAAATTATAAATACAATGAAAAGTGTTAAGTGTAAAACAAAAAATGAATGTATTATTTTAATTATATATGAAGTTAGTATTTCATTTATTCAACTACTATTGCTTTTTAATATTAGTACAATAAAAACTTTCACATTTGTTTGCTTTCTTCTCAAGTCATTGGCAACTAATTTTAATGACATTTACAAACAAAATGAGAACGGTGCTCTGTTTTACTTATAAAATAAATTGCAATATTGCATTAAAAAAAGAGCAATAATACAAAAGTTAAAATGTGTTTAGAATACTTGGTAATACATTAAATAGTTGGCTGTTGAATAATCAGTGGATTATTTGAATTCAAATATTTTTTAAAAATCAGTGGTTAATTAATTGTAATATTGAATTAATCATGTTATTATGGAAATGACTCCTAATCTTCCATTATTTTATGTTCATTTGACAAATATTTGCACTCTATTATTTTCATTAAACAAACAAATGACATTCAACAAAAAAAAAGCAAAAAAATGAAGAATATGTAATGACAAGTCAAAGTGCCAAATATTGCAAGACTTTTGATCACGTAAAGGCAGATTTGTTGACGGTTGAGGTGTGCCTAATATTGCGTCCTCCTCCAGTGAGCTAGCGTCCTTCAGGATGGCATCACAAAGGAGCCCCAACAAGCTAATATCGCAGCCCACCCCCACCCCCACCCCATCCCCCCATCCCCCCACTGACAGATGACGGCCGCGCGCGTCCAATGAGCGAGCGTGGGCGAACGCAGCGACCGTCGGCCGTCCAGAGCCCCCCTCCGCACATGAAAGACTTTGAGCGCGGAGGAGCCCCCACATCCCAACTCCTTCCAGACAAAAGCAATTATTTCTTGAAAAATATAGTGTGTGTTGTGTGTCCGTCGCAGCTGGGGAGGGTGTGCGCTTGTGTGCGTGTATTTGTGTGTTGGGGGGGTGGGGGGGGGGTCGGTTGAAGGAGAGGTGAGCAATATAGCGCACGCCGGGCCTCATCAATAGCAATATGTTGTTTTTTTCTTTTCCTAACACCTGTAATATCCTTTTTTTTTTTTTTTTTTTTAAATGACCTGCTGCTGGACACACTATATGTACCTTCTCATATTTCTGACTGCTACTTGCTGTGTACCATTGACATATTTTGACGAAGTAGTACAGATTTACAATTGAGCTTTTTTTTTTTTTTTTTTTTTAATCACACACTGTATATGTAAGGTGTGTGTGAGCGAGTTGACTGTTAAATGGCCGTGTCGTGTTGACAAACGAGGTGGTTGAATTAAATTCAGCCTCATCAATAATGTGTGTGTGTGTGTGTGTGTGTGTTGGAGTTCACGATCAATATCCAAGTACAATTATGTCACAAACTATATTCACGAGCGTCCCGTAACGACTAAACACACTTGCACAAGCCTGCACAGGTATAAATATATAATACATTGATTGTTGGGCCGTGGACGCCATTCTTAATTGCAATATTTTATTCAGTGAATATGACCATTTCAAATGTTGGTACGGATTTAAGCAAAGATGATAGCAGTTGATGCAAATGAGATGATGTCATGGGCCGTTCGTCTCAGCTTACAAAGAAAAATAGTTCCAGGTTTCGGTTTCAAGCGAACGAGACATAACACAAAAACCAAAACATAAAACAATGCATGTAGACAGACATCACATAGATTGCGTTTTACAAAAATAATCCAAATGTTTTGGAATCATAGTTTGTGGCATATTTACGACGGCACCCAACGGTGTTGGGGGGCAACCAATTGCATGGAACTAGATTATGTAATTTGATTACAAAATGTATGTCAATGTAATCCAATTCAATACTGCGATAAAAGGTGCAATTCAAGTCGATACAATTTTAGTCCCATTTGAAAATAGCTGCAAAATCTCAGATTTTTTTTCTCCATACCGCTTTCTCCTTCTACAGCCGAGGCTGTGATTGGCTCATCCTCATCTTATCGCAAACATGACATATTTTTCCAAATATGACTACGAAGCACCACCTTGTGGTGCAATCTATTGGTCTGGCAGAGAAACATCCTGCTGATAAATGTACTCTAAATTAAGATAGCCAAATGTAATCAAAATTATTTGTATGAGTTTGAGAAAGTTGTTGAGCTTGTTAGACCGCAGGCAACTTGTAATTGTGGCCAACTACATTTCCAAAGTCATCTCCCCAACACCGCCCCTAAATTGAGGTTTTTCCCATACGTTCTGGCTCGCTAACACAAAGCGATCAAGAGTGACGGATCGTCAATACGTTTCCCCTCCGGTCGCCAATACAGCTGCCGCGTATCCATTCCTAACAGTCGCGCCGCGCGGCGCCAAGACGTGTCGACGTGTCAAACGCGTCCTCGGTGGCGTGCGATAGCATCGGATCTCGCTAGCGTAGCAATGAGCTTGTTTTACGCCAACGCACGGGAGCGCTTTTGTCCGCAGATTTCCGAGCGACACGCGGCGTCGCGCCGATGCCAAAGACGGCGTAACGCGCGTGAAGGCCCCGCGCGGCGCAGCCTAAAACGCTTAGCTCCGCACAAACGCGGCCCCATCAAGGCCGGCGGTAATGCCAATGACACGGGTGGAGCTTAGCGAGCCGGCGTAACCTCTGCCGTGCCGCCGCCTGCCGCTGTGCGATATGAGAGCCTCGGACGGTCAGAGGATCAAGACGACAGTGCAGAAAATAAAATAACAAAAACACACAAGTGTGTGCGGCAACTGTACACGGGTACAATAGCTTTAAAGATTCATTTTCAGAAAAAACAAACAAAAACATGGCCCGCCAACTCAATGGGGACGCTTACAAATTGGGGGAAAAGCTGCACAATGGAACAAAACTATCATAAGATGCGATTATTCTATCATTTATCCAATCAATTTGATTAAACAGATGGGAAAATAGGCGTATGACATGCAAGTACTACTAACCCTATTACTGTCGCCATCCTCACAAATTACACACTATTATATTATTTGTGACTGTCTTTATAATGCAGGGCCCGGCGGCCTGGTGAGTGACGTGGGCGCCAGCGCATGTACGTCGAATCGGCTGCTACGATCTCAGGTTAGCGAGCGGCAGCCTACAAGCTGGCTAGCCAGAATTTTGTTATTGTGTGTATATTGACCTCGACCATTTCTAATTACCCGTTGTAGGCTGTATTCAATTAGGTAATATGGCTAGCTTGCGTTGGCCATATTGGGCAATGGTGTGAATGACGCGAGCATTTCCTCCAAGCGAGCGGTGAACTTCCAAAACGACGGGTGGAACGACATCAAGATCGCGTGTTGTTGATTACTCGCGAAAATGTATCATGCGCGGAAAGGTAACGCAAAATAAATGCTTATTCAAGTAGACACACACACACACTGAGCAAGCACGTGCAAGTAGATTTAGCAGCGGAGATCAATGAGAAATGTAGAAATCAATGAAGTTAGCGGAGGGGAATCGATGGAGCCTAATCGGGATGCCGATGGCCTGAGTAAAAACAATTAAGAAGGAAGAAAAATGTTTAACCGCCATGAACCAGAGCCAACACACGCACACACACTCCACAGCGCTGCAGTGGTGCTGATTTACTGCAAATCGTTCCACAAGTACAAATATCGCACATCTTCAATGTAGTACCACATTGTGCCACAACATGCCGGACAGCGGTGAGCTCCACTGGAAGAGACGGCGCATAGTAGAAGATGGAAAATTAGCAAGAAGAAGAAGAGGCAGAGAAGACCTCCAACTAGAAATATTTGCTGCGGCAACGAGAACATTTGCCCATGAGTACCTTGCATATTGTCTTTGTATGCGTTACTGATCAGTGTGGGAAAAAATACTTTGTAACAGTTGAACGAAGACAACAACAATGCGAAATTGGGTCAACCAGTCTATGACATTCTGGATTGCATTATATTAAGGTCGCAGACTTTATGGCTTTTAAATATAGGGTTAAGTGTCTTTTAATAGGTTTGACTATGTAAAAAGTGTTTATATATATATATATATAGGCTCTGCATCACAGATTTTCATCTATTGCTCTTCCAGCAAGCTACAGGATCACCAATCCAATTGAGGCGTACTGACTTTTCATGGATTTTTGTCCCAATTGAAGAAGGAAGACTCACAAGAGGAGTAGATGTGGAAATCTATATTAAAAAAAAAAAAAAAAAAAAAAACAGAGTATTTGAGGCTGAGAACAAAAATAAGCAAAGTGATGCAACGACGCAAGAGAAAAGGCGACGAGGAGGCGGATGAAGCCGGGCCTCCCACACACGCGGGCCGGATTACGAAACATATGCAGCCGAGTAGTCAGGGATTAAGGGGTGAAGGGGAGCGGGAAAGCGCGAGAAGAAGAGGGGGGGGGGGGGGGGCTCGGCCGGCGCCCCGCTTTTATCCTGCCTCCTTCCTCGATCTTTGAAGCATCGCACGGCGGCTGAGCGAGGAGGCGACGGAGGGACCTGGCTTTGTGCTGGACAATTCATTTGCCACAATCACCCAAAAAGAAAACAAAAAAAAACAACAACAATAAACTAAATAACATAAATAAATAAATACCACTCGAGCTTCCACCGAGCCCCGTGAACCCTCATTCTGGTTGGGACATTCAGTCAGCCAAATCAATGAAAATTAATCATAATAATACATAGCAAATAAAAGGGGGAACAAGCTGAAATAACATTTTTTTGGTAGCCTTACAAAAATTCAGTAGCTCAGTATTTGTGTGGCCTTACAGTTTACACAAACACTGTCATGAAAATAATTATTTTTCTGCCCTTCAAGTAATATTCTCAGATGTAGCCCAAAAAAAAAAAAGCATCGTAAGTATATTTGTTTTGTTTTTCTGTACTATAAAAATGCACAATATGAATCCAAGTACTTCTTTAATCATGATGAAAATGTAAATTAATTGTAGTGCAAAGGACCACATGAACTACTTTCACAAACAAAAATGACACCATTGAATCCACAGCAGTTAAATTATTTTTGCCAATAAAGATTTTAACAAATAGCCAACATTCTTTTTGTTTCATTAGATTCAGATAAGAGTATGAAGTTGGATTTGGAAAATTGTGTTTGTCATAAAAAAAAATACCACAAAATGTCTATGTTTTTACAGGCAATTTTCTTTCTCTGAGCACGCGTGCGCATTAAATTAGAGTTCAAAGGTCAAGGTCATGTGACACGAGAGAAATGGAAAGGAGCGAACAAAAAGAGGACACCAATCCTGCCAATTTTTTTTTTTTCCATCTAAATATTGTCCCTTTCTGAAGCGAGATTAATGTTTCTTTTCAACACAACCTTCCAATTCAAAAGCATGTGTTGGTGAGATTAGATGAATGACTTTTTTATTAATTTGAGGTTATCAGCCTGATTATTTTGAGTTTCAAGCGCATCCCTGCAGACGTTGACTGCTGCAACATAGCTGCCAATGCACAGGAGCTCGTTTACATTTTACATTTTTTTTTTTTTTTTCCCCACTTCAAGCGAAGAATTTTACATACGATGAGAAGACACTGGCACTTAACCTCGCCACAGACGTGATTATTACGTCACAAAAGCCACGTACGGGAAATTTTTGACTCGAGGTATGTGCAACCTAGCGTGACAGCGCTTACCTCAGCCACGTTGTTGTTGAACGTTCATCCATTCCTTCTCCCGTTTTTCCATCACAAGGGCGGCGGGCGCGCTGGCGTCGATTCCAGCTGACTTTGGGCGAGAGGCGGGGCACACCCCGATTCGGTCACCAGCCAATCACGGGCCACCTGTAGACCAAGAGCCATTCACAACTATGGACAAGCCCCACATCCCGGGTTCCAACCTGGAACCTCTGAACTACGAGGTGGAAATGCTCGCCGGTTGGCTGACATTGCAACTTCATGTTGATGTTACAATTGGAATACAAAATACGAATGTGCTCACAAAAAAATGTGTTTGCTCTCTTTTTTCTAAAAATGTTGGAAAATGACTGAGCCAATCAAAATCTAAATGCAAGACGCCAATGTGCTCCCTTAAAATCCTGAAGTGTCTGTTGTCATGTTTTGACTAAAAGGGACATTTTCCGAAAAAGTAGCACTTATTTTAACATTTCTACAAAAAAAATAAATAAATAAAATTCTGTGGAGTAAATTAATGCTGCTGGAAAAAAAAATTCTGGTATAGGTCAAAATCCCAAAAGGAAAACAAAAACAACAAAACTTGTTTCATGTCATTTGCATTTTCTATAAGTAAAAATGCAATATTGCTTAGCACTATTTTTAGTATAATATACATGAAGAGGCCTCCAAATCCTTTTTGTTTTCCCTCCATCTGTCCTTCTGCAAAATCTTTAAGGCTCCATTCCCAACACACACACGCGCGCGGGCGACCCCAGGGGTCGATCTTTGGTGGACGGGGTCAGACGTCTGCTGACCTTTGACCCAGAGGTCCTAAGCAGCTGGACAACACATACACACACACACACACACACACGCACTTACCAGTGTGTGCGCGCGTATGTCGGATTTGCCCGCTCGCTTCCCCGGCGACGAGGTCAAGCCGCCGCCGTCGCGGAAGAACACGCCGGAGCGCTATTGATCAAGGGAGAAGGAATCAATGGGCGCACTAGCGGCTTCCCGCCTCTTCATTATCCGCGGGTTAATATCTCATTAGCGGCTATTATCGCCAGGACGACAGGCGGTCAGAGACACACGCACGCGTGTGACAATTCCCAGGCCGCGTCCCACTTGCGGATTATTGGAAATCAATCCGGGAGGAGTTAGTGTTTTCCTGCTCAATCGAGTCAATTGACCGCGGACTTCCTGTGATGTCACCGTGCGGCCACCTTCGCGTTGTTGCCATGGTTGTTGCCCGACGTGGCCGCATTGGTGTTGCTTTTTTTTTTTTTTTTTTTTTTTTTTACCAGGTGCGGTTTCCGGTCAACAAAGCGAGCAGCGGCTCACCTGCCTGTGCGGCGGTGGACACTCGACCCTCCATGTTAGACCATTTTTGAAGCCTTGGCTATCAAACGGCTAAGATTTCATGCATGCCTCTTTCTGTCTGGCTTTCCTCGTTTAACACGACGTCTTTCTTTCGCATTCCTCTCTGTCCGGGATTTCGACATTGCCGTTTTCAAAAGCAATGTCCCTGATTTCTGGGGTACAGATGAGCTGCTGACTTTGGGAGTCTTTCCCAGATCAAACTGAAGCTGCTTTTCCATTAAAATGTGAAACGTTTTCCTTTTCAATGTTTTAAAGACATGATTCTGCTACTGTTTTTTATAAAAACACACACGGACAAAAAGCAAGCAAGCATGAAACGCATCATACTTGCAGCTGTTATCAGTTGATGTGGTCGACGGTGCTGATGGTGGTGGTGGTGGTGGTGGGGGGGGGGGCTTTTTGGGGGGGCATCAGCAGGGTTCCTGTGGCTTATCAGCTCGCAGACACTCGTGATCCTTATTAGCCACGGCGGGAGTAGACGCTATTAAAGAACCCGAGTGGCTACAAACACATGAAACGACACAAATATCACCAATCAACCCATTCATTTCTTTTTAAGTGTACAAGTGATGTCAAGCTAAGATACTCAATGTTAAAATGTGATGCCAAATATGGAACAAAACTGTGGAAGCCAAATGCGAGTACCCCATTTTTAACAAGGTGATTTTTTTTTTATTTTTTTTTTTTTTAATGTAAAATGTAGTGATTCAAGATGATTAAAGCCACAAATGACTTGTACGGGCACAAAATTTGGATTTATTTGCAGACTTTGTTCTTGGTGAACTAGCAGCAGTTTCGGTACATGTTTGTCTAACATTAACTTATTGTACAAAGTAAGAATGATGGGCCAAATGTGGCAAGCTAGTACTGTATTTCTTATCTAAAACGACGATATGAAGAGGAACGAAAATTGTAATGGGCCAAACGTGACAAACTGAGGACCATCTTAAACACCTTATGAATCCTTAATAATTTTCACATTGACATTGTATCCTCCAACACGGAGTTTTCATATCCTCTATACGAAGCAAATATGATAAACCAGGTTAGAGTGATTAAAGTGTCAAAATAAGGGTATAAACGACGTTGTGGATGGGACAAGGTCAACTGTGATAGCCCAAATTTGGCTAAATGCGATTAGCCTATCTTGAAACCTTTTTTAATTTCACTATAGTTGGTCTAAAAATCATACACGTATTGAGCTCCACCCATGACCTGTAGGGATGACTGAAGACGATCATTTGAGTGTTTGACTCGTTTTGTGACTAAAGTTGCTAATTGCAGCGGCAATCGTCTAATGGCGTCCGAGGGAGGCGCGACCACTCGCACAGTGCGGCGTGCGTCGCTCGGCAACCACACGCCGGCCAACACGGAGCATGCGTGCGGCCTCTGAGAGGCTTTTGGGACGCCGGACGCGACGACTCACCTGCTGCGCGTTGGGGGGCGACGGGTCGGACCGGAGCCGAAACGTTGGCCGGACCGCCGGAAGGAGAAAGAAAAGCGGGAAATTTTTTTTTTAACAAAATGGCAGACCGGCCCGCCGTTCGTCCGGTCGACCTCTGACGTCACGGCGGCGGCGGGGTCAAATTGCTTGCGCGTGCACGCTGGGGAGCGGAAATCAATCAAATAAAATGAAAAGGGGGAACACATCCTGTCAACGCTGCAGAAACAATCTTATCGTTCAATCTCTTCATAAAAAAATGAAACATGATTGATGAATTTAATTTAGAATGATTTTATTCTCCACAAAAAAAGCATTTTTTACTAATTGAAAGCCTTAGTGGAGATATTCTATTTTAATAATGTGTGTGTTCATAGGAAATGGTCGCTGCAATTGAAGCATTGAAAGGAAAAACTGAAAAACATGACTTTCTTAACAATTTTTTTTTTTACTATGGCAAGTAGTTGCATATTTGCCGTATTATCATTGTATCCTTCATTTTTTTTTTTTTTGGTTTTCATTTTTTTACACTGTAGGAAAATAATAAAACCAAACCCCGTCTTTGTAGCTTGCACCCTCTTTGTATTTCAACTGAGCAAAATAACGTTTGGATTGCTAAGTGTAACAAAGCCCTGCAATTTCTATTGAACGTTTGCATTTTTGAAGGAATTCATTCGGTTGGATTCATGTGATAATATGCAGATCAATCTTCGTTGAAATTGAAACGCGTGCACTTTTACACAAATTCTGAACACCGTGTGCGTGAATGAACCCCTAATTCCGGCTTCTATTTAACTTACTAATATGAAATGACGCGTTACTGTACTAATAAGCATCTGAAGTGCACGCGCAGCGTTCTCAGGAGTCGGGGCGCGTGCGTGACGCGGCCGTCGCGAAAGGGGAGAGCGTGACGTCACCGGAGCGTTCTCATCGATTTGTTGCCATCGAGTCGGCGGATCAAGGCGTCATCCCGCAACAATTCTTAATTGAACAGAACGCGCAAAGGTGCTCGGGCCCGCGTTTGAATACAGGAAAAATGTGAACATGAAAAAAAAAAAAAAAAGAATTGTTTAGATGATTAAAAGTGACACGTTTGCACCAGGCAAATTAAGGCATATTTGAACAATCAAATGAAAATTAAACCACATCAAAAAGTAGCTTAGCACTGGCCAGCTTTTCAACACAGGGGCAGTTTCATCTCTCTTTGAAATCTAAAACAGCACGAATACAATTACTGTAAAATGATATCTAATACACAAAGAAGACTACAATATGTACGTGTTCAAAAAAAAAAAAAAAAAAAACTCAGTGGCGCAGTCGCTCCAAATACAAACACTTACAAATTTAGCAATGAACAATTCTCGTTTGATCGAGAGCAATTTTAACACATTGCATTCAACTCAATTTTGTTTATAGCGTGCATTAAATAAAAACAACAACAACAAAAACAGCAAAACCTGCAGCTGAAGCAACAATCAGGTGCTGCAGCTCGATTTCAGATCAGGACGCTCACGCAGGTCAGCAGATGACCCAAAAGAAAACAACTTTTTTTTTTTTTTATTGTTTAAGTCAATTCAAAACATTTTTTAAATTCCCATCACAGACAAAAATATTCATAACAGTGCAAGCACCGAGTAAGAAAGCAACTTGCATCCAGATCAGAGGGTGAGAAGAAAGAGAGAGAACGAGCAGATGAGAGCATTTCGACAAGATGGGGGATGAAGGGATGAAAAACGAGGCTTGCAGAATGAGAGCCTGTGACCACGGGAAGAGGAGGAGTGAATGAGAGGATGGAGGAGATGAGAAAATGAGAGGATAGGATGGAAAGAAGGAGAAGAGGACAGAAGAAAGGAAAGAGTACAAAAAAGGGGAGAGGAGAGAAGTTGAGAGGAAGACGAAAGGAGGAGGGCGTGAAAAGCATGGAGGAAAAGAAAACGAGAGAAGACCGTGAGCGGAAGAGAGGATGAGGAGATGAGAAGACAAGAAAAGGAGGGAAGCGGGAGAAGAGAAAATGAATGGAAGAGGAGGAGGAGGAGGAGTCTGAAAAGACCAAAAAAAAAAGGCGAGGACAAAGAGAAAGAATCCAGCGTAGAGGAAGGAAGGAAGGAAGGAAGGAAGGAAGGAAGGAAGGAAGAAAGGAAGGAAGGAAGGAAGGAAGGAAGGAGGCGTCTTAAATGAAAAGCCAGAGGAGGGAGAAGAAGACGTCGGCACATTCGGGAGAACACAAAAAGAAAGAACGAAAGAAAAGCCAAGCGACGTGAACGAGGGAAGGAAAAGAATACGAGGAAAGAGCAAAAAGGGCAAGCAGAAAGGAGGCCAAAAAGAAACTAAAGGAAGGAAGGAAGGAAGGAAAAAGAAGAGCAGGCCAATGAGAAGGGAGGAAAAGAAAAAAGTTAACAAGAAATCAAGAAGGAAAGACAAAAGGAAAGACGAGTCAAAAGGAGAATGAAAAGGAAAAGAAAGCGACAAAGGGTGAGACAGAAAAGGAAAAGAGAAATTGAAAGAAGAAAGAAAGAGAAAAGGAGGACAGAAAATAACAGAAAGGTGGCAAAGACGGACGAAAGAAGAGGAAAAGTAGAAAACATCAAAACGGAAAAGAAAGAAAAGGACGCGATGATGACGGAGGAGAACTTCTATCGGAACCGCAACCAAGACGGGACGATTTCGCGGCTGACCTTTGACCTCTCCTAGCAAAGGCTAACGGCTAACGTCCATCTTCGGGAAAATCGGAGAAAATTGCGACTCTGGCGTTCCGGCTCGCCCGTGGACATTTTATTCCGCCACATTCTGGTTCCTCGCCGAATCTGGCATCCTTCCTGTTGCCACGGCGACGCAAGAAGAGGCTCTCAGGTGTCCCGAGTGGGCAAAGTGGTACATCGCGACGAGGTAAAACGAGGATAAGCTCGTTGCCGCGTCGACCGGTTGGGGGCAGGAGTCTCCCGCGGGGGCCTCGCCTGCCCCCTGTGGCCGGGAGGCCAACCTGCAGATGTGCCCCGACTCGCGGTGATGTTGAAATTCAGCAAGTCAAATCGAATTATTTGCGTACGTGACCATAACCGACGAGTACAAGCACACCAAAGTTCCAGAAATTAGCGTATGGCCAGTTAGAAATATTATTGCAATTATATTATTTACAAACCAAATTCAACAATTGAATTTTAGCCATGGGTATTCATTCTTTATACATTTTCTTTTTAAATATGACGCATTTACATCTAATATCCATTTATATATATATAAATGGATATTCATTTTATTCCCTTCCCGATAGAAAAAGCAAACGTAGAATTGTGATCATAAATATATTTATAAATGTCAAGATTGCTTTTTGGTCCACTGGCTTTAAAGATATGTTGTTGGTTGTTTTTTTTTTTTTTTTTTTTTTGTTGAATAAGTATCTTTTGGAATGATAAATCAATTCAAGATGGCTGTGAAACAAAACCATTTAATTCAAAATGGATTACTCAGATTACGTATATAAAAATATGTAAACACAAACACATGAAATATCCCCTTAAGGCTTTCAAAATATATATATATATATATATATCGTGTATTTCATTGTGCGTGTTTTCAATACATACTGAGGTTTCTTGGCGACAATATCCAACAATACATTAATAATGTAAATGAAATGTATTTTATTCTGGTTTTGGTGGGAAACTCCCTCTCAAAATGAGCATTCGAATTATTCTTACTTCCTATGTCACAGAATTGTCTGTATATATATATTTTTTTTTACCAGTGTGTATGTATTTGTGGTCATTTTGCACATATGTATTATGTTTTAATCCAATGACTTTTAGCGTTTTACAATTTGACACCTCCGTCTCATCCCGAACCCCCCCCCCCCCCAAGTAATACACACACCGAGCCCTCCAGGACCCCTCCCCGTGACCCGGCGACCTAGGCGCCATGGCAACCCCCTGACCCATCCCGCCGTTGCCGTGGTAACAACCTTGGTTGGAGCACGTCTGACCACCCCGACGCGCGCACACACACACACACACACACACGGCAACCCCCCCCCCCACACCCCCACCCCCACCCTCGCCAAGGCGAGGCGATCGATATTCTATCACACAGAACAGTGAAGCGAGAGAGGAGGCCACGGGCCAGCCAGATTACTGCGGGGGGGGGGCGAAAGCGGGCGGGGGGGGGTTGACAAAAAAAAAGCCGTGCGTGTGCGCGCGTTTGTAGCAGAGAGGAAAAGCTTTTCGAGGTGCGTGCGTGCACCTGCATGTGTGTGTCATCAGATAGGTGGGAAATTGAGGTGTGTGTGTGTGTGTTTGCAGAGAGATCTGCTTTTGTTATGCCTTTCAATTTGTAATTTCATTCATCTTCAAATATTTCTTAAGAAACTTTTTTTTTTTTTTCGGAACCAATGGAGGTTACATTTCGGTCATGTTGGTGAAGTATTCATTTTTCCTTCGGTGTGTAAATACATATTGGTGGCGTGTTGCCTTGAGGGAAGCCGTGAAATTGGGAAAAGAAAAAAATAAAACAAACGCTGGCCTAACTTCGGGATTGTCCCGAACTTTAATCATAAATGGGCCCGAATTGATCTTGAAATATGGAATATATGTGGAAATTCGTAGTAGCCTCCGGGTGTTGCCTTCAGGGAGCCTTTGAAATCACACACTTTTCCCTCACATAGCGACCAGGCCGGTGTCGGTTTTGTCCCCTCGTGATGGGCGAGGGCGACGGAGGACAGAAACGGGCCCAAAAAAAGCGTGTCCGTGTCGAACAAGGACCGGAGAGGTGACCTCCGTCCTCACGAGCTCACGTCACGTCAGCCTTGGGATTGGATTCGTGGAACGCACGCACGCACGCACGCACGCAAGTGGCCAGTTTGAAACGCATTACAGAAACCTGCATGAAGGGAAATAAATGAGAAGATTATCATTATTTGCACGTGTAATAGCACGTTATTAGTTCAAGATTCTGTTCGAATTATGCTGGCGTCACAGCGAGGTTTCGCTCACGTGCGAGGATGTGCGCGAAAAGTTGGTGGACTTTTGACAAAAATACAACAAGCAACTATCAACCTCCCCCCAAATTTGGACTTTCCAAAACACGAAGGCCCCCCAAGAAAGAGTCAAAGTCAGAAAGGAACACTCGGAAACAAAATGAAGCTTTTGTGAAAGAAGCACTCCGAGTTGAGTTCTTGCCGCTTGAGAGTGACCTCTACTGGCCAAAAGTGAGACTGCGGGACGTGCAAAACCCCTTCGACCCACCCTTTTCTATGCCGCTTATCCTCACGAGGGCCGCAGGGAGTGCTGGAGCCTATCCCAGCTGTCAGCGGGCAGGGTACACCCTGAACTGGTCGCCGGCCAATCGCAGGGCACATGGAGACAACCAGCCCGCACTCAAAATCCCACTTTTGGGGGCAATTTAGAGTGTCCAGGGAATGTTGCATGTTTTTGGGACGTGGGAGGAAAGCGGAGTGCCCACCCGGAGAAAAGCCACGCAGGCACGGGGAGAACGTGCAAACTCCACACAGGCGGGGCCGGGATCGAACCCGGGGGCTCCTCAGAACTGCGAGGCCAACGCTTTACCAATGTGCCGCCCGATTACATTTACACACATTTGTCGTGATGTGCCTGATGAGGAGTCGAAGCTCGGATGTGTTTACTAGACGGCGATTATGCGGGTAAGCAAGTGGACCAAAACCATAAGTGAAAGTTCTGGGAGGGCAAAACGGATCTTTACCAGTCGTAAAACGGCGAGTGGCGTCATCACACAAGTTTGACGGCAAACATGAGATCGACGCTCACTTCACACCCCGCCGAAATGTCGTCAGAGGAGTTCAGGTGTCCAAAAAAAAAAAAAAAAAAGAAGCTCGGAGGCGGGAGCCGTCAGCAACCGATGTTTATTTCCATTTTCATGACACAGAAACAGAACGGAGAGCAAAGTCATCTTCAACTTCATTTTCTTCTCTTTTACTTTTGCCATTTCCCACAATCAAATTGATGAAATCGAGAAAAAAAAAAAAAAAAAAATCGATCTTGTTTTTTTCCTCCCCCCTCCCCGGCGTACACACAAAGACAGAAACGAGACTTTTTCGTCTTTTTTCTCTCAGTGAGGAAAGAGGTTTCCGGCAGGGTTGGGCAAACTGTGGCTCGCGGCCCGCTTCTTCAATCGGTCTGGCCCGGCCCAGCCCGTAATATTTATCTTATTTATTTAACCGGACGCTTGTTTTTACAAGTTTACACACCCTGGCAGAATTTGTGAAATGTTGCCAATTTGGGTGGAGGGAAAAAAAAAAAAAAAAAAAAAAAAAAAAAAAAAAAAGAGCTCCTGCTTGTTTTTGTTTCATGGTTGTGCTTTTGCGATACATCATCTAATTTCAATTTAAAATCCTACAAAACAATTTTTTGGGGGATAAAACTGCTCAAATAAAATGTATTTATGCCTTGATATGAATTCATTCATCTTATTCTAAACTTAAATTGGTCAATTTTCTGTACTGCATAACCATATTCATTGATATATTTAAATACTAGAAAAAAATTGGGAAAAATAGTGTAACATTTTAAATGTTTTACATTTTTATTACTTGTGGCTCAATCAACATCTTCAAATAATATTAATTTTTTCCTCTTTTCAATTATTTTTAAAATTAAAATGTATCAATTTTTCATTCATCTGAGTAGTTTAGTTGATTTGATGTAAATAAAAACTAAAAAATGTGTTTTACCATGAAATTCCAATTCATTTTTTTGTTTTATCAAAAGAAATAATTTGACCTTTCATTTGCACCTGGCCCATTTCGCAAGTCAAACGTGGCCCTCGAGAACCAAAGTTTGCCCACCCCTGCCCGGTTTCACGAAAGCAGGGGGTGTCGACGGCGCTCACCGACAGGACAGATGTCAACAGGTGGGGGGGGGGGGGGACATAGAGGGGTGAGGAAGAGGAGGAGGTGGGGAGATCAGTGTGCTTCATCGCGTGTGAATAAGAAAGAACAAGCAGCTCGCTTGCAAATCAACATTTGAAGCAAAACGTGCCAACGCCTGCTGGATTTGTGCAGCGGAGTTGACTGAGCGGCAACGGCGGCGGCTCCCGGCGTCGTGGCAACGGGTGTCGGCACGACGCTTGGCAGTTTGGAGCTCAGTGTCGGGGGGGGGGGGGGGGGGGGGGAGGGAGGATGGTGAGGATGCGCGTGTGTATGTTAGCCCCCCACGCTAACATCCGTGTTTGGTCCCTGCGCCATCTTGGCAATTTTTTTTTTTTTTTTTTTTATCTTTAGGTGAAGATAATGGCAGGGAAAAAAAAAAATAATAATAATCAACATCAGCAGACTGTTACCATGGCAACATGCACTCTAAACGTAAACAACAATGGACGTCGGATTGTGCTCCAGCACATAGGCCCTTAATTGTAATGCGCTAGCCAATCAGATGACAGCACGGGAGGGGCCAAAAAGGGGCAGGGGGCGGGGCTTGAGAACAGCAAGGGGAGGGGGACAAAAGGGAAAAGGGGAGAATGAGACGTTTGGATCATTTAATAGTACGTCTCCTTTTCCACCCAACCTGAACGCACAACGAGAAGAAGGAAAAACCAGAAGAAAAAGATTGTCAGCATCATTTTTGGATTTGACGATTCGTGCAGGGCTGAACGATGTAGCTTTAAAATAAAGTCTATTGCCAGTTTCAACTACAGGAGATGCTTGAATTAATAATTAGAATGTATGAAATGAGGAGCCCTCGCATCGTGCGCACTCACCGCCGGGGTTTCGGCGCAGGATGAGCTTTCGGATCTCGTCGTAAACAAAGATGAGGAAACTGTAGGGAAACGCGCAAAACCACCAGCTGGCCCTGGAAAGACGGACGGACGGACGGACGGGAACAACAGAATGTTCGGGCAACATCGTCATTCAACGGGCATTTGTGTGCACGTTGAACACCAGGGGGCAGTACAGCACCAAAATAAATACTGCGCGCACAGATGCTAAAGAAGACAACCAGCGTTGTATGTTCTGGAGAATTTTTTAACGACCACCACGTCGATCGACGCTATCGTGTTTTAAATTGTGTGTTAGCAATAAGCTAGCCGACCAGCGTAACGCACAGTTCTGATGTTTGTGGTGACGTCGTGTCATGCCGCCGGTCTCTTACTTGAGCGGGTACATGCGCAGCGCCACGTCCATGCCCGGGCAGTAGGACAGGAAGGCAGCGAGGGCGGTTTCCTCAAACAGGCCGAAGATCAAAATCTTGTTTCTGTGCAAAATGGAAGGAAACAAAAAGGAGAAGTAAACTTGAGTGCAGAGTACGAGCAAAAATATCCACCCATCCCATCCGTTTTCTGAGCCGCTTATTCTCACGATTGGTCGCCGGAGCCAATCCCGGCTGTCGTCGGCAGGGTACGCCCTCAACTGGTCGCCAGCCGGTCGCAGGAGAAAGACGACATGCGCGCTCACAGGCGCACCCTAGGGGCAATTTAGAGTGTCCAATCGATGCAAGATACAATCTATGAATCAATATTTTCCGCTCATCCTCTTCCAACCTGCTCAGTAAAATTCATTTGACTTTTCTTATTATGATTTTTTTTTTCCAGGGAGAGCTGTGGTGCTGTTGGCCTGCTGGACTAAGCCAGGTGTACCTCACGAAGTGACCTGTGTAGGACGAAAGGTCTTTGCTGACACCCGGTGGCTGCAAAGGGCAACTGCAACTGGTAAAGACGGCGGAATCTCGCGACTACTAAGTCGGAAGGGACCAGAATCATTCACGGGCAGGATCGGTCACGCTCGCATTCATCTCCGGACAATCGAGTCTTCAACGAAGTCGACGTTTGGGGCCGTTCGGGGAAGGCTGGGAGGAGAAAGCCGAGGCGACCGACCTCATGCCCTGCTGGAAGACGGAGTTGCGTCTGGTCTTGCAGATGATGACGTCGGCCCACTGCACCACCACGATGCTGACGAAGAAGGCCGTGTGGCACGTGAACTCCACGATCTTGCGCTGCTCGTACGTCTGTCCGAGAAAACAAAGCGAACTTTCAAAAAAAAAAAAAAAAAAAGAGATCCCGAACGAGGATGTAGGAAAAGCGTTTTGGCGCTCGCACCCATTGTTGCCCGTAGCTGTCCTCCAGGTCGTTGTTGGAGCGGTCGTCCCAGTTGAGGCGGATTCCCATCAGCACGGAGGGCCGGAAGCCGTTTTCCGCCATGATGACAAAGTAGGCGAAGAAGCCGCCGAGGGCCTGGATCATACCTGGAGACGCGGCGGGCGACACGTCGGCCGATGGCGACCCGACGGCGGGCGGGCGGGCGGCCGGCCGGCGACTCACCGATCTGTCCGTAGGCGATGCTGATGAGTCTCTCGTTGACCAGCTTGTCCCTCGTGGGGTTCCTGGGCTGACGCTTCATGATGTCGCTTTCCGCCGCCTCGTACGCCAGCGAGATGGCCGGCACCTGCGGCGCCGCGCCAGTGTCACAGTAACGCCGACTACGTCGTTTTCACACGGTCTAAAAAGCCGGCGGCGAGACTATTCCGAGCTCGGGCGTGCGCCTCCTCCCCGCGGGCGGGTACTCACCATGTCGGTGCCCAGGTCGATGCAGAGGATGGTGATGGTGCCCAGCGGAAGCGGGATGTTGACCAGGATGAAGAAGAGGAAGGGCGTGATCTCGGGGATGTTGCTGGTCAGCGTGTAGGCGATGGACTTCTTCAGGTTGTCAAAGATGAGGCGGCCTGCCGGGACAGACGGCCCTTCGAGTCCAGTCCAGTCGAGCGGCAGCTCCACCCACCGCCCCCGACTGGCCGCTCACCTTCCTCGACGCCCGTGACGATGGAGGCGAAGTTGTCGTCCAGCAGGATCATGTCGGCGGCCTGCTTGGACACGTCCGAGCCGGAGATTCCCATGGCCACGCCGATGTCGGCCTTCTTGAGGGCGGGGGAGTCGTTGACGCCGTCGCCCGTCACGGCCACGATGGCGCCCTGCCGACGAGGAAAGGTCGCCAGCCTCAGCGGGGGCGTAACTCGCATTCCCGAATAGAGGAGAGAAGACGACCAGCTCGTGCTCACGTTTCTGTCCTGGTCTGGGCCGGTTTCAACTCAAAATTGTTGTTCTGTATTCGTTTTTTATCATCATTTATGTCCAGAAACAATTGCTCTGATTGATTTATTGTGAATCATTGAATAAACTAACATTAGTAAATTTGCCTGAAATAATTTGACCCATGAAAATGAATTGACCACCATATTACCTACTTGAATATTTTATGATAAAACAGAGAATTATTTGATTTTCTTCCGAGGCGTCACCTGTCTCTGGCAGCCCTCGACGATGATGAGCTTCTGCTGAGGCGAAGTCCTGGCGAAGACGATCTCGGTGTGATTCCTCAAAATGTCGTCCATCTGACCCTGGTCCAGGTCCTTCAGGTCCGTTCCGTGGATGACGCAGGCTTTGGCGTCCCTGCGGCGCAACGCGGGCGTTAGCGGCGCGCCCTGCGGTACGCCGACGCGACGTCCGTGTCTCACACCTGGGGTTGACCTGACCGACGGGGATGTTGAGACGCGCGGCGATGTCTTCCACCGTCTCGTTGCCCTCGGAGATGATGCCCACGCCCTTGGCGATGGCCTTGGCCGTGATGGGGTGATCGCCGGTCACCATGATGACCTGGGCCAGGAAGGGAAGGAAAACCGTGCAAAGGAAGAGCTACGAGAGGAAAAGGCGGACGCGGCCGACGCCCCACCTTGATGCCGGCCGAGCGACATTTGCCAACGGCGTCGGGAACGGCGGCGCGGGGCGGGTCGATCATGGACATGAGGCCGACGAAGCAGAGGTTGTCCGTCTGGAAGTTGACGTCGTCCGTGTCGAAGGCGAAACCTTTCGGGTAGGACTCCTCCGGCAGAAAGAGGTGGCAGAACCCTGGCAGGAAGGGGAGCCAGGCGGAGCCGGATTTACACAAAACGGTGTGGCGTTCCCGCAAAGTCGCAGGAGCGCCCGGCACGGAGCCTCAATTCGTAGACGAAGGCAGACGCTCGCGCTTACCCAGAACCCTCTCCCCCAGGCCTCCCAGCTCCAGGTAAGCGTTCTGGAAGGCCTCCTTCATCTCGTCGTCCATGGGCTGCTGGCGGCCCTGCAGCATGATGGTGGAGCAGCGGTCCAGGATCCTCTCGGGGGCTCCCTTCATCACCAGCAGGTAGCGGTGCTCCGACTCCTCGTCGCTCTCGTGAACGGACAGCTGGAGAGCCAGAAAGCGCGACGTCCCGTGAGAAAAGCCAAGCCGGCGTCCGTCGCGGGTGGCGCCTACCTGGTACTTGTTGGTGGAGTTGAAGGGGATCTCGGCCACCTTCTTGTTCTGGTCCCTCATGGTCTTGACGGAGCCGCACGACAGCTCGATGCACTTGAGCAGCGCCGACTCGGAGGCGTCGCCGGCCACCTCGCGCTTGAGGATGGCCAGCGACTCCTGGCCGGCCTTGAAGACGGCCCGGTTGCAGAGCGCGGCGATGCGGGCCAGGGCCGCCCAGGTGGTGGAGCTCTTGTCGAAGGAGGAGCCTGCGGAGACGCTCGCGTGAGCTCCAAATCAGCTCGGGTCTTGAGGATAATTCCACGCGTGTAGGGAACAACATTCGCTCGTCCCCGCATCGAGACGAATTCTGCGCCGGTTTGACTTGTACAAGAAGTGCGAGTGACAAGGTTCCTTTTACCGGACTGGTCCTCGGTCGTGTCGGCCTCGTGGATCTGGTTGTCGAACCACATGTGGGCCACGGTCATCCTGTTCTGGGTCAGGGTGCCCGTCTTGTCCGAGCAGATGGTGGAGGTGGAGCCCAGCGTCTCCACGGCCTCCAGGTTCTTCACCAGGCAGTTCTTGCGGGCCATCCGCTTGGCAGTCAGCGTGAGACACACCTGACGGCACAGCGTCGGCGTTAGCCTCGAACAGAAATCTCGTCGGGAACGGACGGGACGCCTCCGGGCCTCCAGACCACGCTGTACCTTCAACACTAAAGACGACGCGGCCGGAAAACCTGGAGACGTCCATCCATTTCTTTTCAAACGGGGGATTGTCAAAGTTATTACAGCAGAACACTTTTAGCAACTTTGATGCGTTTTCGTGGGCCACATAAAATGATGTGGCAGGCCGCAACTGGCCCACGGGTCAACAGTTTGACACACACAACCTTTCGTTCAATGTTTGATGAAGACGAGCACTTTTTTTTTTTTTTTTCAGCTTCTGTTTCCCTCCAGATAAAAGCAGCATCTTTCTGGAAGGAAACGGGGTCTTCCAAAAAAAAATTGGAAAATTGTTTGGGATCAGGAAAATAAAAAAAAAATCCCGTAATGCAGATCAGATTAAAAAAAGAATATGAAAACGACCCCAAATCAGAATTGGGAATCCCCCCCCCCCCTCCCCTTCATTTTAACTTAAGACCTCCCGGTCCACGCAGCCAGACTAGGGCTTGACGGGGTCGTTTGGGCGCACGGCGGGCACTCACGGTGACGGTGGCCAGCAGGCCTTCGGGCACGTTGGCCACGATGATGCCGATGAGGAAGATGACGGCTTCCAGCCACGAGTAGCCCAGGACCAGCGACAGCACGAAGAAGCTGACGCCCAGGAAGACGGCCACGCCGGTGATGATTTGGATGAAGTGCTCGATCTCCTTGGCGATGGGAGTCTGGGGGGGGGGGGGGGGGGGGGGGAATCGGGGACAGCCGGCATTGAGGAGCGACCTTCGACACGGCGAAGAGGTCGGCTCACCTTGCCGGTCTCCAGGCCCGAAGTGAGGGTGGCGATGCGGCCCATCACGGTGCGGTCGCCCGTGCACACGACGATGCCGCGAGCCGTGCCTGGACACACGTCGTGTAATGAGACAATGCCACCGCAAGAGGGCGCCAAAGACTCCTCGAACGCTCTATTAAAGCGCTTTGGAAAAAAAACTTTTGACACCAACGACCATCTAACAACGTATTCGGGTTCTCGTATATATCTTGACCCACAGTTTGAGCACCAACGCCGTTCCAAAGAACATTTATTCCTCATCAAAGTTACCTAATCTTTCAAATCAAATGTTTACATGAAAGCCTAGTTCATTTTACATTTACATTTTAGTTTTAACGCACCACCAGAGAGGCAAAATTTTAACATTTGACTTTTAAAAAAAGACAAAAAAGTCTTTTGCCGTTTGGCCATGATGTGCCAAATAAAAAAATGTCATTTTTATCCAATTTACCAGACGCAGGTCGCGGGCGAGCTGGAGCCCGTCTCAGCCATTTTTGGGCAAGAGGCGGGGCACGCCCTGAACCAGTCGCCGGCCAATCGCAGAGCAAAGAGAAACCATTCGTATCTACGGGCAACCAACCGAGCGCACGTGTTTTTGGGTCGTGGGAGGAGTCCGGTGAGGCCCCGAAAGCCCATCTAGCGTCAAAAAGAATGCCTAACCCTAACCCTTATCATTCATTTTCTTGAGATCAATTTCTATTAAAAACTGTAATCGAACAACTACAAGGAAAAGAGTTAAAGAAAAAAAAAACGGCTTCCTTGCTGTAAAAGCCTTTTTCTGCAAGCGAGCGAGAGGCGGTGTACACCCGAGATCGGTCGCCAGGCACTCTCGTGACGAGAGCACAGGTGAGAAAATGGCGCCCTCACCCTCCACGCAGTTGGTGGAGAAGAAGGCGATGTTGCGGGTCTCCAGGGGATTGTCGTGGGTGCAGTCCGGCGACCTGGTCTGAGGTTCCGATTCGCCCGTCAGGGAGGAGTTGTCCACCTGCGGCCGACGCAAGAGCGAGGTGAGGACCGGGCGCGGAACGTCCGGGCGGCGCTCACCTTGCAGCCGTGCGAAGAGATGACGCGCAGGTCGGCGGGGATCCGGTCCCCCCCCTTCACCTCCACCAGGTCTCCGGCCACCACCTGCTCGGCGTTGATCTGCATCTTCTCCCCTTCGCGGATCACCAGGGCTTGCTGGGCAGGCACGAGAAAGTGAGCGAGCGCGCCAGTGACTTTCGCCGCCGGCTCGTGCGCGCTACCTGGGGGACCATGTTCTTGAAGGACTCCATGATCTTGGAGCTCTTGGCCTCTTGGAAGTAGGAGAAGCAGCCGGTGATGATGACGACGGCCGACAGCACGATACCGAGGTACAACTGCAACACACAAGGACGGTCTGGACGTTCGGCGCCACCTCCACTTCAACGGTCCGCGACCGCCTCGTCACTCATATTTGTTGAAATGATTGCAAAGGTCAGTCGATCAATTCAACCTTCTCGGTGGCTGCCCGGGATTGGAGGCGACGGATTCGGCTCGCGATCGCAGTCGGTGGGACATTTAAATTAACCATAAAAGATCAGATTTGTTTCCATTTCACTTCCGCCTAAAAGTTGCGACTGGCTCGCTCTGCCGTGATCCCAAACACGACCTCCAAGCGGCGCCTTGCGGTGAAATCGCAAGGATTCAAGGACACAAAATTTGATGTAATACTCGCTCACGGCGCTTACGTTATCCCCAGCGGGCTCGTCCTCGGTGGCGGCCTGGATGGCGTAGGCCAGGAAGCAGAGGATGGCGCCGATCCACAGCAGGATGGAGAAGCCGCCGAACAGCTGGCGACAGAACTTGACCCACTCCGGGGTGGTGGGAGGCGGGGTCAGGGCGTTGAGGCCGTCTCTGGCCAGGTACTCGGCCGCCCTGGCGTTGGTCAGACCCTGAGGCAAAGAAATATGAAAGATGATAAAAGCATTTTCGTCAGTTTCGATGGGGAAAGACGACGTCACACAGCAACGGATCACATCAAGGTACACAGATCAGAAGAAAAGTAGAATTTTGGCAGGCTTGGAAACGTTGCGGTGGTACTGAAACCAAGACCAGCGAGTGGCAAGGAACTGACCTGGACGATGTCCGTGGTGTACTTCCTGCAAACTTCCTCCACGGACATTTTGTGCTCCGTCTGCAGAGGTCAGACGCGAACGAGCGTCAGCGACGGCGCCGGCACGCCATCCGTCGGCATGCTCTCGAGATCCAGACGGGATACTCACGATCGGCACTTCCTTCTTGAGGTCGTCCATGTCCTTGCCTCCTTTCTTCTTGGGCGACTCCTTCTCATCTTTGTCCTGCGTGGTGGCCACGCGGTAGCTGTCCGACCGGCCGTACTGCCGAGCGGAACCGGACGGTTATTTACAGCGCCGCTCCCGCGGTAGGAGCGAAACAAAACGAAACGGCGGCGTCGTCTGAGGACACGTCGTCACGTCGCACCGCAGGAGATTTTTGCTCTCGTGTTATGAATGTTCGAACGAGCCGTTTGTATTCACCGCCTTTGCGATCTACTTTCTTCGGCGCCCGTTAAGTCGCGTTTTCACGTTGTCATTATGGCGCGTTGTTCTCCATTGCGTCTGCAAAAGCGGAAAATTAAAGATCACAAAGTTGCTTCTACGGCAAAAACCGGCTGGCCCTGAAGTCAGTCAAAACACGACTTTCCATATTAACTGTTCCAGTTTGCGCACTTGTGCCATCTGTCCAAACAGATTACAGATGTTTACGAGAGTGGCAGATTAACCCAGTGAACAACCAAAGCCATCCGGGTCAGTCCGAGGTTCGCAACCCACAAAGTCGGCGTGGTTTGGCTCGCATTTCGGTGGGAGATTCCAGCGTCGCGTGATCATTTTGGGACAAGCGGCCGGCGTCCTCGGAGAGATTCCATCTGCTGCTGGGGCCAAATTAGCACTAAGCGTTCTCGCCAATAGTGCAGATTAAATCAAACAATTGCATAATGTCGATAGACGACGGGGAGTAATTGAGGTTTGGAATCGTAACGCTGGTACTGCAACGTTTTCCCTCGCCGTTTAGGTTAGCCGCTAGCAGTTGTCGTGGTTTTGGCACATTTGGCTCGCGGTTTGCAAACTTCATCAAGTCAACTCGCGCAAAACGCGGCCACGCGCGTCCGCATTGTCGACCCCGGTAGAACCTGAATTAATTTGCCAGTCCGGGCAGCGTCCGGCGAGTAAACCGTGTCAAATTTGTCCGAGCCCAGCCGTTGCTTAGCTTTAGCAACATTAGCACACGACATGAAACAACCTTGAACGCTTAGAAAACATACCGGCACATAATGTACGTTTTTCAATATTCTTAGCTAACAGAATAAGGCAATCAAGTCAACGTCGTTTTATCAAAACTAAAACAAGACGGCAGCTAATCCGAGCCATGAAGTCAAACGGTCTCGGTTTTGAGGTTCGGATCGTGTGGGGATCGTCGTCGCTGTTGTTTGTGATGGCCACTTTGCCGTCGTTTCACGTCTTTGCCACTGCATCCAAAATTTTCTCCACGTTCTCAACTCTAACAAGAGTGTAAAGCGTACAACGATCCGACGACCCGATAACGATCGGGTCCACCGGTCTTTTCATCGCAAGGCAAGGAAATAATTCATCGAGTGGCAGAAAAGCTGCCGGGGGGGGGGGGTCGTGGTCTGCTGATGACACACACATACAAAGACACGGATTACAAACGGATGAGTGGAGCAGCCGACCTAGAAAGTGCAATCTGTATGGGGGGGGGAGGGGGGGAGGGGGGGGGGTCCACCCACACCCCCACCCCCTCGACGCTTCTTTATTTCCGTTCACGTTCCTTCGGAACGCCCGTCTGCTTCTCCGCTAATCGCGATCTGGGATGCCCGACAGCTAACGACGGCTGCGACGTTCCCGGGCGACATCCGATCCGCGGGGGACGATTTCAGTCGCTCGAGGGGGGGGGGACAAAAGCGCCGGAATTATTTTTTTAAATAATGTACCTTCCGTGAAAGTGTATTATGTAACGGCGAGCGCGTCGAAACGACACCCTGGCCTGCCGCCGCCTTGCGGTGCTGATGGGGTGAGTGACGTCACAGCGCCGCGTTTGATCAATTAAAAAAAAAAAAAAAAAAAAAAAAAAAAAAGAGTCATACGTGGGTGGCAGTTGAAATATTGACGAGCGCAATGTGCAAATATAAAATCAAAGAATTTTGTGAACGCTTGCATCACAAGATCCAATACGAGGACCCAAATTTAACCTAAAAACTTGTCGTTAGCCTAATAGCATAATTGAGAAAAGGGGTCTGGGGGGGGGGTGGGGGAAATAGATATTTCATTCAAATATACTGCACATGAATACAAATGCTTCTTAAAAAACAAATACTTCTTCAAAGTTAAATACAACTGAACTGTACTGAAGTACTGCTACTTGACAAGTAAAAAAGATTTTGCATTGGATTTGAAAAAGTTTGCTATATTTGTTTGAATTGCGCAGGGTTTTATTTAATCCGGGTATTCTTTTGCGGTGGTCCTCGTCGCACACTTTGAGGGTCGCTAGTGCCGGGCAACATTTGGTGGTCCACGCGTGTCCGTCGCTGACGGATTCCCGCAATCGTCCGCGTCCCTCCCAATCCGACCTTCACTCGAGGGTCATCGGATCGACCCGTTTGCCTCCTCCGGGCTCAAACTCTCACCCCCGCGTCGCTAGCCGCTGAGCTAGCCTCGGGCGAGGCACGAGATTCCTCCAGCCCGCCGCTAGCTTCCCACGTACTCAAATCCGCCACCGCCGGTCACGCTCTGTTAAGACGACGCGACGAGACGAGATGATTCTCAAATTCAAGTGCGAGTGGTTCCTTGCCAGACCGCCTTCGGGCGCTCAAACGATTGAAGGGCCACGCGTCCGTTGCAGCCCCCCCCTCAAGAAAACTTTTGAGTCACTGGACTGTAAAATGTCAACGTCAAGACAAACCGTCCTGGAAAGAAAGAAAATTGCTTTGATGTCATTTGTGTGTCGCGCCTTTTCCACAAAGTCCTCTCTCGTACTTTCTCTCGTTCTGGCCCCGCACGGCGGCTGCCGGACTGAGGGGGGCTGACCTAACCGGCGAGAGCTCAGCGGACGTCGAATTAAAAAAAAAAAAAAAAAGAATAATAATCATGAAATTCCAAGATATGAAGAAAAAGAGGCGTCCACGAGATCTTCCGTGAAGATTTCAGGATGCGCAGTCAGTCAAATCAAGCAGTATTTGGCCCAAAGAGGAATCTGTAAAGCAATTTGTCATTGAACGCCAACCGATTTCGCACCTGCTGTGGAGATTTTAACCTTTTTCATGTTTTTTTTTTCCCCTGTGAAAAACATCCTCAGCTATTCTCAGACACTTTTCTGCTCTTTGTGTTGGGAGGATTTTGCACATCAGTGTGGGGCTAAGTTTAGCCAGGGTCGTTAGAGTGACTCATATACACGTATTAATAAAAATCCCGGGCTCCACGGCGCTGAGCTTCGGACGACTACATTCTCAGCTGTTGCGTTTCCGAAGCCTGCTTTTAATTATTGTGCGACAGATTCACCAAACCGGTCGCCGTCCAATCTCAAGGCAGTCCAAACATTTCAGTTTTGACGTACGGTGTGCGCAGATTCCACCAAGAAGTCGGCAAATGGCTGTAGCCACGGGCACTTTTATGACATTGACTGTAATCCCATGGATGAATTATTTCGGGGTGTTTTTTGTATTTAATTTGGCGGATGGGAAGGGAGCCCCCATTTTTCAGCCGCACATCTCGAGGGGGCTTCAAGAGAAGACGTCGACAATCTGTGATGTCATTGGCGACGTGGCCTTCACCTTGAGTGTGTTCAGGTGTGCCCGATCGACGTCTGGAAAGGACAACTTTGCCGTTTTTTGCCATCAAATTCGCATGACGGCTGTGATCCAGCAAACAAGTTCTGACTGCAGACTTTCGACCGAATGGCGTCTCCCCCCCCCGACATTTGTCACTTGACTTTGTGCCGAACCTGAAAACGTTCGCGTATGGCTCCCACCTGACGCTCGCTGGCGGTCATTTTGCGCAAAGTGGACGCCGCGGACCGGGAAAGAACCAGACGACGGGCGGGCGAGCCACGTTGTGGTTGTTGCTGTCAATAATGTGAAAAATGAGACGCTTACCCCCATTTCGGCTCTCCGGGGAG
The DNA here is from genome assembly GCF_019802595.1 of Syngnathoides biaculeatus. Taxonomy (NCBI): domain Eukaryota; kingdom Metazoa; phylum Chordata; class Actinopteri; order Syngnathiformes; family Syngnathidae; genus Syngnathoides; species Syngnathoides biaculeatus. The sequence goes on along the minus strand of NC_084640.1, from coordinate 16,148,203 downwards.
GTTCGAGTCTCGGTTCGAACAAGTGCCCCCCCCCCCCCTCCAAAAAAAAAAAAAAGCTCTTCAGGTGGGCGAATTTAAAAACAAAAAACAAAAGTCTCGGTTGACTTGACAGCCGCGAGCCAAAAGAGACAGAAAAGGTGGCACGAGCGAAGGTTGGAATGTCGCCAAAAGGAGACAAACCGTCGCCGTCTCCTTCTCAACGATGCCGCCGCGGAAAGTAGAGCCGGGCAGATGTGCACATGCTGTGCCCCTCCGCGGGGTTGCTCGCGCGAGGAAATAGAGCCGAGGAGCGACAGTCACGAGAAGAAAAAAATCCCCCCCCCCAAAAAAAATCGACGTCCACACTTCGACTGGAAAGGAACACTTGTGAGGAAACGGACCGCAGCTCAGGCGAGGGGACAAAAAGGGGGACTGGCGTACAATCGTAGTGAGAAATATTCAAGTATACCAGAACAAACTCATACTTGGGGAAAGTAGCCAAAAATTGTCGCAGTCGCTTCATTTAAATATCCATCACTAGTTAGACGTACTCATGATACGAGTCCACCCTCGTCTTCTACTTGTGTGCTACCTTCATTCTCCGAATCTTCATCAAAATGACTGTCCATTCATCTATTATATTATTATTATATTTTATGAGGCGCTTATCCTCACGAGGGTCGCAATCCCAGCTGTCAACGGGCAGGAGGCGGGGCACACCCTGCACTGGTCGCCAGCCGATCCCAGGGAACACGAAGACAGACAAAAGTCGCGCCGAGTGGCCAATCAATGTTGCATGTTTTTGGGCAAACGGAGAAAAACGTAAACCGGCTGGGATCGAACCCGGGTCCTCAGAACTGTGAGGCCAAGGCTTTGAGCTGCCCCACCGCGCCTATCCCAGCTAGCTTCGGGCGAAAGGCGGACTACGCCCTGAACTGGTCGCCTGTCAGTCACGAGAAAGGCTCCAGCACTCTCCGCGACCCTTGTGAGGATAAGCAGCTAAGAAAATGGATGTATGGATTCGATGGATAAAACGCTTATTTTCGTCTATTAATAAAATGATGACGTAAGAAATATTTGATTGAAACAAGATTGTTTCTTTCAAAAATAATGATAAAGTCACGCACCCATCCAACCATCCATTTTCTTAGCCGCTTATCCTCACAAGGGGCGCTGGAGCCGATCCCGGCAGTCAGCGGACACCCTGAACCGGTCGCCAGCCAATCGCAGACAAACAGGCGCACGACCAATCGCACCTCTCACACACACACAAAGAGTTCCCGTTGCTGTCTGGGCAGGCACCTTGGAAACGTGTCAGGGATTACGGGAGGCTCAAAAGGCAAAATCCGGGGTTTAATTTTAGACCGCTTCTATGAATAAACTCCATCCGTCCATCCATCCATCCATCACACGCGTTCAAAAAGAGAGAGAGAGAGAAGCTGTCGTTGCCCGGCAAGGTCATGTGACTCACGCACACACACACACACACACACACACGCTGCAAACAAATATCGAGCGTTGAGGCGTTGCCCCCACAATGCATTGCAGCGAAGGGGCAGCCCCGTTACGTAAAGCGGAACCGCTCTGGACGTGACGGTCCTCGGTCGGGACGAGTGGCAGGAGCTAAAAATAGCCGACGAGCGGACGATCGTCGCGGGTCGCCGCCTGTCCCATAATGCATTGCGGCGCGACTCGCCAGTCCCGGACGGAAGGGATTTTAGGAAATGCCGTCAATCCCGACAGGTACAAAAAAAAAAAAAAAAAAAAAAAAAATACCAACAAAAAAATGTTTTTTTGTTGTTTTTTTTTTAACTCTAATCACAGTAAAAAAAAAAGTCAACAGAATGTCAAGAGATACATTTTGCGCATCATGATTTCATGCATGAACTCAGTCGGCACAGCGGGCATGGACGGAAGTAATAGAAGTTATTTTTTGCTGAGGATAAAGAATATATTCTTACTGCATATTGTCTGCCTGCACATGTTGTTCTTTTCTTTGCATTCAATTGAAATTGTTTTGTAACCAATACGAGTTCTGTTAGCCTGTCTATGGCGTTGTGGTCCACCACGTGTTAGCTTTCATTGGGTGCAATGATGCCGTTTGGTTGAAGAATAAATCAAAAGGGACTGGCAGGTAAAAAAAAAAAAAAATGCAAATATAGGGATTGCCTTTACGGTAAAGAACTCAAATTTGAAAAATGTCAATCAGTTTTTGAAAAGAGGTTACTTGAAGCGTGAAAGACAAACCAAGGGAGCATTTAAAAAAATGCAAAATTCGATTAGTTTAATTGATCCAATTGTGCCTCAAAATGACCCACGAGTGATGTGTTCAGGAAGTGAAGGTCCCCCCCCCCCCCCCCCCCCCAACCTCATTGAACATTCACCGTGTCGGACCTCAGCCAGCCATTGGACGAGAGAGCGGACCAGGGCAGCCTCCGATTGGCTGCCAGCATCCAGCCTGTTGCTGGGCTGTTTCCATGGAGATGCCCATCCTCCTCCTCCTCTTCCTCACTGTCAGGATTGTGCCGCCTGTTGGGAGGAATTCGGCTGCCGAATCGACAGGAATGAAAACAGGATGCCGGGATCCAAAACCAACATGGCGACCGTCGCTCATTTCACACAAACTGTGACAACATTGCAACACAAACCTTGGGAAAAACATAACTAAAAAAATGGAGTTACTGAGAACGACAGAGCACTCACTCCATTTTCCATAGTTACATAAGTACAGAAGCGAATCGAGATTTTTGTTGACTAGAAGGCGTCAAAACTGTGCCAAACAAATATGAGCGTTCATCGCTATGGCGACCTCTGACGGGACAAGCCGAAAGAAACTTACTGACTTTTAATGGCGTAAGGTTGAATTTTTTTCCATGCGCCTAACGCAGACCTCACATCATTTTTCTGTAATTTGCCAAATGGAAATGGCATTCATCTACTCCAGCCTTCCGAGAAAAATAAATTATCAACACTTTATTAATATTAATTACAATATTGGCATCTTAAAAAACATTCAGTCAATGCAATTCATTAGAATGTAAAAAAAATCCATTTTTTTCTTCATTTCTTTGCATCACTTCAACAGACATCATGCTGCCTTCTGTTGTATGTGACTCGACCACGTGAGGGCAGTATAATCCATATTTTATATATACACACACACACGCACACGCATGTCTACATGAAGGAGATGGTCCCAATTGCTTTGTAAAGTGCAGTGATACAATTTGTTCTTCACAAAGGATAAAGAATATATGCCTGTCAATATTGTTGTACAATCTTACTTTTTTTGTTTTTTATTTTATTGGAGGTTCAAAATCAAACGACGCTGAACTGAACTTTTAAAGTCGCAGTGCTTTGCATCGCTCCAGGGTTGCTGAGCTTGTAAAATTTGCGCATTTTTCCAAGCCTTTTCTGCGCAACCATGTCCTCTTTTTGTTGAAAATAATCAGACAGTCACATATTTCAGCAATTAGTAATCAATGTACATACTCAAAGGAAGTCACTTCAAATGGCATCGCAAATTTTAAACTCTACCGATGAGTTTGAATCCAGCAATTCGGTCACGTTCGATACAAAAGAAGAAGAACAGGCGTGGCTCTTTTAGAGGAAGTAGTGCGGCTGACGCCAGGCCAGCAAGGCTTCCTGGTGCGCCGCCGCCGTGACGGGCGTTTGGGACACCGTCAGGTTGACGCCGTCCGCGGCCACCTTGAGCCGCCCGATAAAAACCTGCAAAGGTTTTGCGCGATCAGCGCCAGAAACACAAAACGCGCAGTCGTGCGTCGTCGTCAGACCTCTTGGGGGTGCCGGTCCGCCGGCCCGGTCCTGATGGACTCCACGTGTTTCTCCCGCTCTAGTTTGATTTCCTGCACGAAAGAAGCCACACAACCAACCCCTCAGAGGAGAAGCCGCCCACGTAGAAGCGCCGAGGACAGATCGGAACCTTGAGGATGTCGTAGTTGGACGTCTTGGAGACGAAGCTGCTCCACGACTTGGCTGTGAGCTGACGTTGCTTCCAGTGAGATTTCATCTGCAGCGCCGCAGAAAAACACAATAAAAAAAAAAAAAAAACCCCGTTCTCAAATCAGGACGTTTGTTTTGTGTACCCAGGCCGGTTTTTGTCCTTGTATTAGTACAGCTCTTATTTTTGTAGCGTACGTTAAAAGACATATTCAAAAGGATTTTTATCTTTATTTTTTGCTTCGCTTCAATGGGCACTGGACTGCTCCCTCTGCTGGGTGCGAATGGGCCACCTGGGGCAGAACCATGCAGACATTCCGATACAACTCTAGATCTTTTTTTTTTTTTTTTTTTTTTGTGCAGAGGATAAAGAATATATGCCCGTAAGTATTGCTATATTATCTGTTGTTGCGCCAACGTCTGTGCTCAAAAATCTGTTCCGGAAAGAGTTTGAAGACGTGAGTTTTACTGACTCGATTTCGTGCTCACCTCTTGATAAATAAGTCGCTCTTCCTTGCAGGCCTCCTCGTTGTATTGCCGCAAGACTTCTTCCTGCTCGGCGGCCACCGCCTCGGCCGTGCGCTGCGATATCTGCCGGGCGGCGCGCAGGGTCTCGAGGTCCGGCGTGACGGGCCGGACGCCCTCCAGGCTCAGCTCGCGGCTGATCTCGTCCCACACCTCGCTCACCTGCGTCACATCGTCAAATACGATTTGGCTGCCTCAAACCAACAGTTCGATTTCGGGGACGGGGTCCTTGAAACTTTTTCCCGCGTCCTTTCATGAAAGGACGATCTGTCAACTTTATTTGACTCCAATTGGGTCTCATTTGATCAAATACCCACGAAGGATTTCATCAAAGTCCTCGACTTCGCCTGAAAGGGCCGATTCAAACCAAAAATGTCGGCCTTGCTGTTCAATTTCGAGCACGGTTCCAGAAGACTTTTTTGGGCGTGTCCCCGCAAATTCGTGTGGATCAATGAAACTGGTGTCAGGGGCTGATTTTTCTTGTAACTTTCCAGAGGGCGCTGCAGAGTAATGTTTGGAGAGTTGTGCTTCAGACCGTGAACATTCAAAAATTGCCATCAGGATTGACGGATTTGCCAAAGTTAGCATGTTTTTGTGAATGTGTGAAGGTCCCCAAAAAAGGTGATTCATTCTTCGGAGTAATTCCAAGCCAGTCTAGTAATAAAAGTACATCAGCTGCTTTGTTCTTACCTTGAAGTCAAGGTACCTTTTGATGATACTCAAGGTCACTCTGTCTCTTACGGACAATCCTGGAAGGTCCTGGAAACCTGCACAAGTGCAAGCGGATGGTTCCACAGTTTTGTGTCCAATTCATTGCGTACGCCTGCACCATTCTTCCATTTTTTAACTCCTTCGTGTTCCACCACAGCTGTTTTAGATCTCAGTCGTATCTTTGAATGCATGAATGGATACTTGTACCGATTCTGCAGAAGATCAAGTAAATCTTGGACATCGGGTTCTCTCGCATCTCTAGCACGGCAGCACTCTGCGTGTCCAGAGTTGACATCAGGTCTGCGTCCGCCAACTTGCGAGGAGCCAGGACGGGCTGCCTGGGATCTTTGCATGGGTAGAAAAAAGAAATTCTTCAAGCCTTTTGTTTGTTCTTCAGAGCCGCCGATTCGAAGAAACCTGAGATCCCGCCGTGTTGGTTTCGGGCGACTCCCAGCTCCTCTTCCTCCCGCCGCCAAACTCTCAGGAGGAGACTCGGAGCCATTCGGCCGGCGCTGTCGCTCCACCTCAGGATGTGAGGAATTGTGTTCTGGTTGTCGCACAGTTCCAGCAGGGTGGCCAGAACCACGCCGTGCACACACTTTGGACTCGACTGAAGGAAAAAATGAAGGCAAAGGTTCAGGATTTCCACCCAGAAGCTCAAGCGTTTGAAGAGTCCCCGGGTGAAAAGACCCCCATCAGACTCTCCCTGGATTTCGTCAGGTTTTGGGTCACTTACACTGAGTAGGTCGAGTAGAATCAGCACGCCGTCACGGGCTAAGAACCAATCCTCTGTGGTGTAGCAGCCCACGATGCAGGTGCTAAGAAAGTCATGACAAATCCTCATCTGCATTGCGTTCATTTTCCATCAAGCCTCATCCGTCACGCCCCGGAGCTCAACCCCACTAAACACAACCCGGCCCCCTCGGCCCAAAGGTACACAACAACATTTCCTCAACAACGTTCTAGCTGGTGACAATTAGCGAGAGGTTGAAAGTGTACTGACCGCAAGCACACCATAGTTGACAGAAGAAGCTTGTTGTGTCCAAGGCCGCTGTAGAACATGCCGGCGCCTCTCCTCAGGAAGTGGATGGTCATTTCCACGCCCTCGGCGCCAAACAGCTCCTGCCATGCCAACGCCGGCAGTGTCAGGCTTCCCTCGTGTGCCTTTGTGAATTTTCAAACTTGAACTTGTCTGAAGTACTTTTTTGTGCATGTCGCCCTCACACAGAGCCGCCAGGATGATCTGCATGTCTGACTTCATCTCCACGGTAATCGAGTCCTCCTCACCAGGGTTCGACTCCATCTGCATCAGAAGGCCTGAGGAGTGGACGTGAAAGTTGGATGACATTTTGAAGGAGGGGTGGGATGACACCTAAACAACGGAGGCTCTGACTGCCCAAACCACAAGCAAAGGTCCTGCTAACTCTAGTCGCGAGCCAGTACTTAATCCGACTAACCCTAATCCCGGTGAACCCTCACCTCATTAACCATAACCCCACTGATGAGATCAAGTTCTCTTCTAAAACTAAGCCCACAGATTCCTACCCGTAACCACTCACCCCTTACCGACCGAACCCATCAAATTCTAAACCCATGAAGTCGCCACCACTAAGACTAACTCCGCAAACCCTAACCTCACGGATCCCGACACCGCTAATTCTATCCCAAGTCACCGTTACTCCACTGAGCCACCAGCCCCGACCAGACTGACCTAGAAGTATGTGTATGGTCCCCTGGTCGCACAGGTCTTGGTTGAGGGTCTTGTGAGCCAGCGAGGTGACAGATCTCAACAGTCTGACGCAGTAGCGCATGTGCGCCTTCTTGCTGCCTCGGCCTCCAGTGGCATGGAAGCTGTGACCTTGGCCGGAGAAGGCGTCTGGAATGTAAGCAAGTCAACAGAATTTCAAGGAAGTCCAGTCGAGTCATTACTTGAGTAAACCCTGGGACGTATACTCGAATCGTCTACTCCAGTCCTATAAAGCTTTAGGGCGATCTGAGTCCTGAAATTGGCAAACAAAGTCTGACTCCGGTCAAGTCAAGTGACTTGAGTTAAGTCCCTCACCGCCGCTCCACCAACTCGAATCCTGTTGGTGATCTCTCACCTGGGCTTGCGCACCAATCCAGCAGGTCCAGCAGGGCCACATTGCCATAGCAGGACATGTAGTGGTCCAGCACCAGCGGAGCCACGGTGGAGAGGACTGCCAGAGCCTGCAACTGGAGCTCCTCCAGCTGGACGGACGACCAGTGGCGAGATCCCGGCTTCGCCTCCGAGGGTTCGGCGGGTGCCTTGGCCAGGGTCAGCAGGGCCAGTATCACTTGTTCCTCCCTGAAGATCTACACCACAAACGGACACCACGACATCAAAATCATCTCAGGGCGTGCCTTCATATCTTGTGTCACCTGGAGGCTCGCGGGATCTCCGGACATCACAACCAGCAGATTTAACAGCAGCTTCTTCATTTGCAAGTCCTCCATGTTGTACGTCAGCTTCAGCTCGACCGCGAAAGGGTTCCCGTTCTTCACTGATTTGGGAGCACGGGAGACAAAGTGTCCGTCAAATCCAAAATAATTTGCACGCAACTGGCGGGAATTTGCCTTACGTTCAGGAAATGTGCTGAGCCCGACGAGCTGCTTGGCAAAGAGGCTCTCCTAAAGAGTGACATCATGATTTTTCTACGCTAAAGCGAGAACGCCATAGATTTGGAACGACAGACAAACTTTTAGCAGTAGCACATATTTCTCGTCAGTGGTCTACTAACTCTGACTCAAACACTACGACCAAAACCAGGACTTAACTAGACACAGCGCTAATGCCAATAGAACCTAGAAGACGTGTCTTACGATCAGCAGAGCGCAGGAGTTCTCGGCGAAGAGGGTGGTGAGCACCAGCAGATCGTTGCGGACTTGCAGGTCGGCGTGTCGGGAAGCGTTCAGCGCGACGCGGGTGAAGGCTTCTTTTAGAGAGCTCAAGGACAAAAAGCCACAGATAAAACCGATGAATGAGGGAAGACTTTTTTTTAAAAAAAGACGCGTTCGTCAAGGTGACTAGTGGGATTAAGATCGGTGAGGTCAGGTTAGGGTTAGTAGGGTTCAGATTAAGGAGCTTTAGGGTCAAGTCAAGTCTCTTTTACTTGGATACCGACAACTCAAAACAGAAGTTATATCCGGGCGCTCTACGCATTGAGCAGGTCAAGAACCAAAGTATGAGAAAAGCAAAGATTAGCAAACATTTGCCGACAGAGGTGAGGAAATATTCCCTTGCAGGCAAAAACCAAATCTCTGCGGGGCAACAGTCCGCCTCAGCCGGTTGAGTTGGGATGAAGAGACGGAGCGCAAGGTCGGGTGGTAGACGCAGGAAAAAGGTAGACGGATTGACGGACACGACAACAAAGGGTACAACAAACTTCGTACGGGTTAGCGTTAAGATTAGGATTTTACCGTTTTTTTGGTTTTAGGGGTTCGGCAAGTTATTAAGGTTAGGGTTCGTGGGGGTGCGGGGTCAGTGGGGTCCGGTAGATTTTTACGGATTCGGGGCTCCAGGAGCCCGACATACATGGCGCATTCCAAGCTGCCGAGCTGGGCGGCCACCTCAGACTTGTCGCCCCGCTCCAGAAGGTTCCAGAGGATTTCCGAGGAGTGGAACAGGATCAGTCCGGTCGGGTCCGCCTCGTTCATGCGCAGACAAACGCTCTCGGCCCCTCGCACGCTCAGCATCAAAGCGCAGTTCATGTCTAGGGAACGACACGGGACGGGATTTGTGCTCGACGGTGCTTAGAAAAAGGTGGCACGCTCCTCAAAACAGGATAAATTATTTTAAAACTTCAGCGTAACCTATGAAATCTACCACTCTCGATGAAAAAAAAACAAAACAAATCTTTTTAGGAATAAAATGAAACAATTGCGCTAATGCAATTGAACAAGTGTGCACACCCTCCCTCTCATCATTGGGACGTACCCGTGTTGAGAATTAAGCAACCGCAAACTCGTGAAGTGGGAGGGGAGGCAGCTCACACATTAGCCTGATTCATCTCAATAATGTTCGGATGTTCCAGTAAGCTTTCCTTGACATTTTTTTCCCCCCTTTTTAGCTAATACCAATTTCTATTTCAAACTGTTCCTAATTTCCTCCAACCTCACCAAGTCTGGCCAGTTCCAGCTGTGGAAAAAAAAACAAAAAAAACAGAAGCCGCGGGGTTCTTGACAGGACAGGCGTGTTCTATCTCTTGAGGATGAGCGGCGTTGTGTTTGTACCAAAAAGTACTTTCTGGAAATAGCGCCAAAAACTGCAAAAATACACTCAAAACATGAAAATGGAAAGCGGGTGACGCCCTGATGACACCGAGGGAATTCTGACCAGTTGCAACAAATACCAGTCAGCGCAAAACCTTCAGGCTTATACTGGAAAACAAAACAAACATAGGAAATGTCAGGAAAAGCCTACTAGAACATCTGGAGTTGACATGGGTTTACGTCGAAGCACTTTATATTGAGTTGTGCAGTTTCTTGATGCCTGGTAAATGTTTTGAACAGGTCATCACGGCCAGAACAGGGGTGTGCAGACTTTTTATAGGCCCCCCCGACACTGACCGGACGTGCTGGAGAGCATCTGAAGCGTTTGCAGCAGCAGCAGCTTGACGGCGGGCTGCTTCCCCAGCGCCGCCAGGGACAGGAAGAGCGTCTTGGCCAGGTCGCTGCGCTCCAAGAGCTGAAGTCGGTAGCCGGGGGACGTCGGCTGAGGGCCTGCGGGCGTCACCCGCGATCGTCAGCGGGCAGAGCGGCCGCAGCGTTAGCCAAACGGCGCAATAGCGGCGAGTCGGCGGGCCGCAGCGTACCGTCCAGCGGCGCCTTGCCGGGCGGCGAGCAGCTGTAGTAAGACTTGACCGACTCCACCACGTGACGCCGAACCTCGCCGGCCGACACCCGCATCAGGTAACCTGCGCACATGCGGCCGTTACGTACGCGGCTCACGTTTCTTGCCATCAGCAAAAGAAAATACAGTTTTACAGCAACTTTTGTTTTTTCCCCAAACTATTTCCCCACATTGGTCAATTCAGTCCCTGCGATTGGCCGGCGACCAGTTCGGGGTGCGACCGTCGACAGCTGGGATAGCCTCCGGGACGCCCTGCGACCCTTGTGAGGATAAGCGGCTAAGTAAATGGATGGGGGGAGGGTTAATTCAGACTTGTTTATTCCTTTTTTACCTCACCTTGAGTCATTTAACTGTCAAATTCATTGATTGAGGACATTTGTGGAATATTCATTGTCGCTTAATCAATTAGAACCGAATGAAGTGCAAAAGACATGAAATATGAGAATGAATTTTTCAAATAATGTATCATTTGCTAGTAATGCATAAATTATGCACACACCATACAAGATGCAAGCATTCATAAAAAAAATATGGAGCATATATCCAACTGAGACGGCGCGCTGGATTAGCTGGAAAGCGTTGGCCCCACAGTTCTGAGGTCCCGGGTTCGATACCTGCCCTGCTTGCGTGGAGGTTGCATGTTCTCCCCGTGCCTGCGTGGCTTTTCTCCGGGTGGGCACTGCGGTTTCTTCCCACATATTAATTGGACACTCGAAATTGGACCCAAGGTATGATTGTGAGTGCGGCTGTTTGTCGCCAAGTGCCCTGCGATCGGCTAGCGACCAGTTCAGGGTGTACCCCGCTTCCTGCCCGTTGACAGCTGGGATAGACTCCGGCACCCTCGTGAGGATAAGCGGCTAAGAAAACGATGATGAGACCGGGGTCCACGACTTCCGAACGTTCACCGGCACGAATGTGATTGAAGACGGGCGCAAGTCAAGAATGCGCTTGCACGGGTGTTGCGCACCAGGAGCAGCCGACGGAATTCAAACTCAGTCCCCTTTGGCTGTTCTAGTAGGCTTTTCCTGGCACTCTTTGGCTTGGCTTTCTTTTGACTGGCCTCCGACAAAGTGGCCTGTAAGCGAGGCGGCGTTTGCGTACCGAGGCGAGAGAGCAACCGCTTGACGTCCTCGGCGTAGTGGAGCTCGTCCGACGTCTTCTCCTTCAGGAACGGAAGCCTTGGGAGGAAGAATAGCCAGCGAGATATCCGCAAGCCGGCGCCAGGCGAGCTTCCTACCTACAAATTTGGAGCGCCTCGCACAGAATGTTGCAATATTCCGGCCGCTCGTCAGCCTTCTGACCGCAGACGTCGAGGATCCTGGAGACGCTCGCCAGCTCCCTCAGCAGCTCGACAGACGTCAAGGAAATCACATTTCGGTTGCGAGGTTTAGGCCGGAAAATGCCGCCAATCAACTCGCGACCTCGCTGACACCGCAAAGGATACAAAGCCCCGTTTTCTCCTCTTCAGCAGCTTCTTCAGCACGAATATTTGCCTCTCCTGCATGTGGGTCTAGAAAACGAGGCGTCATAATGTTGGGGAAAAATGGAGAAATGCCACCAGAAGTGCACGTGACTCACTGTCAGGGGGTCTTCCAGCAGACCGATCACCTTGCCGAGGTCGAGAGTTCTCGGACACACCTGATCCAGACCACATCCACATTGTAAACAAGAAACTGCATTTATGAATATCATCATCAAAGATCAATACACCTGACGCGAACGCACAATGACAGACAACCGTCACATTTCAGAACATCACTTTTTCACTAATAGTTCTCGAGAATGAATTTTACTGATGCACTTTCGGCGGCCGTGCTTACAAACACAATAAACAATTTGAAGTACCTGCTCAGTATGTTCCGGTACTCTCGGCTGGGCGACATTTTTGTGTACAACCTCACGTGAATCCATATTGCATTAAAAAAAAAAAAAACAAAAAAAAAAAAAACAACAACTCAGCAGCATTCGACTCAAGCCAATCCAGTCACTTGTTTGACTTGAACCGAAAAAAAAAGTGACAAAACAAGCCAAAAGGGACAAAAGACAACGCATATGTGGAATTATGTATCTAACTCGACATTTTGTCAAGAACAAAAAAGGAAAAAAACGTCAACCGTGAAATCCCGCAACGTTACGTTCAAAATGAGCGGAAATCGGAATATCCGACTTTGCGATCAGATAACAGCAACTGGACGACGATATTAAACGCGGAAAAATATCAATGTTAGCAAATCACATTTTCAACTATTTGCAACAGCATGACAGCGCGTAAATTAAACTTTGCATTGTGGTCATTGGTGTTTTAGGGCTTATTTTGTTAGGTTGCGGCGTTTAAAAGCGAAAAATCATGTTCTGCTTCCGTTAATATTGCGTGTTCAACCCCACGCTGGAGCGTTCCACGCTTTCCGTGACGTGTTATGCGTTTGCGCCTTTCGATGGACTCAAAAAGTGACGTTACCCCGGATTGGTTCTCAAATCTCCAAGGTTCGCGAACGCGACAGTGAACAAAAGTTTGCCTTGCGGTTGCCATGGCGACAGACGGTGCCGGCGGCTACGGCGAGCGAGAGGAGCCGAAAAGAGCTTTGTTAGGAAGCCGCCCATTTCCTCCCCAAACCGGTAGTGGCATTTCAGCGACAACATCGTGGTTTGTTTGTCACCATTAAAAAAAAAAAAAAAAAAAAAAGGCGACGAGAGGGGAACTTCGAAGGGTGAGACAAGAACTCAAATCATCAATTTTGATCGAGAAACGAGAAAAGGTCCAACAAGATGTTGTCGGACGCAGGTCAGTGCTCGTGACAAAAGCTGCTGCTAGCAACATGCTAAACGTGGCAAGCTAGCAACACAACATGGCTGACTTAAAGTGCTCGTTGTTGTCTTTTATGGCGTGCGAGACGCCAAAGTCACATTTCGATGCGTCCGCTCGTTGAACTCCTCACGACGAGCCTCTTTGGAGCCGTCGAAGACAAAAGACACGACGGTGACACTCACGGGTGGCGGCGCTTGTCGTTTGCCAGACTACCCGGGGAACGGCTCCGGTGCCCGGCGAGCCAAGAGGAGGAGCTCCGGGGAGTCGCCGGCCGACGGCCAGGCCCTGCGCTCGTCCGGGAGGCAGACCAACGTCCGGGTCAAGCGGGCCAACAACCCTCCTCCTGGACAGGTGCAGTTGAGTGGTCGACCGGACCGGACCGGACCGGACCCGCACACTTCCATCTGCTCACCCTCCACAGTTTACTCATACTATATAATTCTCATTGGTTTTTGTAGCCTAGAAGTAAAATTGTTTGATAATATCTTGATCATTTGGAGACCCTTTTTTTTTTTTTTTTTTTTTTTAAATCTTAAAATTGTCCAAATCCTCTGAAATTTAGCCTCTCGACAGTAAATATTCTCAGTTCTGTAACTCTGTAGTTTTGACTGATTATCTCTTTGTGTCCAATCAAAATAAGACATTTTCTTTGACTTTGGAAAATAGCAATCAACATTTTTGCATTTTTGTCTGACGTTACAGACCAAACCAGTGAATGAGTCATGATCTTTTTTTTGATTGTGCATTGGATGCACTGTCCATGTTATGTTTTACTAAACGGATTCATTCATGTAGGGATGAAGCCCATTATTAGAATGATTCTTTGCGGCCCTAATAGAACTCTTAATGACAAAAGAGTCTCAAAGGGCTTCACGGTTTGATTTACGGTGATAAATCAGCGTCGCAGATAAACTCCTAAGGGGGCGTGGTTCACCTTAAGACCTGTACCGGTCGGCCCGTTCCAAATCCTCAACAGCTCATCGCCACCTCACCGTCTGCCAGGAGGAGACGCGGCAGTAAAACAGGCCAAAATCCAAATCAGGGCGAGCGCCGCACGAGTCGAGTTGTAGGCGGCGGAGACTTTAATGTCGAGATTCGACGGGACGCCGTCTTTTGTGTTATTCCAAGGGATGAAAAAATAAAAATAAAAAAATGTTTTTCTGCCCTTCCAGAGCAAAAGGAAAGCGACGGACACGGAAGAGGAAGACGACCAGTCGGAGAAGAAATACAGAAAATGTGAGAAGGCGGGCTGCTCGGCCACGTACCCCGTCTGTTTTGCGAGCGCTTCCGAAAGGTGGGAACTGGACTTGGATCACTTGTTTGACGTTATGCATTTGGCCAATGGACCACGATGCCATCAAACAAAACTGTACAATTTTCCGTAAGAGCGGCTTGGAAAAGGGAAATGGCTTTTTTTGTTTGTTTGTTTTGTCTCCTTTCGCCAGATGTGCTAAAAATGGATACACGTCTCGCTGGTACCACCTTTCGTGCGGCGAGCACTTTTGCAACGAGTGCTTCGATCACTACTACCGAAGGTAAAACTGCAAACTTTCTCCGCGGGTCAAATCTGCGCCGGTCGCAGTTGATGACGGTTTTTTTTTTGGTCTTCCTTGCGGTAGTCACAAAGACGGCTACGAGACGTACGCGGCGTGGAAGAAAGCGTGGACGAGCAACGGCAAAACCGAGCCCAGTCTCAAGGCCTTCATGGCAGACCAGCAGCTTCCCTACTGGGTAAAAACGTCGTGGTGGTCTTTTAATCTGTCCGACGCCAAACGTCGTCTCCCGTGCGGCGTTCAGGTGCAGTGCAATAAGGCCGACTGCAGCAGGTGGCGCCAGCTGACCAAGGAGATCCTGCTGACGCCCTCGCTGGCGGCCACGTTCCGCTGCGGCACGAAGCTCGACAACGTCAAGGTAAACCGCGAGCCGAAAGTCGTTTTGAAGTGAGACGCGACCGGGACCGTGCTCTGACGTGCGTGTCCGCAGAGCGAAGGCCCGGACCAGTGCTCCCAGCCAGAAGACCTGGTAAGTTGGCCTCGGAACGCCGAGCGGCGCCGCCCGTGTGGCTAGCGTCACCGCCGGCACAATCACAACGTAGGACGTGTTCCGCGTTCTGAACTGGGAATCTTTTGTGTCAGAGGGTGGCGGAGGTGACGGACAGCTGGTGGCACTCGATGCTCATCCTGCCGCCGCTGTTCAAAGACAGCCCGGCCGCGCCCTTCCTGGCCGCCTACTACCCCGACTGCGTGGGGATGAGTCCGTCCGGCTCTCCCGGCGGCGCGGCGCTGAGCGAGCTGAGGGCCGACCACCGCAGAGCCGTCCGGCCCCAGAGTACGTGCGGGTCCGCCTCCTTCCTCGGCGTCGGCGCCGGCGCCGCTCTCGACGTTGACCTCTCCGCCGTGTCCAGTCGCAGGCCTGTGTCCGTACTTCCAGCCCTTCTACCAGCCCAACGAGTGCGGCAAGGCTCTGTGCGTCAGGCCCGACATGATGGAGTTGGACGAGCTTTACGAATTCCCCGAATTTTCCCGCGATCCCACCATGTACCTGGCGTTGCGCAACCTCATTCTGGCCTCGTGGCACAAAAACTGCAAGGTACACGCACACGCGGGCATCAGCACAAAAATGGCAAAAATTGTCGTTGAGTAAGTAAGTGAGGCCGTATCTGCCTGTCCGAGTCAGGTTATGACTTATCGTAATCATCCATTTCCTGGCACCCTCGCTTCTTCATGTTCTTGCTGATTGCGGGGCTCTGGTACCGCTAGAGCAGTGGTTCCCGAAGTCAACCAGGGCCCGGACCCCCGAGTGAGTCTTTGAGGGGGGGGGGGAAGAAAAGCTCCCGGACCCCCCAACTTCAACTTTCGCCAGCAATGTCGTGCTGGACACACTTATTGCCATTCTGCGTGCAAAGAAATATTCCATTTTAGTGGCTCACGTGCCCTTGCTTTTTATTTTTGCACAATAAATCAAAACGCAATTCAACACTAGAAAGGGCGATTCTCACATCATGATTAGATTCCAGACGATTTTGTTTTTTCGTCTTGACATCACGGACCCCCTGGAAAGACGTTTTTCACCCCCACTTTGGGAACCGCTGCGCTAGAGGTTCTCCGTGTTGCCTGAAGACCAGAATGAGCGCGACAAAAGTGCAGCTGATTTCATGACACGCTTAATTGAATTGCCGGTGATTTTGGGTTCATCTTGGAAAATGGCGACGTTTCCGCTCCTAAATCCTTCTTGTCATCATCATATTTGTCCAAAGAGGTGTACCTTTAGTTGGAGCGGGCCTTTCCCCTTTTTTCCCCTCCGTGGTTGTTCATGAAATCCAGTTTACGAGCCGAGTCAGATGTTGCCTTCAGGGACAGCCTAAAAAAGGCCACTTTTTCCTCCCCAAATATGACAAAACTGTTGTTTTTCCGCCACCGAAGGAGGTGCTGACGGTGGAGAAGTGCGTCACGCAGGTGGTGGTGCGGGGGCTGGTGAGGGTGCGCTGCGTCCAGGAGATGGAGCGCGTGCTGCACTTCATGACCAGGAAGGGCCTCGTCAACACGGGCGCGCTGGCGGTCCAGCGCCCGCTGCTGCCCGAGAGGCATCGCCCGGTGAGGCACGGGGCGCCGCCCGAGCGACGCCACGGACGGCGCCGTTTTGATGTTTTATGCGACGATCTTTGCAGAGGAACGTCATCGTGATCGGCGCGGGGGCTTCGGGGCTCGCCGCTGCACGCCAGCTGCACAACTTTGGCGCTCAGGTTTGCCGCCTCGGAATCGGACGGCGAATAATCATTAGGAGCAAAAGATGAGACAATGTGCCCGATTCGAAAGTTACTCGGGAGGAATTTCTTTTCCGCCCCACGTGCGAAAAAGGCTTAAAGGTTCCCCTTTTTTTCCCCCCGGTTTGCAGGTGCTGGTGTTGGAGGCCCGCGAGAGGATCGGCGGCCGCGTGTGGGACGACACGGCGCTGGGCGTCGTGGTGGGGCGGGGGGCTCAGATCGTCAACGGCTGCGTCAACAACCCCGTCGCCCTCATGTGTGAGCAGGTGAAAAAAAAAAAAAAAAGTCGGTGTTGACCAAGCAACGATTACAAAGGTTTATTTAAGGTGGGGTGTGTAGACTTTTTATAGCCACTGGACTTTGATGAATAATTGGTTCATTTATTTTTTTGGGCAATGGAAGTAGTTGAACTAACAACATTTTCAAGTAAAAATCACCTGATTTGTTATTCACTTGGTTGACTTTTTTTTTTTTTTTTTTTTTTAAATGGGCCTGACCCACGAATGATTCTGGCCACGCGTCCGCTTTAAAACTGAAACGCGGTCTGGAGCCCGAAAGTTTTCAGGAGCGCTCTCCGTCCGCAGATGGGCGTCCGCATGCACAAGCTGGGGGAGCGCTGCGACCTGATTCAGGAGGGCGGGCGGGCCACCGACCCCGCCATCGACAAGCGCATGGACTTCCACTTCAACGCCATTCTGGACGTGGTGTCGGAGTGGCGGAAGGACAAGTCGCAGATCCAGGACACGCCGCTCGGAGGTGCTCGGCTCCACGGCGGAATCCCGGAGAGGGGCGGCGAAATTTCAGCTCCGGTTTTTGTCTGACAGAAAAAGTGCAGGAGCTTAAGAAGAACTTTCTTCAGGAGTCCGGCATCCAGTTCAGCGAGCTGGAGGAAAAAGTGCTTCAGTTTCACCTCAGCAACTTGGAGTACGCCTGCGGCAGCTCCTTAAGCCAGGTCAGAATTCAGTTCACGTTTTTTAGTTTTATGGGCTCGCGCACGTCAAGTCACATCGTTTGCAGCATTCCCAATTTGTGCGCCTGCTTGCAGGTTTCTGCGAGGTCCTGGGACCACAACGAGTTCTTCGCGCAGTTCTCAGGAGACCACACGTTGCTCACCAAGGGCTACGCCGCGCTGCTCCACAAACTAGCCGAGGGCCTCGACATCCGCAAAAAGTGCCCGGTAGGGGAAAGGACGGCGTCCGTGTGGTTTTGTCTCTTCCTCAACTCCGACCGTGATGGCAAAAGTGTATTTTTATGTTTTTGCCCTCGTTTCAGGTGAAGTCTGTGGACTACTCAGGCGATGTCGTCAGAGTGACTTGCTCCAACGGCTCGCAGTGGACAGCGAAAAAGGTCAACGCAAGTGAAGAGTTGTTTTGGTCGAGCCGTTCCCGTTTCAAGCTCGAAAATTCCTTCTAGGTTTTGGTGACGGTGCCGCTGACCTTGCTGCAGAAGAACTTCATCCAGTTTGTGCCGCCGCTTCCGGACAGGAAAATGAAAGCCATCCACAGTTTGGGAGCCGGCATCATCGAGAAGGTACACGGCGACCGCACCGGAATTCTTTTTTTTTTTTTCCGTGGGTGTGCTTTTTGAAGTTCTTCTTCCGTCGCGTTTCTGGGCCAGCAGTGGATTTAGCGTAATTCCTGGCCTACAGAGCGCAAGCCTAACAGAGTACATTTGTAAAGGAAATACCATTTGGCACATACCTACGCCGCAGCTGCGTAAAAGCCGCAAGTGCCCACATCGAAACACGAGATATTTCCAGTGAAAGACGGTACACAGAAAGAGTTTAACGCTAACAGGGATGATTTGAAATAAAACTTACCGGTAAATATCACTCAGACACGTCAGTAACCTAGCAGCAACACACTAGCACAGCGCTATCACCGGCGCAGCCCTAACAGGGCTGGTAAAAGTTACTTCCTCGGCACATATATTCCACCGCTCTCATTCTTACCTTTTCCGCTGGAGTGCCCCCTTGCGGCCGTTAGAAAAAAATGCACAAATTAGCCGCATCGCCGCATAAAATAAGCGTGTGAAAAAGAATATTGATTTTTTTTTTCATCACAGTATTTGCAGTTTTACTTGAGTCGAATATTAGTTTTAATGAAAAGCTCCAAGAGGTGACGACAGCCTGAGATTGATGAATATGTTAAAAAAGAAAAGAAAATCTTCACCCAAACTTCGACGTTAATAGGCAGCAAGTGGAGGGAGGCCAGAAGAGGAGTTATATGCTCCCTCTGACGGGTTCCAGTTAAGAGTTGAGCAGTGGAATTTTGAGCCATTTGGAGACGTTTGAAATTGAAATTTGGTGCGGCCATTTGAACAGATCGCACTGAAGTTCCCGTTCAGATTCTGGGACAAGAAGATCCAGGGGGCGGACTACTTCGGTCACATCCCGCCGACTCCCGACAAGCGAGGCATGTTCACCGTCTTCTACGACATGGACCCGCAGGTTTGTTTTCTTCTGGCACGTTGAAACCCGTCGGTCCCGGTTCACGATCCACGTGTGCGTCGCGCGCAGGGCAAGCAGGCCGTGCTCATGTCCGTCATCGCCGGGGACGCCGTCGCCGCCGTGCGGGACATGCAGGACAAGGACGTCGCCGCCGAGTGCGTCAAGGTGCTGCGGGAACTCTTCAAGGAGCAGGTAGCCATCCGCCGTTTTCGGTTGGAACTGGGAAAAGCAGCCGCGGGTGCAAAAACCACCGTCGGCCGTCTCCGACAGGAGGTTCCGGAACCCCTGCACTTCTTGGTCACACGCTGGAGCAAAGACGCCTGGTCGCAGATGTCCTACAGCTTCGTGAAGATGGGCGGCAGCGGCGAGGCGTACGACGTCATCGCCGAGGACGTCCAGGGAAAATTGTTCTTCGCCGGCGAGGTACGCAGAGCTGGCAGAATTTTGTGGATTTTGAGCTACAAAGTGCCCATCAGGGAAAGAATGAGAAAGTTGGAGGTGGCTTTGGTTGGGCGTCCGGGGACTGCTGTCTTCCCCTGAAACGTTGAGAAGCCCTGCGAGACCCAACGTGACCTTGAGCTCAAGTTGCATTCGGAGCGGGGATTCACACCCGCACCCGCACCCGCGCACTTGCTTTGTGTTTCCAGGCCACCAACCGACACTTCCCTCAGACCGTGACCGGCGCCTACCTGAGCGGGGTCCGAGAAGCCAGCAAGATGGCCGCCGTCTGAGATTTGCGCGGGCGCGCTCCCGACCGGCCGGCACGGACGACACGGGTCGAAAAGGCCGCCCGACCGCGTCACGCGCAGACAAACGCAAACGGCGCGTCGGTCGGCCACCATCCGAAGGGCTTCAAAGAAACTCTGCCGCCGAATCCCAACACGTCGTCAAGAAAGCTGCCCGGGCTCGGCCCGAAAACGTGGTTCGACTCACCGTTAGGGCTCACCAGAGTGGTTGTTTCAAGTTGTTTGTTTGTGTCTACCCAGCGTTTATTACGACTGGTGTCGTCTTTTTGTGTCTAGAAGTCACAAGTAAAACGTTTTGGGGTTGGTTTGGTGGGAGGCCTGTTGGAGCCACAGCAGGAGCGAGTGATACGACGTCAACGGCAAACTCCTCACACACGCAAAAGAATATTGCGCTTTGGGCGGAAATTTCAGTAGTAATATGACAGACTTTTTACTTTCTCAGGGATGACATCAGGACAGGCAGTAATTCACGTGTTTAGCAAAAAAAAAAAAAAAAAAGATCAATGTTATCCATCGTGTCATCTCCGAGTGATGATTTCAAAGTTGGTCAACCGCACAACAAGATCGCCGTCCCTGATGTTTGTCCAATGTTCTCATTTTTTCGCACCCCCCGTGTGCGACATTTGTAGAAAATATCTTGGTCACACGTCTTGGCGCTTAGTATTTATCTGCACGTGAAATAAATCTTTCTGCAAAATGCCGTGAGTCTTGTTGCGAGTGTTGAGGTCGCCAACAAATTACAAAATAGTTGAACGATAATGTTTAGCCACTATAAAATGTGGACTGTGGGGAAAAAAAAAAAAAAAATTCCCGAGTTAAATAAAGTACTGGTGGTAGTAGAATGAAACAAGTAAATTGACATGTTTACTGGAATAGATAAGAACGCTCATGTTTAATATAGTTTAAAAAGGAAAAAGGCACTCGTATCTCAAGGTGCCGCTGTCAATGTTTTAAAATCCAAGAAAACTTTATGGATCGATTTTTACCAAAAACTAACTTTGTATTCAACTAAACATTAGTGACAACTGTGTAATACGTTTGTTTTTGACTTGACAAAAACATTCAATGAATAAATGGCAATGTTTCAACAGCGAATTAAAAAAAAAAAAGACAACAACGCGTGACGTCACACTCATGCGACGCCGACGGCAAAACAAACCGTGAGCCCGCGCAGTGATGTCATAAACCGGAGCCATCGCCGTCTGTTCAACATTCGATGAGTTGAAATCGGAGCCGAGGAGGACGCGGAGGAGGAGCGGAATTCCAGCGCATCTCCAGCGCATCTCCTGCAAGACGGACCCTCCCGCACGCTTTTCGTGCTCTTCTCGCAGGAATTCGTCCAGCAGTGTAGCCGCAATTCTGCGCCGGCTCCGCAGCGAAACGAGAGATAAGCGAGCTGCTAGCCTTGCTACGCGCGAAAGAAGCTAGCGGGGGGGGGGGGGGCGGTTCTTTTTGTTGTTGTTGGTTATTTTTTGCGGGCGCAATTTGGATGAGCAGCTTCCCTCCCGTTCGGCATCACAATGGACCGCAGCGGCACGCTACCTGATTCTTCAGGTTGTCACTCGTTGACTTTTATTACCTTCATTTTTCCCTTTCTGCTTCTGTATTAGTGCGAAGGTGGCATTAAGTTAACAAGATGTTTACTAATTACGACGCGCAAAATGCCAACGTGTCCGTAACAATGCACGTTCTTTTTTTTCCCACAAGTACCCTCTAACTTTAAAAAACAAAAAACAAAAACAAACCTACTAGCACAATTACGGAAAATCGTGTTGTGCAAAGCTGCTTGGAAAATGCAGCGAACTTCGCTGCAAATTAGTGGTTCGACGCGCCTTTCCGTGACGCCTCCAGTCTCAAGATGTCAAAATGTGAACAGCTAAATGAAAAGTTAGTCATCTAATTAGTTGTTTTGTTCAACCACTACAAGCAAGCCAAACAAAATTTTAGCAAAAAATGGAAAATTTGCACCGTTTTCGGCTAGCTCACCTGCTGGAGGGCAAGGCGGCGAAAACTCATCTTTCCTTACTTCCACAACCTGTTTTCATTTGCACTAAATTCTTTAAATAGTGTCCAACATTGTAATAGCAATTTGGGCTGAACAGTTATTGTTCTGTAAGGCACTCATTTAATTTATTTTACCTGCATATTGTCGCTGTTGCAAGGCAAATTATTTCAAGAAATAAAGCAGTGTTCATTCCGATATTTATTTTTGTGTGTGTTTTTTTTTTTCTGGCAGGAAAAACATCGATAAATATGTGGAATAAGAAAAATAAAGTAGCGATCCGCGTTGTCGTCAAGAGCCGTAGTGTGGTTAAATTGTGAACGATAACCCATCCTTATAGCCTTTTCGAAAACGACAGAGAGGCGATGCAAAAAGGAGACTCAGTCCACCGAAGACGGGCGCAGCTCCAACGCCGAGGACCAGAGCGGTGAGGCCGTGGGCCCGTTCGGGACGTCTCCGGTGTCAAATGTCTGACCAGCTTTTGCTTCCTCGCCAGACGACGAGCCGCTGATTAAGCTCAAGACGAAGAAGAAGGAAAGCAAATTATCACCGTTTCACGGCAAAAAATCCAGGGGTGCAGGTTAGGCCGGCCGGCGAATGACATTAATATTTCACCTCCAGACAATTGAAATGTTTTCCTGACCCCGAAAGCGGACCAACGCTCCGACAACGGTCCTCTGGCCAAAGCCAAAACCGGGAAGAAGTCGATGCCACCGCCCAAGAAATCGGCGCAGCCCAAGAAGAAGAAAGGTCAGCAACGCAAATTTGTCTCTGTGAGCGCATTTCATTCATGAGGTAAGTCAGAGTGCTTTATATTATTATTATACTATTATATTTAAAAGTAGTTGAAAACAAAGAGGTGAAACGTTTAAAAAAAATAATAAAAATGACGACTATATATACATATATATTTATGAAGTACAATTAAAATCGGGTGCAGTGCGA
Organism: Syngnathoides biaculeatus; assembly: GCF_019802595.1. Lineage (NCBI taxonomy): Eukaryota > Metazoa > Chordata > Actinopteri > Syngnathiformes > Syngnathidae > Syngnathoides > Syngnathoides biaculeatus. The sequence continues at coordinate 16,125,447 of NC_084640.1, read as the reverse complement.
GAAATATGATTAAAAAAAAAAATGGAAATACTGCAGTTGTTTTTCAAGGCATTTTCCCGGCGCAGACGTTCCGAACGAGGACGCGAGCTCGGACGACGAGCCCCTCGGCGCCGTCGCCAAGAAGCTGAAGGGGCGACACGAGGCCAGCGCGCCCGCGGCCACCTCGGCACAAGCCGGCGAGGCCGCGTCCAAAAGGAACGCCGCAAAGAAAAGAGGCGAGCGACACAGAATCAATATGTCGAAGCGTTGATTCATAATCATTAATGAACGTGCCGTAAAGGGGGGGGGTGGGGGGCAGGTACCGGTATGTGTCAAATTCACAATATCGGAGCCAATAATCAGATGGCCGATAGTCGGTCTGTGCCTACTTTCGAAGCCGTACACGCTCAAAGTCACAGATGCCAGAATAGAATGTGAAGAGAAAAATGGTTGGTGCCGTCTGTATCAGATTCATCGACGGTATGAGCGATTCTAAAAAAAAAAAAAAAAAATATTTGATAGATGCAGTTGTATGTTGAAACTTGACATTACGGGAAATTCAATCAAACCCACCTTGTCATTTTTGCTGATATTTTAAAAAAAGTTTTTTTCCCTCCCCCCACCTCGTAGTCTCACCGGCAGTTTTCGTGACTGTTTCCCCCCCCCCCCCAGTCAAATACACGGAAACTTCCAACGAGAGCTCGGATGACGACCCGCTGGCGGCCATCGTGAGGAAAAAGCCGATCGCCGCCCGGCAGCTGACGCCCGCCGCCAAATGCGTCAAGAAAACGACCCGAGCCAAGCGCGCCGGCAGAGCGCAGCGAGGTCGGCCTCGCAGAACGCCGCCGGACGCCGACCTGTCGCGTTTTAAAAGCGTCTTCGTCCTCAGACGAGGTCGACGGCGGCGAGGACGCGGACGGCGACGACGACGTGCCTCTGACGAACCTCGTCGCCAAGCAGAGGAAGCCGGCCGAGGACAAGAAAAAGGCGGCAAAAAAGACACAAGGCAGCGCCTCCAAAAAGAGACGAGGTAGCACAAATGGAGCAGATCCGCAAATTACAGTCGTTGCGACAACAACGTCCACTCAAAAAGACAAACTCGCATGATGAAGATGCACATACACACCGTCGGTATTTCACGCTTTTTTTTTTTTTTTTTATTCTATAACAGGGAATTTGACCTGGGAAAATTATTTTACCGAGCGGAATCTTTACGGTGGATCGGCTGGTAAAGTGTTGGCCTCACAGTTCTGAGGTCCCGGGTTCGATCCCGCCTGTGTGCCGTTTGCATGCGCTCCCCGTCTCTGCGTGGCTTTCCTCCCACATCCCAAAAATGTGCAACATTAATCGGACACTCTAAATTGCCCGCAGGTGTGATTGTGAGTGCGGCCGGTTGTCTCCGTGTGCCCTGCGATGGGCCGGCGACCGGTTCAGGGTGTACCCCGCCCTCCCCCTGCCCGTTGACAGCCGGGACAGGCTCCGGCACTTCTTGCGACCCTCGTGAGGATAAGCAGCAAAGAAAATGGATGGATGGACTCTTTATCTTGCTGTAGAATACGACCCCCCGAGTCGTTCGTTCATCCGTTTTTTCTAACATTTTTATCAAGAGTTAAGGAAAAATGTATTCATGTACGTCACACCCCGCAGTAGAGGTTCCGAGGTGAGCGGTGGCTTTTTTCCGGGAGATGCCCCCCCCCCCCCCCCAAAAAAAAAAAAAAAAAATCTGAAGAAAGAGCAAGAGTCTGAAAACGGGTCCTGGTAAAAGTCGCAGTCGAAGGCGTCGGCGGCGAGCCGGATTGAACTGAGCTGCGACATTTTTGATCCTCAGGCAACTTTCACTTAAAATTTTTTTTGTCCCAAAAATTGTAATTTGATGTGAGAATTGCACGATCGCGTCTCGTCGGGAGCAGGCCAGTCCGGCGAGAGCTCGGACGACGAGCCCCTCGTCAAGCCGCCGAAGAAATCCGCAGCCGAGAAAAAGTCCAAGGTGAAAAAAGCGGCTCCGGCTCCCAAGAAGAGGGCGGCGAGTCCCAAAGCCGCCGAGAAGTCGGCGGCGCCGGGTAACGTGAAAAGACGGGCCGGGCCGGGCCGTGCTAATCGCGCAAGGTCGGCAACGCGGCTTCTGATTTTTCCTCAGGCGGAAGCTCCGACGACGACGACGACGAGCCCCCGACGGAAGCCGTCACGTACCCGCAAGTCACCAAAACTCTCCGCATCAAACTGGAGAGGTGCGAGATTAAGGAAGCCGCCGCCGCCGCCACGGGGAGCCAAGCGGGTAAGCGGGCGCGTGCCCAGTCCCAAACTCTCAAAAAGTCCACGCCGGTACTGACGTCGTCTTTCTCGCTCCCGGACGCAGACTGGCGGCTGGCCAAGGAGCCCGGCGACAAACTCGAGGAGAGTTCCGAGTGACCCTCCGGGCCGGTGTTCGTACCCGTTTCCCAAAAGAATCTTTTTGGCCGCACGCCTCCGAAAACCGTGTTTAATGTCGAAAACCAGTTTTATATGTGACCGCTCTGAACGAGTCAATTTCGTCGGCTCCACTTTTTTAGTTTGGGACCAAACGCGGTTTTTTTTTTTTTTTTTTGGTTTGGGTCCAAACGTCAAGTTCTGCCTTTTCCGTTGGCGCTGGCATGTTTCCTACGTGTCATTTTACAATTTGTGCCCGTTTTGTTTGTCTACGGTCGAGTTTTAGCGTTTCCTGAAAGGAAAATGTTGGAAGTTGCACACGGATATTTGTTCGAGCCGTTTCATTAATTCTGTGTAAATTCAGCTCATTTGATTGAAAAATTAAATTAATAAAATGTGGTTCAATTGTTGTTTGTTTGTTTAAAAAAAGGGACCTATTGGTACGCATACGACAGATTGAAATCATAACTTGACTTTTTGAAAAGGTCACATTGACTTTATCATTTTATTTCAATTTGCTATATTCCGCTGATTTCACTGTTGAACGCAATTTTCAACATAGTGCGTTCATGATTCATTTCTACGCTTCAACTACAAATGTAAAAAAAAAAAAAAAAAGAAATTCACCTCTTTCATCAGGATTTATGATCCTCGACACGTGCTCGTCCGTATTGTACGTTACATGGGTTGAACGGCACCACGGATTGGCTGAGGTTGAGCAACGCGCGACAAACGACAACCTCCTTTATCTAACGTGGGAACGTCACCTCGGGGGGCCGTCGAGCGATCCACTGGCACGACACCGCCAAAGAATCCATATTTTCGCCGCAAATTTCCAATAATCCTTTCCACGAGAACGCGCACGTTCGCCATTCCGCGAGTGTCTTCAACTTCCGGGGCAGAAAGTTGATTTTTACCCGCGGTCAACGCCGGGCACGACCAGTTGGGCGCATACGGAACCGCCAGAATCCGCGATGTCGAACCCCCGAGCGGCTAAAACCGGGTCGCCCGGGAGAAGGTTTTGCAGCAGATCGGAACGTTCTGTGAGGCGCTCCCTCCCCAACCAGGTGAAATATATGAAACGACCCCCGGGGAAGAATTCCAATCAGGTACTTTGCGGTATTCTTAACGCTTGTACGACGACCACGTCAGTGCCTCGGCCTCGCGATCCGACGGACTTTCTATCAACGTTTCGAAACGCTCGATAATAACGGCAACTTGTTGCTGAAACTGTTGGCGAAAGTCCGTTGGCGTGGTCCGTATTATCCGTTCCCTCTCTGGCCATACAATCGGCGGCTTCATTTTTGCGTACGTGACATCCACAGCACTCGAATACGTGCGGGAAACGGCGGACGGCGACGCCAGCGCCAGGAACCAGTCGCTTAGCACAGTCGGAGGCATGTTTGTTTAGCCTCGGTTTCATCAAGACCAGCATCATCTGCTGGAACGTTGACACCGAGGAATTCTCGTCCGTCGTAGCCAAAAACCGCCTTCAGTGTCTCAAAATTGGGGAGGCCTGTGAAATATTTCACTTTCTCATCATTCCCTCGAAAAGCGTCCTCCTCGCGGCGACGCGATGGTTGCTGAGGGATTTCTCCAGCCGGATGCTCTCAAGGGTGAGCCTCCGCACCTCCGACTGAACGCGCTCGATTTGGGCGCCGCTCATCAGCGTCTGCACTTCCGCGGGACTCTTGGTCGTCACCGCCTTCAGTATCGGTAGGGTCAGCAGAGTCTGTACGCGGATTTGCGTCGGGCGACGAGCCGTCATCCCGCGACGCTAGCGGACTGGCCGCAGCGTCCAGGTGCCGTCGTTTTGCTGCCTGTTCTGCGTTTTGCTGAAATCTTGCGCATTTTTTTCTTGCGGATCCACGCTTGAATTTGTTCTGTCCCATGTTCATGGTTGGAACCCAGTCCGGATTAAGGAAATCGTACAGCTGCGCTGGCTTGCCTGAAACAATAATCACAAACATGAGCCACCATTGTCCGGGCTTGCAGATCTACGTCCCCCGTGGACTTCATGACAACAACAAAAAAAAAAATACTCACCAGTGACAAAATGATCCGAGCAGACGCGATACTGGGCCAGATTAGCCGTGTTTAGGTCCGCCCTGGACAACGCCGCCAGCCAATCCCTTTGACGCTGAGAGGAAAGTTTCTCAGTTTGTTCTCCCTGCCTCGTTATGACAGCGGGAATCCTGAAGAACGACTTGTTGCCGTCGGGCCCGGCTCTGTTGGAGCAGCCGACCGCGGCGCAGAAGTTAACCATGCCTGGAGGCCGGTTGGTTTTTACTAGTTTGGAAAAATAATGGAGATACGGCCGCCGGTAGGCTTGGTTGCTTCTTGTTGTTGTCTTCCAAAATGGCGCTAGGCCGAAAATCACCTGACCGTGACGTCTCTATTGGGAGGTGGCGTCGTTCACGCAGGCTTCCGGGTTCTCGGAGCACACGTGACAAATCCGATGAGCTGCGCATGCGCACAAGGTTTGGCGGCGGCGTACAGCTTCCGGGTTGTCATTTCACAACAGTGCAGTTGTGACATTTCATTAAGAATTCTCTTAATAATGGCAAATTAAACACAATATAATTTTAAGCACAGAGCGGCGTGCGTTTTTTGTTCCGCGTTGACCCGTGTCAGCTAACTCGCCGGCATCATGTTGCCTTTTCTGAGCGTCAGATAATATTCAGCCTTCAAATGATGTTATATTTATTACATTATATTATATTTCCGCCGCCATGACCGCGTTGCGACGTCGGACGTCGGAAACTTTGCAAGTGGCCGAAAAGGAGGAGGAGGAGGAGGACAAACACGGCGACGGTAAGTTTGCAATGATGCTAACTCAGCCTCACTTGCTAGCTTCAGCTAACAGGTCCTTTCCCCAAATAGATGGTCGAGTAAAAGATGAAGTGGCCGAAGAAAAGGAGCGGAAAGGAGGCGACGATGAAGAAGGTCGCGAGAGGAAAGAGGACGAGTCGGACAAACGGGAGGAGGACGAGGAGGAGGAGGAGACCGGAAGAGCATCCAAACGTCCTGCGTGTAAGTTCAGACATGGAGTCAAAAACACTTACACACTTTTTTTTTTTTTTGCTAATACTATCTATATTTACCTGCTAAACAACGGCACACCAGCACGATTTCATAAATTATTTTCATCGTTGCAAGAAAACAAAATTAAATTAGCTTTATCTATTACTATCATAAAAACCCCTCCAATATCTTACAACCATTGTAAACATAAATAACCCCCCCCCCCCCAATACCTCCTCCTTTTCCCTTTCAGATCATCAAACTTAAGTGAAATGCTCTGGAAAAATGGCTCTTTCACAACGCCGTCACAAACGTGCAGCCATTTGTTGGATGCAATTATTTCCCGTACAGAGATGACTAATTAGCAGAAATGAAACAAGGTTTTCCCAAGCATAGTTGGAATCCATCTAGTTCGTGTGACTCATGTGGATAATGCCCTAATAGGAAAAATATATACAAATAAATAAATAAAAATAAGAGTTGGCGGAAGGGAAAGAAAAGAAGAAGAACGGAAAAAATAAATTCACCCAAAATGTCCAACTTCCTGTCCAATGCTCTGTGTCATGTGTCCTCGAGCCTCTTTTTTAAAAATTATGATATTTTTTTTATTTTTTTTTATTTTCGCATTCTGTTACGGTTGACGTGCGTCCACCCAAATTGAACTCCCCCCACCCAAAAAAAAACCCAACATAATTTTTCTCCTGAATACCATTCACAATGCCATCATTTTCCATATTTCTCCGCAGTGAGCGCCATTCAGCACGTACTGCGGCTCTTCTTCGGATGCTTGGCGGCGGTGGCGTGCGGCACGCTTTACGCCGCCTACCTTTCAGCGTTTCACGAGAGGAAGTTCTGGTTCTCGACGAGGCAGGTGGGTCCCGCCCGCTTGACGACAGACGGCGCCACGTCGGCGCTGGGAAGTCGTAACTGAGTACAAATACAGTCACGAGTGACCCCTGACGCGATAAACCGTGTTACATAAATATTTGTAGTTAGTCGTTGAATTTTTCAACACAAACAAACCACCTTCACGCGAGTCTCATCCATACCATTGGCTAGAGTATTAGCTTCAACATCACATCAGAACTGACATGATATCATGTCCGGGCAAACAAATACGTGCAGCAAAAATTCTCTAATCGGGAAAAAAAAAGTTTGTATTTCTTTTTACAGCTGTTCTCACTTTGCGCTTTTGTTAGTTGACAACGTTTGCAAAGCTTTCAGAAGATATTTTGATAGCTTAAAAAAAAAAAAAAACGTTGCGCTAACGTTAGCTAGCTAGCACTTGTTTTGTTTTTGTTTTTTTTTTTTACATAAAGCTTGTTTTGACGGTTAAATTTCCCTTTCATTTTTTTTTTACTGCTATCTATCTCGAGGATTTCAGTCAGAACTTGTAGACGACTTCAGTCTGAGGGTTTTTTTTTTTTTTTTTTTTTTTTTTTTTTGGTATTCCAGGAAGTGGAGCGGGAGCTCACCTTCCAAGGAGGGAGCGGCATTTACTACTACTACTACAAGCACTTGCTGGCGGCCACGTCCTTCAACCGAGGTGCGAGTCTCCTCCCCTCCGGGGGGGGGTTCGGCGAAGCCGGACGGCGTCAACACGTCGTGTGTGTGTGTGTGTGTGTGTGTCGCGCGACAGCCTTCTACGAGCTGACGGCGGACGACGGGACGGTGGCGGGCCAGACCATCAACGCCGTGGAGCGTCTGTCTTTGTATCCCGAAGTGGTCACCAGCTACGTTTACAGAGTGTCCGGCGGGAAGGTCAGCCTCCAACGCTCGTTTAGCGCATCGTGGAAAAGTCGCTTTTCGATCCTTCGGAGGGAAATTCCTGCCCGCGCATCACAACTCAATATTTTGTTATCCGCCAATTTGTCTCAAGTGTCTCTGGGCGAGGGGTCCTTCTTCTTTATTTATTTGTTTGTTTGTTTTTTAAATAATGGTTTATTTTGAAAAATAATCATACTACAATGTAAAAATCATTTTCCTAGAATTCACTCGCACTATCTGACATGTTTTCCATCCAGATATGAACCGATATAATTGGTTAACTGATTAATTGAAGTAACTCATTGTTTTGATTTTATTTAAAATTGCAAATATTTTTTTAAATAAATGTAACACATTCATTTTTCTATATTTTTTCATTAATCATGTGGCGAATTGATTTGAGAGGCCCATTCGGGACTCGTGGGCCCCTTCACTCGACCCTCTTTTGATTTGATTGGATTTGATTAATTGATTTATTCGGAATAATAACACCGAAAAAAATATATCTGTATTGGAGTAAATAATTCATTTTAATTCAATTTTTTTTTTTTATAAAATACAAATGAAAAAAAAAATTACCAGAATTATTTTTTTAAATTAAACAATTGTAGATACACATTTTAACATAAATAGTTAAAAAATTGAGATTGATTAAAATTGGGGGAAAATGTTTAATTCTTCAACTGAATGAGTGTTTTTTTAATTTGTGGAAATTATGTATTAAATAATTAAGTAAAAATATACACGTATATGATTTTCCTTATTTCAAATAAAAGTCCCGATGACCCGTTCCGTCTATCTGTTTTAAAAATCGTACGTGCGAAAAAAACAAAACAAAAAAAAATGGAAATTACAGCGTGCACCAAGCCGGCCCGTCCAGTCCGCGGACTGGTCCGAAGTGAACGTTTGTTTCCTGTCAGGATTTTGTGGAGCCCATCTACTTCTACGTGGGCACGGTGTTGGCGCTGCAGGCGGCGTACGCCACGGCGCTGTTCGTCTGCAGCTGGCTGATGAGCGGCACCTGGGCGGCCGGCGCGCTGGCGGTGGCCTGGTACGCGGTCAGCAGGTCAGTCGGCGCCGGCCCGGAGGCCCGCCCGCCCGTCGCCGCTTTAACCGGCGTCCGTCCCGTCTGCGACTCAGAGCCGACGCCACCAAAGTGGAGCAGGCGCTTCCGCTGCGGGAGAACTGGGCTCTGCCATGTTACGCCTGCCAGGTGGCGGCGCTCACGGGCTTCCTGTCCAATAACGTCGGCTCGCCGGCTGAGGTCAGAACTTTCGTTATCTCTTTTTGGTTTTGCAATTTCCTCAAGTCAATTCATCAAAAGTTGTTTTTTTGGGGTTGACCTCTGAGGCCCATTTCACACAACGCTTTGGTTGAACTCTGAATATTTTCCAGAAGATGTTTTAGTCCATCTCCGAATTGTTTGACATTTGAGAAATCTTTTTCTGGAAGATTTGAGTCAAATTCCAAATTGTTCAACTTCTTACTGCTGTTTTTGTCGGTTGAACTCCAAATTGTTTAAGTTCTGAGAATTATTTTTTTGGAACTTTGCAGTTTCCCCCAAATTCTCCTTAGACTCCTCCTTTTTTTTCTTCTGAAGCTGTTGTGTTTTTCCAACTTGCAACGTTTTTTGGCGATAGCGGCGCTCACACTTCACAATTGTGCCCTCGGAGAGGCGAAAGTGTTTTTGGTGAACTCTCGCAAAGTCGTCACTGTCGCTTTCAGCTGTTGTGCTTTGTGAGCATGAGCGGCAGCACCTTAACCTTCCTGCTGGTGTGGGAGCACAGCCACTACGTGCTGTTCGTCCAGGCCTTCTGCCTCTTCCTTCTGGACTCCTTGGACCTGGTGCCGCCTCGAAAGGTACGACCGACCCCCCCCCCCACCCCCCCCCCCACCCTCGTTTGACGACGACCGGCGTTCCCCGCAGATGTCCGACATCCACAAGGTGTACTTGAGCTCCTTGCTGCTGGCTTTCTTCTTCCATTTCCACAAGGCGGCGCTGCTGGGCTCGCCGCTGCTCAGCCTCCTGATTGGCTCCGGTCTGGCGAGGTACCTCCAGGTACTGTAGTCGTACCCCTCGGGAACGCTCATTGGAGCAAGGCCATGTCGGAGTTTTGTTTTTGTTTTTTTTGGTTTCTTCCCCTCCCCCAATGAAAATAATTTCATCGTCCGCACCCAAACATTTCATAAAAATCTACAAAACATAGTTATGTAGAAGAACAAGCTCATTTGATAAAAAGGTCCAATATCTGCACGGCATGAAATCTATAAATTGCTTATTATTCATATCTGTGAATTTTATGATTTATTCTGTAATTTTGCTGCAGCAGCAAATATGTAAATTTTTTTTTACCCAGATCATTTTAATAAACATCTAATAACCAACCATTTTTTTTTTAGTAAAATGAATAAAAATGGTGAATGTGTACTTAATGCTTTATTGACTATTTGATTGTATGTTTGACTAAATGAATGAAGCCCTTATTTTGATACAGTAAAATGATACACGCATGTTCTCGTTTTGACTGTTTGTATTCATCAGTATTTTTTGGGGGTGTGCGCGAACAAATTATATATTGTCTGGATGCGCCCCCGCCCCCCCCACTTTCCTCCCTTCATTCTGCTTCTGTGACAGCAAACGATGAAGAAGGGCCCCCTGGTGGCCAGATTGCTGAAGCTCTTCCTGCATTTCCACTTGGTGTTCAGCACCAGCGCCAGCTTCAACTATTTCGTCAAGGTGCTTCCGTGACTGGACCCGATCGGGAAAGTCGGCCTCTCCCTTCTTTTTTTTTCCACGGTTGTTTTCCCTCCCTCGCAGAAAATTGTGCCCGGAGGCGAAGGTGAATTCGTCTTGAAGTTCCTGGAGGTCAAGTTTGGGCTCAGTACGACAAAGTAAGTCTGGTCGTCGGAGCGAAACTTGAATGGGGGGGGGAAAAGTCCGGTCGTTTGTGTTCCAGCGACTTTACGAGCAACTTCCTGGCGTGCCAAGCGGGTCTCGGCTCCCCCGGTCCGGATTTGTTCCTGCGCCTGACTCGCGCGTCCGTCCTGCCGTTCTACCTGCTGGTTCTGGCCGTCTGCGCGGCCTCCGCGCTGCAGGCCGTCCGCGCCAGACTCAGGTGGCCCGTCCGTCCGTCCGTCCGTCCGGGCTCGTCTCTCTCGTTCTCGTGGCCGGCCTCGTCGCTGACCCGTTTGTCCGGCTCGCGCCCTCAGCGGCCGGCGGCCCCCGCGGGACGGCCGCGTGGGCGAGCGTCCCGAGGTGGTCTACCACGTCCTTCACACGCTGATCTTGGGCGGCCTGACGCTGCTCTTCGACGGGTAGGACCCGGACCTCCCTCCGAGCGGCGCCGCCGGGTTCAAGCGCGTTCTCTCCACGATGCAGGATGAAATACTTGTGGACGCCGTACGTGTGCGCGTTTGCGGCGTTCGGCGTGTGCTCGCCGGACCTGTGGATGAGCGTCTTCGGGTGGCTCCGGGTCAAGTCGGTCCAGCCCGTGGTCCTGGTGAGACGGACGCCGCGACCGTGGCGCTTCTGCTTTCCACAACATCGTTTGAACATTTTCTTATGTTTACCATTGGGGGGGAGTATATTTCATATTTGGTATCGGTGTTTTCTATGATTTTGATGATTTGTTTCACTGCTGCATTTATTCCATCTTTTTGACTTGGAGAAACGTATTTTTTGAAAACGTGGAAAGTCTTTGTTTTTAATGACATTTATTGTTACAATTTTACTTTTCTTGCAATTGCATTCTTTTTTTTTTTTGGTGACAATTATTTTGAAAATAATGCCGTTTTTACACTTTAAATGTTACATTTTTTGTGACTATTTTATGTTTTATAGAAGAAATAATTGACTGGAAAAAATGTGGACTCTCAAATACTTTTTCCTTTTTTTTTTTCCGCTTTTAAAATGAATACTATCTTTATACTAGAATGTTGACGAATGAAAAGAGGGGTAATGATGTCATGCCAAAAATATGTAATTTGACAGGAGCCGTTTCGGCAGTAAGACTTGATTTTATGTTGTTTTCGTAGAAGCGAATGATCTCAAATGCGGATCTTTTTGTGTCCTCCTCGTAGTCTTTAATCCTGAGCGTGGCCGTGCCGACCATCATCGGCTTCAGCCTGTGGCGAGAGGTGAGTTTTTGGGCCAAACAATCCCGATTCCGATTCCGGGTCCGATTTTTTTTTTTTTCGCATCCCGGGGCAGTACTGCCCCCGCATCTTGGCCGAGCTGTCGGAGCTTCAGGAGTTCCGCGACCCCGACGCGGCCGAGCTGATCGGCTGGATCCGGTGAGTCCCCCTCCCCTCGGCGGCGCGTCTTCGGCTGCCGCGACCCGTTTCAGCGAGCCTCCCTCCCGGCAGGACCGGCCTCCCGGCGGCGGCCGTGTTCGCGGGCAGCCCTCGGCTCCTGGGAGCCGTCAAGGCGGGCACCGGCGCCGCCGTCACCGGCTTGCCGCTGCACTCGGACGTCGACATGCTGAGGAGGAGCGAGGACGTGAGGTCCCCCCCGGGCCCCGCCCCCCCTTCTTCTCCTCCTCCTTCTTCTTCTTCTTCTGACTGCGCTTGCTTTTGTGCTTTGGCAGACGTACCAGGTGTACTCCATGCGCTCCGCCGAGGAGGTCTACAAGATCCTGACCGCCCGCAAGGCCAACTACGTGATCGTGGAGGAGTCCTTGTGCAACCAGCCGGCTTCGGACCGCGGCTGCCGCGTCAAGGACCTGCTGGACGTCTCCAACGGACACGTGAGCCTCGCGGCGCCGCTCGTCTTTCTCTGCCTTTCCGGTGTGACGCCCTCCCGACGGCCCCCGCAGGTGCTCGACGACGACGCCGAGACCTTGGCCTTCTCCGGGCGCCGCCGCTTCTGCCACGAGATCAAGACCGACCGCTCGCCCTACGCCAACTACTTCACCCGCGTCTTCTGGAACCGCTCCTACCACGTCTACAGAGTCAACGCCGTCATCTCCTTCCAGTACTAAATGCGCACGAGTAGAACGACGGCCTCTTCCCGGTAACGTTGTTCCGCCACAACAGGACACAATGAAACCTGCACTAGTAACACTACTGGGCCCGCCAGGTCGGGCGGCCTGCGTCGTGCATGCTGGTTTCATGGAGCCAAAATACCCACTAGTAGCTCGTAACGTGTAGTTTGTCCTACTCGTGTGAAGAAATGTCACACAACAGTGGGGGGGGGGGAAATTGTTGGTAGTAATAAGGTGCGGTCTGGCGACCAGTGTGTGCAATTTCCTTTTAATATTGCCCAAAAAGTACGAGTATGGAGATATGAAGGAAATCAATGTTGGAAATGGAATTGAACATTTAGGATTTCAACATGTGCCAGACTGCAGTTTGTTGTCACGTAAAGTCACAGTTATTATAAGCACGTAATACCAAAATAACAAATGTGTAAGTAGTGGACAGTGAAGGGGTCTGTTGTTTTTTTTTTTTTTCCGGTGGGGAGGGGGGGACACCCTGCAGTCTCTACTGTAATTTATCCATATGTGCATTTTACTGTTCTCGTCTGAAGTTCTTCAACTTTGACTTCTTCTTGCCTTCAGCACATCCTCGTGCGATAGCGACGGCCACAGATTTGTTCTTCCTGAGGAGGCTTGTAAAATTCACAAAATATAATATTGTGCTCACCTCACTGCAATATGATGATGTTTGAAGGGAAGCAATATTGTTGCATTAGCAGTGCCTCAATAAAGTGCATGTGGGAGGTGGGGGGGGGGGTCGCTCTTATTTTGCCTTGACAGGTTTCTTGCTCCTGATGCCGAGTTGTCCGTCCCTCCTTATGTTTTTTTTTTTTTTTTTAAACATTGTTCAAGTTAGTTAGTTTTTATTAAATTGCCATTTTTTTCCCATTTTCGTTTGTCGCAGCATAAAATATATTTCGAGCTTTTGTGCAAATAAACTTGACATCTTTGTACGCCTTGCTATGGTATTTGTTTTTTTTTTTTTTAGTGACGGTATTGGTCATAATTAAATACATACACAGCAGCATTCAATGAGGCACTGTACAAACAGTTATCTAAAACAAAATAAATGTTGCATATCTCTACAAGGTAGATATCGAATTATGCGACAGTCATTTTTGTACATTTACGGTAGTAAATGTGTCGCATTTTGACGGTGATAAATTACTGCAGAATGACATTTTAAGCAGTGAGAGATGATATAAAGACGTAAAAATAGGAACTGACAACTTTGTGCGTGTGAAAGTCACTGAAACAGCAACTAATTGTATACGTGTAGTAAGACAGTAAAAAAGTTAAACTAAACGAGCCGAAAGAAATATTATTTCTATAATTTAATTTCCGATCGGGGGCACCATAAATATGCGCAAAAGCGGCGCACTTTGGACCCTCCCGAAGACGAACCGGAAGCGGAAACGACGCAATGCCGAGGCTCACACTCAATTATGTGAGAAACAGCAACACTTTGTCCCTCACCAGACTTTGAATTGATTTATACCTTCTGTGTTGTTTTAATTCATTTGTTACGCACTCAGGTAAGATAATTCACCCTCCGGCCAGCACGGCGGCTTCCAAAACGTGTCAACTAGCGAGAAACTTAATCGTAAATGAAACAACGGAGGAAGGGGTGTGCTCGATTTAAAACAGCGGCTCCTCCGAACCCAAGCGGTGGTAGATGTTATAGGAGCCCCGCCCGCGTGGGATACTAGGAATACATTTACGAACCCCCCACAATCTTTCTAACATGTTCACTTGACTTCCGATTATGTGTTCAATAGATTTGCGGTTGATATTCATTTGTTTCACAATATATAAAAAAAAAAAAAAAAAAAACAACACGTTTTTATAGTTTAGTAAGAGCATTTTTGCCTATTATTGGTCACCACGAGACAATGCTTCCACAACCTTAACTCTCAACATTGTGGTGGTTTATCATTTTTGTTTTAAAAAAAAAATTGTATACTTTTTTTTTTTTTTTTTTTTTAACAGTACCGTGCGCATATTTGCTCTCATGCTTGCTTGTGGGGAAAGGAGGGCTACAGTCTCCAAAAGTCATTTATTGAGAACAGTCGAAACCCTATCAACACACTTCCATGACGGCTCACGCCCAAGCACTTATCCACAGACATGCTGATGTCACAAGCCCTTGACAAGCCCCGCCTCTTAAAGGCAAATATCGAACGGACAGGCTGCGAGAGGTGGAGCTAGTTGAGCGTGCCGTTTTTAATTAATTTTTTTACGAAATTGCGTTCACCAGGGGAGGATGAGCGCGGAAGCGGCCGACCGGGTCGCCGCCGTGACGAGCAGCCGGCCCGGCACGCCGCTCCAGACTTCCTGGTTCGAGTTCCTCCTGGACGCGTCCCTGCTGGAGAAACACCTGCAGAAGTCCAACCCAGGCGAGTCCGCGACGGTCTCCGGGCGGGTGACGCCTTTTCCCGCGAGGCGACGGTGACGGTCCCCGTGCGTCTCCTCAGACCCGACGGGCGTGCAGCTGGTCGTCCAGTTCCTGGAGCAGGCGTCCAAGCCGTCGGTGAACGAGCAGAACCAGGTGCAGCCGCCCGCTGACAACCGCAGGAATCGCACCTTGAAGTTACTGGCGCTCAAAGTGGCGGCGTACATGAAGTGGGACCTCGACGCGCTGGAGAAAGGGTGCGTCTTACATATTTATCTTCTTGAATGTTATGAATTTCACTGCCATGAATGGTAAGGTCAGAGAAAAGATGGCGATGAGGATTGTGGAAAAGGTCCAGATTGACCGTTTAATGATCACCAATCTGATCACAAGTATCGATCTGCCACGTAGGCACATCGCAGTGGCCATCTTGTCTTATATTCATATTTGCGCTAGTGGAAAATGAACTCCTCATGAAGCCATAGCCGGAGGACTCTTCATCAATAGAATCGGTCGCAACGTGCTTCCTTTTCAGACGCTCGTACGTCACCGTCGCGCTGCCGCGAAAGGCCAAGTTGCGTCTCCGAGGTCTCGCGTCGCGTTGCTCTTGACCGTATAACGACGGCGAAGGGAAAGGAGATCCTGTCGCCGTCGACCGGGTCCGCGGACGAAGACTTTACGGCCGCCGTCAATGTCCGCGAATCAAACCCGAGCCTCGCCGTCCGCCCTGCAGCTTGAGCATCCCCGTGCTGAACATGCTGCTGAACGAGCTGCTGTGCGTCAGCAAAGTGCCGGCGGGCGTCAAACACGTGGACCTGGACCTGTCCACGCTGCCGCCCACCACCGCCATGGCCGTCCTCATCTACAACCGCTGGTGAGCCCCAAACCCGTCGGCGTTTCGGCGGCCGCGTGACCGACCCCCCGCAATCCCTCAGGGCCATCAGGACCATCGTGCTGAGCAGTTTTCCCGAGAAGCAGACCAAGCCGGGCCCGCACCAGATGAACATGCAAGTTGGCCGCGTTGAAACCGCCACAGGATTTCGCACGGACGTCAATTTGCGTCTTGCTCGTCTCTGCAGGTTGAGCGTCGTGCAACAGGAAAAAGAGATGACGGACAACATCCTCAGCGTGGTGCGGCCCGCTTCGCTTCCTGCAAGGCGACGGACGATAGTCGTTTTTAGAACAGGAACTTATTTTAGCGGCACGGTGGGGCAAATGGTTCGAGCGCCGACCTCACAGTTCCGAGGACCCGGTTCAATCCCGGGCCCGAGGTGTGATTGTGAGTGCGGCCGTTTGTCTCCGTGTGCCCTGCGATTGGCTGGCGACCGGTCCAGGGTGTGCCCCGCCTCCTGCCCCTTGGCATAAGTTCCAGCACTCCCCGCCACCCTTGTGAGGATAAGCGGCTAAGAAAATGGATTACTTTACGATGAAAAAATCTCGTTTCAATCAAACATTTCTTATTTCATCATTTTATTAGTAGTGCAAAATAAGCTTTTTATTGATCAAATCCATCCATTTTCCAAGGGGCTTATCCTCACAAGGGTCGTGGAGAGCGCCGCAGCCTATCCCGGCTGTCAACGGGCAGGAGGAGGGTGGGGTACACCCTGAGCCGGTCGCCGGCCAATCGCAGGGCACGTCGAGACAGACAACAGCCGCACTTTTGGGGCGTCCGATTAATCTCGGATGTTTTTGGGATGTGGGAGGAAAGCGGAGAAAAGCCACGCGGGCACAGGGAGAAAATCGTTTTCTGAAAAAAAAAAATATAAATCAGAATGAGAAGAGTTTCCCAAATTGCCAAAATATTTCCGGAGTGGTGATGGGAGGACTTCGATTCTGATTGTGAAAGTAACAAAGTGATTCGGCTCCTCGTGTCCAGTTGAAGGAGCAGGCCAGCGACTCCATCAGCGTCCTGGCGGGGGCGCTGCGCCTGAAGAAGGACTTGTACGTGCACACGGTCAGGACTTTGGACCTGTTGGCCGCCGACGCCTCCGCCGCCAACGGCGAGACGGAATCCTCCACGGCGGGCCTCCGCATCAGCGCCAACGAGCTGCACTGCCAGGTGGGCTCCGACCGACGCGTCCGACATTTTCCGTGAGGAAAATCGCAAACTCGGGCGCGCACGTTTATACCGTCATTTTTTTTTTTTTTTTTTTTTCCTTGTAAATCCCGATCAGACCGCTGAAGTGAACTCGGGACGGCGGTCGGGACCCTCGTTTTTCACGCCGTCCGCCTTCTCCTCGTTTTAGGTCCACTACGACTTGGGCGCCATTTTCTTCCAGCGAGGCTGCACGGACCGACCGGCCTTTGAGCAAGCCAGAGACCACTTCAGGCAGACCAAGGAGCTCCTGAGGAAGGTACGAGCGCAGCATTTCGCCCGTCGGGACGTCAAAAGTCTCCGTCTCGCGTCTCCGCCCGGCCAGCTGGACTCGGCCGTGCACGTCCACCTGGACGAGGAGCGCCTGGCGGGCTACTGGAACGCCTGCAAAGCTCTGACCGGCGACTGCGACTCGCGCGACTCTCAGACCACCCGCTACGACCAGATCAACGGGCTGCTCGCCGCCCGCGGCTACCAGGTCGGGTTTGTCAGTCGTGCGGCCAAAAAACCAGGACCGGATGAATCGTTTTCAAACTTTTGGCAGCATTAATGTGACCTTTTACACTTGACAACTCACTTGACGAAGTAAAAAGAAACAGCCGGGATGCTTCTTGCGCAAATGCGCACACCCTCCTCTCGCTGGGAATGCGCTTGTGGGCGGGGTCACGTTGAGACTCGTATTAGACGGAAGGCGAACTCTCAAAATTGGAGGCGGCGCGCAGCTGCCAGCGTGCCGCAAATTCCCTTTGTGAGTAACGCGCCTGCCTGCGCGTATCTTAATGCGCGTGCGCGCATATTTTGTAAACTTGAAACATCCCCTCCACGCTTCTTCAACACGTGCCATTCGACAGCTTGTCGCCGAGCGTTCACGTCGGCTACGGACGTCGAAGAAAGAGCGACGCTGCGAACGTACACATACGTGTCTTATATCTTTTTTTTTTTTTTTTTATCAACTTTTGTTTTAGGGTTAGGATTTAGCGTATGTTAGCTTCCTCTGTGTAGAAGAAGGGGGAACGACGAGACCGGGGGATTTCCCAGTAAGCGTCTGCTGGTACGTAACCCAGATTTCCCCTGTGAGTAACGCACGGGGGAGCGCTCGGACCATCGCACCTGAAAAAGCTCAGATGTTCTAGCGGGATTACGCTGCTGTGGTCCGATCACCATTTGGAAAGGGGCGTGTCAACTTTTGCTACGTAGCATTCAGTGCTGTGTAGACAGGTGTCGGTCGGTCGGTCAATTTTTTTGGGGGGGGTTTGTCATTGTTTTTATTTTTGCTTATAGATGTGAGCAAAGATTTGAGTTCCCAAAATTTATTTTTTAAAACGCCACAAACAAATTTGGCCGGCAAAATGTTGTCGACGGACGAGAGAACAAAAGCTGCCATCGACGTCTTGGTTTCTCTTTGTCCGTAATACCAGACCAGAAGGAGCAGCACAAGGCTCATTGAATTAGTGCACGAAATGGTCATCGTCAATCAAGTTTTTATTTAGTTCTCGTTCTTATAATACCGGCGAGGAGTTTTCATTCATTTCAACGGGGATCTTTGTATTTTTTTTTTTTTGGGGCGTGTTGGTCGCAGGGCGTGGTGGAAGCCTTCATCAAGGACAACGCCAGCCGGACTCTGCCCGACCACTTCCGGCACTCGGTCCTCAGGGAGCTCTCGTACAAGGCCCAGCAAGGGTGAGCGGCCGGCCGTCTTCTTTTTGAATCATATTTTTGACGACGCGCCGTCGCTTAGGGAGGCGGGGCTGGACGAGGTGTGCCGCCAGCTGTGCGCGTGCAACGCCGTGCGCGACGCCCTGGACGGCGAAGTCCTCGGCGTGCGCTTCCGGCAGCTGCTCATGAAGCCCGGCAAGCGCCTGCTGGACTTCGTTTTGGAGGTAAGGAAGAATCGGAAAAAAATGATGCGGATGGAACAATAAAACGCTGCGCCTCCCTTTTATGGCCTCCTGTCATAACTGTTGCGTCACATTTTTCCTTTCGAATTTCTCGAATAAAATCGAGGTCTTCATTTTAGTGTGTGTATATATAGAAAAATGGCGGTAATTGACATATTTGTAGGCACTAATTGGATTATTGTAATTTAGTCTGAACTTTTTGCGTGCTAAACCAGATAATCTGAAGAATAAATAACAAAACGAATTATGCTGTCAAAATCATTTCCAGAACGATGACATCAGTTTGTCAGTCCGTCCGTCCTTTCGGTCGTCGTCGCCTCGGCGTGTTCCTAATAATGTGGGCTCGCAGGTGTGCTCGCGGTCCCTGGAGCAGGAACCTTCGTCGGAAGCGTCCAGAAGGAACGCCGCCGCTTTCATGCGGTGAGTCCCGAGCCGGCGAGCGTCCGCCGCCCCGCCCCGGCTCCGGCCCGTAACTCGGCGTCTGCGGATTTTGCGCGGCAGCGGCCTTTGCGAAGGCCTGGAGGATCCGGCGCTGGCGTCGCTGGTGTCCTCTCACCAGCTCTTCGGCGAACTCCTGAGGGAGGAGGAGAGGACGCCGCTGGCGGAGCAGCTGAAGAAGCGCTCGGCCGCCGTGGACCTCGGCGCCAAGCCGCTGCCGTCCTTCTACGACATCCCGGGTAAGCGCTGGGCGGGCGGGAAAGTGGGCAAAAATGCCGACGGCGGCGCTCTCCTCCCGCCCGCAGCGTCGGCCAGCGTGAGCGTCGGGCAGCTGGAGCAGCGCCTCATCCTCTCCTCGGACCCGCGCGCCATCCGGCACATCCTCAACGAGCTGCACGACGCGGCCGACGGGCCCTTCTGGAAGGTCAACGGCAAGGTGGGCCCGCGGGTCGAGATCGCCGCAAATGAAGCAAAAACCGCCGGCCTGACGCCGCTCCGCGTTTTGTTCCTAGTGGGAGGTTCCTCCGGACTACATCAACGTGATCCTGGCCATCAAAGACGGCCTGACCAAGGATCTGGTCTACATCCTCACGGCGAAAGGCCTCCACTGCACGGCCATCAAGGTACCGACGGCGCCGTTGCGGCGGTCATTGTCACTCTGAGATTTGCTTCCGTTCGTCACGTGACGTCATAGCGATATAACGTAGCGTAGCGTAGCGTAGCATGCTAGCATCCAAGCATGTCGCCCTCGCGAGATGTCGTCTTGTGACGTCGTGACGGGACTTCACGTCATGCAATCGCATCGGTTTAGCTCCGCCCTCACAACGCCCCACCGCGACGCTTTCCTTTCAGGACTTTGCGCACGCGCGGCAGCTGCTGTCGGCCTGCCTGGAGCTGGTGACGGAGTTCTCGCCGCGCCTGCGGCAGGTGATGCTCAACGAGCTGCTGCTGACGGAGGTCCGGGCCCACGAGTCGGCGGCGGCGCTGGACGGCGGGAAGGAGCGGCCGCCGCCCGACCTCGTCAGCAGAGTTCGCGGCTACCTGGAGATGAGGATACGCGGCGAGTTTCGCCGACGCCGGCCGTGCTCCCGGGTCTCCGCCGCCGCGACGGTCCTGCGACGGGGTTTTTTTTTTTGATTTGTTTTTGCGCAGACCTTCCGCTGCGGCAGGCGGTCGGCGAGGAGTGCGTGGCCTTCATGTTGAACTGGAGGGAGAACGACTACCTGACGCTGCAGGTGCCGCCCTCGGCCGTCGCCGGCAATCCTTACGTCAAGGTGACGCGCGAACGTCGGCAAGGAAGTGTTTCTATCGAGAACCCAACCCAACCCAACCCAACTTTCTTTTTTTGTCAGCTGGGGCAGCTTCTGGCGTCCACGTGCAAGGAGCTCCCGGGTCCCAAAGAGAGCCGGCGCACGGCCAAGGAGCTTTGGGACGCGGTGGTGCAGATCTGCAGCGTCTCCGTCCAGCACAAGCGGAGCAACGACGGCCGCGTGGGGCTCATCAAGCACCGCGAGTCCTCCATGGGCATCCTGCACAGGTGCCGGCGCGATCGGGAAATAAACACAAAACGTCACATTTAGCACGTCTCGCGTGCCGCGCCAAACGGCAGATGATGGCTGGAACGCACATCTTTTCATAATTAGAAAAAGATAAAAATACCAAATGGTTAAAAAAAAAAAAGATGTCAGCAGTTTCATGAAAACGATTTGCGTGTGTTGCCCTTTGAACGCAAAAATGAGCTAAACATGAAAGTGGTCACAGTCTTGTCTCAAAATAACCGCGTGCCTCATCCTGGCACTTCAGCTCGCAGATCCCTCTGGTGCCCTGCGACGTCATCGCGAGGTTTTCCCCGGCGGCGTCGACGCCAAAGACGGATTGGAAACGCTTTGCCTTTGTCTTTGTTTTTGTGAAAAAGCAGAAGAAAATTGGATGGATGCAAAATCTTTCGAAAACGCATTGCAAATCACAAAACCATTTTTTCTTTTGATGGATAACATCTGCCACTTATGGAAAAAAAAAATGCGGGCCGCGTCTTTACCGTTATGGAGCAGATGATATGAAAACAATGGCACAAAACGTTTTCCAAACTTGTCATTTTTAGCAAAATGTCCTGATGTCCTTTTGATGGATAACATCTGCCATTTATGGAAAAATGACTCCAATCGCTTGATTTTCCAAAATGCGGGCCGCGGCTTTACCGTTATGAAGCAAACGATATGACGCGCTTGTTTTTTTTCCCCTCCAGGAGCAAATTCATCACGTTTGTCAAGAAAATCCGAGTGAGTACCAAATAAAAAGTTGTCGCCGTCGTGGTGGCGTGACGTCGCGTTTGTGCGCCAGGAGCCGCTGGTGCTGACCACGTTGATCTCGCTGTTCGTGCGGCTGCACAGCTTCGTGCGGGTACGACGCCGCCGCCCCCGCCGCCGCTTCTTCTTCTCCTGCGCCGGCTCTCGCGACAATTGAGTCTACGCTCTGCCGCCCCCCGCAGGACGACATCGTGAACGACGTGACGGCCGAGCACCTCTCCATCTGGCCGGCGTCGCTGCCCAAGTAAGACGCCGGCCGTCTTCCTCCCTCCTGCGATCGCGCTCTCTCAAGGTGCGCTCGCACCCGTCTTGCAGCATCCAAGCGGTGGACGTGGAGGCGGTGGCCGTGACGGTCAAGGAGCTGGTGACCTACGCCCTCACGCTCAACCCCAACAACCAATCGTGGCTCATCACGCAGGCCGACATCTACTTCGGTAACGACAGCGCTAACGTCACGTGACGTAACGTCGGCGCCTCGCTCCGGATCTTTTAATCACGGCGGCGGCGTCGTCGTCGTCCCCCGCAGCCACCAACCAGTACTCGGCCGCCCTCAACTTGTACCTGCAGGCCGGCGCCGTGGCGTCGGATTTCTTCAGCAAGGCCGTCCCGCCCGACGTCTACACGGACCAGGTGGTCGACCCCCTTCCCCCGCGGCTCCTCCTCACCCCCGGTGACGGTTTTGTGTTTTCGCCTTCAGGTTCTGAAGCGGATGATCAAGTGCTGCTCCATGATGAACTGCCACACGCAGGTCGCGTGCACGCAACAGAACAAAACGCACGCTATCGAATGGAAGATCCGCGTGATTTGCGCTAATGTCGGCCATTTGTGTGGCGCGCGTTGCAGGTGGCGGTCCTGTGCCAGTTCCTGCGGGAAGTGGACTACATGACTGCGTTCAAGGCGCTCCAGGAGCAGAACAGGTACTGTCCGCTTGTATTGACGCCGCTACGAGCCAGCTAGCGTGTGTGAGCGCGTTTGTGTCTGTCGAGGCAGCCACGACGCCATGGACTCCTTCTACGACTACATCTGGGACGTCACCATCTTGGAGTACCTCACGCGTATCCTTCCCCGGATAATCCATTTTAAATTAAAAAAAAAAAAAAAAAATAGATGTGTGTGTGTGTGTGTGTGTATATATGCGACCTTGACTGTGCGGTCAGACATCCACCACAAGCGCGGTGAGACGGAAAAGAGACAAATAGCGGTAAGAAACGTCAACACACGGCGCATATAAAAAGTCCACACACCTCTTGCGATAGAAAATAAGAAATCTCAACTCGTGTTGGGCGATTTGACTACAAGAATGGCAAGAAAAGCCTTCTCGAACATCCAAACTTTTATTGGGCCGTTCAGGAGGGTGTCTGCTGCCGCACTCTGTAACAAAGTAACTGCCACTGAAGAAGTAAGTAACTAAACCAGCAGTCAGGAAAAGCTTACTAGAACACGTGGAGTTTGTAAGAGGCAAGTGTCGGTTGCCTCTCGTTTGGATGTGATTGGTTCTTTTCCCGACGACAAGCCGGTGCTTCTTTCGGGAGCATATTTAAAGAGAAAGCTGACACTTGAACGGGGGTGTGTAGACTTTTCCGATCCCACTCTATTGTTATCACATGATGGAATTGTGGTTTATGTTGTTTTTGTCACGGTTTCCACGTTCCGGATTTTTGGGTTAATTGAAGTCCAAACAAAGCAAAAAACGTTTCCATTTTTTTTTTTTTTTGCTATCGTGATGGTTGATGCCACGATGCGAGCCCTCACGTCGCTCCCTTGAAGACAATTGTGGTCTTTTTTTTATTTTATTTTATTTTTTCCCCCGGGCGTCCTCCGCTCCCCAGATGAAAGCCATCGGTCAGGCCGAGCTGAACACGAGCAACCCGGAGGAGGTTCTGCAGCTGGCGGCCCAAAAGCGCAAGAAGAGGTTCCTGCAGGCCATGGCCAAGCTCTACTTCTGAGTCGCGGACCGTAAATACGGCAGGAAGTTGCTCGGAATGGCGTCTCGGACTGGCCCAAAGAAAACGTTTTCCCCCCACGCGGCGTCTTTGACGTTTATGACGTGAACGTGTTCCGGTCGCACGGCCGGCGAGTCTGCGGGCGCCTGGATGCCCAAATAAGTCCACGCGCGACTTCGGCGCCGCTTTCCGAAGATCAGAACAACGCCGGTGTCATTTTTTGCTTTTTTTTTTTTTTTTTTTTTTAGTACAACACGTTTATATTCATTTTTTTTTTTTTAATGAATGACAATTTTGGATAGATTCCGAAATGTTGCTTTGACATTGTGTCCGCCAAAGTCCACCCCCGTCGGTCTCCTTTTGAACTTCCTGTCCCAACACGCGTCCCAAGTTCTGGTTTGCAGTTTGCCAGCTGCCCTGCAGGGAGCGCTCATCTGCGAAGGTTCAATAAAGGCAACAATGCGCAGGATTCTTTGGGCTTTGTATAACCTATTGGTGAAATCAAGTATATTCATATTTAATTTTCAAACATTATGCATTCCATTCCAGAGTTCTCGGCCGAAGGTGGCCGGGACGGGTTCCGGTACGCCCCCGAGATGGGCGTACGGCCCGACTAGCGGACGTTCGGTACAGTGTTTTTTTTTTTTTTTTTTCCCCTATGATCACAATAATTTTGAATGAATTAAAATCATTTCAAGGTATGATGGCGTAGTGGCACACACGCCTGCCTTCGGTGCGGGCAGCGTGGGATCGATTCCCGCTCAGTGACGGTGTTGATACTGGCCCTGTGACCAGTTCGGGGTGTGGTTTGCATTTTGCCCGAAGCTAGCTCGGGTGGGCTCCAGCTTTCCCGCGACTCTTGTGAGGATAAGCGGCTTGGATAATGACATATTTCAAGG
Organism: Syngnathoides biaculeatus; assembly: GCF_019802595.1. Taxonomy (NCBI): domain Eukaryota; kingdom Metazoa; phylum Chordata; class Actinopteri; order Syngnathiformes; family Syngnathidae; genus Syngnathoides; species Syngnathoides biaculeatus. The sequence goes on along the minus strand of NC_084640.1, from coordinate 16,101,324 downwards.
GACGCATGCGCGCACGGTCAGTGGCTGCGGGGCAGCAGACGAACCCTTTCCCGGACCCCCGACGTTCCTTTGTTGCGTCGGATCCAAGTGTTAAGCGTGCGTTTGTGTGCGCTATTAATGCTCATATTTTGTGTGTGCGTGTGACAGCGGTGGGATCTTTTCCACCCAGAAAGAACAAATGTCAAACATCGCAGACTTTATTAAAAGTCGCCAAATGCACAAGCAAGAGAGAAGAAGAGGACATTTTGAGAAAATCAATCCCAGCTATGAGCAGTGGGTGGGTCGGCCGGAGAGCGCCCCCTAGCTTAGGAGAACGTCAGTGCAGCAGGCGAGCGTGTAGATGACGCCCGCCAGGCACAGACTGCCGGGCGCGACGGCGGCGCCCGCCCCGAAGACGCTGTCGTCGGGCGGGGTGGCCCGGGTGACGTCGCCGACGGCCGCGGGCGTGGGGGCCTCCCGCACGCTGAATTCCCGCGAGCTGGCGGTCCACTCGTCCAGGGCAAAGACCATGGTCAGGTCCTCGGCGGCGGCGACCACGGACAGGTCGCTGAAGTTGGCCCAGCAGGAGCGGAACGAGACGGTGACGTCGCCCTCCAGACCGGCGGCGACGGCGCCCGCCGAATCCTTCAGGGTGGCCGTCGCCGTCATGGTGGTCACGCCCACCGAGACGCAGTCCCCCTGGAGACGGCAAAATTGGGCGGCGGTGGGTGTGAGAGTTCCACTTGACGCCGGCTCCTCCTAGTAGTGGTCGCTGAAATATTGTTCTTATGACGCATATTTTTGGACGTACAATTGTTGAATTCAAATTTCATCCGTGACTTTCATTTGATTTGTATTTTACAAAAACCACTCTGGTTTCTGACCTGATTCTGTTTTTATTAGTTCCTTCATTCATATTATTGTTATTATTATTTATGTGCTCAGCTGGAAAGGTCCCGGGTTCGAGCCCGACCCTCCCCGTGCGGAGTTTGCACGTTCTCCCCGTGCCTGCGAGCGTGGCTTTTCTCCGGGTGGCCACTCCGCTTTCCTCCCACATCCCAAAAACATCCGACATTAATTGGACGCTCTAAATTGCCCCAAGGTGTGATTGCGAGTGCAGCTGTCGTCTGTCTCAATGTGCCCTGCGATTGGCTGGCGACCGGTGCAGCGTGTACCCCACCCTCCTCCTGCCCGTCGACAGCCGGGATAGGCTCCGGCACTCCCCGTGACCCTTGTGAGGATAAGCGGCTAAGAAAACGGGTCTCAGGGGTGATGAATAAATACGGACGCAGCCGCTCACCTGCCGGTCCACGGCCTTGAGGCTGGGCTGCCGCACGAGCGGTCCCACGTACGGACCCGGGACGGGCTCCCGGACCAGGAGCAGCCGCTCCACGCCGGCCACGCGGCTCATCTCGGGTTCTTCTCTCGTCACCTCCGCGGTGGCCTCCTGCAAGGCCCGGGCCGAAACATCATTTTCGCTCCGGTCGAAGTTTGTGCACTCGAGGGGATTTCAGCCTCACCTGGTTCCAGCGGGGGTCCGAGGACGGAGGCGGTGGGGGGAGCACGCCCACCGACGTGACGTTGAAGCCGATGGAGCGACTGAGGTTGCCCGAGATGGCCGCCTGTCCCAAACTGTCAGCGATCTTCTCCAATAACTGGAAGTCCTCCTCCTCTGGAAGAGTCGCGTGGGAACGGCAGACTTTTAGCGAGAGAAGTGGGATCAAACCTGGACCGGCCGCCAGTTTAATAGCAAGGCAGACCAGACACACCTTTGGACAGTTCTGAGTCTTATTTGATTGTTTCAGCATGCGAGAGGAAATTGGAGGAACTGGTAATACACGACTCTAGCGTGGGATTCCAAACTGGAACCTCCAAACTACACATCAGACATGCTAGCCGCGATAGCACCGTGCTGCCCAGCATTTGTTTTCATATTGAGTCAGAGCCCTAAAAACTGAAGAAACCGCAAGTGTGAGGCGTACAACTTGAGATTCAAACTCACCGTCGGTGCCGTTGGAGACCTGCTGGACCGGCGGCTTCTTGATTTCAACCTCCACCGTCAGGCCTGTGGACCTCTTCCTCCGACTCGAGTCCTCCCGGATGATCTTGGCGACCCGGATCATCTCGGAAGGGACGTTGAAGAAGGCGGCCAGGTTGCGGACCAGGTCGTCGCCGAAGAACTGGTCTTCGGTCATGGCGGGCAGGTTGAAGGAGATGACGAGCTTGGGGGACATGCGGATTTCCACCGGTTCTGATCCCCTCAGCAGGACCTTCAACATCTTGGAGTTCCGGTCAAAGAAGTTGGCGCCCAGGGTGGAGCCGTTGAGCTCCGGGACGTATTCACCTGGACGCAAAACGCCGACGACCTTTCACCACGCGCTCAGTGGGAGGGTTAAGAGTGGTACCTTGGCTTACAAGTGACCTGCCTAAAGAGTTTTTCAAGGTACAAACGCCAGACCGATATGCCAGGTTGTGAAGTACGACGAAAACAAAAAAGGTACTTTCATGATGAAACGGCACAAACATGCTAACCAAATGAGCATTGATTTTTGCAGGCCTTTCCTTTTTTAACAAGTTCTATTTGAAAAGACGCGAGCAAAACATGAAGATACAAAAAAAAAAATGTAATACATTCTTTATCCTCTGCAACAAACAGCCTACGTCTTCTTAAAGCCTACGTGAGTACTTGGTACCTTCGTAGGTGGGCTCCTTCAGGGTGTAGTCGGTCTTGTCGTGGTTCCACCGGGCGTTGGTGGGCGCCACCAGCTGGTCGCCCGCATAGACGTCCATCTGCTGCGGCTTGGAGTAGAAGACGGATACCAGCGCGGTCTGAAAGCAAACGAAGAGCCGGCAAATGTGAAATTATTCATTTGTTAAGTGAAGAAAATACAAAATGCATCACAATATACAGTGCGATAATAATAACATCAGTTAATGATCAACCCGTTGGAATTAAAACGATACAAACAAATCCAAACAAAGTGAGAATAAAGTACGTGTTCAGTTCCATTTTCCAAGCCGCTTATCCTCACGTAGGCCGCAGCATTTAGAAGACATTCAAAAGAAGGAAACAAAACCAGTTCATTGAACACAATGAGAATTTTTTTTTATTTTTGGAGTTAAGATGAGGATAAATATTTCAAAAAGTAAAAAAGAGAAACAAAATAGAATTCCCAAAGTACATCAAATATTCAAATGACTGGAAAAAAAAATGTCCATGTAACCTAGTTAAAGAATTGCTACAGTTAAATGTTAAAATAAAAATAAAAATAGGTTATAGGTTTTCTTTATACAAGCTGGTGGAATATTTGTTAAACTGTGTGCTGAATTTATTTCCCGTTGAAGGGATTAGTATTGAAATGTTTGTTTCAATTTGTTGAATGTTCAATTTGTGAAAATAAATACTTTTGTTTTGTCATTTTATCACGGTAACCTGTGTTGACGAACGACAGGAAGTGACGCGTGGGGGGAGGAGTTGAGGGAGAGAGAAAGCGCGGGAGCGAGCGAGTACGAAGAAAAGAAAAGTTAAGGGCGGACATTGGTCAAAACGGATCAACTTGTTCGACAACGACTGTTGACAGTTCAATTGTGATAATGTGTTGTTTGTTATGGACTACTCAAATCACGCCGCAACGTGGCGGACTTAGCCGCTAAAACTGAGGATGGGAGGAACTTTGCTAACACCGGCCAGCGACAGGCTAACGCCAGCTAGCGAGCTCTCTGTCGGAGCACAAGGAAGAAGCTTCGCAAGGAATCGGACCGTCAGGACTTGGACGAGGCTGGACAATTGGACACAACCCTCGACTGCCGTTTGAAACGCTGCAGAGAAATTGGGGTTTGAATTTCTTTTGTTTTGGGCTAATTTCACATCTGTACGAGCCCTTAAGTTAGCCTAGCTTAGCTTAAGTGTGCATTGTGTACCAGTTATGTTGATTTGAATGTATGTTTTGTATACATGTTTGATTTTCCAACCTTTATTTTGTTATTAGATGTTCACACTTTTTCTTACATAACCAGGTCTATCATTTTGACTATCTGCAAGACATTTAAAAAAAAAATTGAGGAGTTTATATGGTAGCTTGGGTGTTTAAATTAAGATAACTTGAACTGGTAAGGGGAAATATTATTTCAGAGACCTTTTGAGAGAGAATAAGTGCACAAGAGTAAAGTTGTAATAGAAGTTTAGAATAATTGTCATTCTGTTACTTGATTAATTCCTAATTTTGATTGCGTGAAGAAGTCAGGTTAGTCTACTCTCATCAAAGTATGATATACTTGAGAGGCGCTACATCCACTTCCAATACTCGAGTATAGAAGTGACTTTCAAGCGCGTCTGGAGTCTGACCTCGGCCCGCTCAGCGTTGAGCATCATGAGGCGCAGCTTTTGAGGGCTGACGCCGGTGAAGAAGACGTCGGCGGGGCGGCCCGCGGCTACGATGGCGTGGAACAGGGAGACCCTCTTGCGGCACGTGTAACCCGAACACCAGCCGTGGTCCTGCGGGCCTGCGCGCACGCCACATAGTACGACCGGGAACGTCCGCCGGGATTGGCGGCCGCGGCGACGGTACCGTTGATGAGGTCGACGTGGCCGCCGCTAAGCACCGCCACCGGACTCAGACGTCGGGTCTCCGTGTCGGCGTCCAGACTTTCGATGACGAGCATCCTGTAGCTGAGCGCGGAGCATTCGTACGCCTGCCATGCGCTCACGTAGGTGCAGTTCTCTCGGATAACTCCTGCGCAAACGCGCCCGCCGAAGTCACTCGCCGACTCCTTTACTAACATTGGCGTTGCAAGTGTGCCCGAGCGTTGGTTTACCTTTGTTGGGGGCGATGCGTTCGACGGGGATGCGCGAGCCGTTGGGGTAGGTGAGCATGACCTTGGGGATGCGGTGGTCGCCCAGCCCCCTCCGGGGGTCCCCGTCCCACTCGAACTCCGACTGCGGCACCACGCTGCCCGCCGCCGACAGGAAGGAACCGTCCAGGTCGCGCAGCAAACTCTTCTTCTTGGCGTCGCAGTCCAAGTCCACGCAGTCGGACGGGTTCACCTTGCTGACACCCCCGCACGTGATTGGGATGAAAAACATCGTGAGAAATAACAGCAACATCAAAAAGAAGTCAATCGCAACGATCGGAATCATAAAATAATGCGAGGTATCGCTTTTGTGTGTCTGGGAAGAAGTGGCAAAACGGTAAAATTGAACACAGTAAGAAAAGGTCTGGATGTCAAAATGCAAAAATGCTGGAAAACGAAGATTACAAGAAAACGAAATCTAAATGAATAAAAAAATATATATTTTAAGGAATCAAAATGGAAATTCTGCATTGGTTACGTAAAAAAACAGAACAGATACTGTATATGAATAAGGGCAAATGTGACCCATAAAAAAGTCAAGAACGAAAGGATACATTTTTAAAAATAGCTTTTCCTGCCCATAAAACTAAAATATAACACGCCTCGATCAAATAAAATCAAATGAAATAATAGTCGTCAACCCTAAAGCCACCGCGTCGGCGCCGATGTGGTTTGATGTCGTTACCCAATGTCGGGCCTGTGTATGAACACTCGAGCGTCTCTGGCGCCGTCGACGACGGTCAGGCCCCAAACGTGGACGGGGTGCTGCAAGTCCTCGTTGCGGGGGTTGCTCATGAACATCACGTCGGTCTCGCCCGGGCACCCCTTTCGGAAGCCCGCGAACGTGGAATCTGCACGAGAGGGGCGGGTGAGGCGCTAGCTCCCGACGCCCGTTGTTGTTGTTGCAACTCACCGGCGACTTCCATCAGGCCTCGGATGGCGTTGTAGTTGATGTTGCCGTGATGGGGCTTGATCGGAGCCGCGTTGTGAGCCGACGCAAAAGACGGCCAGCAGATTCCCGATCTGCCGCCTGGACGCGCCGGCGCAAACGTTACTTTCAAGTTGGGTCAGCATTTACACAAAAGTAAAATGAAATTTCAACGTACAAATTCAATTGACACTTTATTTGAATTTAAACCAGTTTAAGTAATTTGCCGATAGAATCTCCAAAGGGAATGCCGCGGACTCGAAAGTGTCATTTGTTACCGTTGACGGGTCTGGGGGCCCGATGCAGCCGGCTACTGAATATGTTAAAGTCGCCGGCGTCGAGAGTGTCGGAGCAGTTCAGGTGGGGGCTTCGGCCGACTAGCACGGCATTCTGGGAAAAGAACACAGAGGAAGAGATCGGCCCAAAAAAAAAAATGCCCAGCGGTATTTCCGTCTTACCTCCACGCGGATCTTTTTATCGGCGTACTGGTGGGACAGAGAGGGCGGGGCATAGATCATGGGCATGATGCCCATGCCGTTGTCCACCAAGGTTACGTTGGCCACTCTGACGCTCATGTGGGTCTGGTAGGGGTGAAGGCCCAGGAATAAAAAAAAAAAACTCATTTTAGTTCCGTGGAATAAAGCTGGGATACGTTGACGTAGATCTTTAAAAATTTTCATATTAATCTGGAGCAACTGGGGACAACCGTGGGCTAACGACATCGGCAAAGGTAAAAATTAACGGCGGCACGGCAGATGAATACTTTGCTTCAATTTTGACACGGAGCGGGTAGTCCCGTCTTGCACTCGGCACATTTCCAAGATGGCTACGCGGTATGTAAGATTTTCGACCTTGGACCACTACGTCATCGTGATACTGCGCATGAGTCAGAATACTTGTCATATAAATCCTGTCGACTCTCCTGGAGTCGGTCCACTCACTTTCGAAGCTTCTCATTCAATGCAAGAAAAAACACAAATCGGTCAAATCAAAATAAAAAAAAAAAATGGTGTGTTTTTTACCTGGAAGTAGATCCCGTAGTCAAAGTTCCTCCAGACGAAGAAGCGACGGATCAGGGAGCAGCCGGGCAGCCCGTCGCCGTTCATGTAGACGCCGTGGAGGCCGCCGTGAGCCTCGTTGTCAGCCCACGCCTCGTTCTCGTGAGAGGAGCCTGCACCAGTTCACGTCATCGCTCAGAAGAGCTTTGATTTGAAAAGATGGATTTCGCAAACGTAAACAAGCCTTCACCGGAACACGGCTCGCCATCGACGCGGTAGGCGACCCGCTCGTAGCCCGCCGCGATGTTGTGCAGCATCACCGCGTCCTCCCCCTCGTTCACCTGACGCCAAGAATGAACACGTTAGGAAGGCTAGCCTTCTGGACTCATTTAGTTTTATACATGTATGACTTCATTTTGCCCATTCAGTTAGTAATGGTTGTAAAAATGACTTCATTTTCATGGGAAAATTTTGACATTCAAAAGGATTTGACTGACCTTAATGGCAGCAGTCCAGTCATAGTTGAATTCCTCCTCCCTGTCTTGGTATGATCCCGGCCACAGAGTCATGGTAACCAGGTTCCTCCTCAGCATGATCCTCTTGCCCCAAACTCTGATTCCTGAACCATGGTCACAACCCCCATTAGACTTTGCTTTTTTTGTTTGTTTTTTAAATTAAAGTGGGGATTACCGTCGCCCACAGTGTGATGAATGACGTTGTCGTCGATGGCCAAGTCGTCTGTTCCGAACACGCCGATGGCTGGCGAGAAACCGCTGTGGAAGGAACACCCCTGAATAGACGAGTCGTTGGCCTGAAAAACACCAGCTCCTCCGTGAACGCGCATACACAGCAGTACTTAACAAAGTGGCCAGTGAGCAGCCCCGATTTGTGACGTACCCTTTCCAGGCCGAGAAAGGACACAGAGTATCGGGGGTCGTACTCATCGGTCCAGCCTTCCTGACCGGAGTGGTAGAATTCTACGTTCCGCAGTTGAGCTTTGCCTAGAAGAATCGTTTAAAATAGAAATAAACCAGTGGGACTGGCCACGCCCCTCACAGGAAGCCGCGCCCACGGCAGTGGCCAGGCCATGGCCCTTGACAAGGACAGACTTATCGGAACACCTTTTCTCAGGTAATCAATGAAAGTTTTTCAATACATGTGGAATAATTGTATGCTCGCCATTGCCCTATGAGAAGAGTTTTGGTGGAAAAGTTCCTCTTTCTGTTCCCATCAAGCCACAAACGCATGTGACATAGACAAGCAATTTCAGTTGTCGACAGTTTTGTCTTCAATGAAGCTAACGCTCGTGTTCTTGAAATGTGCTTCCAATCCCAGACCTCAGAACTTCTTTTGCTCACGTGTCGTTCTTACCTCTGAAGTTGAGTCCTCCCGAGGAGAAGGTGCCAACCAGCATTCGGGCGCCGAACGACTCGGCCATCATGTTGGCGTATTCCTGGCCGACGATCTTGATGTTTCTGGTCAGCAGGCCGACGTCCGCCGCCAGCGTGTAGGAAAGTGACGTTTCCTCGATGGAGTGTTTCTCACCTGGAATTGGACGTGGAGGCAAAACCCAAATCTGAATTTGAAACGTTTGAAGCTAATCTATGTCATTGAAACCAGAACAGCAAATCACATCTGTTCCAATACAAAAAGGGAATTCATTGGCTTCACCGTCTCACTACATTTCAATGGGAGAGGACGTGTCTGTATAAAAGTCGAATAAGTCCGAAGATTCTCAGTCATCCAGGTCGGGGTATTTGGCCAAAACTGAATTGAGTCAACTGGACTTTTGTTGAAATTTCACCTTTTTATCCAAAAGCTTTTCCATGACATTAACGTCAAGGTTGTTGCTCTTGCTAGCTGTGCGGCTAGTCAACGGCTGTTTTTATATAACAAGCAAGTGTTCCCCAGCTGTGCGGCAAATGGCTCATTGGTGGACACTTTTCCCATGGAATGGGACATTCTTTGCGCAGAGACGTGAGGATTTTCGTCAGCAGATGTGAAGTGGTCTTCAAAAAGACCCCAAGTGCCCCCGTTCAACATTTGCAGATCAATTGAAAAGTCACTCATCCCATCTAGAGTTTCTGCACTGAACTGACCAATGTGAGTGTGGTTCAGAGGTTCGCTCAAGGTAAGGACGCGGCCGTCGGCGGACACCACGGCGATCTTCCGTTTCTCTGTCTCCCAGACGCTGTAGCTGGTGGTGGAGATGACTACCTCATCTCCGGCCTGTACGCACATGCGATCCATGAATAACTAATAACTGAAGACTAACCACCTGAAAATGAAATCGAGCCAGACCTTCCAGTCGACCGGCTCCACCAGGATGAGAGCACTGGAGCCGGAGTTGGCCGTGGTGGCGAGCTTTGTGTGATAAACGCTGTGCTGTTGTCCGTAGAGCTCCAGGATGCCAAACACACCCAGGACCTTGGATCCCTGGTTGGGCCCATTCGGCAGAGGCCAGTCAGGGGTGCTGTGGTTTCCCCGAAGTCTGATGTGCAGCTCCCCGTTGAACGGTTGATCCTCGCTGCCCGCCAGCAACCTTCCTCCCTGGAACCCGATCACACCCGAATTTTCACAAAACGGAGCACCCTCTTGTTGGCCACAAGACAGACTGTAGCTTTGACGGCCACCTGGATGGAGATGTAGATCGCGTCGATGACAACGGTGTGGTTCTGCGACGTGGCACGAGCCGGATGGCTGGACGAGCCCTGAGACTGTTCGGAGACTTCCAAAACTCCCATGATTGTCAATTTGTTCATAGGAGGGGTGTTGGTGTCCAAGACCACCCACATTCCTGTGGATGTACAAGTCACTTGTTGCATTTGGATTGCCAACCAAAAATTCAACTTCTCTTGTTGCTCTTGTCACATTTTATGACTTGCGTTTGCCCTTTCTGATGCAACCCAAATGTTGAAATTTGCAAATATTTCAGTACCTGGTGGAATGAGCACATCAGCGCCCTCTGTTGGCACACTGAAGTCATTTTCAGCCGAGGCCTCCCAGAACGACGCGTTGGACCACAGACTGCAAAGCGCACGGAAATTTTAACACGACCCTCGTGTAGCACAGGAGTGTCAAATAATAGCGTACACGAAGTCGTCAGGCCGGTCGGTGGGCAGAGGCGCAACGGTGGCAGGCGGCGGCGGGATGCAGTTGTCGAAGAAGCAGCGGTACACTTTGAAATCCACCGATACGTCCACCGCAGAACCATCCACGCTGCTGCGGCGCTTGCGCTGGCTGCTCTTCCCTGACACTGAACGAACAAACGCAGCGATGATTTAAGAGGATTACACACATCACGACGATTGGACTGAATTTGAGCCCGGTTGCTCCCTTCTGATCAAGGTCAGTAAAAACCTGGTAGTTAAATATTTCAAAAAGATTTTGTTGATTGATTTATCGTGCAAAATTCTCTTCTGTGAGAGCCTCCCACAGCTCAGTCTTGGTACTATGCCAGACTCGGTTCTGCGTGTGGTGTACTCTGGAGTACACCGCGCCAGATAAGACCAAAGAGCGGGCCTCACCCATGTAGTAGAGGTCCTTGTTGTCGAGGTACCAGTCGCCGTTTTGGTTGGAACTAAAGGTGAGTGGCGACGACGAGCCGTTCCGCTCGTCCAGAATTCGGACCATATTTGGATTCTGGGTGAAGTTATGGTGGATGATCACGAACTGATCAGACTACAAGAGAGAAGGCCGGGAGGCCGGTGGGTCAAGGCAGATCGTCGTTGTCATCCCAGACTGTTTGGCGAGGGAAGAAGAAGGAAGAAGCCGAACCTCAAAGCCATAGAAAGTCGCGCCGTAGCTGATGTTGGTGAGTTGTTCGGCTTTGTCAAAGTGCATTTTGTACGTGGATCCTGAAGGCAGCATGGCCATCCAGCCAAATTTATGGGTCAATCTCTTCTTCAAATAGGGGACCACAGTGTTGCCTGTAAAAATATAAAACATCATTGATAAAACTTTGGGTATTTGGTATCTCTTTCATTTTGTCCAGGCTGCTCTTGTTTAATTTGAATCAATATTTCTCTCTTTCCATTGACATGTCTGGCATAAAGGTGACACAGTCTAATTAGGCCCCAGCGACGCTAATTCCTGTTAGCATGTCATTAGAGAGAGCCTGTCGATGTTAGCATTGAGCTAGGCAGCATTCATGTCACAATCTGCCAGATCGACCTGGTGTTCTTTTTGTATTTTCATGAAATACTTTAAAATTTAAACTACTCCTTACCGTCATTTCCATCCTACAAGCCGTGACTTTTTTTTCCCCACAGGTTTTCAACCCTCTGGTCTATGCGGTGATGTGGCTACGGTTTACGGTGATGCGCATTTTTTCTAACGACCGCAAGGGGGCACTCGAGCAGAAAAGGTAAGAATGAGACCGGTGGAATATATGTGCCGAGGAAGTGACTTTTACCGGCTCTGTTAGTGCTGCGTTAGCATTAGCGCTGCACTAGCGTGTTGCTGCCCTGTTACTGGCGTCTCAGTACTCATTTACCGGTAAGTTTGATTTTAACCTGCCGTGTTAGCGGCATTAGCGTTCGCACTAGTGTTAGCGCGGCCCGTTCTGTGTACTGTCTTTGTTAATATCTCAATGTGGGTTTCAATGCGGGCGTATATATGTACCAAATGGTATTTCCTTTACAAATGTACTCGGTGAGTCTTGTAACCAGGCGTGCTCTGTCAGCCGGGAATTACGGTACCGGTCCCATTTGATTTAAAAAAAATTCTGCAATGGCAAACAGAAGCCACATCAATGCTCACGTCTTAGCATGAATAACTTTTTCCTGTTAGCAGGTGAGTTGAAGTTCATTAGAATTATTCGTTATCGAATATAATATGGGGTTCTCTAATACCATGTGAGTTGGTGATTATGAGATCCTTGGACCGTAGCGAAGACGGCGTGGGATTGTTGAGGCCCACGCGATGGAAATTGACATTGTGGTCGCACACGGCTCCAGGGAACACCAAGCTAAACTCTGGGTTTTCGGAGCAGCGTGCCGGGTCAAGCAGGCGGCTCATCGGAACGACTTTGTGGTTGATATTTCCTGGGAAACGGCAGGACAATGTCGGGGAAAATTAACAACGGCTACAAACCTGACTGAAATATCTGCAATTATAAATTTGGGTCCAGGGATTCACAACCTAACTCACAATAAATCAGTCTTATAATTTCATTTTTTTTCTTCTTCAATATTTTAAAAGAATAGTCCTGTTTTTAAGACAGAAAAGCAGACTAATTAGAGAATACGTTTGTATTTTGGAAAATTATGAATTTTCTTCTTTCAGTAAAACTGACTTTGTCAGTGGGACTTTATTCTCCCAAGATGACAATTTAACAAAATAATTGTTTCATTTCACTCTCGTGTTCATTGGCTTGATTGGCGTTAAAGTGACAAAGGGGTCTTTGGAAAAATTCTCGAATGGTCCCTGGACCCACAACGTTTGGCAACCCCTGGGCTAAGTCGGTGATAACCTGTGAGGGTGCCGTCCATGTCCACCAGCTGGACCTCGTGCTCCCACCTGAAAGCGGCCTTGTTGGGCGAGTTCATGAACTGGAGTGCACTAAAACGGACGGCCCAGCCACCGCAGCGATCTCCGCACGTTCCGACGATCGTAGTCACCCCGATGGCTGCGCACGAGTCTCGGTCAAAGTTGAAGAATTTGGTGCCGATGACACTCATGCCGTCGGCAAACGGCGTGATGATTCCTCGATGCGTGCAGTAGTCGGCGCCCAGTCCCAGCTCGTCCACGTGGCCCACGACGGTGGAGTTGAACAGCCCCGCCCCGCCGTCCTCTCCGAAGCCGCTCACCGCCCGCGGAACGATTATTTTGCCTTCGGCCCCTGCTTTCTCGTTGTTCACCATGAGGAATTCCACAAACTGCACCGCACCCACGTTGACCCACTCGGCACCTTTCTCGCAGTTCCACGTGGTGAGGCTGTGGAAGACCGCGGGCTCTGGTGTATTGGAGTTGCATCTGCCACCCTTCATGGGGAAAAAGTCCTGGAAGATCCAGAGGCCAAACCAGCCCTGAGAGTGCACAGTGTTGTTGCGGAACTCCCCGAGAGGAACTTTCTTCTGGCACGTGTTGGGGTCGTAGGAGGGACCGTCGGGGTGCTCGTGCATACGGTACCAGAACCCAAAGTGGGTTCCCCCTGCCGCGGCGTTGTGTCGGATAATGTTGTTGGGATTGGTGACCCAGTAGGCAGCGGGGGTGATATCGTCGTTCAGCAGGCTGCTGCTCTGCCTGACAAATACAGCCAGGTTGTACTGTAGGATGTTCTCAGTTTCGATGCCGTCCTCGATGAAGAAGGCGCCCCCCATGATGTCAAAGATGATGTTGTGCTCCACCAGGAGCCGGTGGGTGTTGTGGATCGTCACGGCCCTGTTGAACGTCTTGTGAATGGAGCAACCGCGGACAAACGACTTGTACTCAAGGTTTCCCATCAAATGCCAGTGGATGGGGTAGCGACCCAGCCTGAAGGCCTGTCCGGCGTGGTAGATCTGCACCGAAGAACCGAGCCCCGTCAGAAGATAAAGCTTGCAAAAATGCTGTCTTAATGTACATTGCTCAAGGTTACTGCAGGCCAGAAGAGAGTCCAGTGAACGTGAAATACTTGATGATCATCGTGATATCGTGTGGGGAAGACCGTACCTCGACGTAGGCCAACCTGCCAATGGCGAGTTGCTCATTCGGTCGGGGGGCGTGAAACATGATGCCGACGCCAAACTCATCGCTGCCCATCTCCTCGCCAAACTTTCCTTGGAGGCACGTTTGGGTGCTGAATTCTCCTGCACACGACGGTCAAATTTGTGATATTTTTCGGGTGATTTGATACGAGCCGTACCCTTCGATCAGAGCGAGGGCGTACCCGTGTTGAAACCAGCTGGGCAGGCCTCGACTTTCTCTTGCCACTCAATGTTTTGGGAGCCTCTCACCACCACGTTCCGGGTCAGCAGACCCACCTCAGCCCGGGCCTCGAAAGCCTTGCCGTTCGGCAGAGTGACGCTCACCCCGAGGTGGCGGTACTGAAGGGGCTCAGTGAGGGTGACGGTCTTGCCGTCGGCCGATACGCTCTCAACGATCTTCACTTCGTTTTCTCTCTGACTGTGCCTGGAAGACAACGGGAATTCAAAGTTGTTTTCTGTACTATTTGAACAACAAACCATACATAAGCAGAGGTGCCAGAACTATACTGACATTAAAAGTACACACTAATTAAAAAAATGCACTTACTGGTAAGGACCAAAATAAAAAGTGAAAAACTGAATTTCCTCTAATGTGTGCACCTTGGCCACCAGGGGGTTAGCATAATACAAGACTTACAGATGTACACGAAGAATAACTGCTCATTATTCTGCAGTAATATTTGTTTTCCACAGCGGATTTAAAAAATATATGCCTTTTGAGTATTCTGGTCAGGTCTCTGTGTTGCTCTGCTATTCTTGTTCAAATATTTGCCGGTTTAACACTTTTAAAACTGCAACCTACTGGAGATGCTAGCTTTGTTAGCTCATTTCAAGTGTTGTGCATTGTTTTTAGCATGAAGCTAGCTGACTTACCTCGGGTACGCGGTTGTCATAAATACACAACTTATTTGTTTTCACATTTTGAATAATTTTTTCCTGTGTGTGTTGTGCCGTCACTCAAAAAGTAACAAGCGCCAACATTTACTTGTGGCCAGTTGAGGCAATGACGATCTCGTCTCCCACTTCCCACGTCACCGCCTTCATCAGGCTCAGCGTGGAGGAGTTTCCCTCCGCCGTCTGGGCCAGGTGGGTCCAGACGACTGGAACATGTTTACCTGCAGGGACAGAAACAAAATATTTTGGACAAGAAATTCCCCAAAATCTCAAGAGCGCTAAAACAACAGGAGAGGCTTTGTTTTGTTACCATGCAGGTCCAGGATGCCCTCTCTGACGGCCAGCGTCTTGGCGCCGTACACTGGAAGTTCAGGCGATCGCGGGTGTCCATGCAGCGTGATGATGGCCTTGTGCCGGAACGGAGCGTCTTCCCGGCCCACCTGGAGCCGCCCCCCGTCAGTGATGAGGATGTTTTCAGCCTGCAGCTCAATATCTGCTTCGTCGAACACCAGCACGCCGCCTAAACAGGGACATACTAGTACACGTGCTCTACATTTGCGGTTTTCACTATTACCACGTAAGGCAAGCAAAATTACAATGCCCCCCATATCCGAGTGGATAAATGGCTTTTTGTGTGACCTTGAATTAGAAGCATTTTGAGCACGGGGGTGCTGGTGTCCAAGAGGACGGTCTGTCCTTGGTTGATGACCACCAACGAGCCCTTCTCTGGCGGAGGCAGCCCTCCCCACGTGTATTTGGATGACCACACATCGACGTAGAAGTAATACGCGTTGTCCTGGACCAACAAACAAACCGTTTGGATGATGCATTTCAGACCGGGCAACAAAAGGTGACACCACCGAAATCGACATCGAGAAATGAGCCACTGAGAAGCAAAGAGAGTCCTGAACGAGAAGTTGTCATTCTAACTGAAATGCGGAACTGAACCAAGTCCAGAAAAGGGAAAACTTTTGGATGAATACAGCTTGGTTGAACTGAAGGCTTAGTTCTAACCGTCACGAATCAGGGATCTCAAAACAGACCAGTTCTCTTTTGCTCAAATAAGAGCATAAGTACCATCTTGGCGATGCCTTGGCCTCTGATGCCGACTCGCACCGCGGTCTCCTGAGACTGAGGCACAGCGCCGGTGAGGCACACGATGTGCGTGTCGTTGGCCAACTGGACGTCGCACGCAGAGCCTGCGATGGTCACGTTCACCTCGTTCAAGTCGGTGCTGCGACGCGGGAAGTCGAGAGAGGTTGAAAACACGATCTGCATAAGTGTCATCATGTTTATAATACACGACCTGTACAAAGTTCACGTCTGAGATTTAAGGTGAAGACTTCATGCATCCAGCTGTGTCCCGCCATCGTTTTATGGATGCTGCACCTGAAACCCGTGCCGCTGACTGTGAGCATTGTGCCTCCGGCGGTGCCCCCCCTCCGCGGCGACACCTCCGTGATCACAGGCGTGAGCTGAGTCTTGTACGTGAAGGCGCTTGACATGTTGACGGAATCCAGCGTGTTAGTTATTTCCACCATGCAGCTGGCCTCTGAACCGGAACCTGAGCGGATACATCACAATAGGATGAGAAGAACGTCCGCTCTTCGGAGGCCCCTGATTGTCATTGTCAAGGCAGTCTGCATTCCTGCGGTCCACGTCAAGTCAAATCGAACAGGATGGAGTTCACTATTTGACAGTTGTCAACCCTCGCAGAACCCGCACGTTCACATTCTTTGCAAAGATTAGCGGGTACAGCCACATCAACGGAAGAGCTGCTGACAAAGCAAGCAAATGGAAAAGTTACACGGTTGGAAAAACCCGAACCTGAGGCACAAGTCAAACTTCAAATGAGGTTTGAGCTTTGTAATGGAAGATTTCACATTTGATATTCTGTCGCTGTTTTTTGTATCTTGAATGATTATCACGTTTGGTTCTATTAGAATACACAAGGAGTGATTCCAGTTTGTCTGGTCCTGAATGTTTTTCCTTTTTTCTTCTGTAGAATGTTGGAAATCGATGGGATCATTTGCATTTCTTCTTTTCCTTTCGGCTTGTCCCATTAGGAGCAAGATACAAGCGGCCAAAGTGAGTTTCCTCCGCAGGGTGTCTGGGCTCTCCCTTAGAGTTAGGGTGAGAAGCCGGGTCATCCGGGAGGGGCTCAGTGTCGAGCCACTGCTCCTCCGCATTGAGAAGCGCCAGATGACGTCGCTGTGGCATCTGATCTGGATGCCTCCCTGACGGCCTCCCTTGTGAGGTGTTCCGGGCACGCCCCACCGGAAAGAGACCTCTGGAACGACCCAGGACATGCTGGAGAGACTTTGTGTCTGTCTCGGCTGAACTGGGAATGCCTCAGATCCGTTCAGAGGAGCAGGAGGAAGTGACTGGGGAAAGGGAAGTCTGGGTATCCCTGCTGAAGCTACTGCCCCTGTGACCCGACTCGGAAAAACGGTAGAAGATGGATGGATGAGAGCACCTCTTGGGCAGTCCTTTTAGGATGCTGTTGCCATGTCAAATTTTTTGACCATTTTTCAAAGATAATAAGCTGCTCAAGTATTTGGTTCAAGTATTCGCTGGCAAAAGGAACCACAGGCACCAAGTAAACCCCACAGACTAGAAAAACAAAAAAAAAATGTTAGTGCTCCGTTTCAAAAAGGTAGATGACCGTGGGCCCTGCTGTATCAGAACTATTAAAAGCACATTTTTTTTTTCCTCTCTCAACAGGATCAAATCCCTACAAAGTTTTGATGTTGTCCTCAAGCTTGGATCGGTTTACTCAAGATACTGCAGGTTCCGGTCTTCCAAAAACAAGCACATGAATTGAAGACCGGATGTGACTTCTGATAGACAAGCAATCTGATGCTTCCACTGTGCACCCTGCCTTTTGCCACAAGCCAATCGGGTCCAGCTCATCCATGACCCAATGAAGTACCTCGTGAAATTCCGTGCAGTGTTAAATGGGCTGCTGTTGTACCATTGTTGGTAGGGGATAAGCAGAAGAGGTTCGTGGACGTTGATGCATCTCTGTCAACAGCGCATTCGTCGTCGCAGATCAGCACCTTGGAGTTGAGCGGGTCAAAGCCTGAACCCTGGATGGTTAGCTTGGTGCCACCACCAAAACTGCCTGGAGAGTAGACCGAGTAGCAAAGTTAACAGTGCCCGGTTTGCAGTGATTGTCGCTGTGTTGAATGCTTACCCTCGCTGGGCTGCACGCTGCCAAGCGTTAACTCGTAAGTGAACGTGACGTTTGACCGAGAGTAACCTTTGATGTGGTGATACAGCATGACCAAGTACTCGCCCCCTGGGTTGTACCCCATTGTGCACTCCACTCGGCTGTCCATGAGTGTGAGTACTTTGCAAGTCACATTGTTCACTGTGACAGTCACCTGCTCCTCGTCTGTGCCGAAACCCGACCCAGTCAACGTGACTACTGAGTCGCTCGGACCTGTAATTAACAAAAGGACAAAGGGTGACATTTCTGCGAGTTTTTGACAGCAAAGAATTTTAAGGCCAGGGTTACATCACGCTCACCAGTGGCAGGACTTATGGAGCTGAGTATAGGAGTCTCGACTGCAGAATAGGTAAAGTTGAGAGGAGGATACTCCACGCCGAGGACTTGGATGTTGACAAAGACCAGTCCCTCAGTGTGAGGAGGCGTCCGGCACCTCAGGTGACCCGGTGTCACCTCGTCAATCTCGCATTGTTTGTCGTCCACCGTGACGCTGGTGTTCCCAGCGAGAAAGCCATTACCGGTGAACTGGAGCCTAGTGCCCCCCTCCAAGCTGCCTGCATTCGGGATGAGGGTAGCCTGAGCCTGGCTGGTCAGGGTGACATCACTGAATGCCAAGCCTTTACTTCTCACAATCACTTGAATGGCATGCTCTCCTGCCGGGAGAGCTTCAATCGTTGCCGTGATAGCGTTGTCAACAACAGCAATGACTTGCAACTCGATGCCTCCAGCAAAAACCGCCACATCTTTAAGGTCGGCGCCAAACCCTCCACCAGAGATGGTGATGTTGACAACATCGCTGATGCTTTTGGGAGATACGGCGGTGACGTTTGGCCTGACTGAAGACGAGTACAGGAAGGAGCAGTCCGAGGAACAGGAACTCTGAATCCCTCCCCATTGGAAGACGACATCGCCGGCATGTGGCTGGGAAGGGGCAGTGTCACAGATAACCTGGGTGTAATTCACTGATACCAGAGAACACGGTTCGCCGGCTACGGTCACGTCTCCCTCTGAGAAACCAGATCCGTGGATGGAGAGGCGGGTGTGGCCAGTGGAGCTGCCCTCAGAGGGCCACACCGAGTCGATAATGGGCAAAACGACAAAGCGCCGCTCCTGCTCCTTTGCCACGGCGATGACCGCGCTACCCAAGTTATTGACTCGAACGTCTATGGGCAGAGCGATGCCGATTGGCAGACTGTTGTTGGCACTCAGCTGGCAGAAGATCTCCGACCGGGTGCTGTTGATCACCTGGCAGGTCTCTTCTCCCACCGTCACCTGCATAACGTGGATGCATGCCAACGGACGAGATGTTTTATGAGGGCGCCAAACTCTTCAACGAAGTTTTTCCTCAAAGTGGATTTCACGGTCAACAAATATGGAAGGACCGAGGCAATGAGTAAAATGCCAGATACCTCCAAGGTGCAGGTCACATTGCTGAGGCCCTCCCCCTTGATGCGGATGACCCGGCGGTACGAACCCTGGTTGGGCCAAATGGAGTGGATAACGGGGGTGAAGCAGGCGGATGTGCTGAAGGAAAGACCGTCAGACGACACGTTTGTGTGAGGGCAGTCTGCCGTGGCGACGCACTCGTGGGTCGACCTGGGGAAACGATGCAACTCTACGGACAGACAAAGAAAAGCACTCACAACCTCACAGGATTCCTGAACCGCCATCTTTACAGTGAATACCGACCTGATTTGCACCTTCACCAATTAAAAAAAAGTGTATTTTTGCGCTCTATGTAATTTCCTAAGATGCAACAAGATGGCAACAAAGTCCTGGTTAATTTCAAATAGCAGTTGGTGTCAAAGAACTTTGTTGAAGAGATACAGCTGAACTAGGAGGAAAATCTTTCTGTCGGGGAGGAGCTAAGTTTAGCCTGGGTTCTTAAGTCGCACGGATGAAAATATTTTGCAATCATAGTTTGTTGTATGTTTGTTGCGGATTCAAGATTTGATGATTAAAAAAATCTTCATACCGTCTGTCATGTGGAGAGCGTTCACACCCCTGACTCTGACGGTGACATTATTGGTGCTGTTGACGCGGGGCACCACTCTCACGACACCCCGTAGCTCCAACTTTTTGTTCTCGTCGATGTAACCGCTGGTGTAGTAATACAATCCAGGAATGGGGAAACGGTAGCTGAAGTAGCCTGCAGGAAGAGAACAAATGTCACATCATCCTTTGGAGAGTGTTGTTTACTTTTAAGACCAAACACTGTCAGGCTCAGGTAGAGGGTAATTTGATGTATAGTGATTTGATGTGACAGTTCTGCAGCAAATACTGGTCCACTCACACCTGGGGGCGTCTTTGGCATATGGATGCACAAACGGTTGGTGTGGAAGTTAAACGTTTCTGGGATTTAATTTGCTCTTCTCTAACAAAAAAAAAAATAAACAAAGCCTACTGTATATACAAAAAAATGTTGGGTTTGCAGGACGAGGTTTTGGGATCAGGGGTTTGAGCGTGGCGCCTGTGTCTGCGGTGTTGGAGGGGTTGAGTCGCTTCAAAGGTTTGGGAAAGGATGTATTGCCTGATTTTTTTTTTTTTTTTTTTTTTTCTTTTCAGCAAAAGTGCATTCTCTACCATTCCCAGACTTTGGCTCTCCGCTGGAGAACAGCACGTCGTCTCCGTCGTTGGTCCCGCCAGGACTGGGAACGTGGTAGACGCCGACGCGGAAAGTACTCTGGAAAATCGGTACCTCCCACCTCCACAACACTTGATCGCCGACTCCCACGGTGATGGAAGGGGGATCCCAAGAGAAGCCCTTGCCGTGAACTGGACAAGAGAGAGAGACCACAAATGTTGGCAAGACGTGCAGATAATTTTGTTTTTTGGCGAAACGAAATCTTGCGTCACCCTCGACATGACGTCAACCGAGTATGAATCGACAGCTACATCGTGGCTGCTTTTAGCATTTCATGCGCACGTTATACGGGTGTGACGCACAATTTGTTGTATATATCCGTATAGTGGCCAGATAAGATTTCCCATGTCTTGTCTAGGATTTAGTATAATCTCATAATTATGGAAGAAAAACCTGTTAGTGACACAAGCTATATGTAACGGTTTCCTCGCTCGAAGCACTTTTCCCGTAAGTGAATCCACTTGCGGTTGAGGTTCTGCTTAACATGAACAAAAGGAGTGAAAGGCAAACCTACCGGGGTGGACCCCCTGGTTGGTAACAATGTGGGTCTCCTCCTGCGACTGCACAACGCAGCGCAGTTCGGTATCCGAGGCCACCCGCACCTCGCATTCGGAGTCTCCTGTGACATGTCACACGCGAAACCAAGCAAGCACGAGAGACGTGATGAGAAACTTTATCTTAGCGATTGGAATTGGATTAATGTCTGATTTGACATATGATGTAAATTACATGTGTGTATAGAATGTAATATAGTAGGGCCTCATTTTGTCACCCAAAAAAAAAACGTTTTTCTCTCTCTTACCAAAATAGACTTTGTTGTCTGAGATATTTTGGCTGAAACCGTTTCCTGAAATGGTCAGCTGCGTCCCCCCCATCAGAGAACCCCTCGTAGGGGAGATGCTGTGGACTTCCAGGACGTACTCGATGGTGGCGTTCACACCATTGCTGCAGAAAACGAGCAAGAAGCACCCCAAAGCGTAAATAAACCGAATCCGGTTTGATTCAAGTCGAACACGAGTCGGGCGAGTTTTTGCATTTTGAAGAACAATTTTCATTCAACTTCGATGTGCTACCTGGCCTGGGGGTAACCCTTGCTCCCAACCCGGACCTTCACGTCGTGCAGTCCGGGTGGCAACACGGGCAGCACGCAGGTGACGTTTGCGTCCGTCCACCGCTCGATCACGCACTCCATCCCGCCCACGTACGCTGCGCTGTCATTGGCTGGATCGCCCAGGTTTGACCCCAATACCGTCAGGACACGACGTCCTGAGAAAAAGCGCACGTGAGCTGGTTTCCGCCACCACGTGGCCGCCTCCTGTCCTTCCAGTAATCGTCAGCTTTCTGGGAGCAATCACAAAGCTTTTCAAGGCTGATTAGCAAAGACTGGAGTTTTGAACTTTGAAAAAGGGCTACATCTGTTTTTGTCCTGCACCTGTCAACCCTCTGACTTCAAAGCGCTTGACTTTTATGAGTACGTCATGCTAAATCATGGCACGCTAATCCTCTCTTCCGTTCCAATGCAATTTTGTATCACAAATGCAGGCGACGCAAGTCGATGGGGTCTGAAATATTTTTGGGGTGTCGATGATCTCGTCTGGGGTCTGCTGACAGAATGTACGCGACTCTGCACAGGAGGTGCTCTCACCGAAGACGGTGGTCTTCGTGGGTCTCAGTTCGGTGATCTGAGGTGTCAGGCCGAGGTCAAAGTTGAAGGTGTCGTTTGCCACCTCGCTGAAGCCGCCCACGCTCACCGTGACCGTCTGCTCCCCTGCGCTCCCCTGCACCACGCAGACAAAATGCTCCGGGCTTGGTCACATTAGTGTCATGTTAAACGTCGAATTTTTCACCCCATACAAGAGTAAAATTCTATGACACGAAGTGCTGCATAGAAATCCGCCAAGGCCAAAAATCACAAGTAGATGAGCACCAAATACACATTTTTATAAAAACCCATCTCTGTAAATGTCTACATTTTAAGATAAGAGCAAATCATGATTAGAAACAATGCTAAAAATACGAACTGGAAAAATCATTTTGATTATAGTTTTCCAAGAACTCATGTGAGAACATATTGAGACTCACGGGCAGTTTCTGGCATGTGCGATATGTGCAGCTGCGCAGTGCGGGAAGCCGTTTAGCCAAAAGTACACAAGTAGTGTGAGGTGTTGTACTTTTTCACCACAGAAACTCACCGCTGGCGTTCTGCATTTGAGCTCTGTGGGACTCGCGTGGACCACCTCGCACTCTGCGCCACCGACGGTAACGCTTGCATCCCAGCTGAAGCCAAAGCCCTCTACGGTCAAAAGAGTTCCCCCTGGGAGACACACACACGATGCAATGGTTAAGTGTATCTTTTTCTTTTGCCACTTGACTGTGTTTGACTTGTACCTGCAGCGCTCCCAGACGTGGGGTTAAAAGAGGAGACAATGAGCAGATAGGTGAAGTTAAGGACGCTTCCGCCTCCAAACCGAGGGCGACCCAAGGAGAGGAAGTTGATCCACACGGGGTAAGTACCCGCCCCGGCGCTACCCAGTTGGCACACCAATCGTTCAGCTGCGTCATACATTCTGTATGTTACCCTCGGTTCCTTGAGCTTCACTTAACCAAATGGCTTCTGAACTCACCTGAGACTTGTTGAACCACACACTGGGCTTCTCCTACCACGACGGAGGCGTTTTCGTTGCTGAAGCCAGTGCCACTGATTGTCAAAAGGCTCCCCAGTCCAATGGATCCTTGTAAAGTCAGGCATGTTATGTTAACTCGTCACCTCGACGGGATATTTAATTTGCAGTACCCACTACCACTCTCAAGTCCTAAATCTGAGGACGCAAAGACAAGTTTCAACAAGAACTTGAGCCCTAATTTCTGGTGATTCAAGATCAACAAATCACCTCGAGATGGGCTGATTGCGCTCACTGTTGGCGTTTTGTCCTCCGACCATTGAAAACCGCAGTCTCCAGAACACTTTGAGGGAATGCCATTGATGTAAACCTCCACCTGTGACAACGTCAACGTATTCATGGAAAAGCTTTAGATTCAGAACTCATCAAGGACAGCATCCTCTCTCTGCTAAGAAGTGGAACAACAACTGAAGGGAGTGACCGCTATGATCATCCAGCGATAAGTTCCTCCATAGGCATAAATCTCCTGTTATACAAATTGAACTCATTCCATCGGATTTAGCAGTCAGTAAGTGGCGGCATTGCGATGACTAATACTGAAAGTGATGCAATTGTACCTGCGGTTTCATTTCCCAAACACGAAAGTAGTCTCCCATCAAACTCCGTAACATCAGTCCTCCTTTCTTTTTTTCCTTGGCCCAGATAACCACGTCTTTGCCCTCCAGTGAAGAACCGGTAACCTGGAGCAGAGGCTGGTCTCCAGGCTGCGTCAGCCACTCGACCACCCACTTGGGCCTCCTGCACGTTCCAGCGTATTTGACATCCACCGCGCCCATACCGGCAATTCCCTCCAGGGCGTAGGTCAGGTCTTTCGCGCTGATGTTCACCGATAGACCTGTGAGAACAAAAACTGGTCAACAACTTCAGTGCGCACAATCCTCCATCCAAGAACTGTTTCAACGATTCGTTCAAATCAAATGTGCAGATTCTCAGTCATCAAAAACCTTCATGTGACCACCCCCAGAGGACATTTCCACCAGAAACCTAGACGGGGGACTCCACACCTGAAATTTAGTACTGAACAAAATGTTTTGCATTTATGATAAAATGTCTGGAACAAACAAGAGTCCAGTTGGGTCTAACTTTTGCAGCCTCATATCAAATGGTGACTCGGGTACAGTTTCTTGGTCCAGCTGGGCTACCTTCAATACGCTGTCCATGCATCTCCACTTCGAAGGTGCCATTCACGGGCGGGGTCGCTCTGTGGTAGCGAGTGACAGTGATGCTCGCCGCCCCTTCCCGAAACTCTTTCATATCCTCACTGCTGTTCGACATCTTCAAATAGACAAGGAGGAAATGGATTCCACTGATGCTGAGGTGCAGCCAAGACATTTTTTCTAAAAAAAAAACTGCTTTGCTGATGGGAGATCTTTTGATGAGTTACCTGCAGGAAGCCAACGTCTATGATGGGAAAGCCAAAGGCGCAGTCCAACGGTATTGCTGAAATCTCGTAGCAGATCTGTGAACCATTTGACTTTGTCTCTTTCACGACAGAGATCTCCTGGAACGCATGACCAGAGATCTCGAACGGCGGTGGCCTCCTGTTGTGGGGAACCCCTATTGGAAACCCAAACAAATGAAGTGATACTTTGAAGCAAACAGAATATGGCCATTCTCAAAGCAGCCGGCTCAAACTTTAGCTGCGTACTTTGTTCTTCCGGAGTGGTGCGCTTTTTGCCGATGTGAACAGCATCCACGTAGAAATCTTCCCCGGAGTCATCTGTGTCCAAGTAAATTTCCTCAACAGTGTAGTCGCTTCCTATGTAGTCTGTCTCCAAAGACGTCTGCAGGTCCACACACTTGTAACTCCATCTGCACAGGAACAATCAAGTCATCATTTCAAGTTTGGACTCCTAGCGATTTACTGGATTTATTGGTTCTACTGACGTGTGGCCTTTGGTAAAGATGGTGTTAATATTTGCAGTCTCTCTCTGAGTTTTGCCCTCAATGTCCTGATACGCAAACTTTACCCTAATCTCATCTTTCAGCATTCCCTTGTGTGCAAAGCAGAGCTGGAAGGAAATGAAACAATTTGGCTTTGATCCAAACAAGTTCATCAGTGCAACAACAAATTGGGAAGATTTACCATCGGATACAGTTTTAGGGAGATTTCCCCATAAGCTTCACCGGACTCTTTGGTGTAACTTTTCTTGAAAAGAACTTTTGCATTCTCGAGGGACCACAAGCCACAGAAGGCGTTTCTCACCGGGATCCCTCTGTCATTGCCAAACTGCTCGACGCAAGAATCAAGTTGTTTGCAAGATTAAAAATCTGATTTTGTGATTATTCTATCATCTCATCATTTCACAGACCACGGAGTTGTCATCTTCATAGTCCTTGAAGAACATCACATCTGTTCCTTCTGCGGTCAGAATCTCAACGGGACACTCGGCCTTCATCAGGTCCTCCAAACCCAACTGCACCTGGTCCCGGTCACACAAAATGCCGTTGAGAGTAGCTTTCACTGCAGCACTCATCTGAGAACGAACACAGTTGGGAGTCTATCCCAGAACTGACCTCTAAGTCACTGGCGTTGTATGAGATGGGTTTTGTGGCGATGCCTCCCCAGAGTAAAGTGAAGGTCGCCATGTTGCTCCTGCCTTTGGTCACCTCGGAAATGGTAATGTTGGTGTATAAGCCAAGACTGTCATAGTAGAGTGGCTTGAAGTCACCTAGAAGTTAAAAAAAAAAAAAAAAAAGACAGGAGGAGGTTCTGTTGAAGACTTGTTGACAGCAGTCCAGAACAACTGGTGGGGAGAGACAAGCTTGCCAACTTCTCACCTCTGTCCGAAATGAACGTGACCGTGAAGTGAACAGCGTCCGCATCCTCGTCCCTACTAACTTGGACTGAGTCGGGTCTGATGGACCACAGGCCGTTCAGGGCTCTCTCTACCACATCGGCGGTGGCGCTCACTGCGATCAAACCTAAAGGAATTGAAGGTGAGTATCAAGCTGTCTCATTTTTTCTTTCCATTGTCATCTGGCAATCAAAAAACACTCACATTTTGTTTTTTAGTATTTAATAGGTCACAATTACGCGAACACCATGAAAGGCTGTTAATAGTTAGCCGCCAGAATCAGTCTGGACTACTACCACCATCCATAAAAGGACCCATCACCCATGTTTTATCTATAAAACAAAATAATTAGCCACCTTTTAATTTGGGGATTTTTAAATTACCACTTGAAAATGGAACAGACCAACGATCCACGGAATCATAACAAGAACGATTTTGACAGTATGTCCAAGTTACCAGTGATGGACTTTTCGTATCCCAGGGTGAAGTAGGTACTTCCACACTGAAGGCCGACACAACTGCTACTGACTGTAACCTTCTGAACTTCTTTGACTCCATCAGCACTGCTGGGCCAAGACTCCAAGCTAAGCACCTGGAAGACCCCACCAACAGGTGTTGGACTTAGAGGTCCAGTTCTTTGATGGATGTGATCTACCTACCTGCTTCTCATCAAACACCTCGTACTCCACCACAATATGCTGGACCTCGTTGACAGCATCATTGGTCTGCTGTTCCGTAAACGGGCTCTCCGGTCGGAACGCTGCCAGATTGATTCCGGCTGCTCCGCCATATTCTTGATGCAGAATTTCAAGATAGTAGCTGCAGGAATAATGGAATGGAACTGGAACTTTGGAGCTCACACGAACAGACAATTTTGTAGAACTTATTGACAGGCCGTGCCTTTGGTGCTTAAGCCCCTCGGTGTGGGTAACCCACCTCACCTCAGACACTTTTGCTCTGACCAAACAATAATCCGAGCTGAATTTGAAATCTGATTGGTGAAAGACATTTTTTTTTTTTTTTTTTTTTGAAGGAATGTTTAAATTTAGGTTGCAGATGTTGGTCAGGGCTACTGACGACCGACCAGTGACACAACTCGTCTTTGCACTTACGCGTTTCCTTTCTCTAGCGACATGACTTCAGACTTTTGGGATGCCAGTTTTGTGTAGTCCGAGACGTAGCTTGGCTGGTAAGCCACTTTAACCTAAAGGGGTTTGAGGGAAACATTTGTTTTGACGGGGAAACATTAGGTTTGAAAAAGTCGTGGGTTTGCGTGCTCTGAATTGTCATGCCTTGTCCTGTGGGGTGCCGAAATTGCTGAAGTACAACTCGCAGCGATCGTCACAGTTGAGGTAGAAGGTGTAGTTGCCGCTGGCTGGGGGCACAAAGAACCCTGTGGTTCTCGAGCTGATAGAGTCCAATTCCAGTGCGAAGGTGTGGGGCATGGAGTCGATCCACTGCTCCCAGTAGCCCTCCTTGCTCTCGTTGTAGCTGCGGATGTCAGCCAGTTGTGAAGGTCGCGTATTGTTCCAGACCTGCATCTTCAGCCCACGGCCACCTGGGTTGGATGACCACGGCTGTCAATCAATTTATACATCGCAGCAAAGTCAAAGCTTAGGCGGGAGGAGATCACATAAGTGCAAGTCTCAAGTCCTAACCTTCAGCTTTCAAAGTTCCAAGTTACTATTGGGGGGGGGGAATCGGTTGAAAAAGTCTTGTGACTCAAGTCCTCACCCTCTGTTAGAGGGTTCAGAACTTCTGAGGAGGGCTAAACAAAAAAGTGCAGATTCATCAGTGTTTGTTTGGCGCGCTGAACTACCTGAATGCAGTTCCAGATGCGTGACCTTCAGTCATTTATCATATCTTGTTGTGATAAAAACACAAAAGATCAAAGTGTCAAAAGAGTGATGATGTGTGACACAATGACATTTGTAGAATGTCCCTCTGCATGTTTGAAATTCTTGAATCAACCGGAGACCAGGCGGATGTGAAAAAAGCTTCGGAACATCTCACCTGGGTATATTGTCGTGTTGGTTTGGCGGTCGTCCGTCGGGCGCCTCTGCGTCATGCACGTGATCTCATTGTCGCTCAAACTCTTGATCTCACACGGCAACCCTGAGAAAATGTTGCAGAGTTGTGGTTTAAGACACCTGGGGAATCTGAGCATTTCCTGACCCGCTACCTGTGGATTAGGGAACATTGCATCACTTTGGCCCAGAGACGGAGCCATCTTCAAAGCCTGACCCTCTCGACAGATATAAACTTTCATTGTTTTGGTAAGAGTGAGTTAAAAATTATGCATTTAGGCCGTCAGTAAACTTTTTGTAACATTTGGTGGTGCACGTTGAGATTTTAGGATGATTTTTGGAGATGTCGGCAGAAGCAAGTTAAGCGGCTCCGAAAGAAACGCTCGCTAATCTGCCTGAAGAATCTGCGCGGTCATCCAGGTCTTTTCCATTGTTGTTCTTGACAAAGGATTATCAGGGTTGTGTGTCTGACGCCCACAGACGTTGCGTTGCTTTGTTGTTTGACTGGCACACAATGGCGGCCGTTGCACGCCACAGAAAGAAGCGTGGGGAGAGGTGGGGGCAGAGATTCTGCGATTACCTCCCGCGAGGACCCGAGCCGAACGGTCGGTCTCGTCGAAGAAGCGCCCGCGGATGGTCAGGAGGGTGCCGCCCATGACGCTGCCGTCGGAGGGCGTGACGCTCAGAACCTCTGAAATGCAAAGAACCGGCACGCGCTTTAGTCGGGATTCAGATAACTCTGTTCACCGTACAAGCGGATGTTACTTCAAAAATGATCTGCCAATGGAGCAGGAAAATACGGGAACATTTTCTAAAATGACAACAACAAAAACTGGGTTTACCTACCGGCAAATGTCTGGAACATGCAGATTTGACCCTGGCCCGAGACCCTGAGGAGGTTCTTCTCCGTTAAACTCCTGCAGTTGAACATCGGCAAGTGATTATGCAAACTGGGGCTCTTTCTACTTCACTAGCAAAATAAAAATAAAAAATCCAATCAAATTGATAAGGAGCTCCCTCGCAATCATTTCATGAATCATTCCAACTGTGCTTAAAAGTAAGCTGCACTCTTGATTGAGTTCAAGTCCCACATAATACATGTGGCACGTTCATACAATACTTACATGCTCCATTGAATGCCCAAGTGATGTCCGTTTTATGAAACGATTAAAAGGTGAAAATATGATAAAACGACGATTCCCTTTACCTGCCATAATTGCCGTCCAAAATGTAAGTCATGTTGTGATGTCCTGCGGGAGACAGTTTGGGGAAAACCCTTCAAATGTATCAAACATTTTAAAACGATGACAAAAAAATCCCATCCTCTAGCTAGCCCTGAAAAATCAACCCCTCCCTCCCTACCTAACAACAACTTGGTCCGATAAAAGAAAACGCCAATCATAATTTGTAATCCGGTAATTTATCTTACCGACATAAGTCCCCGTCATTTTGCAGCTCATAAATCCCCAGTCGGAGGTCTCCGAATCCAGACTCAGCTCGTATCTGCGGCGAGTGAGACGACATCAAGCTAACACTCGCAGAAATACTGCCGGCAAGCTGCAGGGTTAGGAAATACTGTAGCATCCGCTCGACTGGATTTTCTGCGCTACTACTCACAGTTCATCAGAATCCGCTTTGAGCAGCTCGCAAGGCATCCCCTTCAGGTAGGCCCTAGACCAGGAGCAGTTGCGTTCTTTACTCGTTTGACTCGCCACAATCTTTACTTAAGAACTAACAATACTATACAGCTATCAAAATGTAACCCTGGTGGAAAAAATACACCTTACGTTCACGTGTTTTGCCGGATCAGGCTTTGGCCCACTTTGGAAGGCGCCATTGGTCGTACCTGAGAAATCTGACCTTCCTTCCGTTGGAGCTCAGCGCGGTGTCGCTGCCGTAGACGTCGGTGAAGATGCGTCCCCGCAGCGTCACCAACGTTCCTGCGGGAGACGATTGACCGATTTGAAGAGTTCGGCGCGTGCGCAATTTCAGCCGTCTTGAAACTGTTCGAGAGGAGAGACCTGACCTGGGGGCCCGCTGACAGGACTGAAGGACTTAATGGTGGGGGTTTGATACCACCTGGTCTGAAGGGGACAGGAAAAAACAAAACAAAAGTAAAAAAAAAAAAGAAAGCCAACGCTTTGATTTGAGCTTGGAGGACCCATACGTAGAAGCTGCAGTGGTACGACTTGATGTGACCTCTGCAGATGTCGGCATCAGGAACGGGAACGCCGTTAACGCTGACACGGACCACGTACTGGTCGCTCGGCATGGGTCTGCCACCAAGATGAATTATTCAATAAATGACGCAGACGCGCAAACCGCGAGATCGCCGAGCTGCCGTGTTTAATTTGGACGGCGGCGGTCTCCACCTGGTGTAGCACATGATCTGGTTCCCGTGCGTGGAGTCTCTCTCGACGTCGCAGGGGACCGACAAAGTGTCGGACACCAGCGTCACGC